>NC_041728.1:89346784-89971784 GCF_004115215.2 Ornithorhynchus anatinus
ACAGCCTATAAGGCTATACAGTTATTAATAGATTTTAGATTCTAGACTGCAAGCCCCTCTAGACTGTAAGTTTTTTGTAAGAAGGGAATATAAGCAGGCAATGAGAAGCAGCATGGCTTAGTGGAAAGAGCACAGGCTTGGGAGTCAGAAGGTCAGGGATTCTAATCCTCATCCCACCACTTGTCTGCTTTGTGACCTTGGGCAAGCCACTTCACTTCTCTGTGCCTCAGTTACCTCATCTGGAAAATGAGGATTAAGATTGTGAGTCCCAAGTGAAACAACTTGATTACCTGGTATCTACTCCACTGCTTAGAACAGTGCTTGGTACATAGTAAGTGCTAATAAATACCATCATTATTATGGGCCTCCAAGCGCTTCGTATAGTGCTCTGCACAGAGTAAGGTGTTAAATCTGATTAATATAAATTATGGATATGTATACATTTCTTGAGGGCAGGGAACATGTCTAGCAACTTTACTACACTGTTCTCTCCCCAGAGCTTAGTATAGGGCCCTGCACATAGTAGGCAGTCAGTAAATACCACAGATTGAATGTAGAAAAAAATTGAGTTGGTCTGCAGTTTTATTTTTAGCTTGGTGCCATACAGCTCAGGACCTCATTCTTGATCACATAAAGCAAAAGCTTAGAGTCTAATAATTTATACCTTTTAAATATTTGATTTATGTTTATTCATTATTCTTCCTTTATTGAGATGCACATTTTCCTAAAGGGACCTGTTCCATACCATGTTTTTAATTTCTTAATTATAATTTAGAAACCTAATATAATTCCTATGAAAGGATGAGGTTTTAGAAGGCTGAGAACACACTGGGAAATCTAATTTAAAATGCTATTTTGGCATCGTTCTTTCTCATTTGCATAGTGACTATGCCCTAATGTCCGCCACACCAAATTTTTCACTCCCTGAATGCAAATATAAACTCCAGCTATTGACTTTAGTTGAGCTTTTGAATGACTAGAAGAGAGCAAAAATCATTTTGTTTAAACTGTAATCACCATTCTGCCTTATGTATGCTTAAGAGCTGGGAAAGGTAAGAACATTCTTATGAAGGAAGTCAAAGCTTTACTTCAAAATGTTGAAAGGACACTGTCTGAGGCAGGATTGGAACAGCAGAGTAATTGCTCATTCTTTATTCAAAGAAGCTCTGGCTGTTACTATTGAAATGTACTAATGAGGGCACCATTGTGTTAGTCCAGCTGCAGGCTTTTTACAAGGCAAAAATGAACTGTTAATTTTCAGAAGAGCAATGACTGTTGCACTCTCCCAGCATACAAGGCAGAACTGAAAATCATGATGGCATTATTTTTTTTTTCAGAAAAAAAGAAAAACCAATATAGATTTCTGGTAATAGGCAAGTTTGTGAGTTAACACAAAATTGTGGAGAGTAGAAAATTTGAGTTAGATAACAAATACCATAATATTATAATAATGAACACTGTATTAGTTAGAGGTGGGGGTCCTTCTAAGTTCAAGCATCTAACACCAATTTACTTGAAACTAAGACATCAGGAGTACATTTTTCTTATTATTACTCTATCAAGAACACCTTTTAAAAATGTATATTAGAAAAGCAAATTTAGATTACAGCTAATTGCTCTTTGTTAGAGGTTTCTGCTTATAGAAATCATTCTTCAAACTTTAGTACTCATAATATTCTTCAATCTGGCCCTCTTTAGGGTATAAGAAATTGGGAGGATTGGGGAGAGTAAGGGGCATAGGAAAGTCAAAGTTGGTATTCAGAGTGACAGCGAACAGAGAAGGCTTTCTTGATCTGTGGCAAAGCAACAAGTGAGGTTGAGGGGACTACTGTAGATTGGGGGTACCTTTGTCCCTAAAACAGCACAATGTCTGGCTCCATTCCTCCAGATATCTCTGGTTCTCTCAGGGACACTTGTAGAATGCAGAATTTCCCTGAGAATGGAGAGAATCTCTTAGACTCTACTGGATTGGAACAGGATTTCCATCTCCAGGAATCCCCAGTCTAGGACAGAGGACTTTCTGGAAACTGAAATACTCATGTTGTCAACCTTCCATACATTGAGCAACTCATCTAAATCTCAGTCTCAGCCTCCTTAAGCAAAGTTTAATGGGATGGGATATGTGCCCAGGAAACCAGTGCTTGATTACAATATCCCAATTGTACTTATGCATACCAACATATTAACTTGCAGTTGTCTATTCATCCTAACATATTCTGTTGTGTACATCTGTAGCAAGATTTCTGTCACTCCTCCAACTTTAATGAATGGTTTATGTAAGGTCCTTCAGGACCAGAATCATTTCTCTTAATTGTATGTTCCATAAATACAATTGTATGTGCTATAAATGATGCTTCTGTTTCGCAATACAATTAGATGCTCTGTACACATTAGGAACTCAATATTATGGTTTACCATTCAGCCAGAACTCTTCTCCCATATTGAGCCTTAGACTATAGATGCAATGATGAACTGAATGTACATGGCAATATGAAGTCTTATACCAGGAGTTTTCGGTCCCAGACCCAGTGAGAGCCACCATTACATCTCCAAATCAAGCAGAAAATACAACTGGTAGGGCATATTTCTGAAAGGCTAGCTACGTTTCTAGGCTTTAGATAAGAGCATCAAATCCAAACCCCAATTCCAGGGTAAAATAGCTCCAAACTATGTACTTATTCAAGACAACAAAGATCCTCTGAGCTATGTTACTCATCACATTGACTCTCAACTTAGTGAACATAACTTTTAATCGTGTCCAGAATGTCCTTCTTACTGGTACCCTGGGCTAAGTTATTGCCTAATTATTCTCATTTTTTTCCTTTCTCTCTTTATAATTGGGTCCTTAGACACTTCCTTACTGGAGCTATGAGTCAGGGTAGAGCTAAATTAAAGAATCATCACTGTGGAATCATCAGCCTCTCCCCAGGTAAGACTGCCCATAACCCCTCTGAACCAAAGTACATTTTACCTATTCTTTAGAAGAGTCCCATGGAAAGAGAATTTACCACACTCATAGTAATCTCCTCTGGTGTTTCACTACCTCTACTTTCAGAAAATGACATGTCTCATTTTAATCCATTTCCTCTTGTATGACCTCAATGAAGAAGGTCACAAACAGCTGTATAATAGACTTTGTGCATAATACCTTTTTGATCATCTAATCTTTCAATGTATTTCAGAGCTATTCAATTCTGAAATCTTGACAGCATGCCAAAAATGATGCTGTGATCCACAATACAGTTGAGAAACAACATGTAAAAGGAAGCATATATATCTAAGGTTAACGATGTCTGATGTTAATTTGCTAATCAGATTTACAGCAATTACACTATAATATTAATGAATGTAGAATGAATGTCATATTATGTTGGGCCATACACTAAAATTCTAAATTTTCTGGCATCTACCTGCTTTAATGCAGAGTCAAAATACAAGTTAGGGTCAAAGAGACACTCACTTTGAAGGTGATATAATCCACAGCTAAAAACTCTGAGCCCTATAACAGGCCAAGCAAAATCAGAATAGGGAGATAATTTCCTTTTCTTCTCTTCTACATAAGAATAGTCTGGCATTCTCTTTAAAATCTTGATTAAAGGCAATGCAAATCAAATTTGACTATCATTACAGACTACAGTATTCCATATTCCCTGTTTTCATTCCCCTTTCATGTGCAGTTTAAAAGATGGAAAATAACAGAAAACAGTTCATTTTTTTATTCTTTAAACACTAACCTCATATACTCTGGGGTGACTCTGGGGTCTTCTGATAGGAATCTACAATACAGTGATATTTCAGATAACTATGTTTTGGGAAGACCACCTGCTGTAATTAATCTCCATTGAGCTACTGCAAAAAGTACTTAGGCCTCTCATTATGATATAATCATATATTCAGATTGTTATAGCTGCCAGAAAATGCTGTTTTCTAAATTGGGAGCCATGGTCAAATCTCCAAATGCTGAAAGCTAGAGAGTAAGTTTGCCTCGTGTGTTCTTGAAGGACCTTATGCTTTGGGAAAATAGCATTACAGTGACCATGGATTCGGAAAGAGATTAATGGGTCAGGGAATATCCAAGATTTCAGAATTAGCTGATAGCTTTGAATTGTAGTGAGAAATTAGGTGATCAAAATATATATTGATATATACCATATACCAAAATATATACCACTATAGCTAACATTTCTCAGTACAAATTCCTATTTCATTCTTCTCTTTGCCATTAACAGAGTGATTCTTGCTATTTTACTGTACTAAATATGTTAAAGTTACAAAAACCTAAAAAGATCATGAAGTACTGTCTGGAAACTACAGCAGGCTTAGGCAAGGCTGGGAATCCCAGTAGCAAGACACTGCCTGATGCCTCAGACATGCACACAGTCCCATTACTGCTCTGCCACCAGTTATGCACCTCTTCAAGTGAATACTGCTGCCTAAATCAGTTTTCTGAAATCTTGTTTTGCACATGTCTCTCCACTCCTAAATCTCCTAGTCACTGGTTTTAATAAACTTAAATTGACTCTCCTCTCTACTTATCCACTCTCTTTTTTCAATCACTTCAGAATCTTTGTTTCTTTCCATTTAAATTATTCACCATGACTCATTCTTAACTCTCCCACAACTGACCTCTGGCTCACAGATTCCCCTCACACCTGGTAGAGCTTCAAGGCCTTTTGGAATCATATCCCCACCAGGAGGTTTTTTGCAATTCATCTCATCTCCCCACCCTATCTGCCACTTCAACACTGTCACATCACCTAAGCACTATAGTACTCATCCATCACCAACCTTTTTATGGTATCTTTTAAGTGATTACTATGTGCCAGGTACTTTTCTCAATGCTGGAGTAGATAAAAACTAATCAGGTTGGAAATGGTGAACGTACCACATGGGGCTCAAAGTTTTTATCCCTGTTTTACAGATGAGGAAACAGACATAGACAAATTGAGTGACTTGTCCAAGGTCACACAGCAGACATGAGGCAGGACAGGGATTAGAGACTAGGTCCTTCTAAATAATGTCTACACTCCCCATGTTATATCACTCCCAGATAATAATAATAATGGTATTTGTTAGGTGCTTATTATGTGCCAAGCACTGTGGTAGATACATGGTAATCAGGTTGTCCCACGTGGGGCTCACAGTCTTAATCCCCATTTTACAGATGAGGGTGGGTTCTAATCCCACGCTACCGCTTGTCAGCTGTGTGACTTTGGGCAATTCGCTTAACTTCTCTGTGCCTCATCTAGAAAATGGGGATTAAGACCGTGACTCCCACCTGGGACAATCTGATAACCTTGTATCTCCCTCAGCACTTAGAACAGTGCTTGGCACATACTAAGTGCTTAACAAATGCTACTATTAGTAGTAGTATTATTTAAAGTGTTTATAATACAACACATTGTACTGAGTGCTGGGATAGTTACAAGACAATCATTATTAAATACAGACTTTGTTCCACATGGGACACACAACCTACAAGGTGTAAAGAGCAGATAGTATTTCCATTATAGAGTTACAGAAATTGAGGTACAAAAAGGTTAAGTAAATTGTCTAATGTCACACAGGAGGTGAGTGGCACAGATGAAATTAGGACACGGTTCTCCTGACTACCACCAGTTACCACCTAGAGGAACCTAGAGTTGGCCCTTTCCTCTAGATGCTTCCTAGTCTAGTGGAGGTTATGGTACAGTAATGGCCACCCTGCCATTAGTGACTGTTGATGATCAATCCATGGTATTTATTGAATACTTACTGTGTGTAGAGTACTGTACTAGGCAACTGGGAGAGAAAAATATAATGCAATTATTGCTCCATCTAAGATGACTTCTGATCCGGGTTTGGCAGTGGAAGATGTGGATGTGAGGAGGTACAATGTACAACTGCCAGAGATTAAGAGTCTGGAGTCATAAGAAAACTGGGAGAAATAACATTGGCGTATCCAACCCCTGAATACAAAGAACTCATTTATCAAAGGACAGGATGCTCCTACTTCCTAGATAATGGAGTGTTTCCTATTCACAGAATAGGAAACTGCACCCTCACCTTCATATCTAACAGATTAGCCAAACACCCCATCTTCAGAATCCTACCAAAATCATTTCTCTTTCAATAAACTTTCCCTAACTCATTTCCCCACCCTATTCTCCCTCCCTTTTGAGTCACTTAGGCACCTACCCACTAAGCACTTATTTATCCCCCACACACCCCTGACAGCCCTCATACATCTATCCCTATAGTCTTGCTTCTTATGCTTGTATTTTAATGTTTTCTGCTCTTGCTAGATAATTTCCTTGAGAGCAGGGATCATGTCTACCTACTCTATTGTACTTTTCCACTTGTTCATTAAATCATATTTACTGAGCATTTACTGCAATCAGAGCACTGTACTAAACATTTGGGAGAGTACAATAAAACAGTAAACATATTCTCTGCCCACAACAAGTGTACAGTCTAGAGGTGGGGGAGACAGATATTAATATAAATAAATCACAGATATGTACATAAATGCTCTGGGGCTGGGAGCGAGGAAGACCAAAAGGAGGAAGTCAGGTTGATTTAGAAGGGAGTGGGAGAAGAGGAAGAGGGCTCAGTCAGGGAAGGTCTTCTGGAGGAGGTGTGCTTTCAATAAGGCACTGAAAGGGGGGAGAGTAATTGTCAGATTTGAGGAGGGAGGGTGTTCCAGGGCAGAGGCAAGATGTGGGCAAGGGGTCAGTGGCGAGATTGTCAAGATAGAGTTGAAATAGTTTGGTAAGCACTAGAGGAGTGAAGTATCTGGTGTGGTCTGTGGTCTACTATAGTAGGAAAGTAGCAAGGTGAGATAGGAGTGCTTAGTACAGTACTATACACAAATAACACTTATTCATAGGAAAGGATCTTGAGAGATTGCTTGCTCTATGCAGAGCCAGATCAAAATTGTCCCAGATGGATGTGAATTTATTGTAGTTTAAGCTTTTAGTTCCATATTTCTCTTAATATTAAGTTGAAGGGAAACATTACTCTATTTCCCAGGAAGTTATTCATTAGATCTAACGTAGATCCTTTGAGATGGGGCTCAATTCTATTTCCTTTGGTTCAGTCCTCAGTGGAGATGAAGAAAATTGGGTTACCAATATCTGTATCATCATCCTTCACATATTTGAAAAATATTATTAGGTGGTGGATTATTTTTTGGATATTGCTAACCTGATTTATTCCATCTACACTGAGGACAGCAGGAAAGGTAATAGAATATAATCTCATCTCAAGGGATCTAAGTTAGAAACATGTAATTAGTTTGAAAATATTTTTATTGAAAACTGGGACACTGGGACATCATCTCAGCTTTCCCTTCCTTTCTGGTGACTGCCAGAACAGGGTAGTGGACAAAAGGTTAAAACAGAGAAGTACAAGGTTAAAATTATCCAGATTTATACTGCCTGCATAGTGTAAGTCTCAGGATGCTTATAATTTATTCAAAATTATGGTTTATTTGTTTGCTCACTACAATCCACAAAGTTCCAGTCTCTCCCAGCTAAATAATGATGCATGAACAGGCTAAGAAAAATGAAAAACCTAAGCTTGTTCTACTACAGATTCAATACTTTTCCTATTTTTAATGCTTTCCTTTCCCATATATTGGTATTTTTTATAAAAATTACTTCCTTCCTGGGTTGAGTTATGCAGCCAACAAAAGCCTCAAGCTGGTCACAGTATTCTAGGATAGAACCACTACTAAGTAGATTGGGAAAGATGAGAGTTACATTGCAATTCTCTAAATTTATTCCTATTTAAGCAGTAAATATTTACATTTTTACATTAGCACTTCACTTCTCATGCTTTATAATAAGAACATGAAAATTCCATTAAAGGCTCATTCATTGCAGTGTCTCTGACATTGGCCACAGAATGGTGGGAGGCACAGTGTGATGAAAGAATTATAGATGAAAATGTTTCCCTTTGCAGCTCTAATTTTCCCTTAAGTAGTCCACTGTTGACCTCTTATCAAGCACATTTTTGCCCTGCTGATAGTGTCAGCCTGCATACTGTTAATCTCAGTAGCCTAATATTTCTCATATTCTTCCCGGAAAACATAATAATAATAATAATAATAATGTTGGTATTTGTTAAGCGCTTACTATGTGCCGAGCACTGTTCTAAGCGCTGGGGTAAACACAGGGGAATCAGGTTGTCCCACGTGGGGCTCACAGTCTTCATCCCCATTTTACAGATGAGGGAACTGAGGCACAGAGAAGTTAAGTGACTTGCCCACAGTCACACAGCCGACAAGTGGCAGAGCTGGGATTCGAACTCATGAGCCCTGACTCCAAAGCCCGTGCTCTTTCCACTGCACCACGCTGCTTCTCCAATAGTACTGTAAGCTCACTGTGGACAGGGAATGTGTCTACCAACTCTGTTGTAATGTATTCTGCTTTCCAGACTCAATAAATACCACTGACATTTTGATTAGGACATTTCACACTGAAAAGATGAAGAGTATGAATGGAACACATACTATTTATACAATCACAAAGGGTGGGGAAAATACAGGTTTGTAGGTCAATAAATTCCACAACAACAGGACAAGGGATCACTCAGTAGAAGATTTAAAATAGAAAAACATCTCTCAGTCAAGTAATGACATTTATTGAGAGCTTATTGTGTGCAAAGCACTGTATTAAGTTCTTGGAAGAGTACATCACAAAAGAGCTGGACATGATCCCTACCCACAAGGAGCTATTTGGTTAAAATAAAGATCACTTACCTAGTAATAGGAAACAAGTAAGAAATACACAGAGGTGTTGTAAAAGAATGAAGGTAAATTATTTTTGCTTACTAAAAGGGGTTGGGGGCACAGGGGAGAGGCCCTCTGCAGAATTGAAAGCAACCTGTTTTACCTGGTGAAATCTGTCCTGTTCCCCCACAGAGAACTCTTATCCTTTGATCCTATCCAATTTTTTCAAGTCATCATGCCACATTTACTCCCCATACTTAAACTACCTTCCCTTGATGACCAAATTGATGCCCTCAACACCACCTTCTACTGAATTCAACTCACCCACTCCCCTATCCCTTCACTGATCAAGTACCACTAACCACAGCCCCGGATCACCACCACAATCTACGTCCTCACTCCTGTGCACAAACCACAGACCACTGCTAGTAGTAATCCCAATATTAGGCCAACCTCATCTGACCTTAAAGTCATCCTTGCCTGCTTTAACTTTGCCCTCTCCTCCCTTCGGCAGCATTATTGGCCCATCCTTATGGAGTCATCCCATGCCCAATGATCTTGCCAGTTGCTTCAAATATTTAAGTACCTTCTCAAACTCCCTGTCCCCCATCTTTTGTCCCTAATGACCTGTCCACATACTTCATTGAGAAAATTCATTCATTCATTCAGTCACATTTGTTGAGTGCTTACTGTTTGTAGAGCACTGTGCTAAGTGCTTGGAAAGTATAATTCAGCAATAAAGAGAGAAAATACTTACACACACCGGGCTTACAGTCAAGAAAGGGGAAGACAGGCATCAAAGCATGAAACCATCAGCTGCGATTTCCCTAAAATCTCCCCCTCTCCTTTCCAGTTCCTCCATCCTCCTGCTCTTTCTTCAAGGACCTGGGTTTTAATTCTGCTTCCACCACTTGTAAGCTGTATGACTTTGGGAGAATCATTTAAATTATCTGTGACTCAGTTACCTCATCTGTTAAATGGGGATTATGACTGCAATCCCCATGTGGGACTGTAACTTTGTCCTACCAAATTAACTTGTATCTACCTCAGTTCTTAGAACAGTTCCTGGCACAGACTAAGTGCTTAAAAAATACCATTAAAAATATAACATAACAAGGAGCAGCCAGAGAGATAGGAGGAAAACCAGGAGATGTCAGTGAAGTCAATGTTGGATAACGTTTCCAGAAGAATGGGATGATCCTCAATGTTGAAGGCAGCTGAGAGGTTGAGAAGGATTAGGCTGGAGTAGAGACTATTGGATTTATCAAGAAGGAGTTCACTGGTGGCTTTCAAGAGGACAATTTCTATGGAGGAAAGGGAGTGGAAGCCATACTGGAGGAGGTAAGGAGAGAATTGGAGTAGAGGAACTGGAGACAGCATGTATAGAAAACTCGCTCAAGGAGCTGGAAGAGGAATGGTAGAAGGAGATGGGATGATACCTTCCCTTCCCAATCACCATCTGTTCAACTGTTCACTCTTTAATGGCCTTTTCCCCACTCCTTTCACACATACTTATGTCTCCCCTATCTCCTCCTCAAAAAAAAACAAAACCTAAAATTCTCCCTTGATCCAGTGACTCCCTTCAGGTATTGTCCCTTGTAGTCCTCAACCTCAACCTCCTATCGAAACCCAGTTTGCATACTTCACTCTTCTAAGGCCAACCACTGTACCTCGATCTCAACTATTTCACCACTGACCTCTGGCACATGTTTACTTCTGTCTTGAAACTTCCACTCTCTTCATATCTGATAGATGGTCATTCTTCCTTTCAATGAGTTGCAAGTCATTTAATGCACAAAATTGTCAGGGACCTTTATTTTTTCCTTCAGAAGTTTTGAAATTTTAAGAGAAAGGAGTGGGAAAGTCATTTTAAATCTTGGGTCAATTGGTTTGAAGCAATTTGATGTTAGCTCTGAAATATATTTTAACTTTTGTAGGTCAAAACTAGAGAGCAGTACTTATGAAAAAAAATCTAAAGTTTTCACTTCAGACTCAAGGTCTTCAGAGCTCTAACGCTGACCAAACTTCTTTAGACTATGAGATCTGGACCTCACACAAGCTCCCACATTCAATACTTTGGAGTCATTTAATAAGTGTCATTTACAGGCCAAATGCAATATCAATATCAAAATTCTGGAACAAAATCAGTCTCTTCGCATCGAAGTTAAGCATGCCACAATATAACTATGGAGGGTGGAATACCAGAGGAGAATAAATGAAAACAGTATATACAACAGCTGCTTTATGGAGAGCAGAAATTTAGAAATTGAGAGCAAGGAAGACACAAACATTTTAGACACACAATAAATCAGAGCCTGAGACAATGCTGTACCCCATCTGTAAATTGGAAGTTAGTTGCTGAAGATAGGTGATCATGATGCACTGCAGTCTAGAAGGGAATATCTCCTTTTGAGCTAAGTCTTCATAAGAAGCAGCAGCATGGTCTATGGATAGAACGTCGGCCTGGGAGTCAGAAGAACTCCCTTATTTTCTGTGTGACCATGGGAAAGTCATTTAATTTCTCTGTCCCTCAGTTACTGCATCTGTAAAATAAGAATTAAAACTATGAGCTACATGTGGTAACATGGTCTAGCGGATAGAGCATGGGTCTGAAGGTCATGGGTTCTAATCCCAGTTCCACCATTTGTTTGCTGTATGACCTGGGGCAGGTCACTTAACTTCTCTTTGCCTCAGGTACTTCTTCTGTAAAATGGGGACTGGGACTGGAACCACATGGGGTTCACAGTCTTAATGCACATTTTATAGATGAGGTAACCAAGATCAGAGAAGTTAAGTGAGTTGTCCAGGGTCATAGAGCAGAGAAGTGGCAGAGCTGGGATTAGAACCCATGCCCTTTGACTCCCAGGCCCGTGCTGTTTCCACTAGGCCACACAGTTCCTTACTTTAACTGGAGACTGTGAGGTCCCTATGAACAGAGATTACATCTACCAACTTTACTGTAGTGCACTTTTCCAAGCACTCAGCACACAGTAAGATTGAATGAATACCTTTGATTGATTGAGACTGTCATAAAAATATTTACAAATAAAGTGGTAACATCTTCTTCCCCTTTACATTGCTCAATATCATATTCCTTCCATGAGCCTGGGTTCCTTCTTGGCTTATGCTAAAACCAATTAGGCTACAGTGTGATTTGCTTTGGTAGCTATGTGCACAGGGGAATTCTTGAAAAGACAGACATGAAAAGCAAATCATATATTTCTTCATATATCACTAAATTTATACTTCCTTTTTGAGGGTCTCTTTCTGTGCTGTCTGTATCTATGGTTAAAGCTTCTCAGGGTAGCATTCTTTAGACCAGTGCCTCTGGAGGTTCATATAAGGTCAGACCCCAAAAGACTCAACGCCAGCTGCGTTTCTCATTCAATCATATTTACTGAGGGCTGTGTGCTCCATTTTTTGTACAACATGCCGTCCTTTCTTCCAAGGGCTAGCTTGTGTCCCTTTTCTCTGATTGGTTATTTCTTTTGGTTATCCATGGACAATGCAAATTCATCTCCCTCTTACTAATTCTTAGCCTGGGAACAACTGTCTCTATGGTAATAAGATTATTGAGAAAAGAAATCAAGGTGATTGAGAGTTTCTTGTTCACACAGAACTGCATAGGTGAACTTTCATATCTCACTGCTAAATCACTCTTAATCAATGTCTACCTTTCCCAATAGCTTCTACATCTTGTTCACAAGGAGTTCCAAAAGCAATCTGCTCCTGCAATTTTACCTTTCCTACCACATACAGGCTCAAGTCAAATTTAGGTTGAAAACAATCTTGGGATAACCTGCCGCAGTATCTAGATCCCAAAAGGCCGAGTTGGAAGGAAGTCATCCGTTTTAAGCTAAGAGAGTTGCCAATATCAAGGATTTTTTTGGGATCTGGAAAAGTTCCTTGAAATCATCCCTGCCCAGTGACAAACATTGCTGGATCCTCAGACTTTTTCCAGGGACAGACCAGCCAACCAAACCACCCAAGCTCTTTAGTACTGAAGGAATTCAAACCTAACCAAGACATGGAGACATCAGAAGCAGCATGGCCTAGTGACAAGAGCAGGGGCTTGGGAGTCAGAGGACGTGAGTTCTAATCCCAGATCCTCCATTTGTCTGCTGTGTGACCTTGGGCAAATCACTTCAATTCTCTGTGCCTAAGTTACCTCATCTGTAAAATGGGGATTAAGACTGTGAGTCCCATATGGGACAGGACTGTGTCCAGCTAGATTTCCTTGTATTCATTCCAGCCCATAGAGCAGTAAGTAATTAACAAATACCATTATTACTATCAGCAAGGTCAGTCAGATGCTTAGTTCTCCAGCTATCATAGTGATACTATTAGTGCCCTTCAAAATTCAGATATCATTCAGGAAGCAGAATGGCATAGTGGATAGAGCATGGAAGTAGGAGTCAGAAGTCATGGGTTCTAATCCTGGCTCTGTCACTCTGCTTTATGACCTTGGTTAAATCACGTCTCTTCTCTGTTACCTCATCTGTAAAATGGGGATTGAGACTGTGAGGCCCACATGGGACAGGAACCTTGTCCAACTTGATGTGCTCATAGGCTCTCCAGCACTTAGTACAGTTACTGACACATAGTAAGCACTTAAATACCATCATCAAGCCTTCCCTTACTAATCTTTCATCTCTGCACCTTTTTTCCCCTCTGTACTTCACCTATTTAATCATCACCTATATAAATGAGTCCAAACCCCTTAAACATTTAGGTACTAACCCCACCCTCATTCCCACAGTCTTATGTACATATCCTTATAATTAAATCACCTCCCCCACCTGTAATTTATTTGAAGGTCCATCTCTCCATAAAGATTGTATCTTCTTGAGGTTTGATACCGAGTCTAATAACTCTTTTCAATCAATAAATGCTATGTATTGAGCACTTCCTGTGCATTAAGTATAATACAATAGGTTGGCAGACATAATCCCAAGCATTTAGTTCAGTGCTTTGCACACAGTGAGTACTCAGCAAATACTATTGATTGAATAATGAGCCAACCCAAGATGCTGCCATGAAAACAGCTTGGAGCCAATGGAAACATACTCTAAAAGATGACTCCTTAGAGAACTTAGCTTTGATCTCCAAAAAAACACTCAATCACGGTATATAAATTCTTTTGTTTGTTTTATTTTTTGTTTTCGTGGTATTTCTTTCACGCTTAACTATGTGCCAGGCATGGTACTGAGCATTGGAGTAGATACAAGCTAATCAAGTTCAACACAGTCCCTTTCTCACATGAGGCTCACAGTTCTACTCCCCATTTTACAGATGATGAAACTGAAGATTGAGAAGTTTAGTGACTTGCCCAAAGTCATACAACACACAAGTGGCAGATCTGGGATTAGAACTCAGGTCCTTCTGACTATCAAGCCTGTGCTGTATCCACTAGCCAATGTTGCTTCTCAAAATTCATAAAATAACCATAATATGTAAATTGTTGATTTTTCTCACCTAACTTTAAAAGTGCACAATTATATGAAACTAATGAAATATGAAACCCCTCACAAATTACCATCCTATTCTAATTTATCAAACCATTCTTTTTCATGTCACTATGGACTTAAATTTAAAACACTTTCAAAATCCACCCATCAATGAAACTACAAAACACATACACCAAAATATTCCCTTCTGTTTATAGACTGAAGTAACAATAAAATATTTTCAAAGCTTGATCATGATGTGAAATTCTGAATTATCTGTTTGAAGTGGTGGAGGCAAAACCAAGCCTGTTTAACAATGAAAGCTTCTGCTTTCAGTGGTCTGTGTGCTTGTAAAACATAAAGGAATCCAATTATCGAGAATGGGAACACTGATGAGGAAACAAAAAGGTTAATGAGAGAATTCACGATGTCTACCAATGAAGATCCAGCACTTGAATATAAACTCTCAGTTTCTAGGAACCCTAGCACAAGTGGGTTTTCCAAAAACAGTAAAGCACTTGCTGATTCTGTGAACATACAGGCTTAGCTCACATTGAGGTGTCAATCAAGATGAAATGAACAAAAGTCTTTTCAAGTAGATGAAAGATAAGAATGCCAGGAATACTTGAATCACTCTTTAAAGAAAAATATAGCATTTGTTAAAGGTTTACTATGTGCAAGGCACTGGACTAAGCACAGTGATAGGTACAAGCTAATGATATTGGGCACAGTCCATGTCTCACATGGGGCTCACAGTCTCAATACCCATTTTACAGATGAGGGAACTGAGGAGTTAAGTGACTTGCCCAAAGTCACATAGCAGATATGTGGCAGAGACAGGATTAGAACCCAGGTCCTTCTGACTTCAAACCTGTGTTCTGTCTACTAGGCCATGCTGTTTCAGGACCACTGACATCTTTGAAATGGGCTAAAATATTATTCTATTTCTGAATATATCAGCAGATATCAATAAAACTTATTTATTTCAAGAAAAACTCTTGGAAAATGCCAAATGCTAGTTTTTTGTTGTTTCTCGGATTTTTTAATTATTATTACGGTATTTGTTAATAATTAACTAAGTGCCAGGCACTGTAGTAAGTGCTAGATAGCTACAAGATAATCAGGATGGACACATTCCCTATCCCCATCTGCAGATAAGGTAACTGAGGCACAAAGAAGTTAAGTAACTTGCCCAAGGTTACACGGCAGACAAGTGCTCGAGTTGGAATTAGAAACCAGGTCCTCTGACTCCCTGGTCTGTACTCTTTCCACCAGGCCATGCTACTTCTAACTGATGGCTAACCATTTAGTCAGTCAGCCATCTAATTAGTTAATTGATGAGTAATCACCATGCTAATGATAGTAACATTGAACCACAACCTCTTCTGCCTCTCCACACAAGGAAAAGAATAAGGCAACTTTAAAGCTTAGGAGGCTTCGCCAGTGAATTTAATTTGGATGGAGAAAGAGGACGGGGAAAATCCCACACCCTGCCCAGCATCACCATGCACAGGGTTATGGGAGGGTTGCTCTGCAGTTCCCCACAATGTGCTCTCACCTGAGTCCATTTCCAGTGATGGGCAGGACCAATGCATATTACTTTTAATCACCCTGCACAGTTACTTGTTTCTGATGTTTATTAAGTGCTAGAGTGATTACAAGATTAGATCAGGCCCAATCCTCATTTCAGACTGGATTCACCAAATGAGAGGGAGAGCAAATGGTGACCCCATAGATTGTAAGCTTCTTGCAGGCAGGGAGTGTGTCTACAACCTGACTGTACTGTGCTTTCCCAAGCAATTAGTATAGTGTTCTGCACACAGTAAGCACTCAATAATACCATGTATTGATTAATAATGAGCATAATTATTTTCTGTTGGTGAAGATTACTAGGTTGGCATTAGTCAATCAGTCAACTATGTGCAGAGCACTGTACTAAGCGCTTGGGAGAATAAAATGTAACAATAAGCAGACATGTACCCTGCCCACAGGAGGTTACAGTCTAGAGGGGGAGACAGACATTAATCAACCGTAGACTATATCCTTTTTTGATTTAGAGGAAGTGAGGGGAAAAACCTCTCCTTGTCCCTTTGGAACCTGCTGCCAGACCTCTTCTGCATAATAATAATAATAATAATAATGTTGGTACTTGTTAAGTGCTTACTATGTGCCGAGCACTGTTCTAAGTGCTGGGGTAGATACAAGGTAATCAGGTTGTCCCACGTGGGGCTCAAAATCTCCATCTCCATTTTACAGATGAGGTAACTGAGGTACAGAGAAGTTAAATGACTCGCCCAAAGTCACACAGTTGACAGGTGGCAGGGCCAGAATTAGAACCCATGACCTCTGACTCCTAAACTCGCGCTCTTTCCACTGAGCCATGCTGCTTAGATAGCTGAGAGGTCCTGCCACCAGCCAATAAAGCTACCAAAATGTGTATTCCCAGACTTTTGTGGAGCTCCCCCTGTTGTCATCGTAACTGGGAGTTATGGTGTTTAGGTATTGAAATAAGGCTCCCTTCCCTTCCTTCTTTTCTGTTTTATAGGCCTGCACATTCATTCAATATTTCTTGAGCACTTACTGTGTGCAGAGCACTGTACTAAGTGCTTGGAATGGACAATTTGGCAACAGAGACAATCCTTCCCAACAACAGGCTCACAGTTTAAACGCGGGAGACAGACAACAAAACAAGTAGTCAGGCATCAGCCCATGCCCTAAGCAGATGTGCCACTTTATTAGGCAGCCAGTTTTTTTGTTTTTCTGGTTCTTTTTTTTTTTTTCTTTTTGCTGTCTGCTTGCTCCTCTCCAGTGTGACCCATTACCACACATTGAGGAGATGTTGCATGGAGCGAGATGAGAAAGAGGGCAGCAGTTAAAAGTGCCCAGCCGGAACTGTAAGTTCACAGGGACTAGGGAGGAGACCACAATGGGTCTGGAGCAAAGGAGGTAGGTCAAGGTCATCCTGGAGAAACACTCTGGTTTCAGGTTTAAAATGGCTACTTGACACATTTTTCACATCGTGCAATTGTGCAGAATTGGAAGGCAGCAGCACATTTCCCCAGCATCAGAACAGACAAATGTATGATCTCGGCTCTGGGTAAGGGAGAAACTATGTTATCTTGCTGCCCAGTTAAGCTTCTAAATAACTGTATTATTATTTGTAGTAGTATCATCATTTTTATTTAAGCACATACCATATGACAAGCACTGGTGAACAGACTCAACACAATCCCTGACCACATAGGGCTCAGTCTTAGTAGGAGAGAGACCAGGTATTGAACTTGCATTTTAGAGTTGAGATAACTGAGGCATGGAAAAGTTAAGTGATTTGCCCAAGGTAACACAGCTACCAAGTGGCAGAGGTAGAATTAGAACCCAGGTCTCCTGATTCCAAGTTCTGGGCTCTTTCCATTAGGCAGCACTGCTTCTTATAGTGTATACTGGCTTGTCTCCCCCCCAACTCTCAGTTTTCCTTATTCTTCCCAACCTAACCTCTTATCTGTTCCATGCCTTTTGACTTTCAGCTAGACTCTCCCATATACAAATAAAATGATTGGAATAAAAGATAATTGATGCTACAATCTATTATACACATATGCATGTTCACACACACATAAAACTCCCTGTCTCCTTTTCTCTCCACTCTAGTTGAGAAGCAGCGTGGCTCAGTGGAAAGAGCCCGGGCTTTGGAGTCAGAGGTCATGGGTTCAAATCCCTGCTCGGCCACTTGTCAACTGTGTGACTTTGGGCAAGTCACTTCACTTCTTGGTGCCTCAGATACCTCATCTGTAAAATGGGGATTAAGACTGTGAGCCCCACGTGGGACAACTTGATTCCCCTGTGTCTATCCCAGTGCTTAGAACAGTGCTCGGCACATAGTAAGCGCTTAACAAATACCAACATCATAATAAAATAGAGTGTACCAATTAATTTTTATTCTAATTTATCTATTTGTATATATTTTTAGGCATGTCTCCCAAGTTAAAGTGTAAGCTCATTATGGTTAAGGTTCTCTGCTTTCCTAACACTTAGTACAGTATATTGTACTCAGCAGGCCCTGAACAAATACCTTCCTTACTCCTCTTTCTCCTCCTCCCATTCTTTGCCTTCCTCATTTTCCTCCCTTCCCAACTTCTTTTTCCCCTCTTCCTCCTCTCCCTCCACTCTCTTTTCCCACTCCCCTTCTCTTCTTCCTCCCCTTCACTCTCCTCCTCTTCCTCCTTTATTGTTAGTTCTATCTTCACAACACTGCTAAAAAACCCACTTTCTTCTCCATCCAATCTGCTACCATTCTGATCCAGGCATGTATCCTATTCTGCTTTGATGACCGCATCTGCCTCCTGGATGAACTCTGTCTCCTTTTCTCTCCATTCCAGTTGCTACTTCACTCTGCTGCCAGGATCATTTTTCTCAAAAAAGGTTCTGTCCATGGTTCCCTTGAGAACCTTTAGTGGCTGCTCATCCACCTTTGCATCAAAGAAAAACTCCTTACCATCAGCTTTAAAGCACTTAATCATCTCGCATTCTTCTACTTTACTGATCTCCAACTATAGACTGGCCTGCATATTCCTTCCTCTATTCACTCGCTGTGCCCTGACCTCATCTATTTAGCCACCAATCCCTTTCCTATGTCATCCTTCTGGCTTGGAACTCCCTGTCCTTCCACATTCATCAGACCATCACTAGGCCCTTCAAAGCCTTATTTAAGGCCCCATTTCCTCCAAGAGGTTGACCCTAATTGAGCTTTCTTTTCCTCAGCCCACTCTCACTTCTGTGTCATCTATACACTTGGACGTTCATCTTCTGGGCATTTGGTACTAACTCCATCCTCAAACTCACACCACTTATGTACATATCTATAAATCTATACATAATTTATATCTATCACCTCCTCTAGCCTGTAAGTTCACTGTGGGCATAGAACACGTCTACCTATTCTGTTGTATTGCGCTCTCTCAAGCACTTAGTACAGTGATTTGCGCACAATAAGCACTCAATAAATGCCACTGATTGATTGATTACTACTTCTACTACTGTTATTGCTAACACTAAACCCAAGCACATGACATGATGCATCACATTGGATATAATCAAGATACATTCTCTTCCTCTTAGGCAAATAGTAGTAGAACAAGTATTCACTGAGCAGTCACTGGTCACCAGAGACAAATACCCTGCCCATAAGAGCTCACATTCTTACCCAATTCAGATTAAGAGATCCGTTACTGAACTCAGTAACTAGTAAACTATTTAAATACACTATTCAGCTTTTTACCAAACTCTTTACCATCAGCTTTAAGACACTAAATCAGTTTGCCCACTCCTACCTTACTTTTCTGATCTCCTATTATACAATCCAACCCACACACTTTGCTCCTCTAATGCTCCTCTCCACAACGCTTATGTATATAACTGTAATTTTATTGACTTATACTGATGTCTCTTTACTTGCATTGATGTCCCTCTCCAGAGAACTTATTGAGGACAGGGATTGTATTTATTGCTGTATTGTACTTTCTCATGCGCTTAGTACTGTGCTCTGCACCCAGTAAGTGCTCTATAAATACGATTGAATGAATGAATAATGCCAACCCTACTCAATGTATCTTGATCTTATCTATGTTGGTGCCGAGCCCTAGTCCATGTCCTGTCTCTGCCCAAAAAAATTCCCTTCCCTTCCTTATCTGACAGACCGTCACTCTCCCCTTATTCAAAATCCTGTTAAAATAACATCTCCTCCAAGAGGCCCTCCCAGGTTAAGTTTTCATTTCCCTAACTCCCTCTCCCTTCTGCATCACATTTTTACACACTTGATAGCCACCCAACCATCTGCCCCAAAATGCTAATGTACATATTTTACTCTGTAATTCATTGTAATGTCTGTCTTACTCTATTAGTTGTCAATTCCTTGGGGTAGGGATTAGGTGTACCAATTCTATTGTTTTGTACTCTCCCAATCACTAAGTACAGTGTTCTGCACACACTAAATATCACTGATTATGTCCATTATGTTCAGGCAGTATAGCTTTCTAAATGGTTTATTTGTTACCTGCAGTGGTGTGCAGACTCATCATCAGTGGTATTTACTGAGCACTTACTGTGCTCAGAGCACTGTATTAAGTACAACAATACAACAGCAGCGTGAGAAGCACTATGGCCTACTAACCAGAGCACTATCCTGGGAGTCAGAAGGACCTGGGTTCTAATCCAGGTTCTTATCTGTCACTTGCCTTTTGGGTGACCTTGGGCAAATCACTTAACTTCTTTGTACCTCAGTTACCTCATCTGTAAAATGGTGATTAGGACTGTGATTACAATGTGGGACAGGGACTGTGTCCGACCTGATTAACTTTTATCTACTTCAGCCCTTAGTACACTGGATGGCACATAATAAGCACTTAAAGATTACTATTAAAAAAAAAAACAAAAAAAACAAAAAACAGAGTTGGTAGACAAATTCCCTGCCCATGAGTTCACTGTCTAGAGGGGGAGATGGACATTAATATGAATAAATGGTAATCACTCACCAGGATGGAAAAAGAATGAAAATATAATTTATTTAGGTATATGTAAATAAAAAAGGATTTTTTTCTTGTTTCTGTTTTGAGGAACAAAGAAATGTATCAAGAGAATCTCAGTTTACTGTTTTGCTAGTTCTTTGTTTTATTCTTTTCTATATGTGCAATTACATGCAGTTCAGATTCCCATCTTAAATCTCAGCACTTGAATTAAAAGGTATTTCAGGAAAATATTAGTACTACATACTACAAAGAATAAAAATTATACATTTGCAACTTACAAACAAGATATTTCCAATCACAAAATTCCACATAACCCCTACAGCAACCAAAGTTTTTGGTATTTTGGAAGACATTTTTAAGCCTGTTTTGTCAGGTCCCTATTGTGTTCTGATCTGCAATTTGCAAATATTAAAAATCATAGAATTAAGAGTATTCTTGTTTTCACCAAAATAGGCATAGTGTGAGTCTGCCTGGCTCTTTGGTATTCTGTGAAAGTTGTGTAGGGAACATTCTTTGAATCTTAATCCTTCAGTTGGTCATTTGAATCTGTTCTTGTTTTGAAATATTGTAGGATGCTAAAAGAAAAAAATCCAATCAGATTTCTGGGGGATGAAACAACAGAACAATGAGTAGAAAATGAATCACAGAGATCTCACCAGGAACTTCTGATTTTTTTTTTATTATAAGAAACAACACAATGCTTACTTATTCCTTCCTGAATAAGAAAACCTTTTGCAGCAGTTTCATTTCACTGCCTTCTATACTTTTTCTTCATTTGTCAAAATTCCATTTCTACACTCTACACAATTCTCAGGAGCTTCAACTACCAATTCACCTAGTACAATTTTAATTTCTATTTAGACCAAAATGGTTACCTCTGTCCCCTAAAAAAGTCATGAATCAGCAAATGCTGCCTGGATTAAGCGGGATATTTCCCTCTCTGTTCTATTATGTTCTGTTTCAATAACTGCATGGAATAAGTGGGGGGGGGGGGGGGGCAGTTTCCCATGAGGAGGGATGTGGGAAATGATTTATCTTCTGATGTTCTTTTTCCATTGGAAATACCTACTTTTACCTTGAATAAACATGAGGGAAAGCCTCAGCAGGAAAGAAGCAATTAATAGCAACAGTATAGTGCAGGTGAGAGGAAAAGGTCTGAAATGAAGGCAGAGGGCTTGAAATGCAGTCTGTCTGTCCAACCTGGGATGATGTTTGGTACTCTGACCAGGTTCTGAAGCAGGCCTAATAGTTATGAGGCAACTCTCTTGGAAGCTGCCCAGCTGCCATAATATTAATGAAACATTTTAGAGTTCTGGCAACTGTCTCTCAGCTTAGCCTATCCCTCTTCCATCTCAGTCTCCTTTGTGGGCTCCTCCTCCCCTTCCCATTCCCTAACTGTAGGGGTCCCTCATTGTTCAGTTTTTGGTTCCCTTCTATTCTCCATCTACACTCACTCCCTTGGAGAATTCATTGGCTCCCAAGGCTTCAACTACCATCTCTATGCAGATGACTCTAAAATCTACATCTCTTCCCCTGTTCTGTCTCCTTCCCTCCAGGCTTGCATCTCTTCCTGCCTTCAGGCCATCTCTACTTGGATGTCCTCCCGCTACCTCAAACTCAACATGGTTAAGACAGAGCTCCTTATCTTCCCTCCCAAACCCTGTCCTCTCCTGAACTTTCCCATCACTGTAGATGGCACAGCCATCCTACCCATATCACAATCCTTTGGGATCATCCTTGACTCCGCTCTCTCATTCAACTCACATATACAATCGGTCACCAAATCCTGTTGATCTCACCTTCATAACATTGCCAAGATTCACCCTTTCCTCTCTAACCAAACCACTACCCTATTAGTACACTCTTCCTAACCCAACTGGATTACTGCATTAGCCTCCATTCTGACCACCCAAGCTCATGTCTCTCCCCACTTTAGTCCATACTTCACTCCGCTCCCTGGATTGTCTTCCTACAGAAATGATCAGGGCATGTCAACCCTGTTCCACAAAAAAATCTCCAGTGGTTGTCTATCCACCTCCATATTAAACAAAAGCTCCTCACCATTGGCTTTAAAGCTCTTCATCACCTTGCCCCCTCTTACTTCACCTCCATTCTCTCCTTTAACATCCCAGCCCGCACACTCCACTCCTCTGGTGCCATCCTTCTCATTGTGCCTTGATCTCTCCTGTCTTGCCGCTGACCCCTGGTCCACATCCTACCTCTGGCCTGGAATGCCCTCCCTCCTCAAATCCACCAGACAATCACTCTTCCTACCTTCAAATCTCTACTCTATGTGCATCTCCTCCAGTTGGCCTTCCCAGACTAAGCACCATTTTTCCTCAGCTTACCTTCCCTTCTGCATCACCACAACTCTCTCACTTTGCTGCTCCCTCTTCTCCCCATCCCATAGCACTTACATATATGTATATATGCATATATATTTCCATTTATTTATACAGATGCCTGTTTATTTGCATTGATGTCTGTCTCCCCCCTCCAGACTGTGAGCCTATTGGGGTCAGGAATTGTCTCTCTTTATTGCTGTATTGCACTTTCCAAACACTTAGTACAGTGTTCTGCACATATTAAGTGCTCAAAAAATACAACTGAATGAATGAATAGCCCTCAGCAGGATATTCCCTTGGGAAGTTCTGAGAAAGCCAACTGGCAACCCCACCATCACCCCCTCCTCAGAAGATTGTAAATTTGGTCTCATTCTCAACTCTACACTATTATTCAAATCTCACACTGCCAGTTCTTCATATACAACATCTAGACTGTGAGCTTGTTATGGGCAGAAATGTGTTTTTTATATTGTACTCTCCCAAGCCCTTAGTATAGTGCTTTCCACACAGTAAGTGCTCAGTAAATACAATTGAATGAATGAATGTCTTCTGAATACACCCCTTCTTTTTCACCCAAACTGCCACCTGTCTGGTATAATTTCCTTTTTTGCCATGACTTGGCTATCACATTATCCTTCTCACTGGACTTCCAGTCTCTAGCCTCTGCCCCTTCCAATCTATATTACATGCTGCTCTATGGATTACTTTCCCAAAGCAGGTGTTTGAGCAACACTATTACCACTAAAGCAAAAGTTGGGATCTGGAAAACTCTTTGGTTTGTAATCTTAGGACTGTCTGCCTTCTGTTGACTTGGCATAGCCATGGTGAAGGGCCATGAAGAGGGTGAAAAATTTATTTCCAATACTAGTCTCAATTTTCTTACTCTAATTTGTTTCTTGAGACCTTGCAAAATGCAACAGAGAACTGCTGGATCTTGCTCCAGGTAATGACTTATGTAATCTTTTCTGATTTTAAAACTTTCCCTCAGCCTTATCTAGAAAATTTCTAACTGAAGAGTGTTTTGAGTACAGATTCTAAAAACCTCACTATTAACTTTTCAGGAAAGTCTAAATAAATGTGATTTGTTGAGAGTCTGTAGAGTGCTAAGTACTGTACCTAAGCATTAACAATAATAATGACAGCATTTATTATGTGCTTACTATGTGTCAAGCATCATTCTAAGTGCTGGGATAGATCCAAGCTAATGAATAATAATAATAATGTTGGTATTTTAAGCGCTTACTATGTGCAGAGCACTGTTCTAAGTGCTGGGGTAGATACAGGGTAATCAGGTTGTCCCATGTGAGGCTCATAGTTAATCCCCATTTTACAGATGAGGTAACTGAAGTACAGAGAAGTTAAGTGACTTGCCCACTGTCACACAGCTGACAAGTGACAGAGCCGGGAGTCGAACCCATGACCTCTGACTCCCAAACTAGGGCTCAGGTTGGACACAGTCCATGCCCCACATAGAGCTCATAGTCTTAATCTACATTTTACAGATGAGAAAACTGAGGCGCGGAGAGGTGAAGTGCCTTGTCTATGGTCACAAAGCAGTTTAGTGATGGACCCAGAATTAGAACCCAGGTCCTTCTGACTCCCAGGACCGTACTATCCACTGAACCAAGCTGCTTTACTATATCACATCCCCCATGTTCACAGCATACAGGATTTGCTGGAAGCCCCTGGATGTGATTGCCTCAGGCCTGGCCACCTCAGAAGCCATGCCCCTTTGCTTCCTCCCACTGTTGACATTTGCCCTGAAGGTTAATCCTGAAAACTAACAGTTCCCTCTCCCGACCGTCCCCTCTCCCTGCCTCACACACCCAAGTGTAAAAGAAGAAACACATTCTCTGCCTTCAAGTAGATTACAAAGTGATGAGAGATAAGAGTCATTTATAGATAGAGGGAGCAGGGAAAATAATGAGGCTACAGCAATAAAATGTAGGAATATATCATTTTAATACAAATCACTCATCCTATCCACTTGGATTACTGCATCAGCCTCCTTGCTGACCTCCCAACCTCCTGTCTCTCCCCACTCCAGGTCACACTTCACTCTGCTGCCCGGATCATTTTTCTATAAAACGGTTCAGGACATGTTTCCCCACTCCTGAAAAACTCCAGTAGTTGCCCATCCACCTTTGAATCAAACAAAAACTCCTCAACACTGACTTTCAAGCAATCACTTTGACCCCTCCTCTCTCACCTTGCTACTCTCCAACTACAACCCAGCCCACACACTTCACTCCTCTAATGCTAACCTTCTCACTGTGCCTCACTCTCATGGCACCAACCCCTTGCCCATGTCCTGCCTCTGGCCTGGAATGCCCTCCCTCCTCAAATACAATACTACAAAAAATGACTTTCCCCACCTTCCAAGTCTTAATAATAAAGCCTTACTGAAGACACATAATAACAATAATGTTGGTATTTGTTAAACGCTTACTTTGTGCCAAGCACTGTTCTAAGTGCTGGGGTAAATATAAGGTAATCAAGTTTTCCCATGTGGGACTCACAGTCTTCATCTCCATTTTACATATGAGGTAACTGATATATAGAGAAGTTAAGTGACTTGCCCAAGGTCACACAGCTGATAAGCAGCAGGGTTGGGATTAGAACCCACAATCTCTGACTCCCAAGCCCGTGCTCTTTCCACTAAGCCTTGCTGCTTCTCATATCTCCTCCAAGAGGCCTTCTCTGACTAAGCCCTCTTTTTCTCTTCTCCCACTCCCTTCTGCATCACCCTGACTTGTCCCTTTATTCATCCTTTCACCCAGCCCCACAGCACTTATGTACATATCTGTAATTTATTAATTTATAATAATGTGTCTCCTCTTCTAGACTGTAATTCATTGTGGACAGGGAATGTGACAGCTCTCTGTACACAGTAAGCATTCAGTAAATACAATTTGAATGAGTAAATTATTGAATGAATATATCTATGAAATAGCTGAGTAACTGTATAGTAAAATGCATAAATGAATATAAAAGAAATTCATATATAGAAAGATTCAGGATAGAAATAATATACATAAGTGATAAAAATAATTGTAGGTTGATATGATGAGGGTGTTGTGAAATAAATCATGGAAGCCTTTTTAGAGGAAGTGTTATTTTAGGAGGGCTTTAAATAAAGTTGAAGCCTTAGTCTTTCTAATTCCATTCCTCCAACTATTCTGGTCTCATCTTTAAGAGTTAGGTGAATATACGAAAATACACGTGGATGTCGATAGTCAACTTTGTACAATTCAGTGGTTCCCAGGGGCAACAGAATATTAGTAGAAATATCAAACCACATTTTTATTTAATGATATTTGTTAAGCCATTCACTATGTGCCATTCACTGTGCAAAGAACTGGGGTTGACACAAGCTAATTAGGTTGGACACAGTCCATTTCCCATCCGAGCTCTGCCGCTTGTCAGCTGTGTGACTTTGGGCCAGTCACTTAACTTCTCTGTGCCTCAGTTCCCTCAACTGTAAAATGGGGATTAAAACTGCGAGCCTCACGTGGGACAACTTGATCACCTTATATCCTCCCCACCACTTAGAAGAGTGCTTTGCACATAGAAAGCGCTTAACAAATGCCATCATTACTATTATTATATTGGCTCACAGTCTTAATCCCCATTTAACAGATAAGGCAACTGAGGCCTAGCTAAATCATGTGATTTGCCCAAGGTCCTAGAGCAGACAAGAGTTAAAGCCAGGATTAGAAACCAGGTCCTCTGACTCCTAAACCCATACCACTACTACTAATAATAATAATGGTATTTGTTAAGCACTTACTATGTGCAAAGCACAGTTCTAACACTGGGGGAATACAAGCTGATCAGAAAGTTCCACGTAGGGCTCACAGTTTTAATCCCCATTTTATAGATGAGGTAACTGAGGGCCAGAGAAGTTAAGTGACTTGCCCAAAGTCACACAGCTGGCAAGCGTCAGAGTCGATATTAGAACCCATGACCTCTGACTCTCAAGCCCAGGCTCTTTCCATTGAGCCACGCTGCTTCACTAACCACTAGGACAGGCTTCTTCTCATTGATAGTGCTAAGCAGTTAATATAGTGCTTTGCACACAGTAAGTGCTCAATAAATAAGAATGAATGAATTAATGGTTTAAGCACATTAACTGTTTTTTATATTAACTAGTTATTCATATCTTGTCATCAGTTTTTTATAGGCGAGAAACATAAGGCACTGAAACAATAAGAAATTAGATAAGCTCCAAAAATAATAGTAACAACAAACTACTGCTATTACTATTATTATTACTACCATTGTTATTTACTCAGTGTTGCAGGACAGATGATCCTGAAGAATTAACAAAAATTGTGCTATAATACACTTTGCTTCTGTGCACATGATCAAAACTATCTTTTCAGACACTGCACTCATTCAATCATATTTATTAAGTGCCTACTGTGTGCAGAGTACTATACTAAGCGCTTGGGAAAGTATAATATAACAGACACATGATCTGCCCACAACGAGCTTACAGTCTAGAGGAGGAGACAGACACTAATATAATGAATTCAGCTATTCAATTGTATTTAGTGAATGTTTACTGTGAGCAAAGCACTGTATTAAGCTCTTGGGATGGTAAAATATAACTGCAAAACAGACACATTCTGTCCCACAGCAATCTCACAGTCTAGATCTCAGGGCACAGCCATCCTTCCCATCTCACAAGCCCTTAACCTTAGTGTCATCCTTGACTCTTCTTTTTCATTCAACCCATATATTCTATCCATCACCAAATCCTGTCTGTCTTATCTATCACTAAAATCTGACCTTTCCTCTCTATCAAAAGCACTACCACATTAGCACAGTCACTCATCCTATGCAGCCTAGATTACTTCATCAGCCTCTTTTCTAATCTCCCAATTTCCTGCCTCTCCCCACTCCAGACTTCTCTCCACTGCCCAGATTATCTTTCTACAGAAACATTCAGGACATCCCACCTCCCTTCTCAAAAATCTCCAGTGGTTGCCTATCAAATTCTGCATCAAACAAAAACTCCTCACTTTTGGCTTTAAAGCTCTCCATCACCTTGCCCTCTCCTACCTCACTTCCCATCTCTCCTATATCCCTGCCCAAACACTTCGCCCCTCTGGTGCCAGCTTTCTCACTTTTCCTTGATCTGACCTGTCTCTCTGCCGACACCTGGCCCAAATCCTACCTCTGGCCTGGAACACCCTCCCTCCTCAAATCTGCCAGGTAATCACTCTCCATTACCCCTTTCAAAGCCCTGCTGAAGGCTCATCTCATCCCAGAGGCCTCCTGAAACTAAGCCCCAGTTTTCCTCATCTCCAGCTTCCTTTCATGTCTCCCTGACTCACTCCCTTTACTCTTTCCCCCTTGCCCCACCCCACAGCACTTCTGTATACATGTTATTTTATTTATTTATATTGATCCTGTTTACTTATATTGGTGTCTGTCTCCCACACTCCAGACTTTGAGCTCGCTGTGGGCAGGGATCATCTCTTTTTATTGCTGTATTGTATTTTCCCAAGTGCTGAGTGCAGTGCTCCGCACACATTAAACTCTCAATAAATATGATTGAATGAATGAATGGAGGGGAAGATAGACAATATAAATGAATAAATAAATAAATTACAGATATGTACAGACATGAAGGTAAGTTCTGTGGGACTGGAAGGGGAGATGAATAAAGGAAAGAAATCATGGTGATACAGAAGGGAGAGGAGAAAAGGAAAGGAGGGCTTAGTCAGGGAAGTCCTCTTGGAGGAAATGTCTCTTCAGTAAGGCTTTGAAGTGTGGGAGAGTAATTGACTGTCAAATATGAAAAAGGAGGGCGTTTCAGACCAGTGTCAGGAAGTGGATGAGAGGTCATTGGTGAGATAGATGAGATCAAGATACAGTGAGAAGCATAGCATTAGAGGAGCAAAGTGTGCTGGTTGGGTTATAGTAGGGAAACAGCAAGGTGAGATAGGAGGGGGCAAAGTGATTGCATACTTCGTTGTGCTCTTAATGTGTGCAGAGGACTGTAGTAAGCACTTGGAAGACTATAACAGAGTTGGTAGACATATTCCCTGCCCACAAGGAGCTTATGGTTTGAATGGGGAGGCATACATCAAAATATATTATAGGCAATCAATCAATCGATGGTTGTTGTGCACTTACTATGTGCAAAAAATACTGTACTAGGTGCTGGGGAAAGTACAATACAACAGAGTTGGTAGACACAAGAGTGGCCCAGTGGATCGAATACAGGCCCAGGAGTCAGGAGGACTGGGGTTCTAATCTTAGCTCTGCCACTTGTCTACTGTGTACTTAGGTCAAATCACTTAACTTTTCTGGGCCTCAGTTACATTATCTGTGAAAGGGGAATTAAAACTGTGAGTCCCTTGTGTGCCATGGACTGTGTTCAACTTTTTTAGTTTATATCTACCACAGTGGTTAGAACAGTGTCTTGCATTTAATAAACACTTAACAAAGCTATTAAAAAAAACCTTATATGTGCATATGTGCTTTGGAACTGAGGGTAGGGTGAATATAAACTGCTAAAAGCTTCAGATCCAAATGTATAGGAGATACAGAAGGGAGAGGAAATAGGGAAATAAAGCAGCATGGATTAATGGATAGAGCATGTAATTCCTCCACTTTGCTGTGTGACCTTGGGTAAATCACTTCACTGGGCCTCAGTTCCCTCATTCATAAATGGAGATAGAGACTGTGAGCCCCATGTGGGACAGGGACTATGTCCAACCCAATTTGCTTGTGTCCATCCCATTGCCTAGTACAGTACCTGGAACATAGTAAGCCCTTAAATACCATAATAATATTAATTGAAGATTTAGTTGGGGAAGGCCTATTGGAGAAGATATAAGCCTTTAGACTGTAAGCAGGGAATGTGTCCACCTACATAGTTGCCGTGTACTCTCCAAAGTAAATGTGGTCTGCACACAGTAAACATTGATTAATTGATGTGATTTTAGTAAGTCTTTGAATATGAGAAAGTAACATTCTGGTTTATAATAATGGAGAGGCAGTTCCAGGACACAGGGTGGACATGAGCAAGGGGTTGAGGATGAGGTGTAGTGAATGCACTGGTGTTAGAGGAGTGAAATATGTGGGCTGGTGATAGTAGGAAATCAGGGAGATAAGGTAGGAGGGGAAGTAAAGTGATAGAGTGTTTTAAAACCAATGATGTGTGTTATAAGCCCTCATTCATACCAACCAGGACCTTCCTGGACAGGGGGAGCCTTAGCTACACATAATATGTCAGCCCACACCTCTGATCACCAAGGTTACTGTGGAAAGTTTTTTACTTAGTTTTACCAGCATGCAAGGGAGTGACACATACATACATACACAAACTAACTCACTCTTCACTCCACCAAGGGTCCAATAACAGTCTGTGGTCAAAGGAACCTGTTCTGCCAAGTCTTCTTCTTTCTGCTTCCAAGTGGTTCTGCTATCAAGTTCTGTTCTCCTCCTGCTTCTGCTACAGGTGCTTCCCTGCATACCTCTACATCTTCTGTGTGCCCCATACTACTTCCACATGCTCCCACGCAATTCAAAAGACCACCTTAATCTGCCTGAGGCATCACAGCTGGGGTTCAACTTGACAGTCACTGATTGGTCCAGGCCTGTTACCAGGGAGAAAAGGGAGAGAAAGCCTTGCCTCCTTCCATGCTTCTCCCCTACAGGCCAGCAATCACCTGTCTCAGGTAGAGCCCATCAGTGACTTCACAAAGTATTTTCCTTTTTGTTGTTCATGGTATCATAAACAGTCATTAATAAGGCAGCTTGCTGTGGGCTCACCATAGTAAGGGGATGGATGGGAAACCACTGGGTGGTTTTGAAGAACAAGAGGACATGGCCTGAACAATTTTTTTTATGAAAAAGATTGGGGCAGCAGGGTGAAAAAGGACTGCAGTGGGTAGAGAGAGGAGGCAGGTAGGTTAATGAGGTTAACTAGGTTAACAAGGAGGTAAGTTAACAAGGAGGTTGAGGTGAATATAGTAGGTGCTTGAATCAGCTTGGTAGCAGTTTGGATGAAGAGGAAAGGATGGATTTTAGCAAATTTTGTGATGGTAAAACTGACATAAAAACACACTGGAAATAAGTTCAGATTGGACATTGAACTTGTTCAGTGCTTTCATTTTGCCAAGGTACTTCTTTTTATTACCTTTTGCCTTCAAAATAAGTCTGAGAGGTCAAGGAAATTGAGGCAGAAAGAGGTAAATCAACTGGCCCTTGGGTTATATAGTAGGTCAGTAATAAAGACATCTAAAATTCTATCCTCCGACTTCTGGACATGTGCTCTTCCCATATTCTTAAACCAAAGAACTTATTAACACTGAGGTTAGATGGAAAAGGGAGCTCCAAGGAGTTTCTTTCCTTCAAGGAGTACTACTCACCACCATCACCACAACCACCATCTTTATCACCACTCCCACCACCATCATCACCATCACCTTCACCACCACCACCTCCATCATCACCATTTCTACCTCCATCACATCTCCATAATAACAAACTTCATCACTTCTACCATCATCATCACCCCCACCCCTACCACCCCCACCTCCATCTCCAACACCAAGTGACACAGGCCCCCACCCAGGAATGTCTTCTTCTTCTTCTCTCCTTCTTCTTCTCCTCCCTCATCGACACCCATGCCCGTCACCCCCGCCGATTGTTCTGGACCTTTAACTCTCTCCTTAGGCCCCCTGTTCCTCCCCCTCCCCCATCTCTCACCCCCAATGATCTGGCCACCTATTTCCTCACGAAAATCAACACAATCAGGTCTGAGCTCCCCAAAGTCACCCCTCCGCCTCTCCCCTCCCCCCCCCACCAACCCTCTCCCCTACTTTCCCATCCTTCCCTGCAGTATCCTCAGAGGAGATCTCCTCCCTCCTCGCAAGTGCCACCCCCTCCACCTGCGCCTCGGACCCCATTCCCTCTCACCTTATTAAAACCATCGCCCCTGCCTCCTACCTTCCTTAACTTCTATTTTTAACCACTCAATCTCCAATGGCTCCTTCCTCGCTGCCTTCAAACACGCCCACGTCTCCCCCATCCTAAAAAAACCTGCTCTTGACCCCACTTCCCCCTCCAGTTATCACCCTATCTCCCTACTACCCTTCCTTTCCAAAATCCTAGAACGAGTCGTCTACAATCGATGCTTAGAATTCCTTAACTCCCATTCTCTCCTAGACCCCCTCCAATCTGGCTTCCGTCCCCTCCACTCTACCGAGACTGCTCTCTCTAAGGTCACCCGTGACCTCCTTCTTGCCAAATCCAATGGCTCCTACTCCATTCTAATCCTCCTTGACCTCTCTGCTGCCTTTGATACTGTCGACCATCCCCTCCTCCTCCATACCTTATCTCACCTTGGCTTCACGGACTCTGTCCTCTCCTGGTTCTCCTCTTACCTCTCTGGCCAGTCATTCTCGGTCTCCTTCGCTGGAGCCTCCTCCCCCTCCCATCCTTTAACTGTTGGAGTTCCTCAAGGGTCAGTTCTTGGCCCTCTTCTGTTCTCCATTTACACTCACTCCCTCGGTGAACTCATTTGCTCTCACGGCTTTGACTACCATCTCTACGCAGATGACACGCAGATCTACATCTTCGCCCCTGTCCTCTCCCCCTCCCTTCAGGCTCGCATCTCCCCCTGCCTCCAGGACGTTTCCACCTGGATATCGGCCCGCCACCTAAAACTCAACATGAGCGAGACTGAGCTCCTTATCTTCCCTCCCAAACCCGGTCCTCTCCCAGACTTCTCTATCACCGTGGATGGCACGACCATCCTTCCCGTCTCACAGGCCCGCAATCTCGGTGTCATCCTTGACTCGTCTCTCTCGTTCACCCCACACATCCTATCCGTTACCAAGACCTGCCGGTTTCACCTCTACAATATCGCCAAGATCCGCCCTTTCCTCTCCACCCAAACGGCTACTTTACTGTTACGGGCTCTCGTTATATCCCGGCTAGACTACCGTGTCAGCCTTCTCTGACCTCCCTTCCTCCTCTCTCGCCCCGCTCCAGTCTATTCTTCACTCCGTTGCCCGGCTCATCTTCCTGCAGAAATGATCTGGGCCTGTCACTCCCCTTCTTAAACAACTCCAGTGGTTGCCTATCAACCTCCGCTCCAAACAAAAACTCCTCACTCTAGGTTTCAAGGCTCTCCATCACCTTGCCTCTTCCTACCTCTCCTCCCTTCTCTCTTTCTACCACCCACCCTGCACGCTCCGCTCCTCTGCCGCCCACCTCCTCACCGTCCCTCGGTCTCGCCTATCCCGCCGTCGGCCCCTGGGCCACGTCCTCCCGCGGTCCTGGAACGCCCTCCCTCCTCACCTCCGCCAAACTGATTCTCTTTCCCTCTTCAAAACCCTACTTATAACTCACCTCCTCCAAGAGGCCTTCCCAGACTGAGCTCCTCTTCTTCCTCTACTCCCTCTGCCACACCCCCTTTACCTCTCCGCAGCTAAACCCTCTTTTCCCCTTTTCCCTCTGCTCCTCCACCTCTCTCTTCCCATCCCCACAGCACTATACTCGTCCGCTCAACTGTATATATTTTCATTACCCTATTTATTTTGTTAATGAATTGTACATCGCCTCGATTCTATTTAGTTGCCATTGTTTTTACAAGATGTTCTTCCCCTCGACTCTATTTATTGCCATTGTTCTTGTCTGTCCATCTCCCCCGATTAGACCGTAAGCCCGTCAAACGGCAGGGACTGTCTCTATCTGTTGCCGACTTGTTCATCCCAAGCGCTTAGTACAGTGCTCTGCACATAGTAAGCACTCAATAAATACTATTGAATGAATGAATGAATGAATGTCATAGATGAATAGTCTTAGGTAGAGCTTCTAGTTCTCTACCAGTCTCGTCTACGGGAGGGAGAGTCAAGCAAAGACATTTCCTTTCCTAGCTTGAGCAGTGGCTAGAGAATGGCAGGCAATCTGCTACAAGTCAAAACTCACCAGTGCTGGGCAGGAGCAGCACAGGAGAGTCGAGGGTGGAGACTAAGCTTTACTGTGGAGAAGGAGACAATGGTAAACCACTTCTGTACTTTTACCAAGAAAACTCTATGGATACACTACCAGAAGGATTGCAGATGGAGATGGGCGCGCTGGGAGAGATGTGTCCATGGCATCGCTAGGAATCAGAGACGACTCGATGGCATAAGTCAAGACAAAAGAGTAGAGTCTATTAGAATTGGACAATAATGGACATGTAAGTGAGGAATGAAGGCAAGCAACAAGGATTTACTGTATTGCTCTGAGGGACGTAGCAAGGCAGCATTCGTGTAATTATTGAAATATCATCTCTGCAGTTAACTACTAATCCATCCTACATATGTCTTTCCATCCTAAATTATGAACTACTTGAAGGCAGAGGCTGCCTCTAATTAATTTTTCTCCATGCGTTCCCCAAGTCCCTAGTACAGCTCTACACACAATGTAGGTGTTCAATCATTAATTGGAATAATTTGATAGTACTCATTCAATTCAATAGTATTTATTGAGCACTTACTATGTGCAGAACACTGTACTAAGCGCTTGGAATGAACAAGTCGGCAACAGATAGAGACAGTCCCTGCCGTTTGACGGGCTTACAGTCTAATTGGGGGAGACGGACAGACAAGAACAATGGCAATAAATAGAGTCAAGGGGAAGAACATCTTGTAAAAACAATGGCACTAAATAGAATCAAGGCAATGTACAATTCATTAACAAAATAAATAGGGTAATGGAAATATATACAGTTGAGCGGACGAGTACAGTGCTGAGGGGATGGGAAGGGAGAGGGGGAGGAGCAGAGGGAAAAGGGGAAAAGAAGGTTTAGCTGCGGAGAGATAAAGGGGGGGGTGGTAGAGGGAGTAGAGGGAGAAGAGGAGCTCAGTCTGGGAAGGCCTCTTGGAGGAGGTGAATTTTCGTTGTTAGTCTGTAGCTTCTGGAAAAGTGTAATGAAGCAATTTATTTACCCATTTTTGAGTAATGCATGTGTAGACAGGATTCATTTTGACTCCTTAATGTAGTTTACAAAAATCAGTTTGATACTTGAAAATAAAATTGTTGAACATTAAAATAAATTGCATGTGGCTTAACACAGAATAATTACATCTCTAAGAGAAGTACATACTGTTTGTTTAGCTAAGTGATGAAAAATTGTAGTTAATTTATGGATACCACAATTTTTAAGAAAATTTTTTATGGTATTTTCTAAGTGTTTATTATGTGCCAGCTGGTGAACTGAGTGCTGGGGTAGATACAAGTTAATCTAGTTGAACAAAGTCTGTGTCCCACATAAGGCTCACAGCCTTAATCTTCATTTTACAGATGAGGTAACTGAGGCACAGAGAAGTTAAGTGACTTGCCCAAGGTCACACAGCTGATAAGTGGCAGAGGCAGGCTTAGAACCCATGACCTCTAACTCCCAAGCCCGGGTTCTTGCCACTGAGCCACGCTGCTTCTACATTATCTATGCTGTTGGGTCTGTACTCCTTTAAACACTTTAATAATCCCCCAACTCTCAGCTCCACAACACTTCTATACATATCCTTTTACTCTGCCATTTTTCTTGTCTGCAATTTATTTTAAACTGTGTTTCTCTAACTAGACTGTAAGTTTCTTAAGGGTAGGGATCATGTCTACCAACCCCATTGTATTATATTGTATTGCAGCCACCCGAGTGTTCAGCATAGTACTCTGAAAACAGTAAATGCTCAATATTTATCATCAATTGTTCTATTGATTCAAAAGGGCTATACATGCATATTTCAGAAGCACCTGTACAGAAATTATTATTGAAACCATGAAATCTAGTGAGTTACCTAAGATAGTTTAATAATAACAAAGCAGTGTTTTTATTTTTTTTTAAATGAATTCAAAAGCAGAACTAAATCCTGATGATTGCACTAAATTAACAGGAGAGAAAAAGAAGAGAAACAAAAAAAGAAGAAATCAAAGGGAGTTGGAGAGATAGATTGAAACGAGGGGAATTCTATATCTGTAGAATCAAGGTTGGAAAGAGTGGTTAGGAGATGATGGCAAATCATGTTCAAAGCAGTAAAGAAGTGAGGCAGTAATATAATAGAAAAGAAACTACTAGATTTATTCAGAGAGAGGGCACTGGACACTACTGGGAGTATGGACTCAGTGGAATAAAAAGGTAAAAAGCCAAACTCAGGGGATCCAACAGGGATTTGGAAGAGAGGATATAAGAGCTAGTAGTGTATGTATCCTTTATAAAGAGTTTTAATAGAGAGGGTGAGGTGGGTTGAGGTTGTAGCTGGAGAGAATGGTGAGATCAAGGGATTTTATTTTATTTATTTAACTTTATAGGAAATGGGCCACACATATAGGAAGGCCAAGGAGAAAAAAAGAGAGAGGGAAAAGAGAGGAGGGCAGAAGGGAACAAGGATTTTCAAGAGAGGCTGTGATCCAAGAAACAGGTAGACGGGTTAGCTTTCAAGTGTAGGTAGGAGAGCTTCTCCTGGAATCAGTGGGAAGTATCTGTGTGTGGATATAATTGGAAAAGAGAGGGAAAGGGCTTTGTTCAATAAAATAATTTTCACGAGTGAGCATGGCAGCAATAAGAGCAAGTTGAAATTCTGAAAATCATCAGATATAGAATCTGAAAGCCCCCCAAATCCGTACTATGACTTGCTTATGCTGCTGGATTGGTGTGAATAGAGTTCTTCACAGATTCATTCTGTTTATTAGTTTGTGTCATTCACTTTTCTGTGTGTCTGTAATTTCATCATTATCAACTGAGCACCCATTGTATGCAGAGCAATGTTTTAAGAACCTGAGAACATAAAATAAATAGTAGTAGGAGTCAGGGCCCTTGCCTTCCAGGATTTTATATTGAATAGAGGTAAAAAGATGATACAAATTGACAAATACATAGTAGAAGTAGTACTTATAGTAATAGTAAAAATCATAGTTGTATTTACTGGGCAATCACTTCTACTAAATTTTTGGGAATAAGAAAGTAGCATTTTCCCTGCCCACCAGAAATTTACATCCTAATACAGGAGACAGACATAAAAGAATTCACAACTACAGAGATAAAAATAATTGAATGTATAACTGAATAAATACACACAGAGTATTGAAGATAATTACTATGAATAGGTTAGTTGGGAAGTGTTGGAATTTGCTGATGAGTTAATACAGTTTAGATGCTGGGAAAGTCATTGGTGAAGGAATGAATATATAGTAGCTAAAAGAAAAAGTCAGCAATGAAGATTATAATTGATTCAATAGCAAATAAGCACTTAGTACAGTAGTCTGCACACAATAACTGTTCAATAAATATGATAAAAACAACAAATAGAAAGCCATGAGTAGTTAGCAGATGGGGAAAGAAAAGAACAATAGGTAAATATCACCTCTTGGAAAAAGTGATAGTTTAGTTTAGTTTTTACTGATTTGATCCAGATTGAAAGGTGAACACGCTGGCCTTTAATTTTGAGTATCAACGTGGCTCACTGGAAAGAGCACGGGCTTGGGAATAAGAGCTCATGGGTTCTAATCCCGGCTCTGCCACTGGTCTGCTGTGTGACTTTGGGCAAGTCACTTAACTTCTCTGTGCCTCAGTTCCCTCATCTGTAAAATGGAGATTAAGACTGTGAGCCCCACATGGGACAACCTGATTACCCTGTATCCTCCACCCACAAGGGCATAGAACAGTGCTTGGCACATAGTAAGCACTTCATAAATACCATCATTATTATTATTATTATGCTTTATGTATTGAAGGGGCAAGGCCTAGTGGATAGAGCATGGGCATGAGAGCCAGAAAGACCTGGTTTCTAATTCTGACTCTGTCATTTGTCTGCTGTGTGACCTTGGGTAAGTCACTTTACTTCTCGTTGCTTCAGTTCTCTCATCTGTAAAATGAGTATTAGGACTGTGGACTTGTCCAACCTGATTAGCTTCCTGGGCTCATAGTAGGAGCTTAACAGAAACCATTAAAAAAGAGGTTTAAAATACTCATTTTCTGACCTTTTGCAATTTTATTCAGTAGTGTTTATTAAGAGCCTAACATTTGCTTGGGAGAGTGCAAGTAAAGTATCAGGGCAGTTATTGTGTCTGTTATATTGTTATATTGTGTTGTCCCAAAAGCTTACTACAGTGCTCTGCACACAGTAAATGCTGAATAAATATGATCGAGTCAATGACTAACTGAAAGCCTCACCAATTCATGTAAAACAGTCTCAAAGAAAAGTATTCCCAAGTACTACCTACTGGCTCTGCTATGTCCTCCAGGGTCTCAGGTTGCTATTGATCTAGCTGTGATACTATGATTACTATGATTGCTAAGTTGCTACGATGTTTAGTTTGAATACATTCAGCTGATTTGTAAAATAAATGCTGAGATCTGTCAAACCTCTCTCCTGACTCCCAAGGAGTACCTGGCTCTAGTTATAGGATACAGGATAAACTTTTCAGTTTGAGCTGACGTTCTAAAGTAACAAAGCCTCATCCTCCTTAGGGATATATAATAAAGATGTAGAAAATTTGGAATTTCCAACTTCAGGTTTATAGTGTTCAACATTTTTGAGGAGCGATAGATGAGATATTTGCCTCTAGGAGTGGAACTCTGAGTTCTTTCCTTTTTCTAAACTTTATAGCTTACCAGAAAATTGAACTCTAATGGAGTCTCAATGACTTGAGCCTCTGAGAGAGAAATCAAAAGAATCTGACAAAAAGCAGCCTGCTTTCATTCTGTTTGGAACAGGAATTTTGAAATGGCTTATTTTATTCTTGTGTAAGTAATCCTTTCAGTGGACACTGTTGGTTCAACTCTCTGATTCATCAGACTTAATGGATGCTAAAATCCACTTGTTCAGTTATTAGTAATAATGTTGGTATTTGTTAAGCGCTTACTATGTGCAGAGCACTGTTCTAAGCGCTGGGGGAGATACAAGGTAATCGGGTTGTCCCATGTGAGGTTCACAGTTAATCCCCATTTTACAGATGAGGTCACTGAGGCACGGAGAAGTTAAGTGACTTGCCCACAGTCATACAGCTGACAAGTGGCAGAGCCGGAATTTGAACTCATGACCTCTGACTTCCAAGCCCAGGCTCTTGCCACTGCGCCATGCTGCTTCTCTGATGCTTATTGAGCATCAGAGCAACACTTCTACTTAAAAAGCTCTTGATTCCATTTACTAAATTAAAAAGATGTGTGGATGATTGACTATGATATTTCACTGTATTAGAGGTGCACAAATATCAGAAATCTCAATTCTTATTTGGGCTATGTATTATTTGTGCCCTAAAGTTATTTTTTAAGCAGCATGGCTTAGTGGAAACAGCACGGGCTTGGGAGTCAGAGGTAGTGGGTTCTAATCCTGGCTCTGATGCTTGTCAGCTGTGTGACCTTGGGCAAATCACTTAACCTCTCTGTGCCTCAGTTACCTCATCTTTAAATGGGGATGACGACTATGAGTCCTATGTGGGACAACCTGATTTACTTGTATCTACCCAGCACTTAGAACAGGGCTTGGCACATAGTAAGTGCTTAACAAATACCAACATTATTATTTTTTTTTTCTCTCTGCCTCAGTTTTCTCATCTGTAAAATGGGGATTAAGACTGTGAGCCCCAAGTGTTACAATCCAATTACCTTGTATCTAACCCTGCAGTTAGAACAGTGCTTGGCACATAGTAAGTGCATAACAAATACCATTATGATGATTATTATTTAATTAGTACTAATTTAGTGCCAAAGTACACGATTACTATACCTCATTAGAATGAGTCATAAGATTCTACACAGTAATGGGAATTTTACAAATTATATTTCCAAAAGAACAAGAACATGTAGAAAATAGAATTATGAAAATCAGTATTTTGCTGTACATATTAGTCCAACAGGCACAAAGATTCCATTAGCAAATGCAGATCATCAATTAAACAGTCATTGGAATTTAGTGAGATCTTAATGTGAGCACAGCAATGTTCTAAGCACTTGGGAGAGTGCAGTACAACAGTTAGTAAACATATTTCCTTGCCACAATAAGCATATAATCTAAAGTTTAGATCATGTCCAAAACTCTTCCAAGCTTTTGAACCACAGGGCTCTTCAATCTAATTCTAAAAGATCTATTTTAAAGAACCTTCTATTTATCTCATATGAACAAGCTCCTTCCTTTACCCAATATGGCTGTTACCTTATTTTCATATACATTTTCATAATTATTTTCTAGAATTACATAGTTTGTATGTTCCTGTCCTCCTCCTGTATTTTTCATCGATTTGACAATCAATCAATGATATTTATTAAGTGCTTAAAGTATGCAGAGCACTGTACTAAGTTCCTGGGAAAGTACAGTACAACAGAGTAGTTTTACATGTTCCTGTCTACAACAGTCTTATAATCTAAACTACATCACTCCACTCCTTTACTCACAAGCCCTTTATCCTAGTCTTATCTCTCTCATTCATTTGTTCAATCATATTTATTGAACACTTACTATGTGCAGAACATTATGCTAAGCGCTTGGAAAGTACAATACAGCAATGAAGAGAAACAATCCCTGCCCACACACAGGCTTACAATCTAGAGGGAGGGAAACAGACTCAATACGAGTAAACAGGCATCAATATAAATGAATAGACTTATAACCAGACCCCTACTATTCCCCACCTTTAAAGCCTTATTAAAATCACATCTCCTCCAAGAGGTCTTCCCCAGTTAAGCCCTTATTTCAACACTCTCTCACCTTATGCATTTTGATCTGTATCCCTTCAGGACTTAATATTTAACCTACCCTCAGCCCACCAGCAGTTATATATGTAGACCAGTAATTAATTTTAATGTCTGACTTTCCCTTTGTACTGTAAGCTCCTTGTGAGCAAGTAATATGTCTACCAACTCCATATTGTACTCTTCCAAGAGCTTAGTGTGGTGGTATGTACACAGTACACTCCCAATAAATACTATTGTGTGATCAATTGTTTAATAGGGCTGTAAATAAGTATTTAATGTAGTTTATTTATAAATAAATTCTTATCCAAAATAATTCTAGTGTTTAAAGACACCATCTAATCATAAGTATAGCATGGCTTTTGTTTAGAACATTTTATCTTGGAAAGAATTTTACATGGATGGTTGCCAAAATTGGAATTTGAATAGCTCTCCTAACAAGTGAAGCACCATGGCCTAGTGGTTAAAGCACTGGGAGTCAGAAGGTCATGTTTCCTAATCTTGGCTCCACCACTTATCTGCTGTGTGACCTTGGGCAAGTCACTTCATTTCTCTGGGCCTCAGTTCCCTCATATGTAAAATGGGGACTAAGACTGTGAGCCCTGTGTGGGACAGGGACTGTGTCCAACCTATCTTCTATCTATCCCAGCACTTAGAAGAGTGCCTGGGGCACATAGTAAGTGATTAACAAATACTATAATTATTAATTAATATCATTGAGTGTTGACAGTAGGCCATGGTTAATTTAGGATCGTCAACAACAATGTCCTAGAATTTAGTCAGGCTAACAGGATGACAGGACATTTGTCGTGAAACAGATCTCTAGGAATGCCATGTGCAGAGAATGAGTTATAGTGCAATATTCTAACAGTATCTCTGAAGACTGCTAAATTGAGGTGACTAAGCATTACTGGTATGCAATACTATTTTTAAGCACCAAAGAGCATAACCACAGTGATATATGCATGTGGAATGCCTGGAATTATTAAAATCAAAGAATCGTAGACACACACACACACACACACACACACACAAATACTAACACATAGAAGAAGGAGGAGGCTGTTAGCTACTACCTACTTCATTTCAGTCACATCATGCAAAACAGTGATTCATCTTCAGACATGCCATCTTCTAACACATAGGACAACAGTACCTGAGAGATTTGTAAATGAAGTTTTTCAGTATATCAAAATTATGCATTTTTTTACCTATTACTATCTTCAATTCGGTACCATCCACATTTTTTATGGTATTTGTTGAGCGCTTACTATTTGCCACATACTGGACCTGGTGCTGGAGTACATATAAGCTAATAAGGTTTGACACAGTCCACATCCCACGGGTAGCTCACTGTCTTTATTCCCATTCAGTCATATTTACTGAGCACTTATTGTGTGCAGAGCACTGTACCAACCATTTGGAAAGTACAATTCAGCCATAAAGAGAGAGAATCTCTGCCTACACCAGACTTACCATTTTACAGATGAGGTAACTGAGGCACAGAGAAGTAAAGTGACTTTCCCAGTGTTACACAGAAGACAAGTGGCAGAGCTAGGATTAGAGCCCAGGTCCTTCTGACTCCTAGGCACATGCTCTTTCCACTAGGCCATGCTGCTTCTCTATTTGTTACTCTGTAAAATAATTTTCCAGATAGCAGCATGCCCTAGTGGAAAGAGCATGAGTCCGGAAATCAGAGATACTGAGTTCTAATCCTAACTCCACCACTTGTCTGTTATGTAATCTTGGAAAAAATCACTTCACTTCTCTTTGGCCTCTGTTACCTCATTTGTAAAATGGGGATTATGACTATGAGCCCCCTGTGGGACATGAACTGCATCCAGCTTGATTAACTTGTATTTACCCCAGCACTTAATACAGTGCCTGGCATATAAGTGCTTAACAAATAACATTAAAAAAAAAGCACACCATTAGCTGTTGGAGGGACACAGAGTAAAATGCTTTTGTTTTTCAAACTTTAGAAGCTTTTTATCATTTCATCTAAAGAACTTTTGCCCATAATTAATAGAAACATCTTTTGAGATTCCTATAATTAAGTTCACGTCACGGACATTTTAGACCCTCAAAATATTATAACTATCAGATATGACGAGGCTATATCAACTGATTCATCAGAGAACTTGTATATTTACTCCAATAATTTTTGCAAGTTAAATTATTTGAAAAAGCACAGAAATCAGAATTAGATGCTTACACGCATTGGAACTGTCATATTTTGATCATTCTTTTCCATTAGACAAGACTTTCAGAATCCACAAGAATGCTAAAATGCTATATCGCTATATGCTGTAAATGGTACTTTAAATGTAAATTTTCTAAAAATGAATTAAATAGCAAGGGGTTCAGCAACTTGGCTGCCACTTAGTCAATGATTCATACAATTGCCTATCTGGAAAAAAATATTTTCTCATATGCACATTGACAAGGGAAAAATAAGCACTGATTTCCTTTATATTTCATCCCTACAGATACCTTGGTTCCTCAGGCCATGGTTTTGTAAGTAGTTTAACCATATTTTTTGGGTTAATACAGGGCTAGATAGAGTCTTGGTTCTGAAACATTCAATCTTGAATGGTGATCCTCTCCCTTTGCAATAGACAGGTTAGGAATGCTATATAAGGTGCAGCATACCAAACACTACAGTGATTCCTTTTATATTCTGCTACAAAAATAAGATTTCTTTTTCAACCTGAAGGCCTTGAATAACCAGAAACCTAGCTCTTAAAGGGAACTGCTTCTGTCTCCTTCTATGTAAATGTAACTAGATATAATAATAATAATAATGTTGGTATTTGTTAAGCTCTTACTATGTGCAGAGCACTGTTCTAAGCCCTGGGGTAGATACAGGGTAATGAGGTTGTCCCATATGAGGCTCACATTCTTAATCCCCATTTTACAGATGAGGTAAATGAGGCACAGAGAAGTTAAGTGACTTGCCCACAGTCACACAGTTGACAAGTGGCAGAGCCATAATTCGAACTCATGACCTCTATTTATCTATACACATATATGCCAAGTCATTTCTCTCTATATGTATATGTGATACGGGCAGAGAGAAAGAAAGAAAGAGAGAGGGAGAAGAAGAGAAGAAAAAGACCTGCACCTATAAGTGTGTAACTGAATAGGTCATTTCAGGACGCACAGACCAATCAATTAATCAATGGCTTTTATTGAGCATTTACTATGTGCAGAGCACCCTATTAGTGCTTGGGAGAGGATAATACAACTTAGTTGATAGGCACACTCCTCGACCACAATGAGCTTACAGTCTATAGGAGACGGATAGTTAAATAAATTACAGGAACATATATAAGTCCTGTGGGTTTTAGGGTGGGGTGTTTATCAAGTGAAGAGCACCATGATCTAATGGATAGAGCGTGGGTCTGGGAGTCAGAAAGACATGGGTTCTAATCCCAGCTCCACCAATTTTCTTCTGTGTGGCCTTGGGCAAACCATTTGACTTCTCTGTGCCTTAGTTACCCTATCTGTAAAATGGGGGTTGGCTATGAGCCCTGTATGGGACATGGACTATGTCAAATCTGATTAACTTGTATCTACCCCAGTGTTTAGCACTTTACATTTATTTTTATTTTCTTAATGATATTTGTTAAGCACTTTAAAGGTACAGATCCAGATGTACTGTGCACAACAAAAGGCCCTTCCTCATTTTGATACTTGCAGCACAAAGTACTGCTTTTGGTTTTCCTCTGTGTTTCTCCCAAAGAAACAGGGTTGCCTAGTGGTTGAAGCACGAGCCTGGGCATCAGAAGGACCTGGGTTCTAATCCCTGCTCTGCCCCTTGTCTGCTTTGTGACCTTGGTCAAGTTACTTCACTTCGCTCTGTGACTCAGTTCCCTCATCTGTAAAATGAGGTTTAAGACTGTGAGTCTTATGTGTGACAGGGACTATAATCAACCTGATTATCTTGTTTCTACCCCAGTGCTTAGAACAGTGCACTTGACCAATGTCACAGTTATTATTCTCATCCCTAACTAAGTTCCTGTTCAAAAAGATTCACTACTTTCTTGATTGCAGTACACTGTTTACACTATTCTATGTGGCATGGTATAGTGGATAGTGAATGGGCTTAGGAGTCGGAAGGACATAAATTCTAATCCCAACTCCCCCACATGTCTGTTGTGTGTCTTTGGGCAAGTCCCTTCACTTCTCTGGACCTCAGTTAACCCATCTATAAAATGGGGATTAAGACTGTGAGCCCCAAGAGGAATGGGGACTGTGTCCAACCCAATTTGCTTGTATCCACCCCAGGGCTTAGTATAGTGCTTGGTACATAGTAAGTATTTAACAAATACCACAATCATTCTTTATTATCATTATTATTAAATGGCCTCATGCCGTTTTATCATGATTTCAGGCTGGAAAAAACATCTTTCTCCACCCTGATATTTTAGGACTAACTTTTGTTAAGAACATTCAGACTATTGAGTACTCATAGCTAATTCCTAGAGCACTGAGGAGACTTAGAAGCACTTTTTTTTCCTTGAATATTTCACTTACTCTTATTGCTTGAACTTTATTATTGTTGTAATTGACTCCTCTTTTCTAAATGACTCCTCCTAAATTAGGTTGTAAGCACCTTGTGTGAGAGGAGTGGAATATAATAGTTTATCTTAATCTATCCAATAACTTAGTACAAGTCTAAGAACAAAGTAAGTGCTGAAAAAACACCATAATAAAAGCGAGGATTTGAAAATCTGATTGCTCAACTGAAGAGCCAAGCTTTGGGAAAGTATTATCTTTAGGAGATCCCAAAGTTTATTAGAAAGTAAATACATCAGATTTAATTCTAAATTATTTTCTCTTTCTTTTTATTTTTATAAAATAAAATTTTAAATGTATATGTATATATGCAAAATAAAATGTCTTTTTTTAAAACAAGTTATATTATATAGAGATTTTTTTCACTCAGAGTCTGACTTTTTAGTGTTTTAAATCCCTGCTGCAATCATACATGACTAGTTATAAATTCATGCTGGTTTTTTGGAAGGGAAGAGATAGGGTGGTTAGTTTCTTTAGATAATTCTGAGCTTCATTATTTCAATAAAATTATTCGATAAATAATTGAAAGAGCTCTGTGCAAACTTGAACTAATTTCCACATATTTAAAAAATAAAAAGCTAAGTCTAGAGAAGGAAATGGGTCAAAATTATGGTGATTATGTCTCTTCCTATGATAATCCTATGCATATATTAAAAGTGTACTTGAGCTTGAATTCTATATTTGGTTCAATGTTTCTGAGTCTCTGAGAGGCATACTTCTACCTTGCAGGAATGCTCAAGGAAAACTGAAATAATTTACCTGATAAATAATAATAATGATAATGATGATGTTAATAATAGTAACAATTACAATCAGTTAAAGGCTTATCATGTGCCAAGCACTGTGTTCAGCACTAGAGTAGATACAATACATTGCAATCAGATCAGACACATCCTGGGGTCTCAGACTAATGGGGAGGGAAAACTGGCATTTTATCTCCATTTTACAAATGAGGAAATTGAGCACAGGGAAATTGCCCCGAGTCAAATAGCAGGCGATTGGTGGAGCATAGATTAGAACCTCTCTCCTGACTCCCAGGCTTGTGCTCTTCGACTAGGCAATCACACAGCTTTATTCCTCAAAAAAACCCCTCCAGATTTTGCCCATTAGTCTCCATCTCAAATGGAAATGTCTTATGATTGGCTTTAAGGCACTCAATCAGCTCACCCCCTTCCCCTGCCTTTACTCCACTCCCCTCCCAAGGTAACCCAGCCCACCCACTTCCCTCTAACGCAACCCTATTTACAGTACCTTGATCCCATTTCTCTCTCCACCTTCCCCCTTACTCGTGTCTTCTCTTCTGTCTGGAATTCTCTCCCTCTTCACATCCAACACATCATATTTATCCCTATTTTTACTATGTCTCTATCCCAAATCTGTCAGTCAGTCTTTCCCTCTAGACCATAAACTGTAAACATCTCATGGGAAGAGATTGTGGCTACCAACTCTATTGTACTGTACTCTTTCAACAACTGTGGCATTTGATAAGCGCTTTACTATGTACCAAGCACTGGTGTAGGCTCTGGGGTAGATGAAACAGAATTAACTCACAGTCTAAGTAGTAGGGAGAACAGGTACTACAAGCCTGTTTTGCAGATGAGGGAACTGAAGCACAGAGAAGTTAAATGACTTGTCCAAGGTCACCCAGCAGGTAAGTGGAGGAGCTAGATATAGAACCCGTGGCCTTTCCACTAGGCTATGCTGTTTCTCTAAGCACTTGGTAGAGTTCTGTACACACAGTAAATACCATTAATTTATTGATTGAAAATTATGACATTTGTTAACTACTTTTTACATGCCAAATACTTTACTGAGAGCTGGGGTAGATAAATTATAGTCAGATCAGACATACTCCATGCTACATTTGAGAATTGCAGTTTAAGGGGAAGGTAAAACAGACATTTTATCCCCAATTTGCAGATGAGGAAATTCAGGTGCAAATACTTTGTGACTTGTCCATGGTCACATAGCAGGTGTGTTGGTGGAATTAGGATGAAAGGAGGTAAACTGTATTGCAATCAGAGGCATTTAGATCAAATTTAAGAACTTTCTTACTGTAAGAGTTTGACTAAACAATGGAAATTGTTAAGACTGGGGGTGGACGTTCATCTTCCTGAGATGATTTATTTAGGTGCAGTCCTGAGCAGAGGTTGGGAGAGAAGGAGAGGTAGTTGATCTCTGTCTTTTCCTTTTATCCAAGGCTTAATTTGTGCTGTAGCTTAGCTAGAACACTCTTGGGGAATCCAAGAACCTGTACTGGAACCTCAGCACATTACTAGCATTATCACAAAGTAGCATTAAAATGTGTGGTAGAACATCCATGCAGTTTATAAAGGACGTTAAACTCTAAGATAATAATCATGATAATAATATTTGTTAAGCACTTATTATGTATTAAGCACTCGGGTAAGTAGACTACAAACAGATCAGACACCTTCCTTATCACACATGGGGCTCACAATTTAAAAGAGAGGGAGAACAGACATTTTTCTCCATATTACAGATGAGGTTAGTGAGGCATAGAGAAGCTGAGTGACTTACATAAGGTCACACAGCAGACAAATGGAAGAATTGGGGTTAGAACCTTTGTTCTCTGACTCCCAGGCCCATGGACTAACCAAAGCTCTTTCACTTGCCAGGGATGTGACTCTGGGCAAGTCACTCAACTTCTCTATGACTCACTAACCTCATCTGTAAAATGGGGATAAATATTTGTACTCCCTCCCTTTCCCTCTGACTCCCAGGCACATGGTCTTTCCCTTAGGTCTCACTGCTTCTCAAGATACTTGAAGGTAGAAATCTTGACTTTTCCTTCTGACCCACTCTCCCAAGCACTAACTACAACACTCTCTACACAGTACACATCATTTTAATGTCTGTCCCCCAGTCTAGACTGTAAGCTCCTTGTGGGCAGGGAACATATCTACCAACTGTTTTATATTGTACTCTCTCAAGCACTTAGTACATTGCTTGTTCCAGGAAACACTCAATAGATACAATTGTGTAATCAATTGATTAGATGTTTATTAATACCATTACTTGTGAAAGCAGTGTGGCTCAGTGGAAAGAGCACAGGCTTAGGAGTCAGAGGTCATGGGTTCTAATCCTGGCTCCGCCACCTGTCAGCTGTGTGACTTTGGGCAAGTCACTTAATTTCTCGGTGCCTCAGTTACCTCATCTGTAAAATGGGGCTGAAGACTGTGAGCCTCACGTGGGACAACCTGATTACCTTGTATCTACCCCAGCACTTAGAAGAGTGCTTGGCACATAGTAAGCGCTTAACAAATACCAACATTATTATTATTATTATTGATGATCTGGAACCTGTATACTTTCTCAAAAATATCTATTGTTCATCCCTGTTTCAAGGGCTCTCAGTAATAACTGGGGCATTTGTTAAGTGCTTACCTTATGTAGTAGATACAAGTTGATCAGATCATAGTCCTGTCCCACATTGAATTCACAGTCTATTCATTCAATAGTATTTATTGAGCGCTTACTATGTGCAGAGCACTGTACTAAGTGCTTGGGATGAACAAGTCGGCAACAGATAGAGACAGTCCCTGCCGTTTGACGGGCTTACAGTCTAATCGGGGGAGACGGACAGACAAGAACAATGGCAATAAATAGAGTCAAGGGGAAGAACATCTCGTAAAAACAATGGCAACTAAATAGAATCAAGGCGATGTACATTTCATTAACAAAATAAATAGGGTAATGGAAATATATACAGTTGAGCGGACGAGGACAGTGCTGTGGGGATGGGAAGGGAGAGGTGGAGGAGCAGAGGGAAAAGGGGAAAAAGAGGGTTTAGCTGCGGAGAGGTAAAGGGGGTGTGGCAGAGGGAGTAGAGGGAGAAGAGGAGCTAAGTCTGGGAAGGCCTCTTGGAGGAGGTGAGTTTTAAGTAGGGTTTAAGTCTAAGTAGTCTAAGTAGGACAGAGAACAGGCATGCAACATCCAAACTACAAATGAGGAAACTGAGATGCAGAGAAGTTAAGTGACTTGCCCAAAGTCACAGAGTAGGCCAGTGGCAGAGTCAGGATTAGAACTCAGGTCCTCTGATTCTGGCAGAGTCAGGATTAGAACCCAGGTCTTCGGGCTCTCATAATTCTGCTCTTTCCCGAGATCATATCTCCTACCTGTCTTCATAATAACTTCTGTTTAGGATTGATTTCCCCTCTCAGAGTCACAGCTGGAGAGTTTCCAGTCCTCTACCAGTCTCCACTAGGGGAGGGAGAGTCAAACATTCCTAGCTTAGGCAGTGATTAACGAGTGGAAAGCAATCTGCTCCAAATCAAAATTCACCTGTGCTGGGCAGCAGCGGCATGGGAGAGAGTCGACGGCGGAGACTTCAGTTTACTGTGCAGAAGGAGGCAGTGGTAAACCACTTCCACATTTTTACCAAGAAAACTCTATGGATGCACTACCAGAATGACTGCAGGTGAAGGTAGGGCATTCTGGGAGAGATGTGTCTATGGAGTTGCTGAGGTTGGAGGTGACTCGACAGCTTAAGACAAAACAAGATTGATTTAATTTGGCAGTGAAGGCTGGAAGAGGAGCCAATACTCAGCACCCCAATTTCTCTCCCAAAACATATTAAGTACTTGCTTCTACCTCTATAATTTTTTAAGCCTACAGAGATCTTTTCATAGGCCTATACTAATGCCTAATAGTGATTCATCAAGCAGGGCAGTAAAACATAGCTTACCGCCACAGTGTAAATTCAGTACTAAAATTTACTGAATGCACCTCATAATCCTAAATAGTCAGCCCAACCATTATGTTTTCCCTTAGAATTTAAAGCCATTCTTATAAAGTATTAATGAACCATAAGATAGCATATGGTCCTTGTAAATCCACAAGTACATAAATGTGCCTAGTGCCCTTAATAAAATTTAGAACATTAGCATTTCTAGAAATATTAATCTCCAATATCAGTAACAAATATTCTATTAGGAGCTTTATGAGTAAACCTACTAGCATCCATCTTGCTGGCATAGATCTTGAATCTTCTTCCTGCTTTGGACAATGATTCTCCCAAACTTTTCAAGGTCTCCAGCAGTTCTGGGGGCAAAGCCACATTATAATAAAAAATGAGAAAATATCCCCATTAGTCAGTCAGTAAGTCCATTCATTCATTCATTCATTCATTCATTCAATCCCGTATTTATTGAGATCTTACTGTGGGCAGAACACTGTAATAAACGCTTGGGAAATTACAATACAGCAATAAGGAGAATTAATGCCTGCCCACAACCAGCTCATAATTTGACGGGGTTGGCGGCGGGAGAAACAGATATCAAGATTCTAAGGCAAGATTACAAGACTAATAGGTTAGCCCGACATTAAGTATAAGAAATGGTTGGATTCCTGGCTCCTAAAACAACTTCAACTTGCACAATGCCAAATTAGCAAGATAAGATAAATTATGAGATTATGTGTTGTATTGCACTCTCTCCAACACATAGTACCATACTCTGCACACAGTAAGTGCTCAATAAATATCACTAATGGTAATGATGATGATGTTGGTGATGTGGGACAGAGATGATGTCCAATCTGAGAGTCATGTGTCTACACTAATGCTTCACATGTAGTAAATGCTTACTCAATGTCATAGAAGAAATTTCAACTTTCAGATCCTTCACCAATGCACTGTTACTTCAATGTTCTCCTCAATCAATGTTTCAATTTAAAAACTTGCTTTCATTGACAACGTTTAAAATGATGTTAGTCACTTTCGTTTTATCCCCTCTCTTCCACCATTACTACTGTCTTGCAAGCAGAGTGGATCGGTGGCAAGAGTACAAGCTTGGGGAGTCAGAAGTCATGAGTTCTAATCCCGGACCCACCACTTGTCAACTGTGTGACTGGGGAAGTGACTTAACTTCTCTGTGCCTCAGTTACCTCATCTGTAAAATGGGGATTAAGACTGTGAGCCCCACGTGGGACAACCTGATTACCTTGTATCTACCCCTGCATTTAGGATAGTGCTCGGCACAGAGTAAGTGCTTAACAAATACAATTATTATTATTATTATTATTACAGAAAAAATTTCCCATGGGCTATTTTGTGTTAACAGTCCATGGAAAATTTCTCCCACTTTTTTCTTAATTTATGTTAGAGATAAAAAAAAATCATTGTTTAAATTACAAATATACTTTAAATTTAAAATGGAAAAAAAAGCATGATTAAAACTAGTTTGACAGTGATCTGTATAAATAGTGAATTGAACATACGTATATTTTTCTTCCCTCAAAATCTTATTAATTACCTTAGTTTTATGGTTCTAGACTAACTGACATAATTTGTTTAGACTATGTTTAGTTTAGACTGACAGACTTTATTGGGACCATTTTTTTAAATATTTAAAACCAAATCATATTTATTTACTGAAGAATTATGAGATCACATATATATTGCAATTACATAAGAATTTATATCTGTCATGGTGGTATATTTGAACCAATGATACTTTAACTCATTAGTTCTCGTTGATTAATCACTTAAATCTTATAATTGTTTCATAACATGCGGTTCTTACAGACTCACTCGTGGCTCAGTGGAAAGAACACGGGCTTGGGAGCCAGAGGTCATGCGTTCTAATTACACCTCCACCGCTTGTCACTGGGTGACTTTGGGCAAATCACTTAACTTTTCTGTGCCTCAGTGACCTCATCTGTAAAATGGAGATTAAGATGTGAGCCCCACATGGGGCAACCTGATCACCTTGTAACACCCCCAGTGCTTAAAACAGTGCTCCACACATAGTAAGTACTTAACAAATGCCATCATTATTATGAAGCAGTGTGGCTCAGTGGAAATAGCACAGGCCTGGGAGTCAGAGGTCATGGGTTTGAATTCTGGATCTGCCACTTAGCTGTGTGACTGTGGGCAAGTCACTTCACTTCTCTGTGCCTCAGTGACCTCATCTGTAAAATGGAGGTTAAGACTGTGAGCCTCATGTGGGACAACCTGATGACCCTGTATCTACCTCAACACTTAGAACAGTGCTCTGCACATAGTAAGCGCTTAACAAATACCAACATTATTATTATAACATTGTAACACTGAGTGTACCTGTAAATTTTAGAAAAGTAGGAACATTTTGTTGAGACTGCTCTGCCTCTCTAGAATGTAAGCCTTTTGTGGGTAGGGAATGTGCCTGCCAACTCTGTTATATTGTATTTCCCCAAGTGCTTGTACAGTGTTCTGCACATAGTAAGCACTCAATAAATGTGATTGACAGATTGAAATGGCTTCCACTGATGCATAGTCTATATCAACTAGATTTATTGAAAATAAATGATTCTCTTTTATGACTCTATCTAGAGAATCTCTGGATTATTATTTCTTTGAGTTATGGTGACCTGTGGGCAAGAATCTTCCAGTGAAGCAAATGATACCCTCTCTGCCCTCAAAGAGCTAACAATATTGTGGAAAGAATGCTATCCAAGAATATGAAGCCTTTATACTTTTTTCTTCCATGGTAACCTCTGCTATAACTGCTTATCTACTTATCGCTTTCATTTTGTGAATATTGGCAAACTTTATAATTCCAAACTTGAGATTATTCTGAAGAAAAATCACTGTGGTTAATATATTTCCATAAATAGAAAGACATTTCAACTTTCCATTTAAAATTTGCCAGATCTTTCATGAGAGCAGGTGCAACTTTATGAATCTATGAAAGTTTTGATCAATGAGGCAGTCTTTTTTCAGAATAGTAGCAGTGGTTATGTCCAGATATTTCTTCATACTCTCCTATCCAAAATATCTACAATAAAGATCCAAAAAATAATACTCATCTGAAAAAACTGCAATATAACAATGCCTTAAGCAAAATTAGCTTCTGTGCCATATTTTATTTATTCATCCAACGCTTAATACATAATGAAGTCTCATCTTCCCTCTTAGCACTACAGAAATGCTCTTTTATAATAGTCAATTCTCCAATGCTACTTTCTGAAAATAATGCTTATAATTATCTCAATAAATTGAACCTTATGTTGAGGCAACAACAATATACAATATTGTTGTACATATTGTACATAAAAATACAATATATTTGGGAATCATTCATTCCTTCATTCATTAATTCATTCAATTGTATTTATTAAGTGCTTACTGTGTGCAGAGCAGTATACTAAGCACTTTGGAGAGTCTTGTCTTATGCCGTCAAGTCGTTTCCAACCCATAGTGACACATCTCTCCCAGAACGCCCCACCTCCACCTGCAATCCTTCTGGTAGTGTATCCATAGAGTTTTCTTGGCAAAAATCTGGAAGTGGTTTACCATTGCCTCCTCTGCACAGTAAACTCGATTCTCCGCCCTTGACTCTCTCCCATGTCACTGCTGCCCAGCACAGGGTAGTTTTGACTTGTAGTAGATTGCCTTGCACTCACTAGCCACTGACCAAGCTAGAAATGGAATGGATATGCCATTTCATAGCTGAGGCTGGTAGAGTACTGGAAACTCTCCAGTACTCCTTAGGGGGTACCATCCTGAGAAGGGTGGGAAAGTACAATACAACAATAAACAGTGACATTCCCTGTCCACATAAAGCTCATAGTCTAGAGCACGGGGACACAGACACATCATGAAATGATAAGCATTTGGACCTTATTGGGTCCAAGATGTTGTACCTCCTTGTAGCCTACAAATATTGCTGAAAGAAAAGTTTTAGAAATCTGAAAAACACTCACACTAGAGCTATCATAGAGCTATCATAGTATCACAGAGCTGATGGTATCTCTTTCAGCATTATTTACTTTTGTACCCAAACATTCTTCTCCCCATGATATTACCATCATTGTAGATCACACCACCATCTTGCTGGTCTCACAAGTCCATAACCTCCATATTCATTCTATCACCAAATCCTGTCATTTCTTCTTTCACAATATCTCTAGAATCTGCTACTCCTTTCAAACGGCTAGCATGATGGTTCAAGCACTTGTCATTTCCCATCCTGACTACTGTATTGGTCTCCTCGGTGACCTCCCTGATTCCAGACTCTCCCCTCTTAAGCCCTTCTGCTGTCTTTATCATTTTTTCAAAAATATTATTATGTACACATTACTTCACACTTCGTAAACCTTCTATGGTTGCCCTTCCAGCTCTGTATTAAACAGAAACTCCAACCACTAAGCTCTTAGGAAAGTGCAGTACAATAGAGTACTAGAAGCTACCTAAACTCATTCCTCTCCCTCTATGATCTGGCCCACACACTTAGTTTCCCTAACATGGGCTTATTTCTATATCTTGATCTCCTCTCTCTCACTGTGGATCCCTTCCTCATATCCTCCTTCCTGCCTACAGTGCCTCGCACTTCACGTCTGACTGACCACGTGTCTTCCTGCTTAAATCATAAAATTGTCCCTACCCTATTCACCAGACTTCTGCTTTGCCCATGCACCTTGGTCTGAACATCTTAAGTACTTTAACATTCCACCTCCAGCAGTTATGCACAGATCCTTATAATTTGCTGCTTCTCCTAGCTGTAATTCATTTTAATGTCTGTCTCCCAACTAGATTGTAAATGTGTGAGCAAGGATAGTGTCTACCAACTCTAGTGTACTGTACTCTCCAAAGCACTTAGTACAGTGCTCTGCACATAATAAATTTTCAATACCTACCACTAATTGATTGACTGCTGGATTGCACCAAGACTTTGCACACAACTTTTGTACATTCTAGACCTGGTTCTAGTTCTACACCAGAATCTATATCAGTTAACAACTTTGTGTTATAATGTTACCCTTATGATTAATGTTACCATTCTGAAGCACAAACAGGTCTCTTGGGGTTAACTAAAGCACAAAAGAAGCACAAAAGAAGTAAAGAAGCTTAAAAGAAGCATAAAAATCACCTTTGTGGGGATAGGTCCTGCAAGGAAGGTTGAAAATCAAAGGTTGCCCAAGCAATACTTTCATATCTATTGTGAAAAATGTTTCAAGAATTCACTGGAGTTCAATTAGAAGTGGGATGGCAGAGTCTTTGATTACTAGGAGCATTGTCAACATAGAGACCTAGGTAGCAATCCAAGCTGGAGGAGGCTCATTTTGAATAAAATCCTCACAAAGATCAGTAGGTATGGAAACAGATTCACCAACAACAAAATGCTTCAGGGCTTCTTCAACTTCACTACTCTCTCTGTGCTGCTTAAATGAATTCCATGTTGTAATGTTCCCTAATCACATAAGCACTATAGTGGATATAAAACCTCCCATTTTGTTATTTGAAGCAGTCTGTAGAGTATCTGAAGCTGAATTTGCAAATCTATTTTCCATGTAGGTAGAGTCAACATCAAGTGAAAAACAAAGAACATTTTCTGTATGGGACACAGAGGTTAACAGTTACGTGATGTAGTATAACACCTGAAAATAATAGGACCCTTATGACAGTTGGCCAGACTCATCTAAATATGTAATCATCTCTTCTGATGGCATGTTGGGAAAAGCAATGGCCATTTGTTTCAAAACATTAAGTTATTATTTATTTTTCTCCAATATTCTCCAGAAATGGTAGGGGGAGAATATCTCAAATATTCCTGTTATAATTCATATTTTTTCTGCTGCATTTTTCCCTGAATTTATCTAAACACCTCAGGGGGAGTCTGGATCTCAGAGAACCTCTTCAAAACTATCGCCAAGGCCCCTGGCTCTATAGCTGTAACTATTTCTCTACTGCTCCTGCTGGTGCTTTGCAGGTCCAGCCTTCCCTTCAGATTTAAGTTTGGTCCAGGGTCTTTCTGCGATATGTGGGATAGTATGTGAAAAACTCATTTCTCTTTCACTTAGCACTCATCTCTCCTGGTCATCCCCTCTCTTATGGACAATATTAGTTCTAAAACCTTAAAAGGTGCTTATGAATAATGCTGGAAATTTGGTTGTATGTTTCTGAGACAATCTTCGACTATCTGGTTGTGGAATTGTTATTATTATTGTTATTTGTTAAGCCTTTACTATATCCAAGAACTGTATTAAGAACTGCATTAAACATAAGGGCATCTTTGGAATTTTACAGTTCAGATTCAGAAAATTAAAACCACAAGTGTTTACAATTCATAGTAACATTTCTGCCTATTTTTAATGGAATTTATTAAGTGCTTATTATGTGCCAGGAAGTATACTTAAGCTCTGTGGTAAATACAAGCTAATATGATTGGACAAAGTCCATGTTCCATATTGGGCTTGGAGTCTTAATCCCCATTTTACAGATGGGGTAACTGACAGACAAGTGATGTGACTTCCCCAAGGTCACAGAGGAGACAAGCAGTGAATAATAATGACTATATACATATATATGTGTGTATGTATATATATATATATATATATACACAAATGTACTTTCCAAGCACTTAGTACAGCGCTCTGAACTCAGTAAGTGCTCAATAAAAATGAGTGAATGAATGAATATGCTAATATAGTGATAATAATCATTATGGTAATTGTTAAATTCTTACTCAGTGTCAAGTGCTGTCTCCCCCTCTAGACTGCAAGCAAGTATGGCCAGGAACTGTGTCTGCTAACTTTGTTGCATTGTACTCTCCCTAACTCTTAGTAGAGTGCTCTGCACAAAGTAAGTGTTCAATAAATACCATTCAGTGATTGATTGATTGACTGATTCTAGATGTTGGGATAGATACCAGTTAATCAGGTACTACATAGTCCCTATCCTAAAAGGGGCTCACAGTCTAAATAGTAAGAAAAGCAGGTATTGAGCCCCCATTTTACAGATGAGGAAACGAAGCATAGAGAAGTGAAGTGACTTGCCCGAGGTCACATAGTGGGCAAGTGGTGGATTCAGGATTCGAACCCAGGCCCTCTGACTTGCAGGACTGTGCTCTGCAGTCAGGCCTGATTCCACAATGGTGAACACAGATTAGGATGTGACTGCAAAAGTCCCAGGTAACAAAAACATTTTTTACCCATCAACCACTGCCTGCCTTCACTGTAACTCAGTCCATTTTCTCCTCAACATTGGCCTCTTTACTCTCAAGGACCTGAGGACCTGCACACAATTCAACAACCTCCTCAGGGAATCACCAGATTAAGTAGTTATTTCTGTTGATTACCTCATGTACAAAGCATAAACTTCCCTGAACTCACCATGTCCCCTGAACCATCCAGTCAATCCATCCCAGTCCTCCCCTCCCATCACACTTCCCACTCCCCCTCCTTCACCCAACTCTTCCCCACCCCTTGTGCCATCCCCACCCCCTCTGCCCTGCCCCATCCCTGTCATCTAGCTGGTGATGTCCCTCAAGATTCAGCTGTAAATCCCTTTCTATTCTCCATCTACACCTACTCCTTTGGAGAACTCATTTGCTCCCGTGGCTTCAACTACCACTTCTAAAAGCATGTATTTTAATTATGTTGTGACTGTTGTCCTGTTGGTTTCACCTTCACAACATCACTAAAATCCATGCTTTCCTCTTCATCAAAATTGCTACCATGTTAATCTAAGCATTTATCCTATCCTGCCTTGATTATTGTATCAGCCTTCTTGCTAACTTCCTGTCTCCTATCTCTTCCTACTCCAGTCAATACTTCACTCTGCTGCCTGGATTGTTTTTCTACAAAAACATTCAGGCCATGTTTCCCCACTCATCAGTCATTGCCCCTCCACATCCTCATGAAACAGAAACTCCTTGCCATTGTCTTTAAAACATTCAATCACCTTGCCCCCTCCTACCTCACCTCGCTCTCCTTCTCCAACCCAGCCCACACACTTTGCTCCTCAAAATCCCTTTTCACTGTACCTCAATTTCATCTATCTCATAACCTCTCAGCATGGTCCTGCCTCTGGCCTGGAACATTCTCTTTCTTTATATCCGTTTGACAATTATTCACTGCACCTGCAAAGTCTTCTTGAAGGTACATCTCCTCCAAGAAGCCTTCCTTGACTAAGCCCTCTTTTCCTTTTCTTCCCACTCCCTCCTGTGTCACCCTGACTTGCTCCATTTATTCATTCCCACTCCCAGCCCCATAGCACTTATGTAGATATCTGAAATTTTACCTATTTATATTCATTTCTGTCTCCTCTAGATGGTAATCTAATTGTGGGCAGGGAATGTGTCTGGTATGTCATTATAGTATTCTCCCAAGTGCTTAGTACAGTTCTCTGCATAAAAAAGTGCTCAATAAGTACAATTGATTGACTCTTTCCCTTGAGTTACGCTGCTCCTCAAAGAATATCAAAGTAAAAGTTTATTCTGAAAAAATTTAATGGAGAGATCTGCATAAAGCCTTCCCACATTATTTGGTTGTAGAAAATAAAACGGGAAAGAGAAGTGCTACTTATGATCTGATAAAAATGTTTTGTGCAGCATAATGTTGGGAGATTATGGAACTGTCTGGAGGTAACAGTCTAGAAAATAGAACAATTCTGAATTAGCAACATTGTACGAAAATCTTCTCACCATATAGAATCTACTTCTAAACATGTCCAGATCACATATGGACATAAAGTATTATTAAGTATGATCTGAATGAATATTGTAGTCAAGTGGAAAAATTTTAAACGAAATGTCCTCAAACAATCCCTGCAGAATTAGAATATAAGAAGCACACAAATATGAGGCAGAGAGAAGAAGGGAGGAAAAGAGAGGGAGGGATGAGGGAGGGAGAGAGAGAGAAAAAACATTCTGGCATGCAGGTGGTCAATACCCATTACCACAGTAGCTGAATATTAAAACATTTTCCCTGTGTAGTAGTGAGAACCGTTCATTGCCTCTCTGGCAGATTATCTCAGAACAGATGTACAGCCAGGACTAGGCCTTTATGAACAAGACACACACACACGCACAACACAGACACACACTCACACACACGCAAACACGCACACAAGCACACCACTCTTGAAAATGTTCAAGATAGCATCAAAAATGATCTTTGACCAGCAGGTAACTTTTCTGAATTTATCTTTCAGAATCTTAGGAATGCCCCTGATAGTTACACCTTAGGAGAGATAAAGTGTATCTGGTGTTGTTTACTAGACAAGGGAGAAAGGCTTAATTCAACAAGAAACTGAAAATGTTGAATTCTCAGACAGTTGTCTGGGACTAGCTGGGGCAGGGTCATCTTCCAAGAACTTCTCCCTTCCCTCTCTTTCAGGAGCACAAGAATTTGCTTTTCTGCTTGGAGGTCAACATTTATATCTACTTCACTCTTTAATATTATAATAGCCACCACTTAAATCCAACTCTCTGTTTAAAAACGTATCTATTATTTATGTCTTCTTCTCTAATAGTTTTATAGTTTAAACATAATTTGAACATCTCTTCTAAGAGTCCATCCCCTACTAAGCCCTCACTTCCTCTTCTACTACCTTCTGTGTCACCCTTGCTCTTGGATATGCAATCTTTGTTCACCTCTCCCTCTGCCCCACAATGTAGATATCCATAATTTATTTATTTATTTATTTATTTATTTATTTATTTATTTATTTATTTATTTATTTATTTATATCAAAGTCTATGTTTTCCTCTTGACTCTAAACTTGTGGGCAGGGAATGTGTCTGTTTATTGTTGTATTGTACTCTCTCAAGTGTTTAGTACAGTGCTCTGCACACTGTCAGTGTTCAATAAATATGATTAAATGAATGAATTTAATAAAATGCTCTGCACAGGAAGTTCTTAATAAATACAGTTGATTGGTTGATTGATTGATTTAAAAGACTTTCAACTCCACACACTGAAAGCATCATGATATGTCCTCTCCCTCTAACTATAGGAGTGACTAAAGGCTCATTTCTCAGTCCCCTTCTAGCGTCCATCTACACCCACTCCCCTTCCTTGGATTGGATTGGATAGGTGATTCCTACATCTACCTTTTCAGCCCTGGTCTGTCTTCTCTGCAATCTCACATTTCCTCCTGCCTTCAGGACAACCCGCTGACACTTCAAATTTAACATGTACAAAACAGAACTATTTTTATCCATCCTAATTTTGCCCTCCTCCTGCCTTTCCCATCACTGTAGACAAAACCACCATTCTCCCTGTCTCCCAAGCCTGTAACGCTGGCATTATCCTTGACTCGCCTCTCTTATTCAACCCACACATTCATTTTGCCAATAAATCCTGTTGGTTGTATAGTCCTCTGGACTGTAAGCTCCTTATGGTCAGGAAAACAACTCTGTTATATTGTACTCTCACAAGTGCTTACTACAGTGGTCTACACACATTAAGTTTTCAAGCAGTTGGCCCAGTGAAAAGAGCATGGACTTGGGAAGAAAGACCTGGGTTCTAATTCTGGCTCTGCCCTTTTTCTGCTGTTTGAACTTGAGCAAGTCATTTCACTTCCACTGTGCCTCAGTTATCTCATCTGTAAAATGGGGATAGAGACTGTGATTTTTTAGTGGGACAGGGACTGTGTCCAACCTGATTAGCTTGTATCTACCCCAGAACTATGTGTAATAATAATAATTTTGGTATTTGTTAAGTGCTTACTGTGGCACGGCTGCTGTAGTGGCCATTGTGGCCACAGCTTTTTTATTGTGGACTCTGAGCTGTAAAGAGCCTGACATCCTGCTTCTCTAGCCGCGGTTTCCAACTGATCTTTGTTTTTATCTCAAGTTGTCTTGGTGGTGATATTGATATTTGTGAAGCACTTCCTATGTGGTAGGCACTGTTCTGAGAACTGGGAGAGATGACAAGATAACCAAGTTGGACACAGTCCTTTTCATATATGGGGTTCCCAGGCTAAGAACCACCAATCCTTCCCCTATCCCACCCGACTTAGTCTATAAATCCTCCCCAACCCCGCATCACAGTTCTGCTGGCCAGAATCCAAGTGTTTTTGCTGATTAGTAGACTCCCCTGCACTGAGGCTCAATTTAATAATAATAGTTATGATATTTGTTAAGCGCTTACTATATGTCAAGCACTGTTCTAAACAGTGAGGTAGATACAAGCTAATCAGGTTATCACACATGGGGCTCACAGTCTTAATCTTCATTTTACAAGTGAGGTAACTAAGGCACAGAGAAGTTTAAGTGTCTTGCCCAAGGTCACATAGCAGACATGGTGAAGCTGGGATTTGAACCTATGTCCTCTGACTCCCAACCATGTGCTCTTTCCACTAAGCCACCGTGTTTCTGTCCCCCAGGTGGTTTGAGGTGCTCTGGTTGATAAGTGGGGAGCCCAAACAGTGCCTAGTCAGTGAGCCAGGTCAGGGAAAGAGAGAAGGGAGGGAACCAGGTCTTGGGTAAACTAGACACTGTTCCCCGAAGAGAAGTTGAACTCCTTAGCCTTCTTCTGGAACTCCTCTGGGTTCTTGGGAACATTTCAGTCAACTCAGCTTGCTGAGGCTGCCCCACCTCTGGTTTGTTCAAGAGTGAAAACAGTGCCTCCAGAACTTAGCTGGTGCTGGGGTTGGTTTCTAGTGCTTATTGCTATTGAAGAGCAGGCATGATCCTGGCACTGCCAGTTGTCTACTGTGTAACCTTGGGCAAGCTACTTCACTTCTCTGTGCTTCAGTTTCCTCATCTGTAAAATGGGGATTAAGACTATAAGCCCTCTGAGGGACATGGACTGTGTCCAACCTGATTACTTTGTGTCTCCTCCAGCTTTTAGAACGGTGACTGGTACATGGTAAGTGCTTAACAAATACCATTGAAAAAAGGACACACCTGACCATTCTCAACCACAGTGGGGGCAAATATCTTGGTCATGAAGGCCAATTTGGGAATCTCAGGAAGAAAATTGATGCTGACCCCAGGAACCCTCAGATTCCAGGGAGAAAAGGCCCAGGCCACAGGAGCACAATGGCATCTCTGTGTTTTTGTTTCATCTCCACTACGATTCAGTTGCCACAATCCCCTTCCTCCTTTTATTATTTGATTATATATTCTCTGAAGGACAGGGATTGTGTCTAATTTCCACCTTTGCATTCATTCCTCATTCATAGTACAGGGCTTTGCACACAGTTAACATTTAATAAATACTATTAGTAGTACCAGTAGCACAAAGTATTGACCCTAGGTTAAATGTTACTTATTTATTTAAATTTTATTATAGTATTACATGAACAAGTCACACTCATTTTTCATAATGTACAATATTGCATGACTAAAGATTTAAAACAGGCCTTTCTTATTTGGACCATTCTGGATAAAGAAGTTATAAAATACACCTAAAATTCAGACATATGACAGTATTCTTCTCATGCCTAAATACATGTATGAAAGCCTAATGGCTTCCACATGCTATCTGCTTGCTATTCCCAGTGGAAAAATCACTGAATTAGAGTAGCTGATGTGATCGGTTCAATTTTTGATCCTCAGATCAGTTATTTCATTATATTAGAGACACTGCCCCTGGGATTCAGGAAATTCTTATCGAAAAATGCATTTTCCTGGTGGAAACATTAGCTTAAAACACCTGGGAACAGTTTATAATATAGTGAGATGTTAGTGTTTAGGAATAAAACGAAAAATGATTAATTGCATTTAGGATCCAAAAGAGAGTTTTGATTTCTGGATTTACATACACTTTTATGAGTATAATTGGGTAAAAAAATCAAGTGAGCTTCATTTAAATGAAGTAAACTTCATTTAAAGGTGTGGGTACCTAAAAACAATATGTGTTCTGCCCATTCATGTCATTATAAGTTTTTCAATATGAGTTTCTTTGAACTGAGATCAAATGCAGACAATTATAATGATCAAAAATGACTAATAATAATGTTGGTATTTGTTAAGTGCTTACTATGTGCTGAGCACTGTTCTAAGTGCTGGGGTAGACACAGGGGAATCAGGTTGTCCCACGTGGGGCTCACAGTCTTAATCCCCATTTTACAGATGAGGGAACTGAGGCACAGAGAAGTGAAGTGACTTGCCCACAGTCACACAGCTGACAAGTGGTCGAGCTGGGATTCTAACCCATGACCTCTGACTCCAAACCCCAGACTCTTTCCACTGAGCCACGCTGCTTCTCATAATAGCCAACATGATCATGAGACTTAGAGCTTTACAGAATGTTGGATTTTTTTTAACCCTGTCAACTGTGTATATCTCTACCCATTTCTAGTTAGAAAAGTTAAGGGCAGTGTATATTGAAAGGGCAAAATCCGTCACTGTAAGGATAGGATTTTAGAGCTCATTTAAAACTCAAGATTATAGCCCTGGAATGTGGTCTGCCTTTTAAGGAAATATAGACGAAGAAGTTAATAGTCCTGAGAGATAAGATTTATGAAACAAAGAAAACTTAATTAGTAACTAAAGAGATTTAGAAAATTGAACAGCTTTGTTGCCTTTTCTCCCCGTGGTCTACAGTAAATGCAATAATATTCACCACATCAGACCTACCAGAGACACAAATACGTTTTTACTTAAATTATTTGTGTTTTCTCTCTTCATATATAGCCAGAGGGAACTTCTTTTATATTTGTGATTTTGGGCTGTTTTCTTCAAGAAAAAAAGTTACTTTATTATGATGTGAAAATATTACAGGCACAACAGTTATCAGAAGGTTGGGTAGCTGAATCATTTGAATAAACCACTTGGAAATATCTAAATACTTTTTTTATGGTATGTTTTAAATGCCTACTAAGCCCTTGGGTAGATAGAAGATAATCAGGTCGACACAGTCTTTGTCCCACATGGAGCTCAAAGTCTTGATGGGGGAAAACAAGTATTAAATCACAATTTTACCGATAAGGAAAGTGAAGCACAAGAAAGATAAGGGACTTGCCCAGGGTCACACAGTAGGCAAGGGACAGGGCTGGGACTGCAACCTGCGTCCTCTGACTTCCAGGCCCATGTTCTTTACACTCAGCACACCGCTTCTTACATTTAACATGTCTGTATTCTAATAATTTTTGTTATGGTATCTATTAAGTGTTTATTGTGTGCCAAGGACTGGTTTAAGTACTGAGGAGAATACTAGGTAATTAGATCAGACACAGTCCTTATCCCATATGAGGGCCCAAACTAAGAGAGTGGGAGAACTGAAATTTCATGCCCATTTTATAGATGAGGAAATAGAAGCACAGCTTCATACTGCTGTGTGACCTTGGAAAAGTCACTCAACTTCTTAGTGCCTTGGTTTCCTCATCTGTAAAATGGTGATTATTCTAACTTAGGCTGTGAATCCCATGTGAGACATGGATCATGTCTAACCTGATTATTTTGTATCTTTTCCCCGGGGTTAATTTACATCACAAATATCATTTGTTTTTAAGTATCCAAGTTCACATAACAGGAATGGCAGAGATAGGAGTAGAACCTATGTCTTCTGTCTTTCAGGCCACAGTTCTAACTGCTAGGCAATGTGCCTTCAATTACAAACTCTATATATAACTTGTCATTGGCCCTGTTTATTACACTGAAGTAGCTTAGAACATATTGCCTAGATCCACTAGCCTGTGCTTTCCTCCACTAGACTGTAAACTATCTGAGGGCAGATATCAAACCTATCGTATTGTACTTTCCAAGGTTGCACCTAATAAGCACCCAGTGAATACTACTGCTTTCTTGATTGATTATATGTTTGCACATAAAATACAAAAAAGATCCATGTTCTATCCAGGTCTAGGATTGACTTCAAATTGTGACAATTTCAAAGTCTCTTGGTTCTGTTTTTTGAAGCCAGATATATTGAAAAGTCACCTGTTGTAATAATAATAATGTTGGTATTTGTTAAGCGCTTACTATGTGCAGAGCACTGTTCTAAGCGCTGGGGTAGATACAGGGGATTCAGGTTGTCCCATGTGAGGCTCACAGTCTTAATCCCCATTTTACAGTTGAGGTCACTGAGGCACAGAGAAGTTAAGTGACTTGCCCACAGACACACAGCTGACAAGTGGCAGAGCTGGGATACGAACCCATGAGCTCGGACTCCCAAGCCCGTGCTCTTTCCCCTGAGCCACACTGCTTCTTGAACTCTCCTCAGTTCTTAGCTCAGACCTCTGCACAGAGTAAACGCTCAGTAAATACAAATGATTGATTGACTGGAGGCTAGGGCAGGATGGCTCTTCATCAACAATAGTACTTATTCAGCACTTAGTATCTGCAGAGCACTATAACTGGGGAAGGCCTCGTGGAGAAGATGTGAACTTAATAATGCTTTGAAGATGGAGAGAGTGGCTCTTTAAAATGCAACTCTGGCCAAAGAGTTCAACCTACAATCCTTTCCTGCCTCACAAAGAAATATTTTAACCTATCCTATCTTAACGCTGGGGAGCAGCATGGCTAAGTGGAAAGAGCACAGACTTGGGAGTCAGAGGCTGTGTGACCTTGGGCAAGTCACTAAACTTCTCTGCACCTCAGTTACCTCATCTGTAAAATGGGGAGTAAGACTGTGAGCCCCACATGGGACAACCTGATTACCTTGTATCTACCCCAGTTCTTAGAACAGAGCTTTGCATACAGTAAGCACTTAACAAATACCATCATTATTATTACCCCCCATGGCAGTAATGTACATTTCTTTATACCCTATTTCTTTCTCCTATCTTTAATTAATTTTAGGACCTGTCTCCTCTACTAAACCACAAGCTCCTTTTTAAGGCTAGGGATCATTTCTACAAATGCTCATAGAACTCCTATGTATTTGGAACACTGCTTTGCTCAAAATAGGCAATCACTAAATCCTTTGTTGATTTTCAACACGTTTTAACATGGGCTCTGTTAAGAATGCAAGCCTCCTACTATAGAAGAACTGGATACATTTGGCTTCCCCACTTCAATACAACTTGGGTATTCAACTAGTGTGCAGTTTCTTCTTTTATTTTTTTCATGATATTTGATAGGCACATACTATGTTCCAGATATTGCATTAAGTTCTGGGATAGATACAAGATAATCAACTTGGAAACCCACGTAGGGTTCATACTCTTGGTCCCCATTTTACAGTTGAGGTAACTGAGGCACAGGGAAATTAAATGACTTGTCCAAGGACATAAAAAAAAACAGGAGGAAGAACTGGGATTAGAACTCACGTCTTCTGACTCCCAGGCCCATGCACAAAGGCATATTGCTTCTCTATTTCTACTATATTGACATCAGTGGGATAAGATGAATAATTTCCAGTGCCTTACAGCATCCTCTCTCCTCAAGCTGAGGCTCTAACTGCCTTATAGGATGATGAAATCATTAATGCAATTACTGGGTCAGTTTATCTAACCCAGGATTGTCTCAAGACTGTGAGCTCACTGTGGGCAGGACTGTCCCTCTTAATTGCTATACTGTAGTTTCCCAACCACTTGGTACAGTGCTCTGCACACAGTAAGGGTTCAATAAGTATAACTGAGTTGAATGAACAGTGTCAGCAGGATGCTTGAAGGCACCATCAATCAATGGTATCTATTGAGTGTTTACTATCTGCATAGCACTGTAGTAAGCACTTGGGAGAGTACAATACAACAGAATTAGCAGACATGTTCCCTGCCTGTAATGAACTTACAGTCTAGAGGATGAACTTAAAGTTTAGAGGAGGAACATGTGTGGTTTTCTCCCCTTAACATATAACTTAATGGTGCAAACAGACCATTTTATAGTCCTAATTTTCCCTTATCACTTCTAAACTTTCCCTTTATAATTTATTAAGGACTGCTCATCCTCAAATGCATTCAAACTCCTTTTAGCATCCACAACTTCCTGGGTTAAGTCCTGAAGATATCCACTGAAACCTAAACCAAATTCAAACTTAAAAGACTAACAGAAAAAAAGTACGCATTTTTATTTTCACAGTACTGAATTATTTCAAGAGAGGATCATATTTTTCCAGACAGTCTCAGTTTTAAGAGTGGATTTCTTGAAGGTATGCAAAAGGTCCGTCACTTGTTAATCTCAGACTCCCGGGATAAATAAAGTCTTCTGGGAAACACTTGTTGTTCAGAGTCCTTCAATTCAAATATTAGTTTACCTTAGACCCTATTTCTATTAGTTCCACCTTGCAGGATCAGATTGGCTGGTAAATATTCCAGCTGAGCACTTGACACACTTAGGCTGGACCTAATTGGTGGGCAAATCTGATGATTGAGTCCACAGGATTTAACCAGAGGGTGGGTACAGTATGTATTCAGTCCCTGCTCTGCCACTTGTCAGCTGTGTAACTGTGTGACTGTGGGTAAGTCACTTAACTTCTCTGTGCTTCAGTTACCTCATCTGTAAAATGGGGATTAAGACTGTGAGCCTCATGTGGGACAACCTGATTACCCTGTGCAGAACAGTGCTCTGCACATAGTAGGTGCTTAACAAATATCAACTTTATTATTATTATTGTTATTATTATTCAGTACCCACTACATCTGAATTATCATGGAAGCAGGCAATCTGTTTCCCAGTTCTCCTGACCACCAGTCCCATGTTCTTTAAGTATAAAAAGAAAAAACAAACTCTGTGAAAAGGGATCTCAGAAAGTGGGGAGGACAGGGATGGAGTGGACTGGATGGGTGAGACTGAGCTGACTCACATTTGAACAGGATTCAGGCTTCCAGCTCCAGGACAATTGTAGATAAATGGTCTCCAGGGAAGCAAGTTGACTTTTCCCCACTCCCTCCCCACCACTATTGTGAGGAGATCTAGGAAAATCTTTATGGAGGTTTTCCCCCTTCTTGCCTGCAAATTCCCCAGAAAATGCTGGTTGGGCTAGTGAGTTGCTACTACATCTGTGGGAGAGCTGGGGGTGTGGGGACAGGTGGGGAAAGGTGAGCAGGAACTCAGGATTCTAGCTTCAGGAAAATTGGGGATAAATAGGTGGAGTTGGGGATAAATGGGAGAATACTAGTCCCATGCAAATTGCAGGAAAATGTGTGGTGTCTGGGGAGGTGGCCTTACCTTCTCCTCCTGCTCCACCTACTCTTCTCTAACAATGTCAAAATTGAACCTTAGTTGGCTTAAGAAAGAGAAACTGCAAGGCCTAGTGGAAAGAGCATGGGCCTGGGAATCAGGACCTGGGCTCTAATCCTGCCTCCTCCAATTGCCTGCTATGTGACATGTCTGAGGCCTCAATCTCCTCATCTGTAAAATGGGGATTCAATACTATTTTGAACTTAGACTATGAAGACCATGTGGGAGAGAGATTGCTTCTGACCTGATTATCTTAGTGCTTGTTCAGTGCTTGTAGTTTAAGTGTTAAACACTGAACACATATTACAATTATCATTATTGAGAACAGGAATAACTGCTTTGTAAAACTGTCTCTAAAATGATCAGTCTTGGAGAGTTGGCCAATAGCACACAGAATCTCTGTCTTTACAATCGGATTATATTGCTGATTCTCCCCTTTACTCTTCGTGACTACCCAAAGGAATCAATCAGTCCATCAATAGCTTTTGAACTAAACAGCCTGGTCATTAAATTATTTGATAATAACAAAGTGTTCATTCAGCTTTGTCTAATTTCTTCATTTATTATTGTAACTACCAGAAGAAACTAAGTTAGTCATTCTAATTTTTTTAACTTGAAAAATTAAATTATCTGCTTTACAGGATTATTTCAGTTCACATTTAAATACAAGTCCAGAAATACCTGCAGAATAGGCTTTATAATTCCTGTTTTGTTTTTTTCAGGCAAAGGGATGGTTGAACTGAAAACTTCACATAGTAGACTTGATATTTTGTGGACCAAGATGCTAATTGCTTCACTTTTAAGAAAACATTTTCAAGAAGAGTAAAGGTTATATTTCCCAATTCCTTCTCGAATTTCAGAATATCAGGGTTAATGATGCAATTTAGTTCCATTTTTTATATCAACTATGACTTCATTTTATTACATGCAGGTAGAAGGAACCATTTTCATTTCCCTTTAAATATTAATTGTCCTCTCCAAAATGAAGTGCATCCAATTTCCAGATACTATGTACTAGAAACACTTTCTATTTGCTCATCAAAATTGTCTAACATCTTCTCTCATATAGACATGTGCAAAATAAGGTTTATACTTGATACTGCATTTGGCAGGAATTAAAATCTGTTCTTCATATCCAATTGTAATCATCCAAAGTTATAGCTTAGTTTGTCTTGTTCATTGAAAATTAATAGTGGCATTGCTTTCCTTTTATATGGGAAATAGGAGTCATTGTGAACAAGGTCTGAGTATATTTGAAATAATCTGCTAAAACCTGTGAATAAATTGGATTTTTGCAACTAATGCCCTCTGTCATGTCTGCATAGAATAACATTACCCTTTCTCTCCCTATAAATTACTTCCTCCTTTGAAAATGAATATTTCATATTCTCAATGAAAATGGGAACATGAGAAATAATGATAAAAGATACCAACCCCTCAAAAAAATTAAATAATCAACAGGTACCATATATTGTAAATGATGTAATTTTTGAAGTAGATGTAATCCATCAAAGGTATTTATTGGGCATTTGCTGTGTGCAGAACACTGCATTAAGTAAGCATTGGGAAAAGTATGATAGAGTTGGCAAACACGATCCCTGCCCATAAGGAGTTTATAATCGAAGACTGCAGATACAGTAATTCATACTTGGGAGCACTTGGATCATAGATCTTTTTTAGTGGTATTTATTAAATGCTTACTATTAACCATGTACTGTTCTAAGCACTAAGACACACAAATTCTTTATAAAAATTACCATAAACAATCATTTTCATTTTGTAGATGTAAGAAAAATATATTTCTGCTTAGGTCATCTTAGTTTGTGAACTCCAGGTGGGACCAGCACTGTGTTTGAACTGATTATAGCATCTACTCCGATGTTTAGCATAGTACTTGACACAGCTACTATACCACACCAAAAAAACATACCATAACTAATGACATCCTACAAATCAAGATAGAGCCCAGGTCAGGTAGACCAGGACAGGTGACTAGACCTCCCCGATACTCTGTAAGTCCCATGAGAGACAGAGACTATGTCTGTCTTGATTATTTTAATCTAGCCTAGTGCTTAGATAACTGCCACTCACATAGTAAGCACTTAACAAATAGCACAGTCATTGCTATAGCAACCATTAGCAGCATAATTAACCTTCTCTTTTCATACTTTTGTTAAAGAATGTTATGCTTATAAAACCTCTCAAAAACTTTACCACTTTTTCACCTTGCATATCTGCTGGAAAGTGGTAATATTTCAGACTTCTGAAAGTTAACTATGGCCTGAAGCAAAAATGCAGATTTCAAACACTACCAAATTCCCCATAATTATTCAGAATTTTAAATCTTTTGATGAAGTGTTTTCAATGACATACTCAAAATCTCTATATACTCTATGTTACACTTAAAACAGGGTTCAAGAGAAGCCTTCATACTACATATAGGTTTTGGATCTCTGCTTCCATAAAGAGAAACTAAAAATCTTCCTTGAATAAAAACTTAAAAAGTCCTTTAACACAATGAATGTAAAGCAGGCAGACCTCAAAATTACAACTGAAAAGTGCACCAAGTCAAAATGTTATGTCAAGAGCCAATTTTCTCAAATGAAAACTATTACAAAGGGGAATCTGATGCTTGAACCAAAGTTGGTTTTACTATAGCTATTAAAATTATTCAAGATTGTATACTCAATAAATTACAGATGAGTAATACAGCTTTAATGATATTGCTACATTTACATCATCAAAAGTAAAGTGGAAGTGTAAACCTTCCCTGCCATCTACATCTGGTGATCAGGTAGTCAGCTCCCCCTTTAGACTGTAAGTGTGTTGTGAGAAGGGAATGTGTCTTTTTATTGTTATACTGTACTCTCCCAAGCGCTTAGTACCGTCCTCTGTATATAGTAAGTACTCAATAAATATGATTGAATGAATGAATGAAAAAATGGTCTTTCCACATTCTCTGGCCCTCCCTGTCATCCTCTTTAAATTTCCCCTTCCTTCACCCTGAATCCAGTGGGTTCAAATGGTTTTCCCATTTTCTTTTGGCTCCAGGGCAGCCTCCTACCACATCTGTTCCCTTGGAATTAGCACAATAAAAGAGGATGCTATGGTAACATAATAGCAATGATGATAATAATAATAGCAATAGTTGATATGCTCTTTTTGATGAGTTTAGAACAAGCTGCCTTTAGTCACTGTTTGTGATCCCGCAAACAACAACAAGGAAGAGACTTGTGAAGGCACTGGGCTCTACCTGAACAGGTGATTGCTGGCCTGTGGGGAACGGGGCATGGAGGGAGGCAGGGCTTTCCTCTCCCTGTTCTACCCAGTAATGGGTCTGGACCAATCAGTGACTGTCACATAGAGCTATAGCTGCAATACCTAAGGCAGATAAAAGGCGGTTGCTTTCAATTATGAGCAGGCATATGGCTGAGAGGCCACCTGATGCATGCAGCCATGTAGAGAAGCAAGATGGAATCACGCTGAGAGCAGCAGAAGTGGCAGGAGAGCAGTCCTTGGAAGCAAATGAAAGTCCCAGCACTTGGAAGCAGAAAGAAGAAGCATTGGCAGAATGAGATCCTTTGACCACAGACTGGTATTGGACCCTTGGTGGAGTGGAGTGAGTTAGTGTGGGTATGTGTCACTCCTTTGTATGCTGGTAAAACTAAGTAAAAAACTTTCCACAGTAACCTTGGTGATCAGAGATGTGGTTTGACTTCTACCATGTGTCACTGATGTTCCCCAGTTCCACAAAGTTCCTGGTTAGTATGAACCAGGGGCTCACAACACTCTTGTTATTGTCTTATGCCATCAAGTCATTTCCCATGCACAGCGACTCCATGGATACATCTCTCCCAGAATGCCCCACCTCCATCTGCAATTATTCTGCTAGTGTATCTATATAGTTTTCTTGGTAAAAATATGGAAGAGGTTTACCATTGCCTCCTTCCATGCAGTAAACCTGAGTCTCTATGCTTGACTCTCTCCCATGCCACTGCAGCCCCGCACAGGTGAGTTTTTACTTGTAGCAGATTGCCTTCCATTTCCTTGCCACTGGCCAAGCTAGGAATGGAACACGTAGGCCTCTGCTTGACTGTCCTTCCCATAGTTGAGACAGGTAGTGTACTGGACACTCTTACCGTATGCCAAACACAGTACTGGGTTAGATAGAGCAATCTAGTCAGACAGTCTCTGCCCCATATAGGGCTTACTATCTAAGTGAGAAAAATCAATGAATCAATCAACCAGTCATACTTATTGAGCACTTACTCTAAGCAGAATACTATATATACCAAACCAATATGTTGTGAATCAATCAATTGATCAGTCAATGGTACTTATGGAGCACTTATTGTGTTTAAAGCACTGTACTAAGCACTTAGGAGAGTTCAACAGTACAGTAGGTAGACACCTTTGCTGCTTTCCAGAAGTTTACTATCAAGGGAGACAGACATTAAAATATATTACAGGTAGGAAAAGGAACAGAGTAAAATTATGTGGGAGTGGGGATAATAAGGAAATATGATTTTAGTAGGGCTTTGAGGAGGGAAAGAGTAGTGTTTGTTGAATATGAAGTGGGAGAGAGTTACAGGCAGGAGAGAAGGCATAAGAGATTGACAGCAGTAGAGGCAAGACTAAGGCAAAATAAGAGGTTTGTGTTAGTGGGGCAAGGATAGATAGGAGGAAGAAAGCTAGCAGAATGCCTTAAAGCTGATGTTGAGGAATTTCCACTTGATTCAAAGTTGGACAGGCAGTCATTGGCGGTTTTTGAGTGGAACATTTGAGGAGACAAATGGTCTGGGAAACAGCGTGAAGTATGGACTGGAGAGGGGAAAGACTGGAGGCAAATTCAAAAAGTGTGTAAACTCAAAAATGTTCAGGTCATTCATCTTAACTCTAAATGTGTGTGAGACCAATTCTTTATTGGACTCAATAAATGTTGAGAAAATTCAAGAAATATTCCCCAGTATGTGTTTGAAAGAAGAGCAGGGTCCAAGATGACACTGAAACTTGCAGTTGGAAAGAAAATAATATTTAGCATGATACATTCCTGGATGCCGCTTAGTAGTTTAACCAACATGGCTCTTTTATTTGGGTCACATAGCTTAGTTTCACTTCCCTTCTAGAGTGTAAGCTTATAGTGGGAAAGGAATGAGCTTTATCAACTCTGTTGTATTGTACTTTCCCAAGCTCTTAGTATGGTGCTCAGTATACAATATACAGTAATTGCTCAATACATACCATTGATTGGTTGATTGAGTGATTTTTGTCCTCATAAAATCTCTGTGAACTAGGGAATTACAGTTTCATAATCTCCATTTTGCAGGTGGGGAAACGGAGGAATAAAGTCAAATGGCAGAGCAAGAACTCGAACCAAGACCCTCTATTCTCAAATACCCCAGTTTTGGAAAAAGTGATTCCTATGCAAACAGCATGGAAAGAGCATGGGACTGGGAATCAGAGGACACGGGTTCTAATTACAACTCCACCACTTGCCTTCTATGTGATTGTGGGCAGTTCATTTAATAATAATAATATTGGTATTTGTTAAGCGCAATGTGCAGACCACTGTCCTAAGCACTGGGGTAGATACAGTGTAATCAGTTTGTCCCACTTGAGGCTCACAGTCTTAATCCCCATTTTCCAGATGAGGTAACTGAGGCACCGAGAAGTGAAGTGACTTGCCCAAAGTCACACAGCTGATAGGTGGCGGAGCCAGGATTAGAACCCATGACCTCTGACTCTTAAGCCAGTGTTCTTTCCATTGAGCTACGCTGCTACTCTGCTTAATATCTCTGTGCTTCATGTATTTAATCTGTAAAATGTGGGTTAACATTGTAAGCCCCACATTCATTCATTCATTCATTCAATCTTATTTATTGAGCGCTTACTGTGTGCAGACATGGAATGTGTCAAACTTGACTGCTTTGTATCTAACCCAGGACTTAGTACAGGACTTGGTACATAATAAAACATAGTAAACATAGTAAAATATTGTAAAACAAAAATACCTCACCCTTGGCTTTAAAGCACTTAATTACCTTGCCATCTCCTCCCTTATTGTTGGGTAGGGATTTTCTCTATTTGTTGCTGAATTGTACTTTCCAAGCATTTAGCACAGTGTGCTCTGCACACAGTAAGCCCTCAATAAATATATTTGAATGACTGAATGAATGTTGCTACTCTCCTACTATAACCCAGTCTGCACACTTCACTCTTCTAATGCTGACCTTCTCACTGAACCTCAATCTCCTCCATCTCACCTCTCCTCCATCTCACCACAGAGCCCTCGCCCATGTCCTGCCTCATGGCTTGGAATTCCCTCCCTCCTCAAATCTGACAGACAATTACTCTCCCCACCTTCAAAGCCTTATTGATGGCACGGCTCCTCAAAGAGGCCTTCTCTTACTATGTCCCTCATCTCTTTTCCCACTCCTTTCTGTATTGTCTTGAATTGCTCCCTTTATTCGTCCCCCTTCTCTGTCCCCAGGACTTATGTACATATCAGTAATTTTTTTCTTTCTAGTAATGTCTGTCTTCCACGCTAGACTGTAAACTTATTGTGTATAGTGCTCTGCATACAGTAAGTCCTCAGTAAATATGATTGAATTGAATCAATGAATGTAAGTACTTAAATACCATTAAACAATGCAAGTGCATGACGTGACGTAGGGCAAAGGCTACAAGTATGCACTATTGCATTATAGGAAATCTGGGTGCACATATAACTAAATCAGCAGTATGCCAGACAATAGTTTGCAGCTCCCCATGAAAGTAAAAAAAAAAAAAAAATGACACCTACCTCAAAAACCAGAACAGGCTAAGAAGCAAGTATAAAAGGCATGTCAAGACTGGAGAGATACAGGACCCTCAAGGCCTTCCAAACAATGCACTGTCATTTATAAAGAATACATGGACCTATGTACACCATCACAATACTACAGAAAGCAAGAGATGGCTCAATGCTCAACACAGATAAAAGAGGAATTAAGGGGACATATTAACAGGACTTTTAAAATTGTATTTACTAAGTGCTTACAATGTGCTAGGCATCACTCTAAGCACTGAGATTGATAGAAGGCAATTAGGTTGGACACAGTCCCTGTCCTACATGGGGCTCACAGTCTTAATCCCCATTTTACAGATGAAGTAACTGAGGCAAAGAGAAGTTAAGTGACTTGCCCAAAGTCACGCAGCAGACAAGGGGCAGAGCCGGGATTAAAAGCCAGGTCCTTCTGATTCCCAGGCCAGTGCTCTACCCACTAGACCATGCTGAGAAGCAGTATGAGGAACACAGGCCTGCCATCATAGGGACCTGGCTTCCAATCTCAGCTCTGCCATTTGTCTGTTGTGACGTTGGATAAGTTGCTTCACTTTTCTCTGTTTCAGCTTCCTCACATGTAAAATGGGAATGAAATATGTGTTTTTCATTTTCCCAAGATTGTGAGCCTTATGCAGGACAGAGACCATGTCCAATATGCTTATACTGCCTCTACTCTGGCAGTTGGAACAGTGTTTGCCACATAGTAAGAGCTTAACAAATATCATCACTACTATTAATTATATATACATATCTATATTTGTGTGTATATACATGTACTTATGCTTGACTTATGCTGTCGAGTCATCTCCAACCCATAATGACTCCAGGGACACATCCCTCATAATATCTCTCATAATATCCTGACTGGATTGTTGCATCAGCCTCCTTTCCGATCTCCCATCCTCCTGTCTTTCCCTGCTTCAGTCTATACTTCACTCTGCTGCCCGGATTATCTTTCTACAGAAACGCTCTGGGCATGTCACTCCCCTCCTCAAAAACCTCCAATGGCTGCCCATCAACCTTCACATGAAGCAAAACCTCCTCACTCTTGCACCCTCCTACCTAACCACCCTTCTCTCTTTCTACAGCCCATGCTGTACACTCTGCTCCTCTGCTGCTAACCTCCTCTCTGTGCCTCGTTCTCCCCTGTCCCACTGCCAACTCCTGGCCCATGTACTACCACTGACCTGGAATGCCCTCCCTCCTCACATCTGCCAAACTAACTCTCTTCAAAGCCCTCTTCAAAGCCCTACTGAGAGCTCACCTCCTCCAGGAGACCTTCCAAGACTGAGCCCTCCCTTTCCCTCTGCCCCTCCTCCCCTTCCCATTTCCCCTACTCCTTCCCTATGTTCTACCTCCTTTCTCTACCCAGAGCACTGATATATGTTTGTATATATTATTTATTACTCTATATTATTAATAATGTATATATATATCTATGATTCTATTTATCTATTTTGATGGTATTCATGCCTGACTACTTGTTTGGTTTTGCTATCTGTCTCCCCCTTTTTGACTGTGAGCCCACTGTTGGGAAGGAATTGTCGCTCTGTGGCCAGATTGTACATTCCAAGCACTTAGTACAGTGCTCTGCACACAGTAAGTGCTCAATAAATACAGTTGAATGAATGAATGAATGAATGAATGAATGAATGAATGAATGAATGAATGAATCCCTCCCAGATTGCCCTACCACCATCTGCAATCACTCTGGTAGTGTATCTATAGATTTTTCTTGGTAAAAACAGGGAAGTGGTTTACCACTGTCTTCTATCATGCAGCAAACTTGAGTCTCTGCCATCGACTCTCTCCCATGACAATGACTTATTATATGTGAGTTTTGACTTGTAGCAGATTGCTTCCATTTGCTAGCCACTGCCCAAGCTAGGAATGGAATGGTTAGACCTCTGCTTGACTCTCTCTATCATAGCCAAGACTGGTAGAGGACTGGAAACTCTCCTGGTGTGATCCAGGGAGAGGGGTTTCTTCTTTACCATATCTTTTATCAGTACATCTCACATGTAGCATATAGTGTTACTCTCTCACATCCCTCTGTCCATGTCCAACTTCTAATAAGCATATTAGTAAAAAGCCAAAAGTTTGAGAGAGCAGACAAAGGAAAGCGAATGTTAAACAAGATGCCTGAATAATACACAAACTGAATAAATCACCCTAAATAATCACAAATTATGGAACTTTGATACTTACAACTCAGACTCCAAAATTGCCATTTCATAGTACAGTAATAGGGCATGACAATGACATTTATGTCATGTAATTGCAATTCTAGGAAAATGCTTCTCTCACTAATTTTAACACCCTGAGTGGAAAGTCTATTGGACAATGGTAATCTCTCCAAGACCTATTCTCCAGTGACAATTATCTCATAATATTCAAAATGCATTAGATTTGTTTTAATTTTGAACCATATCTCATGGTATTGCTTTGAATTCCACCTTGCATCCTTTCCAACATGTGTGATTCCTTTATTTGTATATTCACTTTCAATCTTGAATGATAGACTTTAAAAGAAATCCAATTAGGAGCCAGTTAATGAGGCCTCCATGGACCTCTAATAGACAAACCACTGTTTGGAATTAAGAAAAATACTATGAATCAAGGTAGTTTGAAAGAAAGAAGCGTTCCTTTATATAAAAAACACCTGTTTCTCACTATATAAGCATTGTATTTATTGTGCATTTTAAAAGGCCAAAATGCTAATTATGTTTTAGGAAAATACACAGCCTTAATAAAGGCTAAGAGGGAGCATTACCTACTAAAAGTCTAAATGCAAGTCCAAAGAGAAAGCACTGTGCCTTTCCCTTTCTATGGTTTTTCATATTAGGATCTCAAAGCAACTTATTAAAAAGCATTAATATTACTTTTCTATAGGGATAGAGGAAAGGATATGAGCATTTGCATATATTTACATATTTTGATTAAAAAATGCAGTGCTTGAATGAGCTCTTGTGTTATCTTTGAAAAATAAATAAACTAGTCCCACTAGCTCATCTGTTTTGACCTTATTCTGAGTTTCTGCAGGTTGTATTTTCCGTACTTGCTGCCTGAGCAGCACTTATCTGTGAAGCTACAGATCCTACATGAGACCAATTTTAAAACTTGAATAGGGATTTCAGGATAGTCCAACCTTTGCTGTCAGGTAGAAAAGTTAGTATCCACATTTCCTAGCTTTTTCCATTAATAACATAGTAAACTCTAGCCCCCGTTCTTCATTTCTTGTTTTCTATAATGGTTGCAAAGAAAATTTTCTTCCTGGCAATAAAAATTCCATAAAATAAACAGTAAATTATATAACTCTTGGTTGTAGAAAGTAAGATTTTTCTACCCATCAACAAACAAGATCCAGAAATCGGACCACCATTTATAATTATTGCCATTTTCATTTGGTATATACTAATCTTAACTACTTTCATAATTTCAGTGTCCTCATCAGTATCAGCACTTGGCATATTCATTCCACAGTCTTTAAAACTAGTCTGAAATAAATAATCAGTTTCCACTACTTTAATTTTATAAGCATCACCGGTCACCAGGGTTGGTATCTGAATGCCTTTAACAACATTTTCTGACCTACTAGAATCCTACATGGTTATTCCCCCAGACACACCTGAATCATGATCCTTTTTGTTTTTACATTACTTCCACCCTTTCTTCTTTTAAAATTCAAGAAGTCAAGTGACACCATATCTTGATATCAGAGTAGAAGCAGCGTGGCTCAGTGGAAGGACCCCGGGCTTGGGAGTCAGAGGTCATGGGTTCGAATCCCAGCTGTGCCACTTCTCAGCTGTGTGACTTTGGGCAAATCACTTAACTTCTCTGGGCCTCAGTTCCCTCATCTGTAAAATGGGGATTAAGACTGTGAGCCTCATGTGGGACAACCTGATTACCCTGTATCTACCCCAGTGCTTAGAACAGTGCTCTGCACATAGTAAGCACTTAACAAATACCAACATTATTATTATTACTACTGTATCACCTGGGGCTTACTCACTGGAAAAGTCCTAGAACTTTGTGGATTTCCATTGCTAAGCTGGAGAGGACAACATGGATAATAAGATCATATCTTCTCCAAGAGATAATCCCCGATTAAGCTCTCTTTCCTTGCTTTGTCAGCTATGCACTTCAATCTGTGACCTTTGGACAATTGATATTCTCCCCAGCCCAATCCCACAGCACTTATGTATGTATCTTTAAATTATGTATTATAATTATTTATTCATATTGATATCTGTCTCCACCTCTAGACTGTAAGATCATCATGGGTGGGGAATCACACAGCAGGCAAGTGGTGGAGCTGGGATTAGAACTCAAGTCCTTCTGACTCCCAGGTCTGTGCTCTATCCACTAGACCACACTGCTTCTTGAACACAGTGACCACAGCTGAGATTTATTCAGGAGCAAAGGAGAGTATCTTCCAAGCTGTTCTGCAGCTGTGGGTCATTTCACCTCTGTCAAAATAAATTTTTAGATGTGTACAATTGTCCTTCACTTGAAAGACAGTACTGCTGATGGTGAGACAATATCTATGGATGAGAGTGTCATATTGAGAATCTTATCCACACTCTGGCTATGAAAATGCAACAGTGCATCTCTATAGCACCTTGCCATTCAGTGTGAGTGTAATGGTTAATGATAAATGATAACTGTGGTTCAAAGTTCAAAGGTGTTTCCTATCACCAACAGGAAATGCACTTGAGTTAGTTTTGGATTAGTGGTGATGGGTTGCCCTGAGCCATCCACAATCTCTTTTCCAGTCTTTTACACCAGGGGTACATCTTGCACAATTGTGGCTATGGAGAATAGGCAGCATGGTCATGGAATATAATGTGTCTGAAACCTCACAGCAGCAAGTACCACTGTGACCTCATCCATTTTGTAAGCCATTTCTGATCGTAAATATCTTAGCAAATAAAGTATGGGAAAATTTTTCAATTTTTGTTTTGCTTTTTTCCAAAAAAGAAAAAAAAAACCTACTCATTTTTAGGCAAATATGCCTCCCACAAAGAAATGTCTCCTTCCCCTTATATAACTTCCTTTTACACTGAGGTTGATTTTCTCATATGGCTCTACTCCATGGTTAGTGTTAGTATAGTATTTTAAGATCCCTCCTTATAAGGAAGAGCATACATTTTATTATGCTATACTGAGGGATGCATAGACTACCACTTCAAAAGACAATAATACTAGCTTCCCATTTGCTTTTACTCTAGACATGAAGAGAAAAGATTCATCTAGTGTGACATGATGAATAAAGCAAAGGCAAGCAAAAGCTGGAAATTTGGACATTGCTAACAAGCAGATGCAGCAGGGGTGAAGCCAATGAGAACATCCTCAAATCTTCAACACCAGTTTTGAATACAGGCATTTTTATTTCCCTATAATGAGTTAGTTTTTTAGTATCTCAGATGGAGGCAATAGTATATACAAGATTTAGGGCAACATATGAGCTTTGGAAGATGAAAAAGAATAAATGCAAATCCCAATATTTAACTTCCCCCACGAAACTTATGAAGTGTGAAATTATACTTTCCATTCTGTTGGTCGAAAATATAATTCAAAGCAGAAAACTAGCTTAGACTACACCCTAACCCTCTATTCTAGTCTGCTAATAGCCACATCTGCTAATTTGTTGGTAGAAACAATCCCTGGAATCAATGTAGGGCAAAAAATTGTATAAAAGTAGCAGCCTGCTGTAATTTCTGAGGCTGTCTCTTTGCAAACATAAAAAGCTTTGATTCAACACATGAGAATATAGTGTCAAAGAAAGATGCATATATTACAGGATCCCAGTGTCACAGCTGGATAGCATAAAAGAGTCTGACACTTTGCTCATCAGTAGTAGTTGACTACTGGCTGACTGCTTTACCATTACCATCTGCAGATTTTTGGACATATTAACAGAGATTCCACCTATGAAGAGTGTTCAGAAAGTCTGAAAATGGGAATGATAAAACAGTGAGCTAAAGCCCCATGGCTTCTTTCTGGAATCCACAAAAACAAGACTGTCACAAACCTGAGCAAATGATGGGGTGCAGTTTTGAGTTTTAAAATTAAGAATTCAATACAGCCAGAATATTGGATGTAAGTAAGAGATGGAGAAGGTGTCTTTTAATAGGAATAAAGTGTCAATTCAACTTTTATATTATGATAATATGTACAAGGGAGAGGATTGGAAAATGAGAAGGCCCAAAAAAAAGAAAAGATGAGGTAGTCATCGACTGGCAACTTCCTGTGAGCTGCACCAGTAGATCATCCAACAGTGGTGGACTTCAATCAATCAATCAGTAGTATTTATTGAACACTTACTGTGTGCAGGATGGTGTGCTAAGCATTGGGGAGAGTACAAATAACAATATACAGAAATATCCCCTGCCCAGAATGAGTTTACAGTATAGAGGCTTATCTACAGATCAGTTTTGGTGGTGAGGATTAAGGGCCTAAGTGTTTCCACTACTACAGGCAGACTAGTCTGCTGGATTGGGAGGGAAACTATATCATCTCTCAGAAGGTCTGGTTCTAACTCAAGGTACCATTGAGAACTGTCACTTCTCTCTCTGTCAGATAAGGCAACTGGGGATGAATGTGCATAAAGGATCCTGAGAGTTGGAACCTCAATTTGGGGAGGATGGGTGATCTGGAGGTGGCAGAATCATCAATCCATCACTGTCTCTCAGATGCCAAAGTCAGTGAGAGATTCTATTCCCTCCAGTTCCCTAATCCAACCATAGGCAAAACCTCATCATTTTTTTAATGGTATTTGTGAAGCACTTACAAAGTGTCAAGCAGTGCTCTATGGGTTGGGGTAGAGATAAGTTCATCAGGTTGGTATTTGTTAAGTGCTTACTATGTGCAGAGCACTGTTCTAAGCACTGGGATAGACAGAGGGGAATCAGGTTGCCCCATGTGAGGCTCACAGTCTTAATCCCCATTTTACAGATGAGGTAACTGAGGAACAGAGAAGTTAAGTGACTTGCCCACAGTCACAGAGCTGACAAGTGGCAGAGCTGGGATTCGAACCCATGACCTCTGACTCCAAAGCCAGTGCTCTTTCCACTGAGCCACGATGGGAGACGATCCCTGTTCCACATGGGGCTCATCAATCAATCAATCTGTCAATCTTATTTATTGCTTACTATGTACAGAGCACTGTACGAAGTGCTGGAGAGAGTACAATACAGAATTAGGAGATGTCATTCCTGGACAGACATTAATATGAATAAATAGGCAATTTATAAAATATACAAGTGCGATGGAGTTGGATGTGGGGCAAATGTCAAATGTCCAGAGATCACAGACTGAAGTACATAGAAGATGCAGAAAGGAAAGCGAGGTGGGGAAAAGAGAGCTTAATAAGGGAAGGCCTCTTGGAGAAGATGTAATCTTAATTATGATTTGAAGGTGGAAAGAGTGATGGTCTGGCATATATAGAGGAGGAGGGAGATCCATTCATTCATTCAATCATATTTATTAAGTGCTTACTGTGTGAAGAACATTGTAGTAAGTGCTTGATCCAACCTGGAGGGATGACATGGGAAAAGGTTGGCGGTGAGATAAACAAGATTGGGGCACAGTAAGGAGCGAGAGGACCGGAGTGTGCAAAGTGATCTGTAGTAGACTGTAAGTGAGGTGAGGTAGGTGAGTTAGGCTCATAGTCAGGTAGGAGGGAGACCAGGTATTGAATCCCCATTTTACAGTTGAGAAAACTGAGGCAAACAGAAGTTAAGTGACATGCCCAAGGTCATAGGGTAGACAAGTGGTGGAGCTAGAATTGGAGCTTAGGTCCTCTGGCTTCCAGGCCCAGCTGCATCTCCAGGCCATGCAGCTTCTCCAATTCACAGGGGATCCCTGGAAATAGGCCCTGCAAATTCACCCAGAAATTGAATTTCTGGTTTAAAAGAAAGTTGGAGTATTGGTAGCCAAGGGAAAAGTGAAGGATGATCTGAGAACACTAGGGAGATACCTTACCCTGTTTCACCCTTCTTAAAATTTCTGAGGAAGGAATTTTTAAAAAAATATTGTATTTGTCAAGTATTTACTACATGCCAGACACTGTGTTTAAGTACGGAATAGATACAAGAAAATCTGGTTGGACACAGTCCCTGCACTTCACAGGACTCACAGTCTCAAACTCCACTTTACAGATGAGGAAACAGAGGCACAGAGAAGTCAAGTAACTTACCCAAGGTCACACTGCAGAGAAGTGACAGGTCCAGAATTAAAACCCAGGTCCACCCAAGACTTTATTTTGTGCTTTTTGTAGTACCATCCTCTGTTTCACACATCATCACTTTTTTTCTCTCCTCCCTCGTGGTTTCACTGTACTATTATCTAAAATCATTTGCTTATTTTAAATATGGAAATTAATTAGTACATTAAGCTCTTGGAAAAATAGGTGTTTGAGAAATCTACTAAATAAGAAAGGATTGAGGTGCAATGTGATGCAGAAGGGATTTCATGTCTTGGAAATAATTATTTATAGCACATTTTATAGCTACAATAGGTCTGCTCTAAGAATATCCAATCTACCCCAGAATTTAGCACTAAGCTCAGCACATACTAAGCACCTAATGAATATTATGACCAATCAGTGAATAATTATAACCAATACCATAACATTTTTATCTGTTCCAGATATTCTCACATAAAGCAAACTTCCATTTTGTAGAATTAGAAAAAACTTGCTTGAGTTTGGGAGCAAATTATCACTGGTACTCTACTCCTAAACTCTCTTTTTGCAATCTTATAGTTGCATTACTCTCTCAATTTAGGGAAATTATATATGATACAAAAACACTTTCAATTTTACATTACATCCAACCTCTCATTTAATGTATTTGAAATCAGTGACATTCAAGTAGATGTAAATGCTAAAAATGTAATTTAAATTTTCTGTAATTTTCTGATTTAAACCTTATTGAAAATATTTTTATCATTTATTTTCATTAAAAAATGATTCAACAGCTGCTCTCTCTATCCAATTTCAGTTCATCTGAGTTCATTTCCAGATGTAGGATGTTCTAAAAATGGAAATAAAACTGGGTCTGTCCTTTATAACTCTAAAACTTAGTTCTTGCTGTTCCCTCAAAAGCACACCATCTGTTCTGCTATTTCTATAATCACAGGGTAACTATTAATCAATCAATCAGTGGTATTTATTGAGCACTTACATTTTTCAGTGCATTTTTCTAAGGGCTTGGAAGAGTACAATAACAACAGAGTTGGTAGACACATTCCCTGCCTACAAGGAGTTTACAATATAAAGGGGTAATCAGACACTAAAATAAATTACACATATGCATATAAGGACTGTGGTGCTGACGGTGGGGTGAATGAAGGGTACAAATCCTGTCCATCATGTTCTCATCCACTACCTCCTCCAACATACCAGATTAACTGTTTTCTTCATCTATAATGGAGGCTATATAGCTCAATCCAAATATATCTCAAATGTTATCCCAAATTCTGCTTTGTAACAGTTTCTTTAAGATCAAATGTGTGGGGTGGGGGTGGGGAGGCAAATAACTTACAGGATAGTAAATTTACACAAGATGGCTAATTCCTATAATTCTTATAATTTGAGAACTAGAGTTCACAATCAAGTTATAATGCAGATGTAATTCATCACAATTAATGCTTCAGTTTGTTGTCTTATGCCATCGAGTCATCTCTGACCCATAGCGATGCCATGGACACATCTCCCCAGGAACGCCCCACCTCCATCTGCAATCATTCTGGTAGTGGATCCATAGAATTTTCTTTTGGTAAAATATGGAAATAGTTTACCATTTCCTCCTTCTTTGAAGTAAACTTAAGTCTCCATCACTGACTCTCTCCCATGTCGTTGCTGCCCAATTTAGGTGAGTTTTGACTTGTAGCAGATTGTTTTCCACTGACTAGCCACTGCCCAAGCTAGGAATGGAATGCATATGCTTCTGCTTGACTCTCCCTCTGGTAGTCGAGACTGGTAACATGCTGGAAACTCTCCAGGTGCAACCCTGAGAGGGGCAAGCTTCAGTAGGTTCAAGAAATCCATAAAAGAGCATTCATCCTTTGTATTTCACCATCAACTATGTTATAGCAGCAACAGGGAAAAGGGAAGGGAGAGGGTGGCGAAGATCTGGTGCCATAGTAATCACATCTATGAGTAGCAAGGGGCTTTCCACTCACACTAGCCCAGAAGCCTAGACTCTGCCCATTGAAGCAAAACAATTTTCACTGGGAGGAATAGAGTTTTGAAAGATGACCAAACCCCCTTCATTGATACTTATAGCCTCAGGGGACATGTACACAAAGAACTAGAAAAATATTGTGTCGGTAAGGCTGAAGAGAGTTTCTAGGTATCCCATTAAACTTTTCATTTTACAATTATCTGGGAATACACTCCTCTATTCTGTGAATGTGTGATCTACTGGAAACTAAGTCAAATCTGCATGCAACTAAATAAACATGACTCTGTTGCTGCCACCTGCTGCCAGGATTAAAAACAATGGGCATACAAAGCCCGTAGGGTAACAGAGAGTTTTGTATGTAGCATAAAATGGTATTAAATGCAACATTTAGCAATAAATGTACGCATAACAATGAATGCTCAATCATTTTTATGATATATCTATTGTCCTCTCTATATCTGTTTCGCAAAAAATAAACAATGTTCCGGAACTGACAATCTTTTACAAATGAATGAAAATATAGATACTCACAGAATAGTTTGTGTTAATATTTAGTCCCTCTAAAACATCTTGCAGGTAATTTCCCTTGAAAGGAACAAGGATATACTAAAGGTGTTTGTGTTTTTGGCTCCCTTCAAGGTTAAACTGATCATAGATTTAAATTAGAAATGCAACTTTCCTAACTTGATTTTATTTACTTAAAAATGCATCTCAGCAGATGTGAGCAAGGTCTTTCTCTTTCCAGAGCTGTCAGTTGATGACAGCTCTTCTCTTTTATTGAAAGCCTCCCTGCCGAATGCCGTATTTAGTAATGAATATGCCAACGTCAGCAGGAAAACTAGAACTTCACATCTGAATAGCATTATATTTGGACTTATCTTGCCCAATTCAGTATAAATTATCCAAATAATATCTTCTATATGAGAAGGTACAAGATGAAGGGTCTGGGGCCCTTGCCCCAAGTCAATGGGGCAGACTCACATTTTACAAAGGCACCATGCAAACTTGAGCACTTCTCAATGTAGTCAAGAATTTATTTTTCCCTGTAATTTCTAAACAATTTGGCCTAACATTTCCACTTAAAATGTTCCAAATATGTTTTGTAAAAGATTAATGTTGCTAATCATCATCATCATCATATAATATATACTATATTATATTCGTTATTAATAAGTATTATTCATTGTAATAATCAGGATACTTTTTAGAGCTTAGTATGGGTCAAGCACTGTATTAAGTGCTGGGGTAGATAATTTCTAAAAAAACCTTTTGAAATGTTCAAATTCCATCAGTGGTCCCCGATCCTAGTTTACTAATAATCCCTAGACTGCTAATGATATGATTTTTGAATATTAACAAATGCGATTGACTTAATTTTACCACTTGAGTTTAGGAATCTTAATTTAGAGGTTTGCTGATGTAGGACTTGCCTTTCACTCCCATCCTTCTGTACTAAAATGAACTAACCTAGATGCTCACATGTAGATCGGTATGGCCAATGCTGGTTAATTCCTGAAAAAAAATACCAGCCTGTAGGATTCAGAAGTGCTCAACTGACCTCCATGCTTTCAGAATATGCCACCCATTGTTCATAGTGCTTTAAGACTCCATTTCCAACCAGGAAAATTGAGAAAAGTTCCCAAGCCTGCTTAAGAAACTAAGTAGGATCTCAAAATTCTCAAATCTGTGCCTGGAGGTGGAACATCAACACAACTTTGCAAAGATTTATAATTTTGAAATAGTTGCAATTTAAATTGTTTCAGTAATAAAATTTGAAAAAGATGCAATATCTATAAAAGAGGCAAAAAAAAAACTTTTCTGAAAATGCAGTGGTATCAGAGGTTTTTTTTTTTTAAAAAAAATAGTTTTCTGTTTTTTTAATGGGTAGGAATGATGAACATATTTGAAGACAGAGAATAATGACCTCTCGGAGAGTGAGTGGTTGAAGATGGCACTCAGGGAAGGAAGAAGTGTGGGTGCAAGTGATTTTGAAAGGTGAGAAGGAACAGATTCAGAGGACCAATAAGAGGAGTAGATTTTGAAAGCAGGTGGAGATCCCCTTCTGAAATATGGTTGAGAAGGATGAGAGAGTAGATGTGGGAAGGGAGTGGAAAGTGAGAAGTGATAGAGAGACATTTGGCAGACCATGCCTGATGGTTTCAATTTTGTTAAGAAAGCCATGGGTAAGGTCATCAAGAGCAGGAAAGCAGTGGAGGTCGGGGCATAGGGGGCTTGATAGGGGAGATATGGGTTTAACATCCTCAATGGGTTGAAGAGCTTCAAAATGGTAAATCAAAGATTTGTAATTTTACACATGCTTACCTTTGGCTAGGATGAAATTTATATAAATTCATAAAGAGGATTTAATTTAGATTAGCAGGTTATTTTCCTATTTTCCTACCTAAAAATATTTTATATAAAGTATATCTGCTCCACAGTCTCCTAGATCCAGACTCCACAGAGTGACTGAGACTTCCTATTCACCCATATTAGGAATGCAAATACTTTCTGAAGCAAAATAACAATTACTGAGTACTAAGGTAAAACAGAAATGCATAGTCTGGAGAAGGGTTGGGGCTTGGATTTGGAGAGAGAACTGAAGAGAATGGCAAAGAGAGTGGATGGAGCAGGGTCAAGAAACTCACCATGGGGAATCTGAATTGAAGTTTGAGCCTTTAATCATCCCTAAACTGCCTGAATTTAGCTTGTTGAGAGGGAGTTGGGCAGGAAATAGGGAAGGGAGCAGCATGGAGCAGCATGGCTTAGCGGGTAGAGCTTGGGCCAGGGGGTCAGAAGAACCTGGGTTCTAATTCTGGCTCTGCCACAAGTCTGCTGAGTGCCTTGGGAAAGTCACTTAACTTATCTGAACCTCGGTTACTTCATCTGTAAAATGGGGATGGAGACTTGAACCCCATATGGGATGGGGACTGTGTCCTACCTGATACCTATTGCAGCACCCAAAACAGTGCTTTCCACATAGTAAGTGCTTACCAAGTACCATAATAATAATTATTATTATGGAAGGGAAGGAGAGAGGATAGGTTGTTGAGTGTGATTGGTAGAAAAAAATCAAAATTGGTACAAAAATTCAGAATCTGGTTGGGGAGTATTAAGGTACAGTCTAAAGGGGGATACAGACATTAAAATGAATATTAATTTCACCAAGAATATATACATAAGTGCTATAGGGCTGAGTAAGGGATGAAAAATAGGTATAAATGCTAGTGCAAGGTTGATGCAGAAGGAAATGAGAGAAGAGGAAATGAATGAGAGCTTAGTCAGGGAAAGTCTCTTGGAGGAGATGTGCTTTAATAAGGCTTTGAAAGTGGGGATAGTGATTGTCTGTTGATTATGGAGGGGACATTCTACAAGCTCACACCCGATGATTTCAATTTTCTCAATAAAGTATATGACCAGGTCAATAGGGACAAGAGCAAGGGAAGCAGGGTCTTGAGGAGAGAGTTAAACTGGAAACAACTGGTTAGGGATATGGGCATGGGAGACAATACAGATGGAGAAATAATGTTTCCAGGCAGAGGAGAGGGCAGGATTAAATCAGGCAAGGATAAAATTAAGTGGACAAAGTCAGCCTGATATCTGGATTTCTGCCAGCAGCACTCATATTTATGCACAGAAATGAAGGACATGGACTGTAGAAGTGATCCAGGAATCTGGGTTAGTGGTAGGAGACTGGCAAAGGAATAAGGGACTGAGTGAGCTGGGTTCAGTAGAGAGGATGGTTGGAGTATTAAGAACTCTGAAGGAGGCAGGCGAACACACAGAAACACCCATATACTCCCACCACACGTACACTCACCTCTCTCCCTACCCAGAAATGCTTGATTTCCTCACTTTCCTATACAACCTTCCTTCCCAACCTCCCAGGTCCCCTGGCAGTCCTTTGAGGCTTGTACAAAAGGGAGAAGAGGAAGAGTGATGTGCTTCTGGGATAGAGCTCAGGGAGGGGTTAGTGCCTGCCAGTAGAAACTGTGTTTGCGGCAGGCTGCTTTTGGTTGCTTTCCCTTACTTTAAATCTTCATTTTAGCCATAGTTTTAACACCATTTATATTGTTTATATCATTAGAGGAAAACTCAAGAAGTCTCCCTTTTCTCACATGGAGAAATGTTTTCGAATGGACTCCATAAAAATGTTGTGCAAGATGTCATCCACATGGAAGAGCACCCTGATTGCCCATCTCACATTTCTGGGTCCCAATATTTCCCCACTTCATCAGGACCCCCCATGATCAGTGTGAGATCCTGGAATAATGGTCATGTGCAATCAAGGTTTTAGCTTTTCTCAGTAGCATAGTGCTCCTGGCATACACAGAACTTGGCACATGCCCTCTATCCTTTCTGCCACAGCCCCACTGGGTATGGTACCATAAGGAACCAACCAAGCTCAGATTCTGTCCTGTACTTGATCGTTGCTGATCACTCAGAACAGTGTTCTGCACATAGTAAATGCTCAAAAGATAATGAAAGACTGAGTTGGGTAATAAGAGCAGCCTCCTTGCAAAATTAATATCCAGAAGATGCCCACATGACTACTGGAAAGTGCCCACCTGAGGATGGAAGAAGGTTCTTCCACAGCACAAACTTATTCTGGTCTCACTCCATAAGTTGGAACAAATAAATTCAGTATAGTAAGAAACTTGGGTGCGTACTCATTCTGATCCTCCTTGACCTCTCTGCTGCCTTTGACAATGTCGACCATCCCCTCCTCTTCCATACCTTATCTCACCTTGGCTTCACGGACTCCGTCCTCTCCTGGTTCTCCTCTTACCTCTCTGGCCGGTCATTCTCGGTCTCCTTCACTGGCGCCTTCTCTCCCTCCCATCCTTTAACTGTTGGAGTTCCTCAAGGGTCAGTTCTTGGCCCTCTTCCGTTCTCCATTTACACTCACTCCCTTGGTGAACTCATTCGCTCTCACGGCTTTGACTACCATCTCTACGCAGATGACACGCAGATCTACATCTCCGCCCCTGTCCTCTCCCCCTCCCTTCAGGCTCGCATCTCCTCCTGCCTCCAGGACGTCTCCACCCGGATGTCGGCCCGCCACCTAAAACTCAACATGAGCAAGACTGAGGTCCTCATCTTCCCTCCCAAACCCAGACTTCTCTATCACCGTGGATGGCACGACCATCCTTCCCGTCTCTCAGGCCCGCAATCACGGTGTCATCCTTGACTTGTCTCTCTTGTTCACCCCACACATCCTATCTGTTACCGAGACCTGCCGGTTTCACCATTACAATATCGCCAAGATCCGCCCTTTCCTCTCCACCCAAACGGCTACTTTACTGCTACGGGCTCTCATTATATCCCGGCTAGACTACTGTGTCAGCCTTCTCTCTCACCTCCCTTCCTCCTCTCTCGCCCCGCTCCGGTCTATTCTTCACTCCGCTGCCCGGCTCATCTTCCTGCAGAAATGATCTGGGCATGTCACTCCCCTTCTTAAACAACTCCAGTGGTTGCCTATAAACCTCCGCTCCAAACAAAAACTCCTCACTCTAGGCTTCGAGGCTCTACATCACCTTGTCCCTTCCTACCTCTCCTCCCTTCTCTCTTTCTACCACCCACCCTGCACGCTCCGCTCTTCTGCCGCCCACCTCCTCACTGTCCCTCGGTCTCGCCCATCCCGCCGTCGACCCCTGGGCCACGTCCTCCCGCGGTCCTGGAACGCCCTCCCTCCTCACCTCCGCCAAACTGATTCTCTTCCCCTCTTCAAAACCCTACTTAAAACTCACCTCCTCCAAGAGGCCTTCCCAGACTGAGCTCCTCTTCTCCCTCTACTCCCTCTACCACCCCCCCTTCACCTCTTCGCAGCTAAACCCTCTTTTCCCCTTTCCCTCTGCTCCTCCCCCTCTCCCTTCCCATCCCCACAGCACTGTACTCGTCCGCTCAACTGTATATATTTCCATTACCCTATTTATTTTGTTAATGAATTGTACATTGCCTTGATTCTATTTAGTTGCCATTGTTTTTACGAGATGTTCTTCCCCTTGACTCTATTTATTGCCATCGTTCTTGTCTGTCCGTCTCCCCCGATTAGACTGTAAGCCCGTCAAACGGCAGGGACTGTCTCTATCTGTTGCTGACTTGTTCATTCCAAGCGCTTAGTACAGTGCTCCGCACATAGTAAGCGCTCAATAAATACTATTGAATGATGTCTGTCAAAGCATGATGCTCTTATTCTCAAATGCTGCCCCAGTCTTATAGTACTTTATTTTACAGTACTTTGTGTTTATTTGTGCTTTTGTAACCTCATAGTATTGAAAACAGTAAAATAGCAATGAGTGGAGAGGGTTTAATGCAATCTGCTGGTAGTGGCTATAAAAATAATATAGAAATTTGATCTGAATATTGTCAATCATGGGGTAACTTTAAACTGTCTTCTGAGTAACACATTAATCCTGTTAAATCAGTGGTTACTATAATGAGATTTCCCCCCAGCACCAGTTTCTTCAATTAAAAAAAAAAAAAGCGAGTTACAGGAGAACTCTCTATGGTTGTCTTTTGTATTCAAAGAAAATACCACTGCTGCTGAAATTTACCAATGGAAGCATGGATAGCCAAAAAGTCCATTGAGTAGACAACAGTGCCCATCACACTTTACACAGACAATTTTCAGCTTTAAGGTCATGCTTGTTGGTTTTAACTCCTGGCACGGTTTTTGATTTTGCTACCTTGCCTCACAATCCTGATGAAGCTTCAGGTCCAGAAAACCGTCCCTCTTTTATTGAGATGCATCATGTTGGTTCTTATGCTGCAGTTGTCTCCCAGCTTTCAGCTGAGGTACCCCATTATCTGAAGCTGTACTCTACTGAACCCTTAAAACAGATCCACGCACTGATGCATCAATGCAAAAGACTGAAAGTATTCTGAAAACTGTTTTTTCTTTAGTATTCCATATCTTCTAGTTATACTCTTTTTCTCCTCCTTCAATAATTCTGATTTCTGAAGTCAAGTAATTTCAGTTTTGGTCTGATATTCATTTTTTTTCCTTCTGCATAAATTTCCCCTAACACTGCTATTAAAGGAAACAAGAATATACCAGCAATAAGGTTAAAATGAGCTATGGGAAATCTAGTGTATTAGCCTATTTTCCTGTCATTGAAGACTTAATTCTCCTGCTAGACATAGAAGAGCAGATGCTCATCTTCTGATGTATCAGCGTGCCTGCCCTGTGCATCAAAGGTAAATTCAGTTAGTGGTTCCTGATTCATTTTGATACAGAATTTCAAACCTCCCCTTTCTGGTTGAGTTATTAGATGATTACTATTCCAGCTTCACCTAGATAAAAAAGTTATATATGGCTGAGGTAATGGTGCTCTTCGGAAGTTGTGGTCCAAAGGAGCAACTAATGTAAGAAGAAAATGATGCTTCTTCTTCCTCAGAATGACACGGTAAATTTTATCAGGATTTTTGGCATTTTCAACCTCATCCAATGAAATAGGAACTTTTTATTTCATGTGCTTCTCTCTCCCTCTCTCAGACTGAGAGATATGAAGCCTTCTGACTAGTTCTCTTCTAGATTTTCTAATCAGGAGTCTGAAGGGAAGGAAAATTGTTCAGCAGCTTTGACTCTGTGTGCAGGTGGGCTGGGAAAGTGTTTTTATACTGTTATAGTGTACTCTCCCAAATACTTAGTACAGAGCTCTGCACACAATAAGCACTCAGCAGGTTTCAAGCAAGGGACTTGCCTCACCTCGATTCTTGAGAAGCACAGTAAAGTTATAGCCGGAATGTCAGAAATGCCAATGGACCTACCCCGTAGGATAGCAAGGAAATACCATGATGGGTGTTCCAAGTCCATTCTCCCTCTAGATTTCTGTTGCTGTTGATGCACTTGGTCATTGAATTGCTGGACACTGGTGGCACAACCCAAGTGTGGAGAACATGAAATTCTCTACCTCGCTGGTTACTAATCATATAAGGGAGCATCGCAGTTCACAACTATGCATTCTTCCCAACACTTGGAGGAAGGAGAAGAGAAACACTGATTCAATTCAAATGAATCCTTAGCTATGGCCTCATAAATTCAGCAGATAGCTATTACCAAGTTCCTAACTGTGAATATTGCCTTTAGCAACCAGTTACTTGAGTCATGCCAATCAATTTAAGCAACATGGTTCCTACTCCCAAATAAATTAAATCTTGTTTTATAATCATTACTGTGCCCTAGATAATTTTGAGAATTATTTTTAATGAAAAACTTCAGAGCACTATGCCTAAATAGTGTTCCCGCCTTATGGATATGAAATTGGGTTATAAAGGAATATCCAATATTAATCAGTAGAACTGCAGCATTTTTGACCACATGCTATTAAACTGATTAATGGTCTGGCCAATAATCCTTTAAGACAAACAATTTTAGTTCTTTTTTTGCTGTTTTTTTTTTCCCTTGCCAAGCACTTTGGGAAAGGATGACAAGAGAGATAACTGTTTTTGAGCTAGATGAGAAGCCCGTCTGGTCATGTCAAAACCAAAGCTTGATGGGAGGCAGGCAGCAGTGTTTTGTGATTTCTAAGAATATTTATTCTGAATTTACAAATTTGTTGATGGCAAAAGTTGGGAACTTAGCCCCAGTTCCCATCCTCCCTTCCTATTGTATTTTTATATTTCCAGCACTCAGTACAATGCTCTGAACACAGTAAGCCCTCAATAGATACCACTGACTGATTGATTAGTACAGTACTTTGCATGTAGTAAGTGCTTAACAAATACCATTTTTTAAAAAGGGATTGATTGATTATTGTATTAGCTCTGGTGGGCAGGGAATGTTTCTTAATTCTGTTGCACTTTCCCATGACCCAGTGGATGCTCAATAATGCCATACTTATCACTGTTATTATGAATAATCAAACAAACACGATATTTATGGAGTGCTTACTATATGGGGAGCACTGTACTAAGCAATTGGGAAAGTACTTCAAAAGAGTTAGTACATGACTCCTGTCCACAAAGAACTTACATTCTACAGGAACTATAGTCCAATGGAGAAAACATAGTCTCTAACCCATGAAGTTATAAAATTCTAATAATATAGTGATAGCAGGTCAACTAGGATCATCTCTATGCAGATGAGACACAAATCTACATCTCTACCCCTGTCCTCTCCCCCTCCCTTCAGGCTCATATCTCCTCCTACCTGCAGGACATCTCTACCTGGATGTCTGCCCGCCACCTAAAACTCAACGTGTCCAAAACTGAGCTCCTTATCTTCCCTCCCAAGCCCTTATTCCTGACTTCCCTATCACTGTGGATGGTACGACCATCCTTCCCGTCTCTCAAGCCCGCAACCTCGGTGTCATCTTTGACTCGACTCTCTCGTTCACTCCACACATCCTATCCGTTACCAAGGCCTGCCGGTCTCACCTTTATATCGCCAAGATCCACCCTTTCCTCTCCACCCAAACGGCTATCTTACTGGTACAGACTCTCATAATATCCCGGCTGGATTACTGTGTCAGCTTTCTCTCTGATCTCCCTTCCTCCTCTCTCTTCCCGCTCCAGTCTATTCTTCATTCCGCTGCCCGGCTCATCTTCCTGCAGAAACGCTCTGGGCATGTCACTCTCCTTCTTAAAAATCTCCAGTGGTTGCCTATCGACCTCCGCACGAAACAAAAACTTCTCACTCTGGGCTTCAAGGGTCTCCATCACCTTGCCCCTTCCTACCTCTCCTCCCTTCTCTCCTTCTACTGCCCACCCTGCACGCTATACTCCTCTGCCACCCACCTCCTCACCATCCCCTGTTCTCTCCTATCCCGCCATTGACCACGGGCCACGTCCTCCTTCTGTCCTGGAATGCCCTCCCTCCTCACCTCCATCAAACAAATTATCTTCCTCTCTTCAAAGCCCTATTTTAGAGCTCACCTCCTCCAAGAGGCCTTCCCAGACTGAGCTTCCCCTTTTCCCTCTGCTGCCCCTCAACACCCTCCTTCACTTCCCCTTAGCTAAGCCCCCTTTTGCCCCCCTTTCCCTCTGCTCCTAGCCCCTCCCTTCCCCTCCCCTCAGCACTGTGCTCGTCTGCTCATTTGTATATATTTTTATTACCCTATTTATTTTATTAATGAGACGTACATCACCTTGATTCTATTTATTGCTATTGTTTTAATGAGATGTACATTCCCTTGATTCTATTTATTGCTATTGAGAAGCAGCATGGCTCAGTGGAAAGAGCCCAGGCTTGGGAGTCAGAGGTCATGGGTTCGACTCCCGGCTTAGCCACTTGTCAGCTGGGTGACTGTGGGCAAGTCACGTCACTTCTCTGTGCCTCAGTTACCTCATCTGTAAAATGGGGATTAACTGTGAGCCTCACGTGGGACAACCTGATTACCCTATATCTACCCCAGCGCTTAGAACAGTGCTCTGCATATAGTAAGCATTTAACAAATACCAACACTGAGCAGCATGACTCAGTGGAAAGAGCATGGGCTTTGGAGTCAGAGGTCATGGGTTCGAATCCCAGCTCTGCCACTTGTCAGCTGTGGGACTGTGGGCAAGTCACTTAACTTCTCTATGCCTCAGTTTACCTCATCTGTAAAATGGGGATTAAGACTGTGAACCCCACGTGGGACAACCTGATTCCCCTGTGTCTACCCCAGTGCTTAGAACAGTGCTCTGTACATAGTAAGCACTTAACGAATACCAACATTATTATTGTTTTTGTCTGTCTGTCTTCCCTGATTAGACTGTAAGCCCATCAAAGGGCAGGGACTGTCTCTATCTGTTGCCTATTAGTACATTTCAAGCGCTTAGTACAGTGCTCTGCACATAGTAAGCGCTCAATAAATACTATTGAATGAATGAAAACATGAAGTAGCATGTGTCTAAGGACCTTGGATCCTCCATTTGCTAAATCTAGGTCAAGTTATGATAGAGGTGAAGTAGCTTGCCCCTCTCAGGATAGAACCTGGAGAGTTTTCAGGACTCAGCCATTCTCAGCTATGGGAGTAAGAGTCAAGCAGAGGCCTAGCCATTCCATTCCTAGCTTGGCCAATATCTAGCGAGTGGAAGGCAATCTCCTACAAGTCAAAACTCACCTGTGTGGGGCAGCAGCCACATGGGAAAGAATCGAGGTGGGGAGACTCAAATTTACTGCACGGACGAAGGCAATGGTAAATTATTTCCATATTTTTACCAAGAAAACTCTATGGATATATTACTAGAATGATCACAGGAGGAGGTGGGGCATTCTGGGAGAGATGTGTCCATGGAGTGCTACGGGTCAGGGACGATTCTATAGCAAAAAACAAGACAAAAAGCCGCATGCTTTGTAGATATAGCACAGGTCTGGGACTCAAAAAATCATGGGTTCTAATCCCAAATGCCCCACTTGTCTGCTGTGTGATACTGGGACAGTCACTTATCTTCACTGGGCCACAGTTCCCTCATATGCAAAATGGAGATTGAGACTGTGAGCCCTGTGTGACAGGGACTGTGTCCAACCCAATTATCTTGTATCTACCTTAGCGCTTAGAACATTGTCTGGCACATAGTAAGTGCTTAAAAATGAACATTACACATATATTTATGTGCTCTATACATATTTACATACATATGTGTGTATATATATATGGGAAACTACTCTTACTGATCCTTCCCCTTTTCCTTCAAAATAAAGCAAAGCAGATCCAGTTCAGTATGTAATATAGTGTCATTCTTGAGGGGCAATGAGAGGTCTGAAATGTGGAATATGCCTCAAACATCAATAATTTTTCCACCTACAGTGGTTGCGAGCATCATTCAGAGTCATAGAAACAATTATCTACAAGCTCCTGCATACGAATGACTGGGTAATGGAGGCACATACAAAGGAAGATATACTCATAAAAGCTATGGAATTTATTGAACACTTACTATCAGTCATTCAGTAGTATTTATTGAGTGCTTACTATGTGCAGAGCACTATACTAAGTGCTTGGGAGAGTAGGATACAACAGAATTAAAGAATTCATTCCTTGCTCAATATGAAACTTACAGTCTAGAACATACTATGTGCCTAGCTTTGCACTAAATTCTGGGGTTGATATAGGATGATCAAGTCAGATTCAGTCCCTTTCCCACCCAGGGATCAGAGTCATGTTTTTGAACCATTTCACAGTACGATGTTCAAGACAGTGTAACAGATTAAAACAAGTATAAAAACAAGCAAAGTTAGGTAGTGCACAAAGTTCATTCTCAATCTCCTTTGTGGGCTCCTCCTCTGTCTCCCAACCCCAACTGTGGGGAAGCTTCAAGGTTCAGTTTAAGGTCCCTTTATATTCTCCATCTCCACCCACTCCCTTGGAGAACTCATTCACTCTCATGGCTTCAACTTCCACTTCTATGAGGATGATATCCAAATCTACAACTCCAGCCTTGATCTCACTCTCTCTCTCTCCAGTCTCACATCTCCTCCTGTCTTGAAGACATCTCTACTTGGATGTCCTCCTGTCACCTCAAACTTAACATGGCCCAAACAGAGCTTCTTATCTTCCCACCCAAATCCTATCCTCTCCCTGATTTTCCCATCACCATAGACAGCACCACCATCTTTCCATTCTTACAAGCCCATAACCTTGGAGTTATGCTTCACTCCTTTCTGTCATTCAAACCCATAGTCAATCCGTCACTGAATCCTGTCAGTCCCACCTTCACAACATAGCTAAAACCTGTCCTTTCTCTTCCATCCAAATTGCTACCATGTTAATTCAGTCACTCATCTTATCCCACCTGGATTACTGCATCACTCTCCTTGCTAACTTTCCAGACTTCTCTCTCCCCACTCCAGTCCATATTTCACTCTGCTGCCCAGATTATTCATGAAAATAAGCATGGCCTAGTGGCAAGGGCATGGACTTGGGAGTCAGAGGATGTGGGTTCTAATCCTGGCTTTGCCAATTATCTGCTCTGTGACTTTGGACAAATCGCTTCACTTCTCTGTGCCTCCTTTACCTCATCTGTAAAATGGGGACTAAGAATGTGAGCCTCACATGGGACAACCTGATTACCTTGTATCCACTCCAGGGCTTACAGCAGTGCTTGACACATAATAAATGTTTAACAAATACCAGAATTATTATAATTATTATTTTTCTACAGAAACGTTCAGGACGATACTCCACTCCTCAAAAAACTCCAGTCGTTGCCCATCCACCTCTGTGTCAAACAAAACATCCTCACCATTGGCTTTAAGCACTTCACCACCTTTCACCCTCTTACCTCACCTAACTTCTCTCAACCCAGACTGCACACTTTGCTATTCTAATGATCCTACTGAGAGCTCACCTCCTCCAAGAGGGCTTCCCAGACTGAGCTTCCCCTTTCCCCTCTGCTTCCTCTGCTCCCTCTCTGCCCCCTCTTCACCTCTCCTCAGCTAAGCCCCCTCCCCCCCTTCCCTCTGCTCCTTCCCCTCTCCCTTCCCCTCCCCCCAGCACTGGGCTCATTGGTATATATTTTTATTACCTTATTTATTTTGTTAATGAGGCCCTTGATTCTATTTACTGCAATTAAGTTGTCTCGTTTTTGTCCGTCTGTCTCCCCCAGTTAGACTGTAAGCCCGTCAATGGGCAGGGATTGTCTCTATCTGTTGTCAAATTGTACATTCCAAGCGCTTAGTACAGGGCTCTGCACATAGTAAGCGCTCAATAAATACTACTGAATGACTGAATAACCTTCTCACTGTGCCTCAATCTCGCTTATCTTGCCGCTGACCCCTAGGCCACATTCTGCTTCTGGCCTGGAAGGCATTCCCTCCTCAAATCGGAAAGACAATTACTCGCCCTGGCTTCAAAGTTTTATTGAAGGCACATCACCTCCTAGAGGCCTTCTCAGACTAAGCCCTACCTTTCCTCATCTCCCACTCCATCCTGTGTCGCCCCCACTTGTTCCCTTTGCTTTTACCTATACCCAGTCCCGTGGCACTTATGTACATATCTATAATTTATTTGTATTCATGTCTATCTCTCCCCTGCAAGACTGTAAACTTTTTTGTGGGCAGGAAATGTGTCTGTTTTTTAAGCGCTCAATAAATACCAATGAATGAATGAATGAATGAAGTTGCCCATTGAGTTGGGGGCAGCACTAGGGAAGAAGGAGGTGGGACAACCTGTGAAGTTAGGGAATAAGGGAACCAGGCCAACTGCTTGCTCATTTTCCTCTGCTCCCTGGGCTCATTTTTCAGTCTCTGGAGCAGGAGAAGCAAAAAATATATCTTCCTCCACCAGCCCAGCTCATTTCCCAAGGTTCCAGAGCAGCTGCTGCGCGATATGGGGGGGAGAGCAGGAAAATGAGTTTTCCTCCCATGTCCTGGTTCATTTTCCTGGGATGATCTCCACAGCAGCAGGGGAGAGTTGCCGCTGCTGCAGCACTTTCTGCATTTAGGACTGTAGGAGAGGAAGGAGCTGTCCTGGGCTTTCCCAAAAAGGGAAAGAGCTTGTGAAGCTTTGTGTCTACAGAGGTCCGTCTCCCCCATGGGGTGGGCAGAGGAAGTGAAATGAGATACTTCGTGTTTGTTTTCCTTTTATTTAAAAAACTGACCAAAAAAATAAATCCCCTGGGTTCAGGAGTGGTCCAAGAAAGGAGCTACCCCACCAAGGGGAATGATGTGACCACTTTGCAGCCCAGTGGGACAGCTCATGGGAGATGGGCAGTACGCCGGTGTCACATTGTGTCATATGTGACTGCCAAGGGGGAGGCGGTGCCATGTTGGATCGTCGTTCAACCCCTTATTCTCAAGATTGGAAGAATTGATAGGACAAATTTATGATCCAACCAAATACCTCTTATGCAAATTTCACCCGTCACTGACTCTCGAGAAATCCTACAAAGAATCAAAGATTTTCATCAACACAGACCTCACCCACAGTAGTCACTGAACTCTGCTACTACTAATTAATTCTGAAGTAGAAAATGAAACCTTGTGAAATTGATAGACATAATTGATCAACACAAGACATCAAGGATTTGGGGAAGAGCGAGAATTCAAGGCAGATTTGCAAACAGTGAGAGAAAACTAGATTTTTGTGAATTGATAGATGCAACTGACAAACACAGGGCATCAAAGATTTGAGGAAGAGCAAGAACTCAGGAGGTAGATTTGAAAACAGTGAGAGCTGCTGCAAAAAGCAAAGGCCTCACTGCTGCATAGGAGAATTTTTATGTGCACATAGTGTGGAACTAGGTGTCAGCTATGCAGAGCCCTTTCCATCACCCCACAAAGGAATGAAAATTTTTTGTTTATAATGTCACCCTTATATGGGAGGTACAGCTATTTATTAGTATGCACATATACAAACTTACTTTGTCCAGGCCAAAAGAGATGGTCTATTTTATTCTAAAATCTCAAAGGGCATTTTTTTAATGGTATCTGTTAAGCACTTAGGATGCGTCATGCACTACATTAAGCATGAGGGTAGTTACAAACTAATCAGGTTGGACACCGTCCATGTCCCACATGAGGGACACAGCCTTAATCCCCATTTTACAAATAAGATTAACTAAGGCACAGAGAAGTGAAGTTATTTGCCTAAGGGCACATTAGACAAGTGGTGAAACCTGGATTAGAACCTTATTAATCCTTCTGACTCCCAGGCCTGTTGCTCTATCTACTGCTTCTCAAATTCCCAACTACTGTGTTTCAGTTGTGTGAAATTCTCTCTTACTGTTGAGGCAACAACATATTCTCATTCTGACACCACAACATGCCATTCTGATGTAGGCTTATTTGAGATAGCCTTCTTTTGTGTGAAAAGTTGCAGTTTGGGGTGAAAATTTGCAGGTTACATTTTTTTCTGGATCTGCACATATATGATTCTGAAGTTAGCAAACATGTCTCATCATAAATAGAATGTAAACATTCACATTTTATGAGAAGGGGGTATGTGTTTATTTCTGTGTGCTACATTTTCTCTTTGCAAAAATGATGCCTGAAATTCAGGTTGTGCAAGTGGTACCCTAGGAGGAATCTGTAATAGGAATGTAGGGATGAATGCACAATCGCCTATGCTATTTGAATCATTTTGCTGGGAAAGAGATTGCTTTTGGTGGAAATATATTGAAGCCTTTGGAAAGGAAATAGAGGTAAGGTATGTTCTTCAAAATGTAAGAATTAATGGTAGGGGCCTGTAGGTAAAATCATACTTTTAGAAAGGAATTTTTGGTAGAAGATTTCTGTTTCTAAATTGAACTCTACCCTTCCCATCTGTGCAACTGCCCCCTGAAAATTATATTTTGACAGGCTGAGAGGAATATGGAGAGAGATAAATGGGTAAAGTAGGATAGATGGTGGTGAATGAGCCTCTGTTGACAGTTGGACTGGAGAAGAGATAACATTAAGGCTTGGTTAATGTTAGCCGAAACTGCTCCAGGCGTATAGAATCCAAGCTTCTGGCGTCAAGCACTGACAGACCACCATCAGATCATAATAATTTATAAATATTAACATGTACTTACTATGTGCTCAGGACAAGATAATCCTGATCAAACCTGATACAGTCCCTTTTTCTGTCCCACAAGGGCTTATTATCTATGAGGCAGGGGAGAAAAGTAATATTCCATTTTAGAGATGAGTAGACAGAGGTACTAAGTGGTTAAGTGACTTTTCCTCAGGCACCCAACAGATCAGTGTCAGAAATGGGTAAAGAGTCTGACTCAGAATCCAATATTATTTTTCAGTAATCATATGACACATCCTCATCCTGAGAACCATAATACTAACACAACCACTTGAATCAATCAATCAGCAAATGATATTAGAGATATCTCACATTTTTCCCTATTAAGACCTGTTGGCCACTTGCTGCCCTCTGGGGGAGCTACACCCTAACCCAGAATCGAGACAGTTGGGAAAAACAGAATAGAAGACCCAGCATCCCAGAAGCAGAAAAGTAGCTTGGCCTAGTGCTCGGCACATAGTAAGCGCTTAACAAATCCCAACATTACTAGTGGAAAGAGCATAGGCCAGAGAGTCCAAGGACTGTGTTCTAATAATACTGACTCCTCCACTTATGTGTTGTGTGACCTTGGGCAAGACATTTAACTTCTTTGCGCCTGGGTTGACTCATCTGTAAAATGGGGATTAAATCCTACTCCTTTCCACCTAGACTGTGAGCCCCATGTGGAACAGGGACTGTTCAACTTGATTATCTTGTATCTACCCCAGTGCTTAGCAGAATGCTTGGCAGATAGTAAGTGCTTAACAAGTACCATTAAAAAAGAGAGACAGTGAGGAGATTGAGAACAATAACGATATTTGTTAAGTGCTTATTATTTGCCAAGCACTGTTCTAAGCACTGGCAAAAAGGAAGCCAGAACTAAGTGGTGAAGGAAGCAGCATGGCCTAGTGGGTAAGCAGGGGTCTGGGAGCCAGAGGAGCTGTGTTCTAATCCCAACTCTTCCACTTGCCTACTGTGGGACCCTGGGTAAGTCACTCAACTTCTCTGGGCCTCTGTTTCCTTATCTGCATATGGGGATTTAATACCTCTCCTCCCTCCAGTTTAGACTATGAGTCCCATGTGGGACAGGGATTTTTCTGACCTGATTCGCTTGTATCAAACCCAGACTTAACAGTGCTCAACAAATAGTAGGCACTTAAATACCATTTAAAAAAAAAAAAAAGTAGGGAGAGGCTGGGAGAAGAATAGCTGGAAAAAGAATGAAAATCAACCAATCAGTCCTATAGCATGTTTATTGCTTGCAGAGCACTGTGCTAAGTACTTGGGAGGGCTCAATACCACAGAATTGGTAGACAAAATATTTGCTTGTAAAGGAGTTTACTGCCTAGTGGAAGACACTGGCATTCAAAGAAATTACAGACAGTGGAACTAGCATGCAAGGGCTGTGGAGTTGGGGGTAGGTTATCGAAGTGCTTAAGGGTTATAGACCCAAGTGGATAGGACCACAGGTTCCCCCTCATCTCCAAGCAATGCCTAATCAATGTATATGTTAATACTGAAATTTACTTTGACTACATATGCGTTTTTATTGTTGAATTAGAACTGGTTTCCTTTGTCTTTATTAAGTTCTTTTTGAATATCCTCCTCCACTTTAATTGTGAGAACCTTATGGGACAGAGTTTGGTTCTTAATTGATTTTTGTGGTTTTCTGGAGTGCTCAGTCTATGATAGTGATGAGGAGGAGGAGGATGATACTGATGTTATGAAAAATTATTTTAAGTTAGATTTCATTAAAATTGTTTGTTCTAAGCCATAGACCTTCTAAAATTCAATGTCTGTTGCTAAATTAGAAGTCCTAAGAAAGAAAGATATTTTCCTCATTAGTTGCACAAACTTTTTATGGTTAAATCATGTCCACTTGTGAAAAATTATAGTAAATTAGAGGTGATAATTGATAAACCAAGTTACTGATTACTAATCCCTAATTACAAAAATGAAATGTTAAACCTCTGGACAGTTAATTATTTAAAACATGAATAATTTACTATCCACCTCAGCTTTAATTACAAGCCATGGTCAATTAACTAATTTAGTAACAATGTGTAAATAATGAATAATTTCAATGTTTTTGATAAATCTTTAAATATTGCAGCAATGGAGAAATGAATATTAAATAATAAAACAATATCAATTAGAAAATCTGGAACTTGAAAGCTGTAAAATTTCTACATTTTAGAACCCTGCACTGATATATTGCATTTTGTACAAACCCCCAAATGTGCAGGATATATATGAAACAAAAATGCAGGCATACTTAACTTTAATTATGACTAAAAGATACCTTCAGATATTAGTGCCAAGAAATATAGCATCCTGGTTTAAAATGAAAATTAAAAAATGAACTGAAAAATGCTGATCAGCAGGAGGAACAATTTAAAGTGTGTAGTTACTGTAACGAAGATAATTATCATTTTAATGAAAAACCAAACTATCAATTTGTCAGTTTCATTATTTCCCAAGTGGAACCAGAATATCTGGGGGGAGGCATCACCTTACTTCAAAATCACTAGGCCTCTAGGAAGTAGAACTCTAAATAGCCTAAATGCCCATTTTCCGTTTCTTTCCTTTTACTTTCAGATCAGAAAAACAATTATCTCATTGCAACAAAAGAGACACTGAACATGCATTCATTTTATTTCTTTGAAATATTGGGAAGAAAAATTGAATTTGAAGGAGAGGAAGATATTGTATATTAAAGAAGTACTATCACAAGTCACAGACCATTAACTTTCAACAAACAGCATATGGGGCATCCCAACAAATATTTATTTGCAAACCTACATCAATCCATCCATTGTTTTCCTTTTATTAGAAATCACTTTATCGAAAGTATTCATTTACCAGTTTTACTTAGCAGCATAATAAATTGGTTTCAAACAGAAGGCGAGAATTCATTCAGTTGTATTTATTGAGCACTTACTATGTGCACTAGCAGCAGAGGATGAATAAAGGGGGATTGATGTAGAAAGGGGCCATGATTAAGTGACAAAAATGTGCCCAACATACTCTTTATTGTTTTCACATAAAGTAGATCCCTGTTAAGATTGTCCAATCAGGGGTCTGTCTAAGAATATAAAGTTGTCTCCTGGGACCCCAATCTTCAGGACGTTTCAGAAAGCCTTTGTTCATGGAGAGCAAACTCCCTATTCTGACTGTTGGATTCTGAGATCATTCTTCAATATCATCATCAGTGGTTGTCCACTGCCATCACTCAATATTGGATGTTGGGCTTCTCATGTCTTTAATATTTTTTTAAATCACCCTAGTGTATGTGCACTTGCTAGCACCTTCTTTTATTTTACTATATGGCAAATGCCTAATAATCATCCATTCTCTCACATGTCCTGGTCAGTGCAATCTTGGATTCCCTCCTGAATCCAGCATATCTCTACATGCACTTAAAGAGAGAGGTCAAGGCTAATATAATCGATTTTACTTCTTAGTAATGATAGTTTAAAGCTGTGGGATCATATGAATGCCCAAAGAAAGTGATTGCAAAACGAGGAGAGAAAAGGACCCAGAACTGAGCCCTAAGGGAGACCCATATTTAGGGAATGAGAGGGCAGGAGAGGAGAACCAGGAAAGATTAAAAAATAATCAAGATTAGGTGGCGTTTCCACAAAAAAAGATGTAGTCTAAAGTAACAAAAACAAACAAAAAGTCAAGGAGGATTAGGGCAGAGCTTATGAGCTGACTGCATTTCAGGACTTTATTGTGGGTAACTTGGCCCTGCCTGCCAATTATGTTGACTAAGGTTCATAGTTGACATCAGTGAAACTGCTCTAGAGTTGTAGGTGTATTTGGTAGTAAATCCATGACTCGCAGCTACATAGAAGGAAGGAACAGAAGAGAGAGCATCGGCATTTAATTTCTTATTTAAAAAATGTGGAAGCCATCTGTTCTTTCTTCTTACATCCCTTAGAGTCTGTTTCCACACTGACAAAGAGAAAACCCTCCCGTAAATATGCAAAAATATTTAAACTCTTAATAATAATAATGTTGGTATTTGTTAAGCACTTACTATGTTCTAAGCGCTGGGGTAGATACAAGGTAATCAGGTTGTCCTATGTAGGGTTCAAAACCTTCATCCTCATTTTGCAGATGAGGTAACGGGCACAGAGAAGTTAAGTGACTTGCCTAAGGTGACACAGCTGAGAAGCAGCGGAGCCAGGATTAGAACCCCTAACCTCTGACTCCCAAGTCTGTGCTCTTTTCACTAAACCACACTGCTTCTATAAACTGCTTCTTTAAATAGTGTTAATAATTTGTCCCCATAATGAATGGAAGAAACAGATGAAGTAGTAGCATCTGTAGAGTGGAGAAATGATTTAATAGTACATATCAGAAAGAATGGCTTTGCTTCAGGGTGATTTTTACATTTACTTGAGATTAACGGATTTACCAAAGATTCAAATGAAGACAGAGGCAGCTTTCCACACAGTTCTCTAGCCAGCTCTCATGGAGAATACGGTGCTAAAGCAAGGAGGTATCGGTCTTTACTCATTTCCTGATCTTCCTGTGAGAACAAGCTTAACCCTGCTTCCAGAAGAAAACCAGTTCCTGGAAGTCATAGCTTAGTGGTTTTTTTTTTTTTTTTGTGCCTGTGTGTGTGTATGTGTTGGGATAGGGGGATCCTCCTGTTTTTAGATTGGGAATCCTTTGTCAGACAGAGATCATGTGGTAATTTGATTGTCTGCAATTATCTCAAAACTTATTATAATGCCTGTCACATTGCATTTTTTTAATGGTATTTGTTAAGCACTTACTATATATCAAGCACTCTTCTAAGTGCTGAGGTAGATACAAGTTAATCAGGTCAGAGGGAGTCCATGTGCCACGTGGGACTCACATTCTAAATAGGAGGAAGAACAAGAATTGAATCTCCATTTCACAGTTAAGGCAACTGAGACCCAGAGAAGTTAAGTGACTTGCCCAAGGTCACACAATAAGCAAGTGGCAGATCTAGGATTAGCACTCAAGTCTTCTGACTTCCAGGCCCATACTTTGTCCACTATGTAATGTGGTTCAATACATATTAATAATAATTATATTAAGAATAATTTCAGGATTAATATCATTATTAATAAAAATTATGTCACCTATCCCCTCACCCTTGTTAGCATTTTCCCCATTACTCCCACCCCTGGATAATTACCATTATTCCCAACCCACCCCACACCTCAGCTCCCTTTGCATGTTTCTCCTGAATCAGGTAATCATTACAAAAAAAAAAAATAAAAAAACCCTCAATTGCTATTTAAAATAAAAATGATCCTTTTTCATCCCTGACTTAAACAACAAACATAAAATAAATCTGAAAATAACCTCAAATTCAAGTCCAATCTGCAAAACTGGATTGAGTTACTGCAGCTGTTCTCTTGATTTTCCTGTATTGGATGTGCAATGAAGATCACATCTGCTGTGCTCTGTGCTCTGAGTCGGCGCTGTGGTTCTGCAAGGGGAAGCGTAATAATGTTCTTCAGTGTAGTTGGACAGCAACAGTAATGCAGAAGCAGATTCTGAAGACCCATAATGTTGAAGCTGACATCCCTGATCTGTACAATTTTGTAAGTGTCAGGAACATCCACAGTATTAGCATGGGCATGGGAAACTGGAGAAACAACAGGCTTACCTGTGAGCCTCTTGAAAGCATCTCTGCTGCCCCCAGAGATGAGAGGCACAGGGAAGAGTGCTAGGATCACGCCCAGGTTGGAGAAACAGAACCTGAGTCTCCACGACTCCTGTAGAAACGTGGAACTCTAAGTAAACCCAAAACCACAACCCAAAACCACATTATAGGAGTTCTAGAAAGTCTTCATCATCATTTCTTGTGCTTAGTACAGTGCTCTGCACACAGCAAGCGCTCAATAAATACAATTAATTGAAATTCCTTGTGGCTCAGCATTCCCTCAGCCATGTCAAGGATGTTCTGAGGGCACTGGAGGAGGGAGGGTACATAGAGTTCCTAGAATGAGTTTTCACTTTATGTCTGAGTCTGTAGCACAATGCAGACTCCCAGAAACTCATCACATGGCAGATAACTATGTAACGCCTCTCCTTTTTCCAGCATCCATGCAGATGGCTTGACAATCCTGGAGATGCCTAGTAAGCACAAGAGAGACAGGTAAGGAAAAGACCAGGATTCTTCTAGTAACATTTCCAGTTTGAATTCTGGTCTAATAATAATGGAATTTGTTATGGTTTTACTGCATTCAAGCACTGTAGTAGATGATAATAATAACAAAATAAGGTGTTCAGCACTTACTATGTGTATAGCACTTTGCTAAGTACTGGGGTAGATTCCAGCTAATCAGGTTGGACACAGTTCTTGTCCCACAGAGGACTCACTGTTTTAATCTCCATTTTACAGCTGAGGGAACTAAGGCACAGAGAAGTTTAGTGATTTGCCCAAGGTCACAAGGCAGACAAGTGACGGGGCTGGGATTAGAACAAAGGCTCTTCTGACACCCAGGGCCTGTGCTCTAACCAGTAGACCAAACTGCTTCTCTAGTACTAACTGTGGCATTTTTTTAAGCACTTACTATGTGCCAGTGTATTAAGCACTGGATTGGATACAAGCAAATCGGGTTGGACATAGTTTCTGCCCCATATGGAGCTTACAGTTTCAGGCCCCATTTTACAGATGAGGTCAATGAGGCACAGAGAAGTGAAGTGACTTGCCCAAGGTCACACAGCTGACAAATGGTGGAGCCAGGAATAGAATCCATGATCGTCTGACTCCCAGGCTCTGCTCCATTTTACAGATGAGGAACCTGAGGAATAAATAAATTGTAATATGCCCAAGTTTATACAGCAGGTAAGTGGTAGAGTTAGGATTAGAGGATGGATTAGAAAGAGGATAGAGCCTTGTCCTGCTCCGTGGAGAAGTTGTGCACAAGAGTGAGCCAAACCATTCCTCGAGCTCCTGCCATGTACTCATTTTCCATCTCGTAGAGTCTAAGGACCAATAGGCTGTAGCCCACACCTGAGCCGCCATTCCCCATCCTGTACAAATAAGGCTCAGCATCACGGGCCTTATCATTATTATTATTAATAATAATATTGTCATTATTATTGTCATTATTATCATCATTATTATTATTAGGGGACAGTAGCCATAATCTCCAGAGTCTGCTCCACACAGATGCTGAGAAGTAGTGTGGCCTGGTGGATAAAGCACAGGTCCGGGAGTAAGAAGGACCTGGGTTCTAATCACTGTTCTGCCATTTGTGCGATTTTGGACAAGTCACTTAACTTCTCTGTGCTTTATTTCCTTCATCTATAAAATGGGGATTAAGACTGTGAGTTCTATGTGGGGCAGGCACTCTGTCCAACCCAATTATCTTGTATTTACCCTAGAGCTTTGCACAATGCCTGGCACATAGTAAGCACTTAACATAAATCACAGTTACCATTATTATCATTATTTTTCAAGACAGGTTGCTTCTCAGCGTGGTTCAGTGGAAAGAGCACAGGCTTGGGAGTCAGAGGTTATGGGTTCTAATCCCGGCTCCACCACTTCTCAGCAGTGTGACTTTGGGCAAGTCACATAGCTTCTCTGTGCCTCAGTTACTTCAACTGTAAAATGGGGATTAAGACTGTAAACTCCACATGGGACAACCTGATCACCTTGTATCCCCCCCCAGTGCTTAGAACAGGGCTTTGCAAATAGTAAGTGCTTAACAAATACCATTATTATTATTATTATTAATTATTATTCTCCTCTTAGATAAAGAAACAGTACCTCACCTCTCCCCACCCCAGCTTTTTCCCAAATCTCATCACTGACCAACATCATTCCCCATCCCCTGCCTCCCTGGACCATTAATCCAGGGCTGTCTTCCACTCCAGACTGTAAGCTTCTTGTGAATGTGCCTTCCAACTCTGTTGCATCCTTCTCTCCCAAATGCTTAGTACAGTGAGTTTAGACACAGAAAGTGCTCAATCAATATTCTTGATTGAATGATTGGTTAGAACTAAGATCCTCTGATTCCCAGGCCTGTGCTCTTTCTATTAGATGACAATACTCTCCTGCAGGGCCATCGAAGCTATGCCGAGCAAGGACCCCAAGTTCATCTGGGAACAACTGACTCTTTCAGAGGACATATAATGATCATATTTGTTATGCACTTACTATGTGTGAAGAACTGTTCTCAGATCTGGGGTAGATACAATCTAAGTAGTTTGGACACAGTCCCTATCCCACATGGGGCTCACAATCCTAATCCTTATTTTACAGATGAGGGAACTGAGACACAGAGAAATAAAGGGACTTGCCTAAGATCTCACAGCAGACAAGTGGCAGAGCCGGGATTAGCTCTCATAATAGAATTATAATGTAATGTAGATAGGGTTGTTAGAGGAATTAATTGTGCTCATCCTACTCAATAAATCTAAAGACTAGTAGAAAAGTTTCATTCATTCATTCATTCACTCATATTTACTTGGTGCTTACTGTGTGCAGGGTACTGTACTAAGTGCCTGGAAAGTACAATTCAGCAATAAAGAGAGACAATCCCTGCCCACACTGGGTTTACAGTCTGAAAGGGGGGAGACAGACATCAAAACAAGCAATAAGGCATCAATATAAATAGAATTATATGTATACATATATACATAATTGCCATGGGAGTAAGGACAAAGGAGAGGGGAGTAAGGACAAAGCGAGCGAGTCTAGATAATATGGAAGGGAGGAGGAGCTGAGGAAAAGGGAGGCTTAGTCTGGGAAGGCCTCTTGGAGGAGGTGACCCTTCAGGAGGGCTTCGAAGAGGAGAACAGTGATTGGTAGATTGGAGGAGGGAGGGTGTTCCAGGCCAGAGGTAGAATGTGGGCCAGGAGCTGGCAGCAAGACAGATGAGATCAAGGCACAGTGAGAAGGTTAGCACCAGAGGAGCGGAGTGTGCAGACTGGGATATAGAAAGAGAGAAGGGAGGTAAGATAAGGAAAGGAAAGGTGATGGAGCACCTTTAAGTCAATAGTGAGGAGTTTGATACAGAAGTTGATAGGCAACCACTGGAGATTTTTGAGGAGGGGGGTGAAATGCCCAGAACCTTTCTTTAGGAAGATAATCCAGGCAGCAGAGTGAAACATGGACTGAAATGGGGAGAAGCAGGAGGTTGGGAGGTCAGAAAGGAGGCTGATGTAGTAATCCAGTCGGGATAGGAAGAGTGATTGTACTAATGTGGTAGCAGTTTGGATGGAGAGGAAAGGGCAGATCTTGGTGATGTTGTGACTGTGAAACCAGCAGGATTTGGTAACAGATTGGATATGAGGGGTGATTGAGAGAGTGGAGTCAAGGATGACACCAAGGTTGTGGGCTTGTGAGACTGGAAGGATGATAGGGCCGTCCACAGTGACAAGAAATTTAGGGAGAAGACAGGGTTTGGGAGGGAATATAAGGAGCTTTGTCTTGGACATGTTGAGGTTGAGGTGGCGGGAGGACATCCCAGCAGAGTTGTCCTGAAGGCAGGATGAGATGCGAGCCTGGAGGGAGGAAGAGAAGCAGCGTGGCTTAGTGTAAAGAGTATGGGCCTGGGAGTCAGAGGTCGTGGGTTCTAATCTCTGCCCCACCACTTGTCAGCTGTGTGACTCTGGGCAAGGCACTTAACTTCTCTGTGCCTTAGTTATCTCTTCTGTAAAATGGGGATTAAGACTGTGATCCCCACATGAGATAACCTGATGACCTTGTATCTACCACAGTGCTTAGAACAGTGCTTGGCACATTGTAAGAACTTAACAAATACTATTATTATTATTATTACTAAGAGAGAACAGGGAGGAGATATAGCTTTGTGTGTCATCTGCACAGAGATGATAGTTGAAGCCGTGGGAGTGAATGACTTCTTCAAGGGAGTGAGTATAGATGGAAAACAGAAGAGGCCAAGAACTGACCCTTGTTCTACAGTTAGTGGATGGGAGGGGGAGAAGGAGCCCACGAAGGTGACCGAAAATGAACGGCCATAGAGATGGGAAGAACCAGGAGAGGACAAAGACAGTGAAGCTAATGTTAGATAACGTATTGAGGAGAAGGGGATGGTCCAAGTGTCAGAGGCAGCTGAGAGGTCAAGGAGAATTAGGATGGAGTAGGAGCCATTGGATTAGGCAAGAAGGAAGTCATGGGTGACCTTAGAGGAGGTGGTTTCAGTGGAGTGGAGGGGGCAGAAGCCAAATTGGAAGGGGTCCAGGAGAGAGTTGGAGGAGAGGAATTCGAGGAAGTGAGTGTAGATGACTAGCTCCAGGAGTTTGGAAAGGAAGGGTAGGAGAGAGAAGGGGAGATAACTGGAGAGGGCTGTGGGGTCAAGAGAGGTTTTTTTAGGATGGGGTGATGTGGCATGTTTGAAGGCATAGGGGAAGATACCATTGAAGAGTGAGCAGTTGAAGATGGTAGTTAAGGAGGGAAACCAGGGAAGAGGTGAGAGTTTTTATAAGGTGTGAAAGAATGGGGCAGATGCTCATGTTGAGAGGGTGGCACTTGAAAGGAGACAGGAGATGTCCTCTGAAGATACTGCTGGGAAGGATGGAAAAGTTGAAAAGGAGGCAGAGAAGGGGGGAGATGGAGGAGGGGGTGGTGTGATTTTGTGGAGCTCAGACCTGATTCCAATGCTTATTACAGTGCTCTTGGGCAGCAACATGATTAAGTGGATAGAATATGGACTGGGAATCAAAAGGACCTGGGTTCTAATCCCAGCTCTGCCACTCGTCCGCTGTATGACCTTAGTTCAGTCACTTAACTTCTCTGTGCGTCAGTTACCTCATCTGTAAAATGGGGATTTAGACTGTGAGTCCACTGTGGGACAGGGACTGTGTTCAACCTGATTAGCTTGTATTTACCCCAGCACTTAGTACAATACTTGACAAACAGTAAGTGCTTAACAAATACTATAAAAAAAGAAAAATGCTCTGCACACAGTAAGAACCCAATAAATATGGTTGTTTGATTGAATATCTTGTTTCACTCTCATTAGTTTGCTTCTAAAAGTGGTTTAGACAGAATTTTTTACAAATATATTTTACCTGAATTAAAAAAAAAAAACAAAAACTTTTTAACCCAAGGAAAAATGTCTTCCTCATCTTTGTTTTCTGGGTTATTTCATTACTACCTCATTGGGGAACATTTGGATTATCTTCATCATGATAATGATGAACTTTAATCATGTTGCACCTGGTGTGAAAGTCTAGAAGACTGAAATGCAAAATATTGCATATTGTTCAGTAATTTGATACTTGTCCCTTCATTTTATGAAAAGTTGATTGCTATCGGCACCAGGTTAACAGTCTGAACATCTCCGGATTTATAGAACAGGTAAGCCCTAGACAACAACAAGATTAGATTCCTCTTTTTCCTAGTTTCAACTGCTTCTGACTAATCCTGGAGTGGAAATTATCTCATGTCCAGTAAATGCTTGAATTTACTGCAAAGACTGCCAACGGTATGATAAATAAAGCTCATATGTTTTACACAGCACTTCTCTTGTAGATACAGGACTTCGACCATCTGATTTCACAATGAATCTCTTCAGAATCAATGAATGTTTTTCCAATACTTCTCTGTGCAACCATACAAAGAGAATTGGGGCTGATTACATTTAGACACTGCATATGGGGCTAGGATTGCATGATGTCATGGTTATTCTATTCTCTTACTTAAGATTTTTTGCTGATGGCAACACTATTGCTCTCACCCTGGGGAAGACACAAGAAAAGAATCAGATTCCTCAAATTGGTTCATACCTAAGAACAGGACTTGAAAGTGTAGAAAACAAACCCTCAAAGGAAAGATGAATCTCAAAGAGGAAAAAAAATGATGACAGAATAGTGAAATGCAGGCAATCCAGAATGATTTCTGATAAAAATGCAAGCATGGCTTGACAGGACATAATGTGCTGTAATTTAAGAAAGATAATGCACCACTCCTTCCACATTGTGAGGTGGAGAAAAGACTATTCTCTTGGTCTTAGCTACAAGGTTTTCCATTTCCGTGAATGATCTAACCAATTGCTGGTTAATGGGGTGAGAGTAGAGAATGTGCTCCTGTTAGCTGGGTGAGAACAGATCAGCAATATGTCTTAGATCCTCCTGAAACATTTAAAACACACATTTCCTGTGAGGTACATAAACCTAGTGAAGCACAGGGGTCAGAAATCCGAATCCAATCCACACTTGGGAATAATCAACAACAATACAGCTAATATGTTGTGGTTTGGTTGTGGGGGGATGGGGGGCAAGAGAAGTGTACAAAACATAGATTATTAGGAGCATACCAGTCTAATTTCTTTGTGCAGAATGTGATTAAATGAAACCGTTCAAATAGAAAAGCTAAAAGCTGTAAACCCAGTTGAGACCACAGACATCCCCTTTGATCTCAGAGTAGTCCAAGAAATTGTATTTTCAGAACACATTCTTTGAAATGTTCAACTGCTGTATTTGGAATTACCCCATAAATTGTGAGCTTTAATATTTGGAAATTACTACTGAAAATCAAACTTTTATTTCCCCAAATAGCATAAGATTATTCTTCAAATCATTTATTCTAGTTTCAAAAAACTGCCACCTCAGAGAAATTTGATCCATATATTTTATTATAAATGAACACTTACCCATCCATGACCGAGAATATCATCATTAGTATTTATTGAGGCTCCACCCTGAATAAAAGCCCAAACCTCATTCATTTTCTCCTTCTCATTATGCATGTTTTTCTTCTCTCCTTCCAGCTCTCTGCCATAATTTTATTTCTCTTCTCTCCCTTTCCCTGTGACTCTTTTTCTCACTCCCTTATCTTCCCATCTTTCACTCTATTTCATAGTTTCTCCTACCTCTCTTCTCAACCAATGTTTTTTATTTCTTCTTCTTGTGTTACTGACAACGATTAAATTTTGAAACAAAAATATTTTCTATCTTCATCTCAATTTGCTTCGTATTCATAAGAGACTTGCAGCAGGGCATTTTTCCTCTATGGCTTTTTTTCTCTTCTTTTGTTTAAAAGCTTTATTTTGTTGCCTGGCAACTCCTCTGGATAGGAGGGAGATGGGAAATAAAGAGAGCTTATCTCTTTTCCTATTTTCTCTCATTTTACACTACCTGTATTATTTCCTGTTAACCCTATCTGTTATTTGGGGACTCATTACTGTTAGCAAACATTTCCTATTCTGACCTCTCAGCCCTCTCCTCTGGAATTGTCTACTCAGCCTCCTACTGGATGTTATTGAGCAGTGAATGCTGGCAGGAATTAATCCACATGCATTACTCCTCCCTGTTTTTCTCTCCCATATTCTGGCCTTAAATAATGTTCATCCCAGAGGTGAGCTGCAGGGAAAGCTGAAGGTAAACATTTCCCGGGCTGAGACGGGGACTGCTTTCTGGGCCAGAAGGGGTCCGATTGCAACCCTTGCTCAAAGGTTTGCCAGTGATCTGACCTGATCAGACTAGTTAACCTCCGACATTAGGTGTCCAAACTGACTCTACGTTCAAGGAGACTGACTTTTCTTGGTTTAAAAGGACAGTCTTGGCTGCCTAATTCAGCTCAGAGTGGATGAAATTAGCTAAGATGCAGTTTAGATCAGGCAAGTCTTCCTCAGTTTATTTCACTGCAAAGGAAGGGACTGTGTCTCCACTGTTTATTGTATGCTTCTGAATGCCTATTATCTTGCCTGGAGCCTGACATAGATGCTTATTGCCTGGGTGAATGAATTGCCACCTTGGAACACTGCTTGTGTGTTCTTCAAAGCTGGCATGAACTTTTTCAGTGGGCCTCACGTTAAAAGTTCAATACCACTCTTAGTGTGTGCATGCACATATGGCATGTGAATGTGCTTTGTTGTAAATTTCTAGGTTCTTAGCATTCATCGTCAAACAAATTAACTACCATTGTTTATAGTACTTGCATTCATATAACTCTTTTATTATAATATGTGAAAATGTTTAACAAAAGTATGTTTATTGCAATATTATACATGCATTATTTAAGCTATGTAGCTTAAACCTTTTAGTTTTTAAGCATTTTCAGAACAATTTTAGAAAATGTAGAATAGCTCACTGATCTCTACAGATGTCATGTTGTTTTTGTACTTTTATTACTTCATTTTTTTTTCTGTGTGTGTCACCAATTTACTGTCCTCTCATTTTTCTTTAACTGTGAGCTCCTTGCAGGCTGAGGATAGTGTCTAATTCTCACCTATTAATTTTTTCTTTCCAGTTCTTGATGTCAAGAAAGTGTCTGCCCAGCCACCATGTTACTGAAACTTTCCAACAGCCATGGTGCGATCTCAACCTTTACAAGGCTGGGAAGGCTAGAGAAGCAGCGTGGCTCTGTGGAAAGAGCACGGGCTTTGGAGTCAGAAGTCATGAGTTCAAATCCCGTCTCTGCCACTTGTCAGCTGTGTGACTGTGGGCAAGTCACTTCACTTCTCTGGGCCTCAGTTACCTCATCTGTAAAATGGGGATTAAGACTGTGAGCCTCACGTGGGACAACCTGATTACCCCGTGTCTACCCCAGCGCTTAGAACAGTGCTTGGCACATAGTAAGCGCTTAACAAATACCAACATTATTATTATGGCTGGTTTTGGCATCGTTGTGACTTTTGGATTCAGTCAGAATTGTGAGGAACCAAAGTCAAAACCAAAGCCAAGCCCCCACTGATTCATAGATAGTGTTTTTTTAAAGGGTCAAAATTTAGTAGTGTCACAAAGACCATAAAAATATTTTATGTCCAATGTTTGAATATCCAGGTGGCCACCACACCTGGATAATGGGAAGGAGAACTCCCTTTGATATTGTATCACAGCCTAGTGACATTCTTACCGTCCAAGTGTGCCGGGAGAGTGGTGACTAGGACTTGCCTTACATCTCTAGACTGTAAGCTCACTGTGGGCAAAAGTTATGTTCACCAACTCTGTTGTACTGTACTTTCCCAAGTGCTTAATATAGGGCTCTGCAAACTGAATGTGCTCAAGAAATACCACTGATCTCCTTGCTCCCAAACTCTCTTTCTCCTCAGTCTCCTTTTCTACTGCTTTCAAGACTCAGGGAGAGGAGTCTGGGAGCTGTTATTTGAGAATTCTTTGAGGATAAAGGGGCGTGCAGAGCTATGAAGTCTAGACAATTTCTAGTTTCACCCAAAGCCTCTTACTCTCCCCTTTTGCCTAGGTTTGCATGTCCTGCAGAGCTCAATGTCCATTTGCTGGATGGGCAGTCAGCAACATCTAACTGTGGGCTATATAAATGCAACAAATAATGCCAATTAACATCATACATTATATATAATTATGTAGGTCAAAACTTTGAAAACCACTACTTTTTTTTCTTTTTTGGTATTTTTTAAACACTAACTACGTGGGAGGAACTGTACTAAGCACTGAGGTAGATGCAAACTAATCAGATTGGATACAGTCCACGTCCCACATGGGTTCACAGTCTTAATTTCCATTTTATTGCTGAGGTCCCTGAAGCCTAGAGAAGTGAAGTGACTTGCCGAAAGTCACAGCAACAGAGAAGTGGTAGAGCCAGGATTAGAACCCATGTCTTCTGATCCCCAGGTCCATGCTCTTTCCACTAGGCCAAGCAGCTTCTCGCACTGTTGCACTGCAATGCATTATAGAACAATTACTTGTATTTGTCTTTTATTTTGTTTTCATACTTTTATTATTTCATCTTTTTTTCTGTGTGTGTCACCAATTTACTGTCCTCTCATTCTTCTTAAACTGAGACCTCCTTGGAGGCTGAGGATAGTGTCTAGTTCTCACCTAATTTTTTCTTTCCAGTTCTTAGTAGACTGCTTGTCACAAAGTAGCAACTTAATAAGTGCTGAAGCAGTGGGGCCTATTGGAAAGAACCCAGGACTGAAAGTCAGAACACCTGGGTTCTACTATTTGTCTGTTATAATAATTGCAATAATTATGGTATTCACTAAGCATTTACTATGTGACAAGCGCTATTCTAAACTCTAGGGTAGAAGGTTATCAGGTTGGAAAGTGCCCCTGTCCCGCATGGGGATCACAGTGTAAAAGATAGAAGTGAGTAGTTTCCTTGTCTGTAAAATAGGAATTAAATCCTACTCTCTTCTACCTAGACTGTGAGCCCAATGCAGAACAGGGACTGTGTTCAAACTGATAACCTTGTATCTACCCTAGATCTTATAACAGTGCTTGGTAACTACTTAAAAAATACCATAATCAATCAATAGGCTTTAATTCCCATTTTAAGAATGAGGAAACCCAGGCACAGAGTAGTTAATTCATTTGTTCAAGGTCACACAGCAGACAAGTGGCTGAGCTAGAAATAGAACAAAGGTCCTCTGTCTCTGAGGCCCACTCTCTTTCCACTAGACCATGGTACTATATAGTCTTTGGTGATCACTTTTACTTCTTTGTGCCTTAGTTTCCTTATCTGTATTAGGATAAATACCTGTTATCCCTCCCCCTTAGATTGTGAGCTTTTTGTTGGACAGGGAGTGTCCGGCTTGATTATCTTCTCTCTATGTCAGTCTTTACAACAGTGCTTGGCACACAGTGAGTGCTTAAGAAATAGCACTATTAATATTACCTCTTTAACATCTTTGATTTCCTTGAACATCTTTCTACAGCATAAGTGAAAGTTTCATTTTGAATGCCTGGGCAAAAACGGGCCAGGAATTTTGGGGAAGAATATAGTGTTGGGCAGACAGACTTCGAAGAGCTACCAGGTCAGCTGCTTAGGTTATGATCCCTGTGTGGCACAGATACTTTGTCTGACCCAATTACTTTCTATTACACAGCACTTAGAACAGGACTTGATACATAAAATGAGTTTTACCATAAAAAAGAACTAATTTTAAATCTTCTTTCACAATCAGAAGCTCTGAGATCTTTTCAACCCTCCTCGTAAACACCCAACTCTTGTAAGAGACCTGGCACGAACAAAACTGGGAGTCAAACTTAAAATACTGGGCGGGCAAACCCACACTTCACCTAGACATCTGGAAATCTTTGAAACTCTGGCCACATTGTCTCCATGAGATTGCTTGTACTCTATGTTTCAAAGTGTATCATTTCAAAGTTGATTGAATAAATTCTTCCGGAAAAGAATCATGAATATTAAAGCTTGTTTAAAGCACTTGAAAAGATAATTAAATGAGAAATTAATTTGCAAACTCTTGCCTAATATGATTATTTTTTATGTCAAAAAGTACTTACTGTAATCCTCCCAAGAGATTATATAGAAGTAATAGGCACAGTATCATCTGGGATAAAATGAGTAATATATATATATAGTAATCTTATATTATTCAAATGACAATATAATCTTCACCCTGATTCAAAATTCTCCACTAACCTTGACATGTTTATCTTTTGGAAATGTTTGTTACCTAAGATGATTGCTGGTTTGGGGCAAAAAGTGAATCTCATGTATCATGGCTTCATTGAATAAGATTTTCAATAGAACATAAACATTACAACGTGCTGAATACAAAACTCCTTTAATGGTATTTATGGCTTGGCTTGGGTGGTTAATGAGTTTCTTTTAAAGAATAAATCCAGATAGTCCTAGAGATTAATCCAAATCTACTTCTAAAAACATCAGCTACCACTAGATATATGGAAGGACAAAAAGCTAACTGAAAAAGATAAATGAAATAACCTTTGCATGGAAGTAAGAAAATAATCTGTACACACCTAAAGGTGTTTTTTTCCTGATAGAGTAGTAAAATATGGTCATTTCTGCTATACCACAGTAATTGCATTCTCAAAGAATCTCATGTTATAGGAAAATTGAGGTTAAGAACCATTGATTAAATGGGAGTTAATGAGTTAGGCAGTAGACTGTTTAAAGATAGTACCACTACTGTGTGACTTTTCAAAGCAAATTCTCACACTGTTGCTATGTTCACCACTAGTAGAATACTTCGCAGCTGGGGTACTCGTCAGTTTAATAATGTAAAGTTGCAATAATTATAATGCAAAGACACACAAAGAACTATTCAATACAGAAAAATAAGGCTGATAGAGAAACTGGGATTGTTATGATTTATTATTATTATTAGTGTTATTTTTTTAAGTGCTTACTATGGGTCAAGCACTGTTCTCAATGCTGGAGTAGTTACAAGCTATCCAGGTTGGTCACAGTCCCTGCCCCACATGGGTCTTATAGTTTATATTGAAGGGAAGAACAGGTGTTTAGTCACCATTTTACAGTTGAGGAAACTGAAGCACAGAGAAGTTAAGAGACTTGCCCAAGGTCACAGCAAGCAATTGGCATAGTTTGGATTAGATCACAGGTTCTCTGATTCCCAGGCCTGTGCTATCTCCATTAGTCCATATTTTCATCAGTGTCATGCTATCTCCATTAGTCCATATTTTCATCAGTGTCACAAACATGCTCACAATCATTCCTTTCTACACTGAATTTACTTGGGCCAACTTGTAGACTGTGTCATTCCAGAGCAGACTCATGTGGTGAGAAGACCATTCCCTAATTCCTCCATTGTGTTATAACCAAATTGATTAATTAATTCACTCAGTAGTATTTATTGAGCACTTACTATGTGCAGAGCACTGTACTAAGCGCTTGGAATGTATAATTCGGCAACAGTTAGAGACAATCCCTGTCCAATGACAGGCTCACAGTTTAAATGGGGGAGACACACCAAAGCAAAACGGAACAAAACAAAAACAAGATGACATCATCAAGAGAAATAGAACCAAAGAGATATACACCTTATTAACAAAATTAATAGGGTAATAAATGACATATACAAATGAGCACAGTGCTGAGGGGAGGGGAAGGAGGGAGAGCAGAACGTGGGGGAGAAGGGAGAGGGAGCAGAGGAAAAGGGGGGCTCAGTCTGGGAAGGCCTCCTGGAGGAGGTGAGCTCTCAGTAGGGCTTTGAAGAGGGGAAGAGAGTTAGTTTGGCAGATGTGAGGGAGGAGGGAGGGCATTCCAGATCAGTGGTAGGATGTGGGCCAGCGGTCGATGGTGGGACAAGCGTGAACGAGGGACCATAAGGAGGTGAGCAGCAGAAGAGCAGAGTGTACGGGGTCAGCTGTGGAAGGAGGGAAGGGAGGTGACGTAGGAGGGGACAAGGTGATGGAGAGCTTTGAAGCCAATTGATGAAAACCCATGTCATGATTGACTTGGTTGTAATCCATTCACAATCTAGGATAACTTCCACGGCTTCAACTATCATCTCTATGCAGATGACACACAAATCTACATTTCTGCCCTTGTCCTCTCCCTGTCCCTTCAGGGTCATATCTCCTCCTGCCTCCAGGACGTCTCTACCTGGATGTCTGCCCGCCACCTAAAACTCAACATGTCCAAAACTGGTCTCCTCATCTTCCCTCCCAAGACCTGTTCTCTTCCTGACTTCCCTATCACTGTGGATGGTAAGACCATCCTTCCCGTCTCTCAAGCCCGCAACCCGCAACCTTGGTATCATCCTTGACTCGGCTCTCTCATTCACCCCACACATCCAATCCATCACCAAGACCTGCTGGTCTCACCTTTATAATATCGCCAAGATCTGCCCTTTCCTCTCCACCCAAACGGCTATCTTACTGGTACAGGCTCACGGCTGGATTATTGTGTCAGCCTTCTCTCTGATCTCCCTTCCTCCTGTCTCTCCCCGCTCCAGTCTATTCTTCATTCTGCTTCCCGGCTCATCTTCCTGCAGAAACGCTCTGGGTATGTCACTCCCCTCCTTAAAAACCTCCAGTGGTTGCCTATCAACCTCCGCACGAAACAAAAACTTCTCACTCTAGGCTACAAGGCTCCCCATCACCTTGCCCCCTCCTACCTCTCCTCCCTTCTCTTTTTCTACTGCCCACTCTGCACTCTCCACTCCTCTGCCACCCATCTCCTCACCATCCTCTGTTTTCACCTATCCCGCCGCCGACCCCTGGGCCATGTCTTCCTGCGGTCCTGGAATGCCCTCCCTCCTCCCCTCCGCCAAACTCTCTTCTCCTCTTCAGAGCCCTGAGAGCTCACCTCCTCCAAGAGGCCTTCCCAGATTGATCTTCCCCTTTTCCCTCTGCTCCCTCTGCTCCCCCTCTACCCCCCCCTTTCACCTCCCCTCAGCTAAGCCCTCTTTTCCCCCCTTTCCCTCTGCTCCTCCCCCTCTTCCTTCCCCTCCCCTCAGCATTGTGTTCATATGCTCATTTGTGTATATTTTTATTATCCTATTCATTTTGTTAATGAGATGTACATCCCCTTGATTCTATTTATTGCTATTGCTTTTGTCTGTCTCCCCCGATTAGACTGTAAGCCCTTCAATAGGCAGGGATTTTCTCTATCTGTTGCTGAATTGTACTGCTTAGTACAGTGCTCTGCACATAGTAAGTGCTCAATGAATGCTATTGAATGAATAACTCTGCCATTCCTTCTCTTCTTCCCTTTTTCCCAATAAATCAATTAATGGGATTTATTAACCACTTGGTGCTGTAGAACACTATAGTAAGCACTTGGGAGAGTACCATACAACAGAATTGGTGGTAATGTTCCCTGCTCACATTTGACTAGTAATAATAATTATGGTATTTGTTAAGCACTTACTATATGCAGAGCACTGTTCTAAGCATTAGGGTTGATACAAGGTAATCAGGTTGTCCCACATGAGGCTCACAGTCTTAATCCCCATTTTATAGATGAGGTAACTGAGGCACAGACAAGTTAAGTGACTTGCCCAAAGTCACACAGCTGATAAGCAGCAGGGCAGGGAGTAGAACCCATGACCTCTGATTCCCAAGCCTGGGCTATTTCCACTAAGCCACGATGCTAGTAATGTCTCTACCAGAAGGAAATAAATGTTAACAAGACTTTTGGTGTGGGTTAATGAAGACCATCAGTTTGTTTTGTTGTCTGTCTCCTCCATTTAGACTGTGAGCCTGTTGTGGGGCAGGGATTGTCTCTATCTGTTGCCTAACTGTGCATTCTAAGCACTTAATACAGTGCTCTGCACATAGTAAGCACTCAATAAATATGATTGAATGAATGAATGCATGAATGGTTTGCCACATATTTTTGAAAGAATTTCTCATGGAAAATTCCTGTTCAGAGTAGTCTACATAGGGTATATATAAACCACAGTGTCAATTCATTATGTCAGCAACACAATTCCTTTGTGCAGAAAGAGGAATGTTTGCGGTGTCTATTCTCATTCATAGCCCCCTTCACAGAGCTCCTTTCCAGAATCCCTGACAGAATCACTTCCACTTCTTTGCCAGTAGACCTGTGGGCATTTCCAGCACTGATTCTTGTCATTTGCCCTCTCCAGTACATTGGGAAGTCTCAGTATAGCCCCTAGATCCTGACAGCCTGGCAGTGGTTCAGTGTACTGCAGTACAGAACCTCACATAGTCCCGCAGCCTGATTTCAGAATGTGCAACATATCCTGTCTCCGTATCAACTGTCATCAGGTCAGGGATACAGAAGTTTTTAATGAGGGATTGCAGCAGATTTTTCTGAAAATTAAAAGTGGCCCAACCATTGAAGACAGATTCTGCCAAGTGGAACATGTATCCACCAAGAAGTCCCAAACATACAAGTCTAAATCTAAATCAGCATGGACTGAAACCAATCTCAAAGTGCTATCACACAGTGTTTCACTTACCAATCACTTTATGGCTGAGGTGGAAAAGGAGTAGACTATATTTACCATATGAAGAATCATCCAAGTCAAAGGATACTATGCACTGAGTGAGTTTGTCTCTATGTCAGTCAGGCAAGTTTTTATTCGGTTATAATTGCTGATAAAGGGTTACTAACATATGTTATTGTTGGAGTAGATGGGTGAAACTAGTGGCTATAAATCGACTCTTCATTTCCTGTGGATTTTATTTTATTTTCTTTGCAAGACAAAGAATTGAGGGGGCATTGTCCCCACACATTTTCTCAGGGGACTGCTCAACGAGCATCTTTAATTTTTTTAAAAAACTGGAAGACGATTTCCACATCTGTCATGGAATACAATGGAATACAATGACCTCAGTCCCCAGTGCTTGGAATGAAAAACTAACTGTAATATAAAGGGGGGATGTGGCCTACTAGAAAAATCATTAGTCAAGGAGCCTTCTTCTCAACTCTCCCTCTCCAACCTCTTGTTGCTTCATTAACCTGGACTTCCCTTGCCCACTACAAAATCAGCCAGCTGACAGCTTGCCCTATCCTCAAAACTCTTCCAAGATTCTATCCTCTTCAGGAAAACTTCTCTGATTATTTCACACTACCTTGCCTGTAGTAGGTGCTAACTCAATAAGTAGTATCTATTGAGTGGGAGTCAAAAGGCCTGGTTTCTAATATTAGCTCTTCGACTGTAAGCCCATCAAACGGCAGGGACTGTCTCTATCTGTTGCTGATTTGTTCATTCCAAGCGCTTAGTACAGTGCTCTGCACATAGTAAGCGCTCAATAAATACTATTGAATACTATGAGATCTCAGACAAGTCACTAACCCTAGATTCTTCAGTTGAAATATCTGCTTACCTGTTTCACAGAAGAGTTTTCCTAAGACTGTGAACCCCATGTGGGACAGGGACTGTGTCTGACCTGATTGTCTTGTATCTTTGTCAGTATTTAGTATGATGCTTGGCACTTAGTAAGTGCTTAACAAACAGCCCATTATTATTATTATCACTGTTACTATTGTTGTTGTTATGCTGTAAGGGCAAAAATGAAATAAGAAATGTTGCAAGTGCTTTGGAAAATAAAGGCAGTATGCCAATTTAGTGAATACTTATTACTATCCCTCAGGTCTAAACCCACCCAACCTAAATCCAGGAAATCATGGTAGTACAGATGATTGTATATGAACAAAATGACTGCAGTATTGTTTTAATATTTTTTCTGCCTTTCTTTTTGGATGGCCTACCCTCCTTATGGAAAAGGGAATCTAGTGAGAAGGAGAAAGGCAAATGCTAATGTAATCCTTTCACAGTCCTTAAAGGTCTAAAGATGCATTTTGTCAATGAACCTTTCCTAAAGCAGATTAAACTCAATTCCTTTGGCACAACAGAGACTAGTTTCACAGCCTTTTAGTAAGCAGTTGAATGTGTGAACTTCTCTCTAAGGGAATAAGCAGTGTAGCCTAGTGGAAAAATCACAGGCCTGGGAGTCAGGTGACCCAGGTTCTAATCTTGCTTCTGTCACTTGCCTATTGTGTGAACTTGGGCAAATTACTTAACTTCTCTGTGCTTCAGTTTCCTCAACTGTAAAATGGGAATCAAAACTGTTCTCCTTCCTACTTAGACTAAAACTGTGTCTTAACTGGTAATCTTGTGGCTCAGTGGAAAAAGCATGGGCTTTGGAGTCAGAGGTCATGAGTTCGAATCCCAGCTCTGCCACTTGTCAGCTGTGTGACTGTGGGCAAGTCACTTCACTTCTCTGTGTCTCAGTTACCTCATCTGTAAAATGGGGATTAAGACTGTGAGCTCCACGTGGGACAACCTGATTCCCCTATGTCTACCCCAGCGCTTAGAACAGTGCTCTGCACATAGTAAGTGCTTAACAAATACCAACATTATTATTATTATTATCTTGAAGCTACCCAAGTGGCTTAGTACAGTACTTGGTGTATAACACTGCTAATGGTAATAATAATGATTATGGTATTTGTTATCACTTACTAGGTGTCAAGCACCATTCTAAGTGCTGGGGTAAATGCAAGTTAATCCAGTAAAAAGTACCACGGATCTCCTTTGTGTGTACAGTGTTGTTGTTTTTCAAGGCAATCACAGTAACTGATATTTTGAAGAAGCATTAGTGGCATAGTTCAAATCTAACAGAGATCTTGTTTTTGGATTTTTTTTTTTTTTTTAGTTTTAAACTATTGTGGACATAGTCTCTCCCAAGGGATGAACTGTTATCATACATATACACTTTACAAAGTAAACACTCAACAAATTCACTATAATTATTATTTTCAAGATCATAGTTAACTATATTTAGCTGTCATACAAGAAGTGCAATGGTGAGAGTGAGAATTTACCAATATTTGAATTTCCAGTGTGTTCTGCCTTGGATACCATGATTTCCCCCTAATACCTGCACATAATTGTACTTTTATACAAATTCTTCCTGCCTAATGTTTAGAACCTACTTAGTTGCTTAAATCCCTCAACTCACTGGCTTGATATGATTGTAAGCACCCTAGATTGTAAATTCATTAGGTAATAAACCCCATGATGGTGGGAACTGTATCTTAATATTTCAAGGACTGTATCCTACCTGAATGGCTTGAATAATTCCCAGCACTTAGTACAGTACCTAGCACCTAGTAGGTACCAACAATTACCATTAAAAAAAAAGCAAGGAAGAGGAGAAAAAGAGTATTTAGAAAGGCTCTAGGGTTTATTTTTTTTCCAGCTGTTCCAGGGTCCCTTAAATGAAACCTAGAAATCATGTGAAAGTTAGAAGATACAAGTATTCATCAATGTATTAAGTCAATCTCGTCTTCATTAACTTTTGGGGTTGAATTAAATTTACTCTATGATAAACGGAAACATTAAGCTTAAACCTCGGATTTTGATTTATTTGTGCTAACAGTTTTCTTGAATACTGAGAGATTGTTTGGCTAAAATTTAAATGAATAATCAGAATTCATCATACACGTCCAAATAATGTATTGCAAAAACATATCAATATTCATATCATATGGGTATCCTTTAGGCAGATAATTTTTAGGGAGGAGAGGGTAGGATTGAATTTGTATTTGCATAATTGCCCTAGTCACAACAGTTGCCAGAATTATCCACCAGGTTGCAGCATAATAAATTTAATAAATAAAAACTAATCATACAAATTTCCCAAAGATACAAGATCTCAAACACATTTCTTTAAACAAATATTCACTTTTCAGACTTGGAAAGCTGATGGTGAAATCTTTTAAACAGAAATGGGAAACGAAATGCCTGCACACTCATTAACAACCGAGGAGCTATGACAGCCCAACCAGTAGAGGGCAATGACTGCACATAGAGAAAAAAAGAAGAAACGATGCACCCTATAAATAGCATTTTTGTTTACAAGATGAAAGTATGGTAGATGTCCCTATCTCACTGAAACTGGCTAAAATTTATTTGATTCTGATGCATAAACATCCTGCCAAAGAACAGTTTATCCCTTGGAAAAGATTATGCCCATAATAGTTTTTAAAAAAAACACAACAAAACAAAAACTCCCCACAAGATCCCTGTTGGCTTGAACTATTGGCTACTAATGCATCTTTAAAAATGTCAGTAACTACGTTTGTTCTTGAAAGAAAAATGCTGTAAACATGGAAGAGATTATACATATATATATTTTTTTAACTGGGTGAAATTGACCCATTAAACATCTTTTTACTGCTGCATCTGGGTTAATATTGATTGAATGGACATTTAGTATTCATTCAATCATATTTATTGAGCGCTTCCTGTGTGAAGAGCACTTTTCAAGGGATTCAGGGTCGTTTAATGGAAACAGCATGGCTTTGGGAGTCATTCATTTATTCATTCATTCAATAGTATTTATTGAGCGCTTACTGTGTGCAGAGCATCGTACTAAGCGCTTGGAATGTACAAATCGGCAAATCACATCAGAGGTTGTGGGTTCTAATTCGGATGTGCCACTTATCAGCTATGTGTCTTTGGGCAGTAAAGTTGCTTAACTTTACTGTGCCTCAGTTACCTCATCTCTAAAATGAGGATTAAGAATGTGTGCCCCATGTGGGACAACCTGATTACCTTGTATCTACCCCAGTGCTCAATAAATACAAATTATTGATTTAAACAAAATTTTAAGCATTGCAAACTAGATGGTTACCATTTGAAGTAGACTGGATCTACAGAATAAAACTAGATGATTTTTTTCACATGCTTAACTAGTGAGCATATTAAAAGTATGATCATTAATGACATCCTTGGCTATTGTAAAAGACATATAATTTATGTGACATCATTTACAATGCATATATGGTAATAATGGTTATTAGTATATGCAAAATACACCTATGATCATAGTGTATGGTGTATTAGACCATGTGGGATATGCAAACTAGAGACAGCCAGCAGATCTTCAGAACAAGTTTGTCAGTCAATTGTATTTATGGAGCACTTAATATGTGCAGAACACTATACTAAGTGCCTGGGAGAGTACAATATAACAATAAACAAGTTCAATCTGTTCCAGTTACTGTGAAACATGAAGATTTAATTGACTGAATGCCCTAGAAATATTATGGGTCAGCAAAAGCTGTTGTCAGGAGGTGGAATAAAAGAATGATCCCTCAAAAGGATGACTGAATGTTGGCCAGGAAAGTAGCACCAAATTCTCTACCCATTCCAAAAACTGTGACAGTTATGGTGCCTTGGCTGCTATGGTAGCATAAATGTGAGCTAAGGAAATGACAAGAGTGATGATGCTGCTCCAGGTAGAAAAGAATGATATTAGTGGTCAATGATTTTTTTTGGAGGACAGAGATATAATTCTGCAACTTAATGCTAGGCCTCTCCATTTCAGAGCTGGGGTGGGGGGGAAGGGATGGAAGGGGGTGTGGATTTATCCCCGCTGAACTCTGGGAATGGGGGATGTTGCTGAGAAACTGAACAGATTCATCTGGCCTGATGAGAAATTTCTCCCACTTTTATCCCTTCTCATTTGGGTAAGCATCATCCTTCCTGATATAACTTTTGAGTTACATTAATAATTATGGTATTTGTTAAGCATTCATTATGGGCAGCACTGTTCTAAGCACTGGGGTAGATACAGGGTAATCAGATTGCCCCATGTGGGGCTCGCATTTTTTTAATACCAATTTTTACAGATGAGGTAACTGAGGCACAGATAAGTTAAGTGACTTGCCCAAGGTCACACAGCAGACAAGTGGCGGAGCCGGGATTCAAACCTATGACCTTCTGACTCCCAAGCCCATGCTCTTTCCACTAAGCCATAATGTTCTGGCTGCGAGGGTGAAGGTGTCTGAAGTGCTGGTGGGGTCCCTGTCCATCTTCCCAGATAGAAGGATTCTAGGAATTCCTAATTCAGTACTGATAAGAACATCACTATGTATAAAATATTAGAGAGCTGGTAGGGATCACATCTTCTCAATTATGCCCAATCTATCCCAATTAATGAAGATAATAAAGTGTAATAGGAGAAGAAGGATTAGTATTTATTGAGCACTCACAGTACTCAGAACTGGGAGGTTCAGGTTCAGGATAAAGAGTTTAAATGTTTACTGCCCACATAGAGTTTACAATCTGACAGGGGAGGCAAACAGGAGCCAAGGGGACGAAGTAAATCACTTGAATGGATATGTAAACATGAGTGTTGAGTAGGGTATATAAGGTATAAATTCATAAATTCATAAGTGATAGACTATCTTCTCTAAAAAATTAACATTTTCTCCCTTTTTTCCCCTTTATCTGCTCACAATCTCCTTTTTTTTTCAAATTGAGCATCAAACATAACACCTTTTATGAAAATGAAAAACATTCCATGTGTGGAGGTGAAATATTTATGAGAAAGTAATAACAGTCATGTGACTTTTGGAAGGGAAAAAAAACCCCTCAAGGACAAAGAACAAAGAAATAGATTTTTGATGAAGGTATGCCACATTGCAAAATGTGTGATTCACAAACCACTGTACATATTCAAGATAAATTATTTGAATGTGAGAGGGAACACAGTGACACTGATCTCAAATTGTGCAAAGTACCTAGCTGCTATTTTTGTCTCTGTTTTTAGTGGGTAACAGGATCTATCTCTTTTAATATGTGAGAAGATATCTTCAAAATGGAATTTCCTATGTTTAACCAAAATTATTGTACTTCCCAGAGGTGTAGTTTTATATCTGATAAACATTTAAGTCTCCTTTTTCAGCTAATAGGTCTGGAGATTATTCAGCATTTGATAGTCTTATTTTTCCCCTCAGAAGTGATAAAAAATACATTAAATGAGACTGGATTACAAAAAGGCTAATAGAAGGAGGCATTCTGTGTTGAATTAGGCTGTTATTTTACTGAATTGAGCCTGTAATAAATATTTAATTAGAATCAATTCACAATTAACAGCAATATTGATAAACTAATCATGAAAGACCAGAAATCTGTGACTGAGTATTTAAGAAAAGACATGTAAATAGAAAATGTCTATTGAGTGAGAGCAGTTCATTAAGAAAAAATGACAACCTAAATTACTCAATATTTACAAGCTTATTAAATAGGAGAGTACCTTACTGAAAAAGGTTATTGTAGAACATGGCTTCCCCTCTCAGGGTCACACCTGGAGAGTTTCCACTACTCTACTAGTCTCCACTACAGGAGAGAGAGTTAAACGGAGGCATACTCTTTCCATTCCTAGCTTGGGTAGTGGCTAGCAAGTGGAAGGCAATCTGCTACAAGTCAAAACTCACCCAAGTTGGGCAACAGCGACATGGCAGAGAGTCGAGGGAAGATACTCAAGTTCACCACGTGGAAGGAGGCAGTGGTAAACTACTTCTGCATTTTTACCAAAAAACCTCTATGGATCCACTACCAGAATGTTTGCAGATGGTGGTGGAGCATTCTGAGAGAGATGTGTCCACAGATTCACTACGGGTCAAAGACAAGTCAACGACATAAGACAAGAACATGGCTCATATTTAGTTTTCTTTTCTTCCATTTTCCAGGAAGGATCAGCTTACTCATTGACTCATACATGAGTCATGTTTTTTCAGTATCTTGCTTCAAGAAATGAACTGAAGAAGCCTTGGGTCTTGCAACCAATTATTCCCCTATCTTTCTTTGAAGGGTTTATTTTCCCTAAAATTTTAGAGTATTTCAGTAAGACAGGAATAAGAAAATGAGGGAGTAAAAGGGAGAGATAGTATTGACTGCCCTGAATATTTTAAAATGATGCTATTGGAGAGAGTCTATCCAAACATGTAGGTATAGTAGGTCCAGTCCTGTCTTATTTTATCTGAGCTGCTATGTTGAGAATATAATGAGCCTTGGAGCCTGTTTCAAACTTGCAACTCAATGGACTCTGATTATCATCAGAACCCTTTGAGACAGCCATCTGGGGCTACTGTATGCAGGAAAACAAGCAGATGCCATTATGGACTAAGAATATTAAGGGAGAATAAATATTAAGATTTTTTTCTCAGTGTTTAAATCCAAAGGGGCCTGCAATTTTAATCAGGTTCTAGAAAATGATTAACTGGTTGAATGCCTTAGAAATAAAAATCAGCTTTTCATGGCTGCTCAGCAGGTAGAAATAGCTCAATTTTGGTAATCCTCTTGTTGCATTGATTGTTAAACTCACACAACATTTTAAAAAATATCTGGGAGTTCTTGTGATCTCTGAAATGTGTTGCACATTTTGGTTAACTATACCTGCTGGGTTACTTGTATCAACTCATTCAACAGTAGTATTTTTTTTTGAGTGCTTACTGTGTGCAGAGCCCTGTACTAAGCACTTAGAGAGTACAGTTGGCAACAGATAGAGACAATCCCTACCCAACAACGGGCTCCCAGTCTAGAAGGGGGAGACAGACAACAAAACAAAACAAGTAGACTGTAATAATAATAATAATGATAATAATAATAATGTTGGTATTTGTTAAGCGATTACTATGTGCAGAGCACTGCTCTAAGTTCTGGGGTAGATACAGGGTAATTAGATTGTCCCATGTGGGGCTCACAGTCTTCATCCCCATTTTACAGATGAAGTAATTGAGGCACAGAGAAGTTAAGTGACTTGCCCATAATCACACAGCTGACAAGTGGCAGATCCGAGATTCAAATCCATGACCAATGACTTAACAGTTAGGGACAGTGAATGCACCTTTCTTGAGGGCCTAAATCAATCAGTCAGTCAATCAATGGCATTTACTGCTCATTTACTACATGCAAAGCAGTGTACTAAGCCCTTGGGATAATACAATAAAACAGAGTTGGCAGACAAGTTCCCTGCCCACAGTGAGCCTATAGTCTAAACCCTAGGATCAGAGGAAGACTCAAGTTTGGGATGTTAGGCATGGCCTGCAGGCTGAACTTCATCTTAGAGTACTTAGGTGGCCTTAACCTCATGCATTAGCCTCTCCCCGACCCTGCCCTAGTAGTGTAAAGGGAGGAACCTGGCAGCAAATTCATTCATTCAATCATATTTATTGAGCACTTACTATGTACAGACCACGGTACTAAGTGCTTGGAATGTACAATTCGGCAACAGATAAAGACAATCCCTGCCCACCAACAGGCTTTCAGTCTAAAAGGGGAGACAGACAATAAAACAAAACAAGTAAACTGGTACCAATATCATCAAGATAAATAAAATCATAGATATCTACAGATCATTAACAAAACAAAGAGAGTAATAAATAATATATACAAATATGCACAAGTGCTGAGGGAAGGGGAAGGGGGAAGAGCAGAGAGAGGAAGTAGGGGGAATGGGGAGGAGCAGAGGGAAAGGGAGGGCTCAGTCTGGGAAGGCCTCCTGTAGGAGGTGAGCTCTCAGTAGGGCTTTGAAGAAGGGAAGACAATTAGTTTGGCGGAGGTGAGGAGGAAGGGCATTCCAGGACAGCGGTAGGACATGGGCCAGGGGTCGACAGCGGGACAGGCCGCGAAGCAGGGACCATGAGGAGGTGAGTGGCAGAGGAGCGGAGCGTATGGGGTGTGCAGTAGAAAGAGAGAAGGGAGGTGAGGTAGGAGGGGGCAAGATGATGAAGAGCTTTGAAGTCAAGAATGAGGCGTTTTTGTTTCATGTGAAGGTTGATAAGCAAGCACTGGAGGTTTTTGAGGAGAGGAGTGACATTCTCAGAACATTTCTGTAGAAAGGTGATCCAGGCAGCAGAATGAAGAATAGATCGGAGTGGGGAGAGACAGGTGGAAGGGAGATCATAGAGGAGGCTAACACAATAATCTAGTCGGGATATTATGAGAACTTCATTCAATTCATTCAGTAGTATTTATTGAGCGGTTACTATGTGCAGAGCACTGTACTAAGCACTTGGAATGAACAAGTCGGCAACAGATAGAGACAGTCCCTGCCATTTGGCAGGCTTACAGTCTAATCGGGGGAGACAGACAGACAAGAACAATGGCAATAAATAGAGTCAAGGGGAAGAACATCTCGTAAAAATAATGGCAACTAAATAGAATCAAGGCGACATACAATTCATTAACAAAATGAATAGGTTAATGAAAATATATACAGTTGAGCAGACGAGTACAGTGCTGAGGGGATGGGAAGGGAGAGGGGGAGGAGCAGAGGAAAAGGGGGAAAAGAGGGTTTAGCTGCGGAGAGGTGAAGGGGGGCGGTAGAGGGAGTAGAGGGAGAAGGGGAGCTCAGTCTGGGAAGGCCTCTTGGAGGAGGTGAGTTTTAAGTAGGGTTTTGAAGAGGGGAAGAAAATTAGTTTGGTGGAGGTGAGGAGGGAGGGCGTTTCAGGACCGCGGGAGGACGTGGCCCAGGGGTCGACGGCGGGATAGGCGAGATCGAGGGACGGTGAGGAGGTGGGCGGCAGAGGAGCGGAGCGTGCGGGGTAGGCGGTAGAAAGAGAGAAGGGAGGAGAGGTAGGAAGGGGCAAGGTGATGGAGAGCCTTGAAGCCTAGAGTGAGGAGTTTTTGTTTGGAGTGGAGGTTGATAGGCAATCACTGGAGGTGTTTAAGAAGGGGAGTGACATGCCCAGATCGTTTCTGCAGGAAGATGAGCCGGGCAGCGGAGTGAAGAATAGACTGGAGCGGGGCGAGAGAGGAGAAAGGGAGATCAGAGAGAAGGCTGACACAGTAGTCTAGCCGGGATATAACGAGAGCCCATAGCAGTAAAGTAGCCGTTTGGGTGGAGAGGAAAGGGCGGATCTTGGAGATATTGTAGAGGTGAAACCGGCAGGTCTTGGTAACGGATAGGATGTGTGGGGTGAACGAGAGAGATGAGTCAAGGATGACACCGAGATTGCGGGCCTGAGAGACGGGAAGGATGGTCGTGCTATCCACGGTGATAGGGAAGTCTGGGAGAGGACTGGGTTTGGGAGGGAAGATGAGGAGCTCAGTCTTGCTCATGTTGAGTTTTACCAACATGAGTTTTACCAACATGAGAGCTTGTACCAGTATGGTAGCAGTTTGGCTGGAGAGGAAAGGGCAGATCTTGGCGATATTGTGAAGGTGGAGACTGGCAGGTTTTGATGACTGATTGGATGTGTGGGATGAATGAGAGAGCAGAGTCAAGGATTGTGGGCCTGTGAGATGGGAAGGATGGTAGTGCCGTCCACAGTGACAGGGTAGTCAGGGAGAGGACAGGGCTTTTGGAGGGAAGATAAGGAGCTCAGTCTTGGGCATGTTGAGCTTCAGGTGGTGGGCAGACATCCAGGTGGAAATGTCCTGAGGGCAGGAGGAGATACCAGCCTGGAGGGAGGGAGAGAGAACAGGGCAGGAGATGTAGATTCGAGTGTCATCTGCGTAGAGATGAGTTGAAGCCATGGGAGCGAATGAGTTCACCAAGGGAGTGAATAGACCCCCATAAGGGTGAGAGAGCAGCTCTGAACTATCTCTATTACCCAAAAATTAAAGCAGATTTGCCTAGAATAGCTACCCCTTCTTTCCCTCCCCCATTCTCCCCATAATCTCATAATAACTGAAAGGAGAGGGAATCACAACTTTTAGGGGTCCAGTAAGCTCAACACGGGAGGGCATTGATTAGTTTAATAAATATACTTGTAAAGGATTCTTGTTCAACATATTTTAGAGGTGAAATGCATTATTGATTTACTGGGGAGGTAAATATGGAAAACATTAAAAGGTCAAACTTTCTCCAAGCCACAAATTAAATCTGCCTTCTGAGATGGACTATAAAATTCAAGTCCTTGGTTTCTTTCTCTCTCTTTCTCTCTCTCTCTCTCTGTCTCCCCTGATGCATCAGTTCTGATGTTCACTACAGATAAAAACATTGAGCTTTGTTAGAAACTGCATTTTATCGATTAATTTACTTCACATCAACCATTAAAAAAAGTTTTTTGAACAGTAAAGAGCCAGATTGATTTTACTAGATATAGAAGTATGTATCCTGCTACTTATATGATCTTAGATTGATTTTCAGTGCTGCAAATGAAAAGAGAAAATGCTTAGCTAGGACGACACTATGTTCACCTATACACAAAGTATGAAATAGAATGTAAATCATCTTTTACATAATGCATGTAAAATGTTCAACCGTAACACCTCAGACTCAAGGTGATTTATCACCTGTGTGGGTTATGCTTGGGTGCAGTTAAACAATGTTAAAAAGCAACCTCAAAGCCAATACAGGACATAACTCACGACACATGCTTAACAGAACTACCGGGAGACAGTGAAAAAAAAAACAAAAAACCCAGAACTAAGCTTTGTCATTTGAAACTGAAGCAGAAATGAAGGTAGTCAGAATGCTACTGTCAGAATTGGATGTTAGCTAGAGCCAAGAAGTTTTGATTATTACTGAAATTTCTAAGTGGCCAGTGTAGAAAAGGGCAACTATGGCTTAATTTGATCTAGATCATCCTTTTTCCTACAAAGAATCTTTTAAGATTTTTACAATTTGGAACCTATAATGAAATAAGGAGATACTAATTTCCAAATGCAGTTCTGCTCGTACTGGCACAGGGTAAAATGTTATGACTTAGAATTCTATCCTGTTTCAATTTTAAAAGCATAAGAAACTAAATTTGCTTAAATGACATTTCTCCCAAGAATAGTAATTATGGTATTTGTTAAGAGTTTACTATGTGTCAAACACTGTTCTGAGTCCTGGGGTAGAAACAAGATAATCAGGTTGGACACAGTCCCTGTACCACCTGAGTTTCACAGTCTTTATCCCCATTTTACAGATGAGGGAACTGAGGCTTAAAGAAGTTAAGCAGCTTGCCCAAGGTAACATAACAGACGAGTGCTAGAGCCAGGATTAGAAATCAGGTCCTCTAACTCCCAGGCCTGTGCTCTTTCAGGCACTCAGTGAGTCGAATCTATTTATTGAACGCTTTATAGTGGGCAGACCTCTGTACTAAGTGTTGGGAGAGTGTAATCCAACAATAAACAGACATTTCCTGTCCATAACCAACTTAAAGTCTAGAGGGGGAGACAGTAAAATAAATAAATAAATTATAGATAGTTACATGAGTTCTGCAGGGCTGGGAGTGGGGATAAAGGGAGCAAGTTGGAGTGACGCAGAAGGGAGGGGGAGAAAAGGAAATGAGGGCTTAGTCAGGGAAGGCCTCTTGGAGGACGTGTGCCTTCAATAAACCTTTGAAAGGGGGAGAGTAATTGTGTGTCGGAAAAAAGAAGGAAGAGAGTTTAAGGCCAGAGGCAGGATGTAAGTGAGAGGTTGGGGGCAAAGATAGATGAGATCCGGGTACAGTGAGAACGTTAACGTTAGAGGAGTAAAGTGTACTGACTGGCTGCAGTTGCTGGCCATTTAGCCCAGTTGAACATTATGCTTTGAAGCAATTTGTTTTTTCTGAGGGGGAAGTATATTATTCCTGGAGAACTCCAATTAGCATAGGCTTTACATGCACTATTTCAGAAATCTCATCTGACTTCAGCAACTGCCTCTACGCAGATTCCCAAATCTTCCTCTCTTACGTTGACTCTCATCTTATGTACAATTCCACATTTCTTTTGCCTGCAGGCATTTCAACTTGGATATCTCCACCGGCACTCTAAATTCATAATGTCTAAATACTGATCTCCCTTTTTACACCCATTTCTCTTAATGTTTGCATCTCCACTGATAGCATCACTATCCTCCCTCAACCAGAAGCCTTCAGTCTAAGACTCAGTCTCAGCTCCTTTCTAGCTATCAGCTCTCACGGTCAATCTACTATCAAATTCTGCAGTTCCCTTCTACCCAACGTTTCTGGACTTTGTCTACCTCTGTCTACCTCTGGCTATGTTTCTGTTGGTCTCCCAGCCTCCAGCATCTCCACTCTTAAATCTGTATTGAATGCTGCTGCACAGATCATCTTGTCAGAGGGTCATTCGGCATGCAAGTCTTTATTCTTTTTACAATCTTCAAAGCCCTTTTGAAATCACATCTCCTCATGAGGTCTTCTCTGATTAATTTCTAATCTTATATCCCACCTTATAACTCACTTTATATCCAACCTTGGGTTTGCTGGTTCTCCTCCTATCTCTCTGGCTGGCTGCTCATCCTTAATCTCCTTCGCAGATTCCTCCTTTACCTCCCAAGCCCTCACATTAGGAGTCCTTCAAGGCTCGGTTCTGGTTTCCCTTCTCTTTTCCATCTACACCCATTCACCTCAGTGCCTTCAACTACCATCTCTATGAGAATAATTCCCAAATCTACATCTCCAGTTCTGATTTCTATCCTTCTGCGCAGTCTCAGATTAATTCCTGCCTTGAGTACATCTCTACTTAGATGTCCCACAAGCACCTCAAATTTAAAATGTCCAAAACAGAACTCATATTCTCACCCAACTCTGTCCTTCCCTTAGTCCTCACATAACTTTCCCATCACTGTAGACATCACCATTTTCCCTTTCTCTTAAGCACATAACCTTGGTGTTATCCTCAACTAACCTCTCATTCAACCTACATAATTCAATCTATCACCAAATCCTATTGGTTCCACATTCACATCATTAAAATCCTCTCTTTCCTCCTCATCCAAACTGCTACCGTGTTAATCAAAACATTGATCCTATCTCCTTATCAGCTTGATTGCCGTTTTCATTCATTCATTCATTCATTCAATCATATTTATTGAGAGATCACTGTACTAAACAATCGGGGAGTACAATACAACAATAAACTGGCGCATTCCCTGCCCACAATTAACTTACAGTCTACAGTGGGGAAGACGGACATCAACACAAATAAATAAAACTACAGACATGCTGTGCTGTGGGGCTGGGTCAGGGGGAAGAAGATAAGGAGCAAGTCAGGGTGATGCAGTAGGGAGTGGAAGATAAGGAAAAGTGGAAGAGTCTGGGAAGGCCTCTTGGAGGAGATATGCCTTCAGTAAGGCTTTGAAAGAGGGAAGAGTAATTATCTGTTATATTTGAAGAGGGAAGAGTTGGGTTAGGGGTCTTCGGGGAGACAGGTGGGATTGAGGCAAAGGTGAAAAGGTTAGCACTAGAGGAGTGAAGTGTGCAGGCTGGGTTGTAGAAAGAGAGAAGCAGCCTCCTTATTGACCTCTCCAACACCTGTTTCTCCTCTTTCCAATCCATTCTTCACTCTGCTCTCTGGATAATTTTACTACAAAAACATTCAGCCCATGTTTCCCCACTCCTCAAATACCTCCAGTGGTTGCCCACCTCTCAAGAAAGAGAAATTCTTATCACAGGGTTCAAAGCACTCAATCATCTTGCCCCTCTTACCTTATTTTCTCAATTTCCTACTACAACCCACCCCACAAGCTATGCTCTTTTATTGCCAACCTATTCACTATGCCTCAATCCCATCTTACTTGCCACTGATCTCTTGCCCACATCCTGCCCCTGTCCTGGAGTGCTCTTCCTCTTCATATCTGACAGACGATCACTCTCCCTACCTTCAAATCACATTGGCTCCAAGACGCCATCTCCTATTAAGCCCTCATTTCCTTCTCTTATTCTCCCTTCTACATAACCCCTGTACTTGGATTTGCATTCTTTATTCATTCCTTCTCAGCCCCACAGCACTTGTGTACATTTCCACAATTAATTTACCTAGATTAATGTCTGTCATCCCACCCCCACCACAGACTCAGACTGTACATTCACTGTGGGCAAGTCACATGTCTACCAACCCTATTATATTGTACCTTCCTAAGCACTTAGTTCAGTGCTCTGCACATAATAAGCCACAAAAAGTTTCATTAACTGATTGATTGTGCATCACCTAAACACTTAGAAGAATTTATGAAGCTCATTGACTCCAATATTTTGGTCTATCTATACCAAAATATCCTATCTTTCCTGCTAGATGGTAAGCTTCTAGAGTGCAGGAATGAAATGAATGAATTCAGTAGAACTTCCACAAGTTCTTAGAAAAATATTTCTGCACACAGGAGACAATAAGTGTTATTGATAGAACAAAATGTCCATTAGCTCCTCATTTCCCTCTTCACTGAGCAAATCTCACAGTTGATTTCAAGGCTCTCCACTAATTCACACCACCTTATATATTGACTCTCTTCACCAATTCCTTCCCAGACTAGTCTGTCTATATCCTCATTCATTATCTTACCCCTGCCTGAACTCTCTCTGAGTCCAAATCTGTCTCCTCCTGAGTCAAATCCATCCTAAAACCCTGCCTCCTCCAACAAATCTATCCCTGATTAATTCCCAGGAACCCAGGTTTTATCAGTCCACCTGCAATTCTAGCACTTATTTATACATACCAATCATTTATATTAAGTGAACATTTACTGTGTGCAGAGCATTGTAATAATAATGATTATGGTATTTAAGGACTTACTATGGACCAACCAGTATTCTAACTCCTGGGATCCCGTCAAACGGCAGGGACTGTCTCTATCTGTTGCCGACTTGTTCATCCCAAGCGCTTAGTACAGTGCTCTGCACATAGTAAGCGCTCAATAAATACTATTGAATGAATGAATGGGATAGACGCAAGACAATCAGTTTGGGCATGGTCCCTATCCCTGATGAGGCTCACAGGCTGAGGAGGTTGGAAAACAGGTATGAATTCCCATTTTACAATTGAGGACACTGAGGCAAAGGAATATTAACTGACTCAAGGACACATAGCAGGCATGTGACAGAGCTGGGATTAGAATCCAGACTTCTGACTCCCAAACCAGTACTTTCTCTGCTAGGCAACACTGCTTCTTGCGCTAAACATTCGGGCATATACAGTTGAGTTGGTAGACACTATCCCCATCCCACTGTGTATAGATGTTTAATAATAATAATAATGTTGGTATTTGTTAAGCACTTACTATGTGCAAAGCACTGTTCTAAGCACTGGGGGGATACAAGGTGATCAGGTTGTCCCTCATGGGGCACACAGACTTCATCTCCATTTTACAGATGAGGTAACTGAGGACCAGAGAAGTGAAGTGTCTTGCCCAAAGTCACACAGCTGACAAGCAGCAGAGCCAGGATTAGAACCCATGACCTCTGACTCCCAAGCCCGGGATCTTTCCACTGAGCCATGCTGCTTCTCTGGTTACCCAATTATATATTCAATATTATATTCTGATTAATGCAATCACTTATCCTATCCCACCTTGACTACTATATCAGTCTCCTTGATGACCTCCCAGCATCCTGTCTATTGCCACTTCAAATCATACTGCATTCTGCTGCCCAGATAATTTTTCTACGAAAAGGTTCAGGTCATGTTTCCTCAACCCTATAGTGGTTGCCAATCTACTTCCATATCAAACAAAATCTCCTCACCATTGGCTTTAAAGCAATCACCTTGCCCCCACCTGCCTCACCTCACTACTCTCCCACTGCATCCCAGCCTGCACACTTTGCTCTTCTAATAATATTCTCCCTGTACCTCAATCTGTTCTGTCTCACTACCAACCTCTCACCTTGGCCTGGAACTCCCTCCCTCCTCAAATCTGACAATTACTCTCCCACTCTTCAAAGCCTTATTGAAGGCACATCTCCTCCAAGAGGTCTTTCCTGAATAAACCATCCCTTCCTCTTTTCCCTCTCCCTTTTGCATCATCCTGACTTGATCCCTTTATTCATCTCCACTCCCAATACCTCGGTACTTATGCATATGTCTGTACTTTATATTATGTCTTTCTCCTCCTCTAGACTATAAGCTCATTGTGGGAAGGGAATATCTCTGTTTATTATTATAGTGTACTCTCCCAAGCACTTAGTACAGTAAGCACACAGTAAGGGCCCATTAAATATGATTGACTGATTGACTAAATATTTTATATCTGTCTCTCCCATTTGAGGATAGCTCCTTGCAAATGGAGACTGCATCACTTACCTTTTAAGCACTTAATACAGTGTACTGTGCTCTGTGTGTACTCAAATACCAGTGATAATAATAATAATAATGTTGGTATTTGTTAAGAGCTTACTATGTGCCAAGCACTGTTCTAAGCGCTGGGGTAGACACAGGGGAATCAGGTTGTCCCACGTGGGGCTCACAGTCTTAATCCCCATTTTACAGATGAGGTAACTGAGGCACCGAGAAGTTAAGTGACTTGCCCAAAGTCACACAGCTGACAAGTGGCCGAGCCAGGATTCGAACCCATGACCTCCGACTCCAAAGCCCGAGCTCTTTCCACTGGGCTCGCTGCTTCTCTAATATAGTGATATTTATTATTATTCTTCCTACTGCTTCTCCCACTCCACTCAATTGCACACTGTTTTCAAAGAAGATGTAATTTTTACTTTAAGTATTACTTTCATTCATTCATTCATTCATTCATTCATTCAATAGTACTTATTGACCGCTTACTATGTGCAGAGCACTGTACTAAGTGCTTGGAATGTACAAATCGGTAACAGATACAGTCCCTGCCCTTTGACGGGCTTCCAGTATAATCGGGGGAGACAGACAGACAAAAACAATAGCAATAAATAGAATCAAGGGGATGAACATCTCATTAAAACAATAGCAAATCAATAGCATCAAGGCGATGTACATTTCATTAACAAAATAAATAGGGTAATGAAAACATATACTGTTGAGCAGACGAGTACAGTGCTGAGGGGATGGGAAGGAAGATGGGGGAGGAGCAGAGGGAAATGGGGGGAAAAGAGAGTTTAGAGGCAGAGAGGTGAAGGGGGGCAGTAGATGGAGTAGAGGGAGAAGGGGAGCTCAGTTGGGAAGGCCTCTTGGAGGAGATGAGCTGTAAGTAGGGTTTTGAAGAGGGGAAGAGAATTAGTTTGGCGGAGGTGAGGAGGGAGGGCATTCCAGGACCGCGGGAGGACATGGCCCAGGGGTCAACCCTAGGATAGGCGAGAACGGGGTACGGTGAAGAGGTGAGCGGCAGAGGAGCGGAGCGTGCAGGATGGGCGGTAGAAAGAGAGAAGGGAGGAGACTTAGGAAGGGGCAAGGTGATGGAGAGCCTTGAAGCCTAGAGTGAGAAGTTTTTGTTTTGCACGGAGGTCGATAGGCAACCACTGGAGGGTTTAAAGAAGGGGAGTGACATACCCAGAGCGTTTCTGCAGGAGGATGAGCCAGGCAGCGGAGTGAAGAATAGACTGGAGCGGGGAGAGTGAGGAGGAAGGGAGATCAGAGAGCAGGCTGACACAGTAATCTAGCCAGGATATTACGAGAGCCCATAACAGTAATCCATTATCCTTTCAAATTCTGCCTCCTATTATTTTAGGATTCTATCATTTTGAAATAAATATAGTTTATTTTGCATCTCTATACAGTTCTTCATTGAGATCCCACAATTTCTAAGAAATAATTTGAAGTTCAGGGGAAGGCTATTCTTCAACTGTGAAGTTCTTGTTATGAAAGTGCATGCTGGGTTGAAATTTACTATAGCCAAGTGAGTTACCTGCTTTAAATTCCATGATGGGCTCCTGTTTATCCATGCTAATATTTTGTTAGTTTTTTAAATAATCTGGGGACCATGATTACCTGAATTTACTCCAGCCATTACTGTATAGACAAAACCTCATCTCAGGCAAGTAGATAATTTAATGACCATTGTAGAATAGAACTGCCTTAGTTTCAGATGTGACATAGTATAGTTTAGTGTAAAGAGCTCAGAGTCAGGATATCTAGGTTCTAGTCTCACCTCTGCTACTGGCTGTTCTATCACTTTTTCAAATCCTTAACCTCTGGTCAGGGAAAGTACTAATTTTCTGGCATTGTACTTTTTCAAGTGCTTAGTACAGTGTTCTGCATGTAGTAAGCACTCAATAAATGCAATTGAGTTGTAGTTTCCTCATCTATAAAATGGGGGATTAAAGAGATTGTGATTTCCATTAGGACAGGGAGATCTGGTATCCAGTGTAATAACCTCATATCTATTTCAATGTTTTTTGTATTGTAGTCAATCCTATGTATTGAGCACTTTGTGTGCAGAGCACTGTACTACTTGGGAGTGTATGATATAACAATATAACATACATAGTCCCTGCCCACAACAATCTTATAGTATTGAGATTAACTCAATCAACCAATTACTGATGATGAGATCCTACCCATGCAGCCCTGCTCTTGTCAATGGAAATAACATGGCTCTGGAACTCGAGAAACTGGAGTTTAGTCCTGACTCTAAAAGTAATGCTGGGAATCCTTGCTGGAGTCATGCCTTCAGCAGTTAAGGTTTCTGACAAAAGAACCACCTCCGCCAATTGGTGAAGTGTACAGACTCAGCAGGGATCCTGACATATGGCTGGTTAACATGGCTGACAAAGGTGTCAGCGGCAATCAAGGTCACTGCCGGCTGTGGGAAAATTCTAATAATTATGGTATTAAGCACTTAGTATTTGCCAAGCACTGTTCTGAATGCTGAAATAGATGCAAAATAATAGAGTTGGAGACAGTCCCTGTCCCACGTAGGGTTCACTGTCTTAATCCCCCATTTTTACGGATGAGGGAACTGGGGCACAGAGTAGTGAAGTGTCTTATTTCGGGCCACATAGCAGACATGTAGCAAGCCCAGGATTAGAGCCCACATCCTCTGACTCTTAGCTCCATGCTCTTGGCCTTATGCTGTGGTCACTTTGGCCAAAATTGGATTCTGTATGTTAAAAAGAAACAAACAAATTTTGTAATGTGTCACATCCTTTTCTGCCTATTTGCAGAGTGCTCTGTACCCCAATGTAAGCTTCAACTGTCAGGAATAAGTGAGTGCAAGTGGAGGTGCACAATTTTTCATCCATTTCTGTTTACTGGTTCTTGCTTCTGAACTTTCAAGACCTGTCAGGGGTCTTTGACAAGAAACTCCATTTTCACATGCACAAGTGTGACCAAAAAAAATCAATGTGTGAGTAATACTCCCTTCTGTATTGTTTGCATGCGAGGATCAATCTTTGCTGTCCTAATTGGCTTGTTCTCTCCAAGCCCAGTGTTAGTGTTACAAACCTGCTTCTCTGAAATCTGAAAAGGTGGCAAAGCGTTTGGCAATACAATGTCTATTTATTGGAATGTGCATTCATTATCCTTAGGAGGATGGGCTGGTGCTGCCTAATCTTGCCAATCAATCAACAATCAGTGGCACTTATTGAGCATTTACTCTGTGCAGAGCACTGTACTAAGTACTTGGGAGAGTACAATACAGTAGAATTAGTAGAAACATTTCCTGCCCATAATGAGCTTACAGACTACAGAAGAAGCTTACTGCGTGCAGAGCAATGAAGTAGTCATTTGGGAGAGCACATTACAGTAGAGTTGGTAAACATCATTACTGTCACAAGGAGTGCATAATCTAGTGTGATGTGACTTCAGAATGTCTCAACTCGACACTGTTTTCTTACCAGACAGCAAAGTCACACGTGCGAGATAGATAAGTAATGAGGTGTTAGGATACAGCACAGACCAAGGCAAAGAACATGGGCCTGTGGGTCAGGGAACCTGGGTTCTAAATCCTGCTTCACCTGGGGCAAGTCATTGATTTTCTCTTTGACTCAGATTCCTAAACTGTAAAGTGGGTATTCAAAGCTCTTCATCTGAAGGAATTGTGTTGACCAAATCCATTGAATTGTACTTTCCCAAGTGCTTAGTACAGTGCTCAGCAAACAATATGCACTCAATGAATACCATTTATTGATTGATCGAGTCCCATCTGGGATAGAAACTGTGTCCAACCTGATTCTCTTCTATATATTCATTCAATCGTATTTATTGAGTGCTTACTGTGTGCACAGCGCTGTACAAAGCGCTTGGAAAGTACAATTCGGCAACAGATAGAGACAATCCCTCCCAACAACAGGTTTACATCTAGAAGGTTGAGACAGAAAGCAAAACAAAACAAGTAGACAGGTAACAATACCATCAAAATAGATAAATTGAATCATAGATATATACACATCATTAACAAAATAGAGTAATAAAATCCATTCTTAGTATAGTTATTGACACATAGCAAAGGGTTTCACAAGTGCCACAATTATTATTATTACACTTTGAGGTTCAAAGGAGCTGGGGGTCATGGATCCTGTTGCTGTCCAGGCTTCTGTTACAGAGCTTTTAATGCGTGGCAAGAAAATCATTCATGCCACAATGCTTTCAGTATATCTATATCAGAGAGTAGTAGCTTCCCTATAATTGAAGAGAGATAGTCATTTTATTCATGGCAAAATGGATAGAACACTGATTCTAGGAATTAAAAGATCATGGGTTCTAAGCCTGGCTCTTCCACTTGTCTGCTGTGTGACTTTGGGCAAGTCACTTCACTTCTCTGGGCCTCAGTAACTTCATCAGTAAAATGGGGATTAAGTCTGTGAGCCCCACGTGGGACAGGGTCTGTGTCCAACCTGACTTACTTGTATTCATACCAGCACTTAGTAGAATGCCCGACAAATAGTAAGTGTCTAACAAAACCATAATGATAATTATTATTAGCCCTAAACTATGTGAACTTCAAGGAATTCTAGAAGTTGTCCTAAATTCAAAGCATCTTTCCATTACTTAAAATCAAACTGTTCACAAAAAAGTTGTAGACAACTCCAGGCAAGTACTCATCCTAAATGCCTTGGTAAATGAATGGCTTAGTACTTTAATTGCTAATGAAAAAATATTTACTCAGCATAATGAAAATTCTTCAGTTTTTCAGCTCTTTAAAAGATCCCAGATATGTGTTTCAAATGACACTAAATTTGCTGATTTAAAAATAGGAAAATGTATTAGATTACATTTTTCCTGTGCCTCAAAATAATTATAATCTTTAGTTTTAAGATCCTATATCTCAAATGTGGGGACTTATAATGATTTTCTGACTAAAAGCATGATCTGGGGCATTCTATTCAATTTTCTTTCCACCCTGAAGCTGACATTTACACTAATAGAGACTTAGGGACATTTTGCTGCATTTTCTCTGAAAAACGATTTCTCCATAGAAGTTCATAGAGTAGTTGAATGAGTAGATTATTGGGTTCAGAAGGCAGTTACCTATCAAGAGTGAAACTTTGTCTGTGCTGCCAGGTGAAATACACAAGTCCAATCCTGCTTCCTTCATGCTCCCTCATTGATCCAGTCTCTACAACCCTACTTTCCTGCTACCCTGAATTCATCTAACCCTCCTTTAATCTCTCCAGCCACTCCTTCAAGTCTCCCCTCATGGATTTTCCATCCTATTTTCATTTAACTTCAGTTTATCAGCTGCTTCTTCTGGTGCTGTCACCACAGTCACCCATCAGCCTTTCCGGTGTCCTAATAATAATTATTATGGCATTTGCTAAGTATTTATTATTGTTAAGCACTCTGCTAAGCACTGGAGTAGGTGGAGTATATGTAGACTGAGCACACTCCTAAAACCACCCGGGGCTCACAGTTTAAGGAGGAAGTAGAACCGATATGTAGTATGCATTTTACAGATGCAGAAACTGGGGCACAAAGAAGTTAAGTGTCTTGTCCAAGGTCACACAGCAGGTGACAGAGAAGGCATTAGAACTCTCATCTCCTAATTCCTGGGCTCATTCTCTTTAATAATAATACTAATAATAATTGCGGTATTTAAGAACTGACAATTGCCCAGCACTGCACTAAACACTGGAGTGGATGCAAGCAAATCAGGTTGGACAGAATCCCTATCCCACGTAGGGGCTCACAATCCCAATCCCCATTTTATAGATGAGGTAAGTGACTTGCCCAAGGTCACACAGCAAAATGTGGCAGAGTTGGGATTAGAACCTATTGTCTTCTGACTCCCAGGCCCATGGTCTATCTGCTATGCCACTAGGCCTTTCTTCTTCTCAGTTTGACTTTTGGGTCCTGTCTTGCTAAGGCAGAGAGGAATTGGAAAGGAGAAGGTAGCCATGGTGGTAGAGGAGAAGGATACTTTTGGATAGCACCCCTCTTTCCATAGCCTCAGTAGAAATGATAGCAGCGGTAGCCATTCTTAAATTAATAAATGTCAAAGGAATTAAAATAGAATAAAAAACAGGTGCAAGGAAAGTACAGCAGGATCAAGGAGGCAATAGGATAAGATCAGTGACTAGAAAGAGGGGTTTCACGAAGCTGTGGCTGAGCGATAGTCTAAAATTTTCATGGCTCTTGGAATCTTTTTAATTAGATATTACTGTCCAAAAATCAAGTCACAAACTTCACTTTCCAAGTCTCCAATGAATATATTACACACAGTTTTCTCCTTTTTAATAAGTGTTTCAACACATAGATGATGTGATTTTCAGCATATTGACACATTTCAGGGTAACCACTAAATGAAGATAGCTTTTCTGTCCCCTGAAACAGCTGAGAAATGGAAATTTTGGGTTCAGGCTTAAATTGTTTGTTATTGTGCACCACTGCCAAACAAAGGAATTTTCACAGCAGTAAACTTTTTGTCACTGAATAAGGAGAACTTAGGTTCCCATTAATTACAGCCATGAAAGTGTATGATCAGGAAAGAACACCTTACTTTTTGGTGCTCTTGTTGCTTGATGTTCAAACTCTTGATCCTTAAATAGTGTGCTAACACCTTTAGAGCAATATTTTTTTACCATTTACATATTGCAAATTTCACAGAGCTTGATTTAACAGCTAGTGCTGTGCCTTATTGAAAGTAGAGTACAATATTTCAGTTCTCACTTGTACTGAAATTGGATTCTGTTCATTCATTCATTCATTCAATAGTATTTATTGAGCACTTACTATGTGCAGAGCACTGTACTAAGCACTTGGGATGAACAAGTTGGCAACAGATAGAGACAGTCCCTGCCGTTTGACGGGCTTACAGTCTAATCGGGGGAGATGGACAGACAAGAACAATGGCAATAAATAGAGTCGAGGGGAAGAACATCTCGTAAAAACAATGGCAACTAAATAGAATCAAGGCGATGTACAATTCATTAACAAAATGAATAGGGTAATGGAAATATATACAGTTGAGCGGACGAGTATAGTGCTGTGGGGATGGGAAGGGAGAGGTGGAGAAGCAGAGGGAAAAGGGGAAAAAGGGGGTTTAGCTGCGGAGAGGTAAAGGGGGGGTGGCAGAGGGAGTAGAGGGAGAAGAGGAGCTCAGTCTGGGAAGGCCTCTTGGAGGAGGTGAGTTTTAAGTAGGGTTTTGAAGAGGGGAAGAGAATCAGTTTGGCGGAGGTGAGGAGGGAGGGCGTTCCAGGACCGCGGGAGGACGTGACCCAGGGGTCGACGGCGGGATAGGAGAGACCGAGGGACGGTGAGGAGGTGGGCAGCAGAGGAGCGGAGCATGCGGGGTGGGTGGTAGAAAGAGAGAAGGGAGGAGAGGTAGGAAGGGGCAAGGTGATGGAGAGCCTTGAAGCCTAGAGTGAGGAGTTTTTGTTTGGAGCGGAGGTTGATAGGCAACCACTGGAGTTGTTTAAGAAGGGAAGTGACATGCCCAGATCGTTTCTGCAGGAAGATGAGCCGGGCAGCGGAGTGAAGAATAGACTGGAGCGGGGCGAGAGAGGAGGAAGGGAGGTCAGAGAGAAGGCTGACACAGTAGTCTAGCCGGGATATAACGAGAGCCTGTAACAGTAAGGTAGCCGTTTGGGTGGAGAGGAAAGGGCGGATCTTGGCGATATTGTAGAGGTGAAACCGGCAGGTCTTGGTAACGGATAGATGTGTGGGGTGAACGAGAGAGATGAGTCAAGGATGACACCAAGATTGCAGGCCTGAGAGACAGGAAGGATGGTCGTGCCATCCACGGTGATAGAGAAGTCTGGGAGAGGACCGGGTTTGGGAGGCAAGATGAGGAGCTCAGTCTTGCTCATGTTGAGTTTTAGGTGGCGGGCTGACATCCAGGTGGAGACGTCCCGGAGGCAGGAGGAGATGCGAGCCTGAAGGGAGGGGGAGAGGACAAGGGCGGAGATGTAGATCTGCGTGTCATCTGCGTAGAGATGGTAGTCAAAGCCGTGAGAGCGAATGAGTTCACCGAGGGAGTGAGTGTAAATGGAGAACAAAAGAGGGCCAAGAACTGACCCTTGAGGAACTCCAACAGTTAAAGGATGGGAGGGGGAGGAGGCTCCAGCGAAGGAGATGGAGAATGACCGGCCAGAGAGGTAAGAGGAGAACCAGGAGAGGACAGAGTCCGTGAAGCCAAGGTGAGATAAGGTATGGAGGAGGAGGGGATGGTCGACAGTGTCAAAGGCAGCAGAGAGGTCAAGGAGGATTAGAATGGAGTAGGAGCCCTTGGATTTGGCAAGAAGGAGGTCAGGAAAGATACTTCTGTTCTATCCACTGATCTAATTGAAGAAGATTGTGATCAACAGCATAAATCTAGGAATCATGTATATTTGTCTGAAGAAAAGCAGTGTTTATGTGGAAACAGGAACACATGATACAGTAAACATCACTTCCATTACTGTCAGGGTGCTAGCCAGAATCTTTCTGGAGAAGCTACTGGAGAATAGGAGCAACCGAATGCTATTGGAATCACAACACGATTGCAGACCAAAATGCAGTTCAGATATGATTAATTCAGCATATTAGTTTAAGGAAAAGTACAGCAAACAAGACCCTTTGTATTTTTCATAACCACACACACACACAAAAAAAAAATAGCTAGCTGGCTGGCTAGATGGATCGATGCATGCAGTTGCCCTTTGTGCTCAAAGACAGTACAGATGAAGAAATTTAATTCTGGGTGCATTTAAAAAGACAATATGGGACTCAAAGTCCTGTCCATACTCCAAGGCTGACATTTGTTGTGCTGTCATGTTTGTCCTTATAGCTCCTGGTTCTGTTTTACTTTTATCTCCTTACTTCTTGAACCTTACAGAGTTTCTGCTCTAGCTGAGCCACTTGTTTTCTGACTGTAGAACACCATGCTGGTCTATCAAAGGATCTGACATTTAGCAGCTATGATGCAGCATTGTCTGAGGCTGTTTTACTGCATTCATAAATTGCTTCCTCTGGTCTCTGCTCCCAGTTTCCCAATTTCAGTTTGCTGTATAAAATTGTCCTTCATATGAGAAGTCAACACCACTGATGAGGACATTCACATGCATGCATGATGAAATGTCCAATGTAGTATCCACAACCTCGGGCACACTGTACATGCCAAATTATTGTCCTTCCTTGCTTTTGGTTTCCTCCTTACAGCTCTCCATGCAGCAACTGTTTGGGTATACTACTGTTGTCCATTCTCCTCACATGTGCCACCCAGAACAACTAGGCAGTGGGGATTAAGACTGTGAGCCCCACGTGGGACAACCTGATTCCCCTGTGTCTACCCTAGCACTTAGAACAGTGCTCTACACATAGTAAGCGCTTAACAAATACCAACATTATTATTATTATTAGCTACAGTTTAGGAGACTGCCTTTGTTCCATGACTTCATTGCTTGTAATCCAGTCCCACCACTTGAGGTTGAGGTTAAGTGATCCTCATGGAACTGCACAAAGAGCTGGATGTGACATTTGTGAATGATCCAGGTCTCATAGCCATAGAGAAGTTTGAATACCATTTCAGCTCCGTGGACCTTTATTTTGGTCTGGAACCTGACACCACACTCCCAAAGAATGTGGGTCCCTCTTGATTCATTTTCTCACTTCCTTGTTTATCACTGTGCTCTTGGTCTGTGTGTTGCCAAAGTAACAGAATCCTATGACAGCTTCTAGCTCTTTATTGCCAGAAAAGACTTTTTGGTTGTGTGCATAGCTTCCCTGGTGGAGAATGATATATTATCTTGGTTTCTTTCAGGCTTATTGTAAGCCCAAAATGTCTGGATGATTTTGTGAAACAGTTTACAGTTATTTCCATGGTTTCTTGGATTATGTGTTTCAGTAGTCTTCTGCTTAAAATGATTCTCAAATCACTCTGATTCTAAGCCCTGAATCTGAATCGTGAATCTGAATCTGATCTGAAGCTATCTGAAGCGCTGTAAAGAGTTTGTCCACTGTCCTCACTGCAGTTTGAAAATATATCAGTGATATTATTTGTTATCAAATCCAAGAGTATTCTGACTAAAATCTTGACCGCAATGGAGAGTAACCGTCTTTAGTCTTTCTTCTTGAAGAGGGTGATGAAATCTTTGAGATCTTGTTGCAGTTCCTCTTAGTGGTCCATATATGGAGAAAGAACTTATGTAAAAACATAAATTGGGTTATCTCTCTGTGTTCCTAGGCCTTAGTGGGTATGCCATATGGTGCAGATTTCATGGCTCTGACTGCTGTAATGACATCTCCAACAGTTGATAGAAATGTCATGTCTTGGTGTATTGGAAAGGTTTGCTATATTTTAAGAGGCCTCATCTTCAACAGTAGAAGTAGAGAACACTGATCTCTTCAGGTGTCCCTCCTTGATTGGGATGAACCTGAAACCATCTCGACTTTCCAGAGGTCCTGTAGACTCTGAGCCATAAAATTTCTTTAGCTACTTGTAGAATTTCTTTGTTTTCTGCCAGTTCACTTCTTCTGTCCATAGGAATTGATGTCATCAACAAACGTGGGCCCTACTAACAGTAAGCAAACTTGTTTGTGCTGAGACTAATCCCCATGATCTTTAAGATACTACACATTGTCAAGGTCAGTTGAGTCAGATTGCAAAGTGATACCTCTAACTCTCTAATGTTAGGTTCAGTACCATTTTTTTGTTTGTTCATTCATTTTTCTAATGGTATTTCTTGTGTGTTTACTATGTGCCAGGCACTGTACTAAGTATCAGGGTAAATACAAGACATTGGGTTAGTCACAGGCCATGTTTTACATGGGGCTCATAGTCTTGAGTACAATTTTACAGATGAGGTGACTTAGGCCTAGAGAAGATAAGTGACTTGCCCAGGTCCTCTGACTCCCAGATCTGAGCTCTTTCCACTAAGCCACACTGATTCTCAACTTTTCAAAATGTTCTATGCTAACATGCTATAAGGTGTCACAAGGACTCTGAAAGCTGAAGTCAGTGTAAACTTCTAATCTCTCTAGAAGCTTTCCCAAATTAGGCTACAAACATAAAGTCTTCTAGGTAGTTATCCAGGAACTGCTGCTGGCTATCATTGTGTTCTTGAAGACTAGAACAAGAAAACAAGCAATGACTATGAACTGACAACAAATGGGGAGAAAATTGAGGTAAGATGTATATCTAAACATATACATGCATCTGTGTGTTTGTATAATGCATATGTATAATACTGGCTCTGCCACTGGTCTGCTGCATGACCTTGGGCAAGTCACTTTAGTTCTCTGTACCTCAGTTTCCTCATCTGTAAAATGGGGATTAAGACTATGAGCCCCACGTGGAACAACCTGATTATCTTGTATCTACCACAGGGCTTAGAACATTGCTTGGCACATAGAAAGCTCTTAACTAATATCATTATTATTATTGTATAAAGATAGATTCTAGGAGCGTATATACATATGTGTATATGTGGGTATAGAATATGTATATAACATAACTGGGAAACACTAGCCAGTACTAATAGTTTTCATCATTAAACCAGAGATTTATGCTATAACCAAATTCGGTAACCTACTATCCAATGAAATAATAATAGTAATAATAATGATGGCATTTGTTAAGCGCTTACTATATGCAAAGCACTGAAATACACACTAAGAATAGAAAATCAGAATCAGTAATGCCAACTTTGCTTAACAAGATATCCAACTGCAAACTGAGAATAAGTTAAAGCTTGATAAAGTGGGGATGGTATTTAACTTCATTATGGTTTTGAGACTGGGCTGCCTACATAAAATACATTCACCTTATTGAGCTGGGTCCCAAGTCACACTTATGATCCATACTCAACAATAAATATCAGAACAAGATAGTAAAAAAGGAGGTCTTGAAATGCAATAAGCTCATCAGTATTAGACACTGTGCACAGCAACACAGCTTTGGTGGTTAGACAACTTGAGGAGAAGAGAGTCTCACTGAATACTCAGGTATCTGCTACATGAAAAATGAGTGAAAAAGTCTTCTAAACTGTAAGGACATTGTGGACAGAGAATGTATCTGCTTTATTGTTATATTGTACTCTCCCAAGTGCTTACTGCACACACTAAGCACTCAATAAATGTGATTGATTGATTGAATGTTTTAATATAATGAAACACAGCCCCCCAGGACTGTGGCAAAGTAGTGAACCAACAGGAGACCACTCCTGCAGCCTAGCCAGAAGCAAATGGGAAAAGGGTTACACTCCTTGAGCAAAGGCTTTACAAAGATCACAATACCATAAGTAGTTTCAAAGAAAACAACAGGCCCTATGTGGAGCAAATGCATTAAACACAGCAGGAACTATGTGGGTGATGCTACACTCTTCTGTTGGTAGCATTATTTTTTAAAACAAAGGACATCTTTGAAAACTAGGTGGAGGAACAGCAAAACAAAAAAAAAATAACTGACTCGAATTCTGGTGGCAGTTTCAATGCAAACCATTAGCTTCAATTGAATTGTGGCTTTAAACTTCCTCTATGTCTTTCTCTATATTCGTGTTTTTCTCATTTCATTTGATTGGGTAAGTAGAAAAAGTGACCTCATAACTAAAGACAGTATTCTTTCCCTGCCGACCTATGCTAAGAAATATTTATAAATATTTGCTACATTTTAAATGATCTGTTGTTTCCAAATGATTATGTTACTACTGCTTCAACCCATATCATTTTCATTTTTTATGATATTTGTTAAGTGCTTACTGTGTGCCGGGCCCTGCACTACTTATTTCCAATTACCTATTTAGTTGAATTTTATGAATATAGTATTGTGCATTTAATTAATCCTTTTCCAAAAGCAGCATAACTATGGTATCAACTATTTCTGTTTGTAAAGTATGGATCCCCATTCATTGTTATTGTAAATCTCTTATGCAATATTAATGCACATCACACCACACATGAAGTAGAATGAAAATCATGACAACTACATATTTTCAAACAACATTGACTACTGGCCACATGGACATACATTGGCACTGGACATTGGATAAATCAGGGCTACACATGATCCCCACCTCAGTAATCTTCTAGGTGAACACAACAGAGTACCCATAATTGGCTTTGTCTGATTACAACTGTTACTAAAGCCTAAAGGAAATGTGCCAAGTGCAGGAACAATTAGCCAAGATTGCCATGGCTAAATTTTTCAAGCCATTTCAATATTGGGAAAGCAATGCATCAGATTTGGCAATTCAATACTATTGCAGATGCAGAAATGAGGGCAGGGAAGGAGCAGAATTTTGTGGAAAAAAATTTACCACTGAGGCTTGCCAAAGCCACCTCACTAAGTTTCGAACCATTACTGGCCCTCTTCTGGGTAGATCCCAGGGCTAGTCTAACCAGGAGGCAATTTGCCATTGACTCCATTTTTGGTAGAGTTGCTTGTAGTATTCCACTTCTGGTCAGCCCCATCTGTACTTCTGGGCAGAACAGTTTGCTACATGATATTTAGGATCACGACTGTTCTCCAAAAACAAAGGTTTCAGGAAGATTGGTACCTTTTGAAACAGTGAAACATATTTCAAGAGGAAAACCCAGTACCTTACAAGCACATTGGAATAATAATAATTTACAATAATAATTTTAAAATAATTGTGTTATGCCAAGCACCACACTAAACATTGAAGCAGGCAAGATAGCCAGGTCCCAAATGGGGATCACAACCTAAGTAGAAGCAAGAACTGGCATTGAATAACCATTTTGCAGATGAGGGAAATGAAGCAGAGAGAAGTTAAGTGACTTGTCCAAAATCACACAGCAGACAAGTGGTGGAGCTGGGATTAGATTTTAGGTCTTCTGACCCCCAAGTCTGGACTTGTTCCACTGCTCAGAAATCTTTAGCACCATAATTTAGCACCATATCCATGGGAAGCAGCATGGCTCAGTGGAAAGAGCCCGGGCTTGGGAGTCAGAGGTCATGGGTTCGAATCCCAGCTCCGCCACTTGTCAGCTGTGTGACTGTGGGCAAGTCACTTAACTTCTCTGGGCCTCAGTTCATTCATCTGTAAAATGGGAATTAACTGTGAGCCTCACGTGGGACAACTTGATTACCCTGTATCTACCTCAGGGCTTAGAACAGTGCCCTGCTCATAGTAAGGGCTTAACAAATACCAGCATTATTGTATCCTCCCTTAAGGATTAGGATTTCACTATCAATAGCACAAACTTTAAAAACAAAGGGCAGCATTCCAGCTAGATATATGTATTTCCTTAGTATTGTTAAAGTATAAATGGAAGAAAGGCCTTAATGATGAAAACTAAATCCTCCTTCTGGTACATGAAAAAGTTGTGCCCTACTAAGGCACAAATGCCAGTCTCATAGATGACAATCCTTAAGGAATTTTTCAAATAGTAGGATTGCTGTTCATAAAAGCATAGATCATTCATTCAACTGTATTTATTGAGTACTTACTGTGTGCAGAGCACTGTATTAAGCACTTGGAAAGTACAGTTCAGCATAAAGAGAGACAATCCCTGCCCACACTGGGCTGGAACTGAGAGACTGTAAGAATCTTCCTGATTTACATTCAACACATAGGGTGAACATCCTGAAGGCCATGAAATCCCACTATGAAACCCCAGCAGAATCATTCTGTATGACATGACTTTATGATGAATCAGGACTGAATTGTGTGGAATGTTCCTCCGTGGATCTATTCAATCCACTTTGATCTTCAAGGTTCTGGTTTCAAACTAATAAAACAAACAAGCAAACAAAAAAAGCCCTTAGAAAAATAATTTGGGCTGAATTCACTGAAGGGTGCTTAATTCTCTAGTTGGGTAAGTAGTTAAAGAATGAGAAATTTCTCAGATAATTATATAGCCTTCAAAAGATTTCTACCTTGTAAATAATAGCCTAAATTTGTGATTCATGGCTACAAAATCTAAAAAGAGAGCAAAGGCTCCACTGTCTACATATTTAAAAAATTATTTTTCAAACAGGTTTATTATGTTGTTATTTAGCTAGAGCTAAATAACTTCAAGGATCAAGGGGCAAAACACACATGATATGGCCTGATGAATTTAAAGACAATCTTGCATGTGGAATATATTAATGATGTTTCTGCTGATTTATAGAAAATTGGTTTCAGGTTTTGCTATTAATTACAACTAATCCACTTCTCATATCTCTAAAACACATACATAATTCACTTAATATATAACAAATGCAGCAACAAAAAACTGTAGATTAAATTACTTTGAAGTATGCATTATAATCTCATTCCTAAAAGTAGTTTCTAATTTTGGGTAAAGTAAATGTACTGAGACCTTCATGGGAAACTTGACATTTCGCATACATTTTTTTTGTTGCTCCTGAATAGTATTTTCAAATACCCAGCGATATCAACTTTTCAGAGTGAGGTAATATATATGTGGTTCATTTAAAAAGAATGCAATGTAATCATTTTATCAAAAGCTAACGATGGATGTTTCCAAACCAGCACCTTGTTAATTTGCATTTCATGAGTATAGACATTTTAAGAATGATCAGGTTGTACAAACCACTCAGCATACGATGCAGCTGAGGTAAAGATAATTCCTTTGCAGAAATCTTTTCCTTATTTTCATCTGGGTGCAATTTAAATTGTAGTATTAAATAAGGATTTGATGATCACATAGAAATTGTAACATAAATGGTGAAGTCCCGGATCTCTAGTGCCCAGAACTACCTGAAGTTACGTTTATCAGCTCCTTTTTCCAAACAATCAGCAAAAATAAAAAATAAAAAGAGGAACAAAGAAAGTAGAGCAAAAATTGGGAAGATATAATTTCTGAATTCCTGAACTAAGTGTGTTGTACAGTGCTCTGCTTACTGGTCAGGTAGGTGCTCTACACCCTACTAGACACTCAATAAATACTATTGATTGAAATTGATTCATTACTATTATCAAAACACAATGCAGGTTTTTTATCTTCTCCTACTTCCTATGAATCACTGGGAAAAGGAGACAAGTGAGCTACCTTCTCCCTCCCCAGTGCTGTTTTCGCACCATTCCAAAGCCCTTATTCCAATTTTTCCTTCCTTTGAAGCCCATATCACCCACTTCTACCACTCACTCCAGAGTTCTCCATCCCTTTGCCCCCTCCTATCTCACCTCCCTTCTCTCTTCCTATAGCCCAGCCCGCACACTCCGCTTCTCTGATGCTAACCTCCTCACTGTGCCTCGTTCCCTCCTGTCCCGCCATCAACCCCTGGCCCACGTCCTACCTCTGACCTGGAATGTCCTCCCTCCTCACATCCACCAAACCAACTATCTTCCCTTCTTCAAAGCCCTACTGAGAGCTCACCTCTTCCACAAGGCCTACCCAGACTGAGCCTTCCCTGTTCCTTTGCTCCTCCTCCCCTCCCATTGCCCCTACTCCTTCCCTCTGCTCTACCGCCTTCCCCTCCACACAGCACTTGTACATATTTGAACATATTTATTGCTCTATTTATTTCACTAATGATGTGCATTTATCTATGGTTCTACTAATCTATTTTCATAGCAGTGATGCCTGGCTATTTGTTCTGTTTTTGGTTTTTTTTTTGTTGTTGTTCTGTTGTCTGTCTACCCCTTCTAGACTGTGAGCCTGTTTTGTTTGTTTTGTTTTGTTGTCTGTCTACCCCTTCTAGACTATTGTTGGGTAGGAATATTCTCTATCTGTTGTTGAATTGTACTTTCCAAGCACTTAGTACAGTGCTTTGCACACAGTAAGTGCTCAATAAATACGACTAAATGAATGAATGAATACTAGTAACCACTCACGACAGATACTGCCTCCCATGAAAATGGAAACTACTGGGCCTGATCCCTCTCAAACTTCTCCTGTCCCTCTCCAGTCCCTTCCTCCTTCTGCCCCTTCATCATTCCCATATTACTCAGCAGTATCTCAAGAGGACAGCTCCTGCCTTCTATTAAAATCCACCCCTCTATTTACACCTCTAATCACATCCCTTCACACCTTAGCAAAACGCCTTCCCCCTCTTTTATTCCCTCTCTGACCACGACTTTCAACTGATCACTCTCCAGTGGCTTCTTCCCCACTGATTTCAAACATGACCATGTCTTTTCTATCCCCCCACAAAAAAACAAAAACCTTTCCTTGATCCCACAGTTATTGTCCTATCTCCCACCTATCATTCCTCACCAAACTCAGTGAACAAGTTGTTTATGCTTGCTCTCTATAAGGTAAGCGTGCTGTGGGCAGCAAATGTGTCTGTTACATTGTTGTACTCTCCAAAGCACTTAGTATAGTGCTCTGCATACAGTAAGCACTCAATAAATACAACTGATTGATTCTTCTCCTCCAATTCTCACCCTTAGGTGCTCCACTGGCTTCCACCACTCTCACTCCATCAAGCTTTCCCTCTTAAAGACCACCAATGAGCTCCTTACCAAATCCAACAGCCTCTACTCCACTATAATCTTCCTCAACCTCTCACTGCCTTTGACACTGTTGTCAACCTCCATTCCTGGAAACATTACCCAACCTTGACTTAACTGACACAGTCTCCCCCCTGGGGCTCCTCCTACTTCTCCGACCACACATTCTTAGTCTCTTTCAGGGCCCCTCCTCTGCTTCCCAACCTCTAACTCTAGGAGTCCCGTAAGGCTAGTTCTGGGTCCCCTTCTATTCTCCAACTAAACATCTCCTTCAAGAGGTCTTTCCTAGTTAGGAAAGTCCTACTTTACTCTTCTCCAACTCCCTTTTGCATCAATCTTACTCCCTTTATCCCCCTCCCAGCCCCACAGTACTTACATACATATCTGTAATTTAATTATTTATATTAATGTTTGCCTCCCCCTCTAGCCTGAAAGCTCATTGTAGGCAGGGAATGTGTCCATTAAATTGTATTAAACTCCCTCCCAAGCACTTAGTACAGTGCTCTTCACAAAGTAAGCACTCAATAAATACAATTGACTGAATGACTGACTTCCTTGGTGAACTCATTCACTCCCATGACCAACTACAATCTCTATGTGGATGATTTCCAAATCTGCATCTCCAGGCCTAATATTTCCCCCTCCCTGCAGTCTCATATTTCCTCTTGCCTTCAGGACATCTTTAATTGGTTGTCCTGCTGACTCCTCAAACTTAACAAGTCCAAAATAGAACTCATTATATTTTCACCCAAACCTTGTCCTCTTCCTAATTTTCCCTTCATATGGATAGATCCCCAACATCTCTGTCTCACAAGCCCGTAACCTTGGCATTATCCTCTACTCATCTCTCTCATTCAACTCATAAATTCAATCTGTAATGAAATCCTTTCTGTTTAACCTTCACAATATCATTAAAATCCATCTTTTCCTTTCCATCCAGCCTGCTGCCACATTAATCCAAATATTTATCCTATTCTTTCTAGATCACTGCCATCAGCCTCATTGCTGACCTTTCTGCCTCCTGCCTCTTTCTACTTAAATCCACACTTCACTCTGCTGGTGCAGATCATTTTTCTACAAAACCATTCAGTCCATGTTTCCCCACTTTTCAAGAACCTCCAGTAGTTGTCCCTCCAACTCTGCCATCTGAAACAGAAAAGTCTTTACCATAGGTTTTGAAGTACTCAATCACCTTGGCCCCTGCTACCTTACCTTCCTGATTTCCTACTACAATCCAGCCTGCACATTTTGCTCCTTTAATGCCAAAGTATTCACTGTACCTTAATCACATCTACCTCATCACCAATTGTCACCCATGTCCTGCCTCTGGCCTGGAACTCTCTCCATCTTCATATCAGATAGAGGATCTCTCTCCGCATCTTCACAACACATTTCCTCCAAGAGGCCTTTCTTGATTAAGCTCTCATCTCCTCTTCTCTCACTTCCTTCAGCATCCCCCTTGCATCTATATCCGTAATTTATTTATATTAATGCTTGTCTCCCCTTCTAGACTATAAACTTGTTGTTGTCAGGGAATGTGTCCATCAACTCTGTTATATTGTACTCTCCCAAGTACTTAGTACAGTGCTCTGCACACAGTAGGCATTCGTTTAGACTATGAGCCCATCATTGGGCAGGGGTTGTCTCTATCTGTTGCCAAATTGTACATTCCAAATGCTCAGTACAGTGCTCTGCACATAGTAAGCGCTCAATAAATACTATTGAATGAATGATGAATAAATACAATTGGCTGACGTACATACATTTCTTGGATTATGAGAAATAAATGTGATAGTCCTCCTTTACATTCTTAATAGAAAGAGAGGAGAGGTAGCTTTCCTTGACAGATTGGAAGATGAGTACATCACAACATACTTTGCTTACAGTGAGGGTGTGATACAGTGATTTAAATCAGAATATAAGTGAAATAAAAGATCCATTACCTTTACCTACCTAAGTACTTAGCAACTAGTAAGTACCTAATAAATGCCATAATTAGCATATATTTGTTCTTCTTTTTAGATGCCACTGTGGTCAAGCCTTAACCTTGCTCCTGTATATGCATTACTGTCACTGAATATGTATACTGATTAGTTTATATTGGATTTCCACCCAGGACACTACAACTGGCAAGGCCAGGATCCACCTTATCAGCAACCTAATCAGCAACTAATCACTGACCACCAGCTGTAGCTTTGAGACCCAAATTATCAACAACCTTGACAGGAACCAATCGCTGACCTCCAAGCATAGCCTTGAAACCCAACACCTGAGCTTGCTGAAGACTTCTTCAGCCACAGAGTGTCCTCTGGATGACTCAGAGCTGATAATGAAGGAGCTTGGCATATAATGAGGGGTTGATGAAGACAACAACAAACAGGGGCAGAGTGGCACGTGTTATGCCAGTCCAGCCTATGAACCAATAGAACCTGGGGAGAATAGATTAGAGGGAGGGAAGTGGTGCTGCATCACCCACAGTAGCAGGACCAGCAAGAAATACAAGGATGGGCAAATCCTCACTTCTTTGTCTTTGGTCACCGACCTTTCGTTGCAACAGAATGAATAAAAAGCTGGCCTAACCTGACTCATTACCTGGGATATTTTCCAACACCATCGAGGCATTTCCAATTTATAGCGTCTTTATGGTTCTTTTTCCATAGAATTGTCTTTGTAAAAAAATATAGAAGTGGTTTACCATTGCCTTCTTCTGTGCAGTAAAAGCTTAAGTTTCTGCCATTATCTCATCACCTGATCATCCACCTTTGACTCTTTCCTGCTCCTGCCCAGCACAGGTGAATCAACACTGATGTTTCAGCTTAAACCTTGTCATTATGGGTAACCCTGATAAGAGAGTATCACTTAGTGGAATATCTCTAAGCTTCATTAGCATACACAAACTCTCCTACCACAATAAGTTTTTGATTCATAGGAAAGAAGAGTAGTTACTAAAAATACCTTTTAAAATAAGAATAATCATCTTTTGTGGATTCTGTGTAACTCATGAATATAAATGGAATGTACATAATTGAATCTCAGAATGAGCATCCATAAATGGGTATGATTGCTGGTGGTCATGGGTGGAGGGAGAAATTGACACTGGAAAAACTGGCCTGAAGTGATGTCACCTATTGTAGGAAAAGGTCAAGATAGGAAGCCATTAATTATTTTGAACTGGGTAAAATGGATAAAATGAAGTAATCAAGATATTGTTCACTTGCTATCCATATCACAAATGACACAGAGAAGTTCCAGTTTCTTAAATTTCATATTGCTAGGCACTGGAATAACAAAGACTTCTGATAACTTTGAACTGTTCAAAAATATTACTAATAATTAGATGGTATTTGCTAAACACTTACTATGTGTCAAACATTTTGCAAAATACATACAAGTAGATCAAACAAAATTCCATCATGAGTGGCCGTCACAAATTAAATTAGGGAAGCAACTAATAATAATAATAATGTTGGTATTTGTTAAGTGCTTACTATATGCAGAGAACACTTAGAATTGGGGTAGATACAGGGTAATCAGGTTGTCCTATGTGAGGCTCACAATCTTAATCCCCATTTTACAGATGAGGTAACTGAGGCACAGAGAAGTGAAGTGACTTGCCCACAGTCACATAGCTGACAAGTGGCAGATCTGGGATTCGAACCCATGACCTCTGACTCCCATGTCCTGACTCTTTCCCCCGAGTCACGCTCCATTTTGAAAATGGGGAAACTGAGGCACTAGGAATTTAAGTGACTTGCACATGGTCAAACAGTAGGCCAGTGACAGAGACAGGAGTAGAAGCCAGTAGGTAGGATTTCTAGCACATACATTTTCCATTAGGCCACACTGCCTCCTCTTCATTTGGTCAGTCAAAAATGTATTTACTCAAACCCACCACAAGTTTTCATTTATTCATTAATTCAATCATATTTACTGAGCTCTTACTGTGTGCAGAGCACTGTACTAAGCACTTGGAAAGTACAATTCAGCAACAGAGACAATCCCTACCCAACAATGGGCTCACAGTCTAGAAGAGGGAGCTAGACAAAATAAAACAAGTAGACATGCATCACAACCATTAAAATAGATAAATTCACATCATTAATAAAATAGAGCAATAAACATGAACAAATATATACAAGTGCTTTGGGGAGGGGAAGGGGGTAGAGCAGAGGGAGGGAGTAGGGGCAATGGGGAGGGGAGGAGGAGCAGAAGGAACCGGAAGGTTCAGTCTGGGAAGGTCTCCTGGAGGAGGTGAGCTCCTAGTAGGGCTTTGAAGAGGGAAAGAAAGTTTGGCGGAAGTGAGGAAGGAGAGCAGTCCAGAACAGGGGTAGGATATGGGCCGGGGTCGACATTGGGTCAGGTGCTAACGAGGGACAGTGAGGAGGTGAGCGGCAGAGGAGCAGAGCATGTGGGGTGTGCAGTAGAAAGAGAGAAGGGAGGGAGGGAGGGAGGAGGGGGTTAGATGATGAAGAACTTTGAAGCCAAGAGTGAGGAATTTTTCTCTTATGTGAAGGTTGTTAAGCAAGCACTGGAGGTTTTTGAGGAGGGGATTGACATTCTCAGAACGCTTCTGTAGAAAGACAATCCGGGCAGCAGAGTGAAGTATAGACTGAAAAGGGTAGAGACAAGAGGATGAGAGATCAGAAAGGAGGCTAATGCAATAATTAATTCAGGATATGATGAGAGATTGCACCAGCAAGGTAGGAGTTTGGGAGAAGAGGAAAGGGCGGATCTTGGCGATACTGTGAAGGTGGAGACTGAAAGGTTTTGACGACTGACTGGATGTGTGGGGTGAATGAGAGAGCAGAGTCAAGGATGACACCGAGGTTGCTGGCTTGTGAGATGGGGAGGATGGTAGTGCTGTCCTCAGTGACGGGAAAGTCAGGGAGCAGACAGGGTTTGGGAGGGAAGATAAGGAGCTCGGTCTTGTGCTGAAGTTGCTTTCAAAGCTGCAAACAGCTCAGCTCATTTGAGCATTAGTTTGGAACAAATATACGTTCTAAAAGGAAAATAAAATTTTACTTATCTTTAATGTAAATTGATGTTCTAAAGTATGTGTGTGGGCGTGTGTGTGTGTGTGTGTTTTGTTGCATGCACACTTGTTCATTCATTCAATAGTATTTATTGAGCGCTTACTATGAGCAGAGCACCATACTAAGCACTTGGAAAATATAATTCAGCAACAGATAGAGACAATCCCTGCCCAGTGACGGGCTTACAGTCTAATCACACACATGCATCTCAAAGACACATGCATATTTCTGGTTTAAATCTCTGTATGCTAGTTCCATGCAAGATCTTCCAAGAGACTGATAGATTTATAAAAATCTTTACATTCACCCCCAGACATTGTCCAAAAAGTGCCCCCCAAAATAAATTCACTGTAAAAGAAGACCTAGTTCATCATCATCATCATCATAATAATAATAATAATAACTGTGGTATTTGTTAAGCGGTTACCATGTGCCAAGCACTGTTCTAAGTGCTGGATAGATACAATTTAATCAGGTTGTCCCACATGGAATTCACAGTCAATCACCATTTTACAGATGAGGTAACTGAGGCACAGAGAATAATAATAATAATAATGTTGGTATTTGTTAAGCGCTTACTATGTGCCGAGCACTGTTCTAAACGCTGGGGTAGACACAGGGGAATCAGGTTATCCCACGTGGGGCTCACAGTCTTAATCCCCATTTTACAGATGAGGTAACTGAGGCACTGAGAAGTTAAGTGACTTGCCCAAAGTCACACAGCTGACAAGTGGCTGATCCGGGATTCGAACCCATGACCTCTGACTCCAAAGCCCATGCTCTTTCCACTGAGCCACGCTGCTTCTAGAGAAGTGAAGTGACTTGCTAAAGATCACACAGCAGACAAGTGGCGGAGATGGAATTAAAACCTAAGTCCTCTGACTCCCAAGCGCTGCTCTTTCCACTAAACCACGCTAACCCTCCCTCATCAACCAGTCTCCCGGGCAGGCCAAAGCTGGGGCTGCTTCAGCGGGCTGTCCGTCCATCCTCCCTCCCTACCACTCCGGCTCTGAAGGGTCTTACATGTATTATGTAATGTATCATGTATTATTACTGCCAATTCTCTCATTCCCCTAGAGCTGTTGCAATTCACAAGCATCCTCAAAATGTCTTACAATATTGATTCTTTCTGAATTTAGCAATTTCATAGAAAGCATTATTTTTCTGTTTCAAGAGACAAAATTTTTCAAACCAGACCTTATTAAATCTCTGATAAAGGACCTTCTATCACACACATCTTTTTCTTGAAAGTATTATTTCCTTCTGTCAACATAGAGACAAAAGGAATTTATCTGACGTCTCGTGTATCAAGCACTTGTACAGATCATTAATCTCTATTCAGTATTAGAAAATAAATAATGAATGTGCAGTGTCAATGTCAGATACCAAAATGAATTGTCTTGTGGTTTATTAGTCCTACTTCAAAAAGGTGTCATTCTCAAATGTTTTGGTGCTCAGTTTTGAAAGTTTTTTTTGTTTGTTTTTCATTGCTTAAGTTGTCTTCCTTTTAGCCTGATTAAAATAATTCCAGCTATGGGATTAAAATGGGATTGAACCAGTATGTGCAAGAAATTAATAAGTAAAATTTATTTATCATGGTAAAATTAGCATGATGGGGAATTAGACATTTTAACTTAATCACAATTTATTTCTGGATTGCCTGGATACATATGTCCTGAAAAGAAAACATTGAACAAAAATAATTAGTTGTGCACAGTATTTTTACTATGTGCTTTGGGGAATACAATAGATTAAGTAGTCAAGAACGCTTACCTTATGGAGTTTGTAACCTATCACCTACCTACCCCACCACTTAGTACAGTGCCTAGTACATAGTAGAAACAACAAATACCACAGCTATTATTATTATCAGCTTTACTGGATAATATGAATAAAAATTTGCCTTGGATACTTGGTGAATAGAGAAGGTAAAATGTGTTGAAATGTAGGATTTTCATTTTAATTTAACACGAAAACTTATTCACTTGAAGTTAGGGGCTTGTTCCAGCTGAAATTATGCTCTAGTACCATTAGCCCGAGGGAATTCATGAACTCAGAACCATGACACCAGTAATCTCCCCTCATAGTGTACAAAAGGCATATACTCTAGGCTGGAATTCCCATGGAGCCTGAAAAACCCTTGGGAAATAATTGAAGGAATGCTGAAAATTATGTTATGCTATTCTAAGACACTCGTTTTTTGTGTGTTTTTTTTTTCCTTCAGTTATTTAATGTAATAGAGAAGATTATAGAGTCTTAGCTTGAGTTTTCTATAAAATGGACAGATAGATGATAGGCAGATGGATAGCTAGGAAGGTGGATAGATAGGCAGATGGACAAGTGCTCAGTACAGTGCTTTGTACACCCAGTAAGCACTCAATAAATATGACTGAATGAATGAATGGAAGATAGATAAATAGATGGATGGTCAGATAGATGGACGTGGCCTAGTGGCAAAGAGCATGGGCTTGGGAGTCAGAGGACGTGGATTCTAATCGCGGCTCCACCACTTGTCTGTTGTATGACTCTGGGCAAGTCACTTAATGTCTCTGTGCCTCAGTTACCTCATCTGTAAAATGGGGATTAAGACAGTGAGCTCCATGTGCGACAACCCGATTATGTTGTATCTACCCCAGCACTTAGAACAGTGCTTAGTTCATAGTAAGTGCTTAACAAATACCAATATTATAGATAGATGGATACACATCTTTTTGCAGTTCATTTCTGAATATGAAGTTGTTGAGGATAACATCTTTTTCACACCTGGAAGTGTGGCTGAAAAGATTGACATATGACTTACATGTTTGCCACATTATCTGAATCTGTACCTCAATCTTGTCTAAGCCAGAACCAACCCACTGCCCGTGTCCTCCCTCTGTCCTGGAACTCCCTGTCTCATGTATCTCAGAGATTATCACACTCCCCATCAGCACAGCCCTCCTAAAAGTCACATCTCCTCCAAGAGTCTTTCCCTAACTAAGCCATCATTTCCCTTATTTGCCCTCACCTCTGTATTGTATATGCACTCAGATCTGTACCCCTTAAGCACTTGATATTCACCCCACCCTCAGCTCCACAGCACTCATGTACTTATCCTTACACTCTATTTCACATACCAATAATTCATGTTAAGGTCTTCCTTTCCCTGGAAACTAAATTTCTGGTGGTCAGGGATCATTTCTACCACAACTATTATATTGTATTTTCCCAAGTGTTTAGTTTTGTGCTCTGCACACAGGAAGCACTCAATCAATACATTAATTCATTTATGTCAGAAAAATTTAAAAAAGATGTAATTGTATGGGAAAACATATTTTCCAATACCATGGTTCACAGTATACCTACATTTTTGAGGAATATATCAACATAAAGTCTGAGATATGTCTATATTGCCTAGGTGGCAGAATTCATGACAACTTTAAGAGCCATTTTATTGAGGAAAGCACATCGTTTTCTCAAGAGGTTTTGCCAGTATAAGGGTACATGCTAAATCCAAGCTAATATTTCTTAAAATTCGATAAACTGAGCAGGGCAGTCAATTAAGGAATAATACTATTTCCCTTCTCCATAAGACTTTTTAATGGCTTCCTTTGTAAACTTTAAACTCCTTGTGAGCAAAGATGCTATCTACCAACTTTGTTTGTTGCATTGTACTTTCCCAAGTGCTTGTACTTTCCCATCTGCAGTTAGCACTCATTATATACCATTGATTAGTTGATTGATTGAAATATCCTAACATGAACTTATTCTCCAAGTGTCACACTGTTGAAGAAATTGTTTGTGTACATGTACATTATGTCTGAAGAAGTTAATGATACAGTACTTTTTTTTTTAATGTGACATTTCAAAGGAACACTGTGCTTATACTATAGGAGAACTGGATTTTTCTAGAATGGCTCTAGGCTATTATGTAGATGCAAAGGGCCCAGTAGTAGTAGCTCACTTCAAAGTGCATTGCTGTGTCTGACCTTCATTTATTCATTCATTCAATTGCATTTACTGTGCGCTTACTGTGTGCAGAGCACTGTACTAAGCTCTTGGAAAGTACAATTCAGCAACAGAGACAATCCCTACCCGACAATGGGCTCAGTCTAGAAGGGGGGAGACAGACATCAAAACAAGTAAACAGGCATCAATAGCATCAATATAAATAGATAGAATTTTAGATATTTCCACATCATTAATAAAATTGAATAATAAATATGTACACAGGTGATATCTTGAATCTATCTCAATGCTTAAAAAAATACCACAGTTATCATTCTTATGGTTTGCAGGCAGGGGAGGGGAGGGGTGTTTCTCATCTGAATAGCCCTGCCTAACATACCTCAACAGCCATGCCAAGCCAATTTTAAGAGGGCATAGAGTGAAGACTGAAAACCCATATAAACTAAAAGTGGGATTAGGGGAGTTAATACATATAATTGTTACACCATAGTACAAATGCTTTGATCAACACTAGTAAAGATCCTAAATGGTAAAACATGATAACAGCTATTCTGTTTTGATTCAGGAGGGCATATAGCAGGCTAAGCAGCAATTTAGACTAATACATACCTTGGGTGTGTAGTGAGGCATGCAGAGAAGATGGCCTGAGAAAAAATTAATCAGAATAAATTCAGTACACTGGAACATATTATTATACTGCTATCTTTTTTTAAAATCACTGGGGTTTTAAATAATTAGGCATCTTGATCCTTACAGGTTTTCATCATTTACAAATAGCATATCCCACACTATGACATACCAAGCAAATCACATATAAAAAGCAATAAATCAGAAATTGGAATAGATGTTTTAAGATGGGTTAATTTGGAACTTTGTTTTTAGATTTCCTCAATGTTGTCAGCTCTCACAGGTCTAATGCAGTTTGTTTGTTTTACTACAGCTACACTGGGACCTATTTAGTGGGGAAGGGAAGGAGAGTGTTTAAATTTTGAAACACCACCATGGCTTACAACATGAATCACAGCTAGCTATTTCACCCTGAAGTAAATTGGAGTCTTAAACTGTATTCTAACAGGAGAAAGAGTAGGCAAAGGGAGGAACCAAGTGATAGCTCTTAATCTCAGTGCTTTTAGGAGTTGGGAGGAAAGAAAGATTAGAAGAGCAGGCCCATCATCAACAATTGATCAAAGGCATTTATTGAGTCCTTACATTCTCCTGAATCCTTTAGCCAGTGAGAAACTATCACCTATTTTGTTCAAATTACAGCCTCTGTCCTATCTAGTTAACTTGTACCTATCCCAGTGCTTAGAACAGTGTTTGGCAACAGTAAATCCTTAACAAATACTGTAAAAAATAAATGTTCATTTTGAACTACTCTAACTTCTTTTAGTGAATATACTGTTTAATCACAATCGGCTCCAAATAATCAACTTTGTGCAACTTGATTATTACCTTTAGGGTAACCTGTAATAGGATGCCCAAGACAAAGCTACAAAACAATTATGTTGTTATTGTTGTTGTATATTAAGCACGAATTGTTCTAATTGCTGTCTTTACCTCACCAACTCCACCAAGACCTTTCATTTCCTCCCCTCTTGCCTGCTCATTTCAGTCCTCTCTTCCCACCCCCCACCCCTGCCACCCAACACCTCCCCTCCCCTTGCACCACCCCCACCCCTCCACCCTGCCCCTTCCCTGTCATCCCTCTGTCCCAGCACCACCCCACCACCCCTCCCCCTCTACCAGCCCCCGTCAATTCACCCCCATCCAATCCCTCCCTGTCGTCCCCCCACACAGGGTCTGCCATATGTGGGCTGTGGACCCCCGCTCCATCATGGGGAAGCTATTCTTCATCCTTGACCTGTTGTTGTCTCATTCACTCCTCCTCACCATCACTGAAATGTGGCTCTCCCCATATTATGAGGTCTCCCCTGCTGTTCTCTCTGCCTCTTCTTTTCTCATTCCCCCAGACTCACAGGGAAAGGAAGAGGTGTTGGCTTCTTTCTTGTGCCCCAGTGTCACTTTTGCACCATCTTCCCTTCCCCTTCCTTTTCTTTCCCTTCCTTTAAAGCCCATATCACCCTCCTCCAGCATCCCTCCAGATTCTAGTAGCTGTCATCTACTGCCTGCCCTCCTGACACCCCCGGTCCCTCCTCCAACTACTTTAACCATTTTGATCCCTCTTACATTCCTTCTCTCTTTCTCCTTGTCCACTCTGATTCTTCAGGACTTCAATATTCACATAGATGTTCCTGATGACCCCTGTGCCAACTGACTTCTATCACTCCTCAACTCCCCTGACCTCGTGCTCTACCTCACCTCCCCCACTCACCAACTTGAACTCACACTCAGTCTCATCATCTCTAATACCTGTACAATCTCTACCCTCACCAACTCTGAAATCCTATCTGTCCACAACCGTCTCATTTATCTCCTTTCCCACACTCCTCCCCCTCATAAATCTGTCTTCCTTTATAAAGGATTATGTCATTTTTGAAAGGATTATTCAGACATGTGAAATCCGAACTTTATTCTTTACCTACACAAGCAACTTGGTAGAGAATGGGTCTACCAAGTCTGTTATGCTGCATTTTTCCAAGTGCTTAGTATCATATTTATTGAGCACTTACTGTGTGCCAAGCACTGAACTAAGTGTTTGGGAGGGTACAATATAACAATAAGCCAACACATTCCCTGCCCACAGCAAGCTTACTATCTACAGGGGAAGATAGACATTAATATAAATGAATAAATTATAGATACCTTGCTATCTGACAGAAAACCAATATCCTCACCTTTAAAGCCTTAAAATAAACATTATCTCCAAGAGACCTTCCCCATCTGAACCCTCACTTCCTCTTCTCCCACTCTCTTCTGGTATCGTCTTTTCATTAAGAACTGCACCCTTTCTTCACCCCTCCCTCAGATCCATAGATATAAAGACCTGAAAATTCTGGGGTCCATATACATGTGGGCAAATAGAGAATCCTCACAAATAGAGAATCCTCACAAATCCTAAAATAATCCCAATCCCACCTCTTCTCATACCCATATGGATGTGTGTGTGTGTGTGTGTTTGCATATTTGATCTTTTTTAAAGGACAATTGGATCTATTATTTATTTCTTGAAAACTTTCAATGGTTATCCATTTAAAATAAAACAAAAAATACCATTACCTGCAAGGCTCCCTTTAAGCCTGCTCCCTTTTTTTTTTTTTGTAAATTGTATTTAAGTGCTTATTACGTGCCAAACACTGCACTAAACGCTGGAGTAGATGCAGACTGGACATAGTCAATGCACCATATGGGGTTTACAGTCTGAATAGGAGGGGAAATTTATCTATTTACCTATCTGCTCTCTTCTACTATGTCCCAGCACTCTTTTTTCCAAGCTATTCATATTGTCCCCTAAAACTTAATTCTCCCTGCAGTAACACATGCTGCATACCTTTCCCCACTCTGATGATTCCCCGACTCAGATTCATCACACTAAAATCCCCCATGACTAATCTTTCATTTCTCCTAACCTGTTCATTTCTCCTTCTGCTTTGCCTTTGCATTGGCTGCCTACTGCTTAAGCAATTTCATACCTCACCCCCATTCCCACAGTACTTATGTACAAATCCTTCTACAATACTGCTTGCCCTATCTGTAATGCATTTTAATACCTGTCTCCCTTACTAGACTGTAAACACCTTGAGGACAGAGATCATATTGTAAACAGTTGTTACAGTGCTCCACAATCAATCATTTATTGAGCACTTACTATGTGCAGTTCACTGTGTGAAGCACTAGGGAGAGTACAGTATAGCATAGCTGATAGAAGTGCACTCTGCCCACAACGAGCTTATAGTCAAGACAGGAGACAGACATTAATATAAATATAAATTTATATATTATAAATATATAAATATTAATGAAGGCAGTTGGTAGTGAAGAGAGCCAATTGGATCAAGGCAGAAGAGAGTGGGAGAAGAGGAAATGCGGGCTTAATTATAGAAGACCTCTTAGAGATGTGCCTTCCTCCTGACTGTAAACTCATTGTAGGCAAGGAATGCATCTGTTTATTGTTTATTGTTATATTTCACTCTCCCAAGCACTCTGTGCTGTGTTCTTCACCCAGTAAGCACTCAATAGGGCTTTGAAGGTGGGGAGAGTAATTGTTTATCAGATATAATAATAATAATAATAATAATTCTGGCAATTCTTAGCACTTATGATGTTCCAGGGACTGTTCTAAGCATTGGGGAGGATACAAGCAAATTGGGTTGGACACAGTCCCATCCCACATGAGGCCAACGGTCTCCATCCCCAATTTCCAGATGAGGTAGCTGAGGCAGAGAAGTGAAGTGACTTGTCCAAGGTCACACAGCAAACAAGAGCCAGGATTAGAAACCAGGTCCTTCGGATTCCCAGGCCTGTGCTCTATTCACTAGGCCACACTGATTCTCTAAATGTTTATTGAACTTTGCTTGAACTTTTTTACTGGTATTTATTTGTTCTGCACTTACTATTTGTCAGGCATTGTACTGATTTCTGGGATTGAGACAAGAAAATCAAGTTGGACATAGTCCATGTCCCACATAGTGCTCACAGTCTTAATCCCCATTTTATAGATGAGATAACTGGGGCATAGAGAAGTTTAGTGACTTTCCCAAGGTCAAAGAGCAGACACGTGGTAGAAGTGGAATTAGTCTTCTAACTCCAAGGTCCTTACTCTATCCACTAGATCACACAAGAGGGAGGGTGTTCCAGGCCAGAGACAGGACGTGGGAAATAGGTCAGCATTATGAGAGATAGATCAAGATACAGAAAGTAGGTTGGCACCAGAGAAGTGAAGTGTGCGGGCTGAAGAGTAGTAGGAAAGAAACGTGGTGAGATAGAAGGGGGCAGTGTGACTGAGTGTTTGAAAGGAGTTTCTGTTTGATGCAGAGGTGGGCTATTAGCACTCAATAAATAGCACTGATTGAGTGATTATTATTCAGTATTCCAATTTCCTTAATAATTACACTCCCCTTTCTATGGCTATTTCTATTGATAGTAAGATCTGCAAGGACATCTCTCCTCTCCTTTGCCCTCTCGCCCTCTCTCTCTCTCTTCTCCTCTTCAAAACCCTACTTAAAGCTCACCTCCTCCAAGAGACCTTCCCAGACTGAGCTCCCCCTTTTTCCTCTGCTTCCCCTCTACCCCCACCTCACCTCTCCTCAGCTAAGCCTTCTTTTTCCCCCTTTCCCTCTGCTCTTCCCCCTCCCCCTTCCCCTCCCATCAGCACTGTACTCATCTGCTCAACTTTATATATTTTCATTACCCTATTTATTTTGTTAATGAGATATACATCACCTGGATTCTATTTATTTGCTATTGTTTTAATGAGATGTTCATACTCTTGATTCTATTTATTGCTACTGTCTTTGTCTGTCTGTCTCCCCCGATTAGACTGTAAGCCCATCAAAGGGCAGGGACTGTCTCTGTCTGTTACCGATTTGTACACTCCAAGCGCTTAGTACAGTGCTCTGCACACAGTAAGCACTCAATAAATACTATTGAATGAATGAATTTAGATTTTTGCTTACAATCACTTGCTTTTTCCAATGAAGCATTTCTGTTTTAGCCTCTTCATATGAGATTTCTCTAGAGCTCTTTTTAACCCTCTTCAGAATGCAAGCTCTGCAAGCAAGAATTTGTCTTTTACATATTTTCTAAAGTGCCAAGAACATTAGCTAAGCTGTAGAAGGAATAATTCATTAGGAATTGCAGCTGGGCATGTCACTAGGGAAAAATACAACTACTACTCTACTGTATATTATTTGACAAAGTTCACAAGATGAGTATAGCACTTTCACCAAAGCTTCTTTCCTTCTGCCTACCCTTGCTTCATCACTACTCAACCTTTAAGTTTTACTTGATTATCTGTAGGTGTAACACATATGAATATGCTTTATTAACCCAACTGTAAGTTTGGCATATACACTGTGAGCGCTGTAATTCATTTTCAGTATATGTGTCTGGGTACTTTTGAGAAATTGGGTGACTTTTAATCTAAAAAACAAAACAAAGCATAAAAGAACAATAGGCCAAATTCTCTTCCTGAATCACACATTGGAAGACTTTGACTTGTGGAATTCTGTTTTGATTGCCCTACACCTACTAAATATAAAATGAAGAATAATGTTTTCAGAGATACATTAGAATTTTGTATTCTCTATTACCGTTGAATTACTGTTTAGTGAGAAATTTGCAGTAATTGAGGCTTGGTGTTTAGCCAAATTCAGGAACTCTTTTTCTCATAGGCAGTCAAGTATGATATACAGCCCACCAGAAGCAATCATTGCTCTTAAAAATACATGCATTTCTGTAAAATTCCAACTTTTCCTTCAATTATGTAAAGCATGCCCAAAATTCTGTTGGCTTTAAGAATCTTAAGCAGGTTAGAAAATTATGTTACATTTCACTGGGAAATGGAGTATTTTTTCCAAATGTAATCTAAGTAAGTTGTTAGTCAAGAGAAAGAGCATCATTAAAACATGATAGGAAATATGAAACCCATTAAAGTAAATTTTATTCAGAATGTTGGTGTGGAGAAATGCAATATTGGGACTGGAAAAGATGTAGCATTTTCCTGAGTGCAGTTGGATGTTCATTAATGCTAAAAATATTGAAACTAGAAAACTCTTGAGGCAGTTAAGTATAAAATTATTGTCCACTCAATAGAGTCAGAAGAAAGCACAAGGGACTAGAAATTAGGAGACCTGGTTCTCATCCTAATTCTGCCACTGACCTGCTGCCTGCTGTCTAAAGTTTAAGACACTTAAACTTTATGGACCTCAGTTTCCTAATATATAAAATGGATATACTAATACCCACCTCTCACAGACAACAACATGAAGGAGATTTGGAAAAATAAAAGTGCCAGGCAAATAAGAAAATTGTATAGAGAGAACATTGGAGGGTGAGATTTTGACTCATTTGAAGGGTAATGTATGGTAATAGAGTCATAATAATGTTGGCATTTGTTAAGTGCTTACTATGTGCAGAGCACTGTTCTAAGCGCTGGGGTAGACACAGGGGAATCAGGTTGTCCCATGTGGGGCTCACAGTCTTCATCCTCATTTTACAGATGAGGGAACTGAGGCACCGAGAAGTTAAGTGACTCGCCCACGGTCACACAGCTGACAAGTGGCAGAGCTGAGATTTGAACTCGTGACCTCTGATTCCAAAGCCCGTGCTCTTTCCACTGAGCCACGCTGAGTCATTATATTGGAAATCCTTCTGTTATTCTAAAATGAATTATTAGGCACTTGATCATGTCCATTCATTCAACCATATTTATTGAGTTCTTACTGTGTGCAGAGTGCTGTACTAAGCGATTGCGAGAGTACAATACAATAATAGACACAATCCCTGCCCGCAGAGGGCTTACAGTCTAGATGGGGACAGACATTAGTATAATAAAAATATTACAGATACGAACATATGTACTTTGGGGTTGGGAGGAGGAAGAACAAAGAAAGCAAGCCAGGATGATGCAGAAGAGAGTGGGAGAAGAGGAAAGGGGGTCTTGTATGGACTACTAGTTAGGGAAGTTAGGGAAGGCCTCTTGGTGGAGGCCTAGTAGTAGATTTGAAGGGAGGGAGAATAATTGTCTATCAGATTTTAGGAGGGAAGATGTTTCAGGCTAGAGGCAGCACATGGGCAAGGGCTCAGTGATGAGAAAGATGAGATAGAGGCACAGTGAGAAAGTTAGAGAAGCAAAGTGCGCAGACTGGATTGAAGTAGGAAAGTAGCAAGATGAGGTAGGAGTAGACAAGGTGAGTGCTTTAAAGCCAATGGTGAAGAGTTTTTGTTTGATATGGAGTTGGATGGGCACCCACTGGAGTTTTCTGAGGAATGGGGAGAGATGTCCTGAATGTTTTTTAAAGAAAAATGTTCCGGGCAGCAGAGTGAAGTATGAACTGGAGTGGGGAGAGACAGGAGGCTGGGAGGTCAGCAAGGAGTCTGATGTAATAATCGAGGCAGGATAGGGTGAGTGATTGTATTAAAAGTTTGGATAGAAGGAAAAGGCATATTTTAATGATGTTTTGCTGTTGGCACCTACAGGAATTAGTGATGGATTGAATATGTGGATTGAGTGAGAAAGCGGAGTCAAGGATAATGCCAAGAGAGGCAAGACAAGGGAGCAATCTATCAATCCATCATATATTTCTATTCTGACAATATGTGAGCTTGGAGTTCCTGAAAAAATTCCAATCACAATAATTGTTTTTTTCAAGAGGTTTCTGTCATTTTCTACACTATAAGCTCATTGTGGGCAGGGAACAGGTCTATCAGCTCATATATTGTACTCTCCCAAGTGTTTAGAACAGTGCTCTGCACAAAATACAATTGATTAATGGATCTTCCTTAGATGCTTTTTTTCTCCTGGTTAGAGTTATTTAAGAGATCTGCAAATCTGTATCTAATCATGTAGGAAACCAGTTGACATGGGCCCACAAACCCTAAAATCCAAATCAAAGCTGCTACTCTCTGTCTTCCCAAAAGGAATAATAAAGGTTTAAGAAAGTATCACTTGTTGGACCTAGAGCTGGGAATCTGAAAAAGTAGAAGATGGAGAAAATAAACATTAAAGAAATAGGAGGTATATTAGATGGCTAAGCAATAACAATAAAAAAATATGATTCAACATTTGTGAGCAGAAGCATTTGGAGGACAAGGTCGTAATTAAGGATGAGAGAGATGAGAGATACTGGGAGGATTCTGGAGCTAATTCTATTAGGGACTCCGTTGTATGCATCAAATTCATCCGTGATCAATTAGGCTCACTGCCCAATTTAATTTCTACTAAGACTGCTAGGTGATTTGCCTGATAGGAGATTGAATGATCCCCCCCCCCCCCCGCCACCTTGTGCGATTTTAATTTCTTACACACATTATGGGTTTAATTAAATTTTCAAATTACCCTGCTGAAAGGGTAAAGTGGAGTTGTTTGGTTCCCTGGATACTGTCTTGTTTCTGCCAAGGTATGGTACTACACACATGCTAACTAAGAACTTTGGTTATACTTTCCCCAGTGCCTAATACAGTGCTCTGCATGCAGTAGGCATTCAATAAATGAGGATTGGTTGATTGAAATCAACAGCACTGTGTGCTTTAGAACTATTCTTGAATTTAAAAAAAAAAATTAAACCCACTGTATTACTTCTATATTGATGGCAAAGAAACTCAGAACCCTAGATTGTTTAAAGTCAAACTGACAGCAAAATATAGTCATAAATGTGAGGATAGAGTTTCCATGCAGTGAGACAAATTCTCATTCCATCTATAAACCCAGGGCTTCCTTCAGATGTAGAGCTTCCATAGACTTCTGAAAAACAAAATCTAACCCAGACAGCTTGTTCCACAAACCTTATAAAAATTGTCTCAGCCTCAGTTATCTCATCTGTAAAAAAAAAAATGGGGGTTAAGTCCTCCTCCCTCCATTTTAGATCATGAGCTTTATGTGAGCCAGGGACTATGTCCAACCTGATTCTCTTGTATCTACCCCAGTGCGTAGTACAGTGCCTGGTAAAGAGTAAGTGCTTAATAGTATTGTTAAAACAGGGAAAACTTATGCTTTTGCTCACTTGTTCTAACAGCTGGAGTTTGTTCACCAGCAGTCTCTTCCAGGAATCAAAGTTGCCTAATGGAAACATCATGGGCCTGGGATTAGAGGACCTGCATTTTTATCCTGGCTGTCTTTGCTACTTCCTTCCTTGCGATTCATTACTGTTCTCCCTCCTTCTTAAACTGAGAGCCCCATGCGGGAAAGGGCCCTGTATCTACCCCAGTGCTTAATAATAGTGAATATGGTATTTCTTAAGCGCTTACTAATGTGCCAAGCACTGTTCCGAATGGTGGGGTAAATACAAGGTTATCAGATTATCCTAAATGGGGCTCACAGTCTTAATCCCCATTTTACAGATGAGATAACTGAGGCACAGAGAAGTAAAGTGGCTTGCCCGATGTCACACAGCAGACAAGTGGCAGAGCTGGGATTAAAACCCATGTTCTCTGACCCAAGCTTGTGCTCTTTCCACTAAGCCACAGTGCTCTTGGTGCTTAGAACAGTACTTGGTAGATAGTAACCATTTAACAAATACTGTTATTATTATTATGACATCTTAGAATATCATACCCAGGCAGGTTGAGTTGCTAGGTGAATGGTACTGATTTTCTTAACACTCAAAAGGCAAAACAAATACTGTTAAACTCTCCTGATTAGTGCTCTTAATTTGTTCTGTGCAAGTTCAGAAGAAGAACACTTAAATGAAGTTTAGTTTCCCAAAGGAAAAATATAAAAGCTCATTAATAATTTCCCAAGATCAAAAAACATAATATAATATCAGTGTGTTAAATCCCTCCAAATTAAACTGTGAGCCCCATGTGGAACAGGGACCGTGTCTGACCTGCATATTTTGTTATTGCCCCAGTGCTTAGTACAGAACTTCTACAAACATAGTAAGTGTCTAGCGAATATCACAGTTGCTGTTATTTTGGTAAACAGTGTACATATGCATGGCCAATAGTAGTTTATGAATTTTAACAATTACATCAATCATATTTGTCAAGTCCCTACTATGCATAGAACACTGTACTAAACACTTGGGCCAGTTCAATAAAGTTAAGGTGAACGGTTCCCACAAGGAGCCTACAATTTATATTAAAATATGTACTCGTAAAAAACACATCCGCCTGATCAAAAATTTGGTTTACATTAAGTGCATCCCTGACTCCAGACACTACATCAAATTGATCTAACAAACCTAAGTTTTTGCACTTGACTCCTGCAGCCCCTGACTCTCTCCAGTCACCTGTCAGTCGAAGAGTGTACTTCCCAGCAGACTGCTACTCTGTTGCATTCTTTGAGCCTCACTTTGTGGTAATGCTCTATTTTACTGTATCTTTTTGAGGCACGAGTATATAGTAACTTCAACCACAAAGTCCTGAAGCCTTCCTGCAGAAAGCCCTGTGGCGATGGGCTATCAGGGCAAGCAGAGGATGCTGCTGGAAGCCTTTAATCATGAACCTGTGGCAGGCACTGAGAGAGGAATAGATGCTCAGTGTTGACTGGAAGCAAGAGCAGCATCCCTATCCTTCTCGCTTGTGGTGCTTGCTCTATGGCACTTTATTTTCAAAATGCTATGCTTCACTCCCTTTGTAGAAAAGAAGGCATCTGGTGCAAACCAAGTAGACATGTTATTATCTCTGCTTAAATAGACCTGTTGTAATCATTTACATGCTGACTAGAGGTGTGTTTATAATCACACTAAGTCAGTCAAAATAGCTTACGGTCTGGGGAAGTCAGAGCTCAAGCTATTGGAGACTGTGCAGCTAATAATGGTGATAATTATTATGGTACTTGTTACATGCTTACTATGTGCCATCCACTGTTCTAAGCACTGGGATAGGTATGAGTTAATTAGGTTGGACACAGTCTCTCTTCCACATGGGTTCACACTCATATCCTCATTTGACAGAAGCACTAAAAAGTTAAGGGACTTGTCTAAGGTCACTGCGGTACAATACAATCATCTAAATTTATTGAACACTTATTCTTTGCTGAGGAGAAGCACTTGGGAGAGAACATCCAAAATGCTACCATGTTAATCCAATCACTCATCCTGTCCCACCTGGATTGCCCTATCAGCCTTAATGCTGACCTCCCAGCTTCCTGTCTCTCCCCACTCCAGTCCATACTTCACTCTGATGCTGGGATCATTTTTCTAAAAAGCATTCAGGGCTAATGCTAACTTTCTCACTGTGCCTCAGTTTCTGTATCTCACCACTGACCCCTCACCTACGTCTTGCCTCTGGACTGGAACACCCTTCCTCCTCAAATCTGACAATTACTCTCCTCCCACTTCAAATCCTTACTGAAGGCATATCTCCTCCAAGAGGCTTTCTCTAAACCCCCTCTACCTCTTCTCCCACTCCCTTCTAGTCCACCCTGACTTTCTCCCTTTGTACTCCCCTCACCCCCCACACCAGCCCCACAGCACTTACGACATATCTGTAATTTATTTATTTATATTGTCTGTCTCCTCCACCAGACTTTAAGATTGTTGTGGGCAAGGAATGTGTCTGTTTACTGTTGTACTGTCGTCTCCCAAGCGTTTAGTATAGTGTTCTGTACACCGTAAGCACTCAATACGTATGATTGAATGAATGAATAAAAATCACACTTGCTAACTTCAAGGAAATTACAAGATATCAGAGGGGACAAACACTAAAATAAATTATAAGAAAAGGGAAGCAACCTTGGAAGGACCCAAGGGCTTAAGGGGTGAGTATCCTAGTGCGTAGGTGACTTGGAAGTGAAGTGGCAATAGTAGGGAGGGGAAATAAGAATTGAGGAAGGAAGGTCTCTTGGAGGAGGTGCAATTTTAGAAGGGCTTTTAATATGGGAAAAATAGTGGTTGGTTGGATGGATGTGAAAGGAAAGGGATTTCCAGGCAGGAGGAGAGAACTTCATAATGTGTACTAAACACATTAACTACTCCGTATGTACCCTGATGGTGATGAGCAAGGATATAAGTAAGAAGTCAGTGGTGAGAGAGATGAGAGCAAGAGATTGAGTAGATTGGCTTGAGAGGAGCAAAGAGGTGAGATGGGTTATACTGAGAAAGAAGCAAGCATAAGTAGGTCAGAGAGAGCGGATTGAATACCTTAAAGCTGTTCATCAGAAGTTGTTCCTTGGTCTGCAGAGGAAACGGTAACCATTGGATGGCTCTGAGGAGTGGGAAGATTTGCTCCAAACAAGATTTTTGAAAAATGGTCCAGGCGGCAGAGATTCAATCAATCAATCAATGATATTTATTGAGTGCCTACAGCGTAGTCTGCCAGGAGGCTAATGTAATGAAATTCAATGGTATTTTTGTGGAAGATTGATAAAAGAAGTGCTTTATAAAGGGACATCAGTGGTGAAATCTTTCTTTGAGGTAGAACAATGTGCTGAAAAAATAACAAGTTATTCCATCGTAAATAATCACATAACAGTGAATATTGCATAGACCTTTGCTAAGGCTGTTGGATTGAGAGCTTTCATCAGTCTCAAATGAAATAAATTTAGAATGAACACTAGCAACAAAGAAGCTTCTTTTCTCCAGCAAATACATCCCTTTAATTAATATTGATAAGGAAGAAGAGTCAAGCCATAGATTAGTAATTGAAATTCTATATTGAATTTTTTTTTCTTATACCCCAATAATACATAAAGGAAAGAGTGTTGTCTAGTAGAAAGAGCATGGATTGGGAGTCAGAGGGCCTGGGTTCTAATTCTGGTTCTACCACCTGCCTGCTGTATGATGCTTGGCAGGTCACTTATCTGTCCCTCAGTTTCCTCATATATAAAATGGGGACTAAAATCCTACTCCCTCCTACTTCAACTGTGAGCCCCATATAGGACAGGGACTCTGTCTGACCTCATTATATTCTTTCTACCCAGTGTTTAGAACAGTGCTTGACACAGAGTAAGCATTTAAGTAGCATTAGTATGAGTACTATTATTTGATATTAGTCTTTATAGTATGGATGCTATCACTATGACAGTGTTTTTTATTATCCTATTCATTCTTATTTTTTTCTCTCTTTCCTTGTGCCCCTCTGATTCTCACTTTCTGTTCATCTCTCATGTTTTCCTTATTTCTCTCTGTTTTTCTCTTATATTCCTGCCTCTTTCTCTTGTGTTTGTATGTATTGTGTCTTCCTTTCTTCTTACAGGTACATGGCAGGGGTGCCGATTGTTTAAGATGCTTTGACGCTTTGATGTGAATGTCTGAGTGCCCCTATGTAACATTCTTTCACCCAGTTTAAGAAGTTGATTTCCAACCCGAGCTTGCCCTCTGATTGATTCTTGCAGAAGGGCTCTGATCTGTCTGGAACATTGGCCAATCCAATGACATATTTTGATCTAGTTGTTAGGAGAAGGGAAATGGTCAGTTTCCCCAGGAACCTTACATACCATGACATTGCATCCTGGCTCCTTGGGGGTGAGCCATGTCTGTCACATAGCCCCCAGCCTCAACCCTTTCTGAGGATAAAGAGAAAGGGAGAGGTCACTAAGCTGCTGCAGACAGGGCAGAAGCAGGGATAACAGAATGACCCACCTCACACTTCATCATCTCTGCTGCCTTGTTGCTAGATCAGTGACTTAGTTTAAACCACCTAGACATTAGATGAGGTGGAGAGATAAGGCAGCCATTTAAAGCAATCGATCACCTTGCACCCTCCTACCTCACCTCCCTATTCTCCTTACAGTCCAGCCCCCAGACTTCACTCCTTTAATGCTAACCTTGACACTATTCCTCTATCTTGTCATCTCATCACTGACCCCTGACCCATGTTCTGTTTCTCTTTCCTGGAATGCCCTCCCTGCTCAAATCCGACAGACAATTACTCTCCCCCCTTCCAAGAGGCTTTCCCTAACTAACTGCCCTCCCCTTTCCTCCTCTACACTCCCTTTTGTGTCGCCCTGAATTGCTCCTGTTGTTCAGACCCTCTCCCAGCCCCACAGCACTTAAAAATGCATATGTAATTTATTTATTTATATTAATGTCTGTCTCCTCCGCACTTCCCCCAGACTGTAAGCTTGTTGTGGGCAGGGAGTGCGAATATATCTGTTTATTGTTGTATTGTACTCTCCCAAGTGCTTAATACAATGCTTTACACACAGTAAGCACTCAATAAATACAATGGATGAATGAATGAATGATCAAGAAATCTTGAAGGACTCTCCTGATAAATGGGTCACAGTTCAAAATGATACTAATCCTTCTAATCTCCCCACCTTTGATCTCATTTATTAGAGAAGCTGGCCTCTCTCCAATTCGGTATTTAAGAAAATACCATCACGTTAGGTATGACTTTCCCCTTCAGCCCAATAAGCTAATGAACTTTGAAAGAGATTTGCATTCTTCCTCTTTTTGTTGAGTCTGACTTTCAAAGGGCATTGATTTTGAATAACAGAGAGAATTATACTGTCTTGAATAAGATGCTGTTCATAAAAACATGTCAAGAAATTGAGTCAAACCTTTTAACCAGATCCATTTGAAATCTTCCACTCTAAAAGCAACATTGAAGTGTTTCATCTGTACTAAGCAGTGAAACAACTCATATTTATTCTAAAGGAGTTTTGGTATTGTACTTCTTAGATATTGCACAATTTTTTTTTCTACTGGACTGAAAATTTGGAGAGCTGAAGTGAAATGCTTTAGAGATGGTCATTTTTTATCAAGAAATCCTTTTGGAGTTAGTTCTTTGCTCTGAAATAATTTACAGAAGCAGCACAAAAAATTCACATAACGCAAAGTTACTGCAGCCTAATCTTGAACTAAAGAGAAGCTCTTCCTGTTTCAATAAGTTTCACATTGTCAAATAGCAGTAATTCAGTAAGTCCTCTCAAGTTCTCCTACTCTGGAGGAGAGAACTCAGTTTCTCTGGGTGCTCTATCTAGTTCAGTGTTTGAGGCAGCCATGGACTGTTTCAGCAACTGAGTTTCTTGCTCATTCTGCTGAGATTCAGGTTAAAATAGGGTGGGTAGTTACAGGACACTAAACACTCCTGACATGGACTCTCTGAATCCTGGTTTGGGGGTTCAGTCTCAACTCCTCTAACACCTCTCTCCTGCTGTTGATCTGACTTGGAAATTGAGACAGACCAAAGCTCTCTCCACATTTAGAAGAAGCATAGTGGCTCAGTGAAAAGAGCTCAGGTTTGGGAGTCAGAGGTCATGAGTTCGATTCCCGGCTCTGCCACTTGTCAGCTGACTGTGGGCAAGTCACTTCACTTCTCTGTGCCTCAGTTACCTCATCTGTAAAATGAGGATTAACTGTGAGCCTCACGTGGGACAACCTGATTACCCCGTATCTACCCCAGTGCTTAGAACAGTGCTCTGCATATAGTAAGTGCTTAACAAATACCAACACTATTATTATTATTTCAATCCCCCCACCTCAAACTCCCATTTCCAACAATCTTTCCTTGATCAATTTCCCAGCATCCTGAGTAATTAACATTTCTTCAGCCCTTTTGAGCGTAGTCAAACTTATTTACGCCCTTCTTAGTACTCATATACATATCTCTCTAATTTATTTAATTTGATCACCCTAAATTAAAGGACTTTTATTCTTGTATCTTCCATTAGAGAGCACACTCCTTGTGGGCAAGGATCATGTCATTTTTTTATTCTGCATTTCCCAGCTGAATAAATTTTATGAATAGGAAAGGGAGGAGATCCTCCTCTAAGAACTATCCATTGATGTCTCACCCTCACCACAATTATATGGCCACATACAAGAGGGAGAATTGGCTCCAAATGTATTGTGAATATATCAAGAATAATTTATAATGTGTAACAACAGTGATCTACCCAGCCAAGTATTCTGAGAGTTTAGAACAGTGATCCACCCATAGTAAGCACTCAATAGATACCAGTGATTGGTTGATATTCTGGCTTCAACAATGGTACCAAGGAATCTTGGAGGAAGAGAGGGAATTTTTCTCTCCTTGACTTCCAGCTTTGACATTCAAATCTCATTATATTGTGAACTTCTTAAAGAGGGGTTTTTTTTTGTTTTTTTGTTAAGCGCTTACTATGTGCAGAGCACTGTTCTAAGCGCTAGGGTAGATACAAGGTAGTCAGGTTGTCCCACATGGGACTCACAGTCTTCATACCAATTTTACAGATGAGGTAACTGAGGCACAGAAGTGAAGTGACTTGCCCACAGTCACACAGCTGACAAGTGGCAGAGCTGGGATTCGAACCTATGACCTCTGATGCCCAAACCCGGGCTCTTTCCACTGAGCCACGCTGCTTCTCATGTAATGGGTTGTAATGTGTCTTCAGCCTCTATCACACTATTCCAAGTTTTTAATAGCATGCTTGGCATAAAAGTAGGCACCCAGTAAATCCTATTGGCTCACTGACGAGAGGAAACCTTTATTCTCTGTCATAGGATTTGAATTGTCCAATATGTACATTTTGAACAGTGATGATCAGATTTCCAAAAGTTATTGTAAAGTAAATTAAACCCAGATTGGACTACCTGCACAATTCCACAGTAGGCCAGATGAAGATGTATGAAAAGGTCCTAGTAATTACTAGCAAGAGAAAAACCTCTGAATTCCTGCAAGGAGTAAAGGGAAGGACAGTGGAGAAAAAAAAAAACTATTTTCAAAGTATTTTGAAAGGTAATTCTATGCAACAACAATGCAGAAACTAGAAAATCAAATCAAATTGAAAAGAGTCTAGAAACAATTTCCTCTATTTCAGGAAATTTTGAAAATTAATGTAATTAAAGCATAATATTCCTTGGTCCCAAGGACAGGACAGTATCCTCCAAAAGCCACACAGGGAAAGTCAACCTAATAAAAGTAGTAGTTCAAATTATGTGAGTTTGAGTTGAAGAGATTTTCAAGAGTAAATTTAAAGACAGAAGTATAAAAGTCAGAATTGAACCCTGAAGAACATCTACTGCTGAAGAATGAGGAAAAAAAGTCATCAAAGGAAATTGAAAAAGAGGGTTTATGACTCAGAAGCTATTATATAGTCTACAAACACAACGCTGAGTCTTGGTGATACTTCTGACTTTGAGTTATTTCAGACACCATCCATAGTTAATGCATACCAATATCACTGGTGAAAATCTCATCATCAATACAGTCCTGTAATAATAATAATAATGGTATTTTTTAAATGCTTACTATGTGCCAGGCACTGTACTAAGTGCTGAGTACAAGTAAATCAGGTTGGACACAGTCCCTGTCCCACATGGGGCTCAATCTCAATCTCGATTTTACAGATGAGGTAAAGACACAGAGAAATAAGTGACTTCCCCAAGGTCACATAGCAGACAAGTGGTGGAGCTGGGATTAGAGCCCATAAGCTTCTGACTCCCAGGCCCATGCTCTATCCACTAAACCATGCTGCTTCTCAACTCTACCCTAGAGATAGCTAAGGAAAGGCATCCAAGAGCAGTGCCCATTCACTCTTGACAGTTGCAGCTGTGTTTCCTTACCCTAAAAGTCCTGTTATGTTATGTTGCCTGGAGCTCCAGTATGGGAGTTTTCATTTTCCGGGCACTGACACAGTCATCAGTATTGACACAGTCATCAGTATTTGGAATGCTGATTTTCAACACATCCTTCGTATTGCTAGTCTGTGTTTAGAGCATGCTAGACAAACTAAATCCACAACTTCTCACCTCATATGGCTGTAATGAATATCTTCTTGAAAAGGGTGTTTATTTGGCCTGCAAAAGTAGTTTTGGTAATTACAATCTGATATTTGGCATTATCTTTGAAATGAATAGACCATTGCTTTCTAAGCATTAAAACTTCTTGGGTGCTACAGTGCAAAACAACATTTTATTTGAGAGTCAATAGATGATGATTATGGGATGTGTTAAGTACTTAACTTGTGTCAATTATTATTCTAGGTGCTGTGATAGATACGGGTCAATCCGCGAAAACACAGTCCCTATCCCACATTGGGTTCCCAATCTAAGTACAAGGGATAACAGATATTGAATCCTGACTTTGTAGATGAGGAAACTGAGGTACAGAGAAGTAAATTAACTTGCCCAAGGTCACAAAGCAGGCAAGTGGCAGGGCTGGGATTAGAACCCAAGTCACCTGACTCCCAGATCCAAGATGTTTTTTACATTTGAATTGCCATACATCATGGTACCAGTACATGAAAACACTGACCACATTTCCACATTTCTCCTTTCCCCCCACTTTTGACTGCTTCTGTTATGGACCTTGAATTTGGACTAAAAGCTCTGAAGGGCCAGCTGAATCCATCGGGTAGTTTTTATCCACCATCATTCTCTACAAATATTAGTATTCAATCTGATGTATCAGAAAACTGAAGTATAAAACAAATATATTCATGTCATGGAAAGGACAAGTGTATATAGTGTGGCAAAATGTAGATCAAGTCGATTAACTTTATTTTATGTCAAAAAGATTCATCCAGAAACCTCTTTGGATGTATCCTGGGAATATACTAATGAACAGTATCAGATAAAATTAACTAGTAAACAAACTGTCAAGTTAATGGATAAATCAGAAGACAAATATGTCTATCTGTGGTGAGTGAGAGTGACTCCATTTTGTATTATTTGACCCCGGGAGCAACAAGGCAAAAATGACTCCATCTTGGATTATTTGACTCCAGGAGCAACAAGTCCCAAGGATGATTTAGAGGAGAAACTGTATTATCTGTATTAACTTGTATCTACCCAATTGCTTAGAACAGTGCTTGGCACATAGTAAGTGCTTAATAATCACCACAGTAATCATTATTATTATTATCTCTCTGAGGAGTTTTGAAGAGAGGACCTAACAAGTCGAAGACAGCAGGCAATCCTGAGAAGCCCCCCTGCTGCAATCCCCCAAGAACAATGGATAAAAGGGGTAACAAACTGGTCCTCTTTGGCCGGCATGGAACCACCTAAGACATGCCCTGAGACAGCTTTGATTACGACTTGAACCACTATGATGATGAGCTGCAGGCAGTCCGACTCCTTGAAACTATCTTCTTCAGTAAAACTTAGGGCAAACCAGTTGGAGTGATAACTGTATGCATAGTGTTGAGTGTGTGTGTGTGTGTGTATGCATATGCACCTGACCCCTGTTTTAGTTTAAAATAAAGCTTTCCACTGTACCAGTGGTGTTTGGTTTTACTTTTTGACATGTCATTTGAGCACCCAAATTAACAAGGGAGTCAAATCCTTGGTTAAAGGCTTGTAGGTAGAGCACCTGATATCATGGGAGAGCAATACCCAGACGGGGCTCATGATACTATCATACCATCATCACCAAAACTGCAAAATGTGTGACTATAACCCTAAAGACAATTGCAAGAAAATCACTATTGTATTGCATTTGCCTTTTATAATGTTAGCATTAAAATAAAAATGAGTATTTGTAAAAGCTTTGCTTTAAAATAGTCAATTTCATAAGTGTTAGAGTTGGCTGAAAGGATGACATGGCTCAGGGTGCAGAACAATGATCTTGGGAAAGCTCATTGAATAAGGTGGGAACCTAGAAGGGATTTGAATGTAGAGAGAATATGGTTTACCTAATCGAATCTTATCTCGTCTCTCACTATACTACAAGTCATGCTCTGTCTTCTTCCCAAGCAAACAATAATTTTCCTTCCTAACCCTTCCTCCACCTACCCATACTAACACGTTTTCCATTTCCTGTAACACCACCAATGTCAATATCACAAACTCATCCATTCTTCTATTAACCTCACATAAAACGTTACTCTTTCTTGAGGGATGTCCCACTGACAATTCATATTTAACATGCCGAAACAGAACTCCATTATCTTCCCACCCACAAACTGTCCTTCATGTGACTTTCCCAGAACTATTGACAGCACCACCATGTTTCCTGCCTCGCAAGCCCGTAACCTTGGAATCCTCAACTCATCTCTTTCATTCAACCCACATATTTGATTTGAAACTAAATCCTGTTGGTTCAACCTTCATAACATTGATAAAATTTGCCCTTTCCTCTCCATACAAGCTATTGCCATATTAATCCAAGCATTTATCCTAAGAAGCAGCATGATTTAAAGGATAGATCGTAGGTAGGCCTGGGAATCAAAATGACCTGGGATAGATTCCCAGTTCTGCTATATGTCTGCTGTGTGATTTGGGGCCAGTCACTTCACTTATCTGGAACTCAGTTACCCCATCTGTAAACTGGGGAATAAGAGAGTGAGCTCCATGTGAGACAGAGACTGTATCCAACCTGATTTACTTGTATCTACTCCAGTGCTTAGAACAGTGCTTGACAGATAATAAGTGTTTAACAAGTACCATAATTATTATTATCCTATCCCACCTTGACTACTGTATCAACCTCCTTGCTGATCTCCTTGCCTCCTTTCTCCCCCCACTTCAGTCCATACTTCACTCTACTGCCCAGATCATTTTCTTACAAAAATACTCAGTCTGTATTAACCCACTCCTCAAGAACCTCCAGTGGTTGGGCATCCACCTCTGCATCAAACAGAAACTCCTTACCATCAGCTTTAAAGCACTCAGTCATCTTGCCCCCTCCTACCTTACCTCACTGTTCTCCTACTACAATACAGCCCACACACTTTGCTCCTCTAATGCCAACCTACTCACTGTACTGCTCTTGTCTATCTCACCACTGACCTCTCACCCATGTCCTGCCTCTCTCCTGCAGTGCCCTCCCTCTTCATATCTGACAATCACTCTCTCTACCTTCAAAGTCCTAGTGAAGGCACATCTACTCCAATAGACTGTTCCTGATTAAACCCTCATTTCCTCTTCAACTTCCATCTTTATCACCCTTGGATTTGCTCCCTTTTTCACTTCTCAGCCCCACAGCATTTATGTACATAGCCATAATTTATTTATATTATTCATATTCATTATTCAATATATTATTCATTTATATAGGAAGACTTACTATGTAGAGCCTGGAAAAGTCATGAAATGTGCTGATGTAACAATTGCCACAAAAATACAAATTGTAAAATACTATGGTGTTTCCAGTGACATAGTAAAATACTATGGTGTTTCCAGTGACAATGTATGGATCTGAAATCTGGACAGTGAAAAAACAGGATAGAAAGAACATTGATTCTTTTGAAATGTGGTGTTGGAGAAGGCTTCTGCAAATACCATGGACTGCCTGAGAAACAAACAAATGGATTTTGGAGCAAATTCAATCAAAGTGGTCTTTGGAAGGCCAAATGACTCAACTTAGATTAGCATATTTTGGACACACAATCAGGAGGACTAATTTTCTGGGGAAGACACTACTGCTAGGAAAAGTCCAGGGAAAACGTAGAAGAGGCAGACCAGAAGCTAGATGGATAGAAACCATAACAACGATAATGGAAGAACCATTAGGAAGGTGGCAGATTATGGCAGAGGACAGGATGTTCTGAGAAAGTATATCCATGGAATTGCTATGAATCGGAAATGCCTCAATAGCATTTAATAATAAAATATTATTGTCTGTCTTCCTCTCTGACTTTAAGCTCATTGTGGGCAGGGAACATGTTTACCAACTCTGTTATATTGTGCTTTCCCAAGTGCTTAGTACCAGTACTCTGCACACAGTAAACACTCAAAAAATATAACTGATTTAGGTATTTCTTAGGCTCCCCCATCTTCCTAGTTATGTCAACTCATCAGTACTCAGCACTGATGTATTCATCTGCTACTGATATCAGTGCAATAGGTAGTATATTCAGCAGTGATTGTCATCTGTCCCCCCCATTAATTTGTCAGCTCCTCAAAGGATAGGAAATACCTCTCTTCTTTTCCATTCTCCAGCAGGAACAAGAATAGCAGGTAAAAGAGAGTACAAGAGCTGCTGCTGCACAAACCATTCTTACCAGAATTGATTCCTCCATGCAATCTATGTGTCCTGTATTCCCAGAAAGGAGTCTTGCCTTGTTCCTTACTTTACTCACAATAAAGCACTCATTCAATAATGTTGATCTTGATGATGATGTTCTTTGTCTGGCTTTTTAATTCTGTAGAATTTGGGGACCATTCATTCCTTGCAATTTATTATGGATACAGGATTAATTAGAAGATGGAAGAAATATTATTCCATCATCCCCAAAGCAGTTTTTCCTTATTTTCCCTAGTGTGTATCTCTCTAAATATAAAGTTCCCAAACTCTAATATCCCACACTTGTGTGTCCTACTGGAAAGGCATATAAAACACAATACAGAAATGATGTACCCTGCTAAACAAATTTACACACAAGTAGGTATTCTTAAACATAATCTATGCCACGTGCATATAGGTCCAATACTATGATTTGAGCTACAGAATAAATTTCACTAAAGCAAATATAAGGTAAACACATAAATTATGAAATTTATTATCAATCAGTGAATGGTATTTATTGAACACTTACTATTTACAGAACACTGTACTAGGCAAAGGTTTCTCAGTCTTGGGGAATGAATAGTCTATGAGGATGAGATAGAACTCCCACAAAAACAGCTATCATGGTTTTGTTAATAATTCATTAATATTCTCCTTCTAACCCCACTCCCTTGAAGAAGTCATTCATTTCCCAAATTCAACCCTCCAGCCCTAACATCCTTTCTTCTCTGTCCTCTAGACTGTAATCTCCTTATGAGAATATGGGGCAGGGACTATGTCTACCAACTTTGTTATATTGTATTGTTCTTTCTCAAGCACTTAGCATAGTGTTTTGCACACACTAAGTCTTCAAATACAATTTTTGACTGAAGTGCATCTGTTGCAGGCTAAGGTTCAAAATTACTCATTTAAATAATGAAATGCTCAATCATAAACTGACCCAAAATAAATCACTTTGAATTTGAAAAGAGAACAGGAGAACTCCCTCAAGAAAAGCAGAGTGGCCTAGTGGGCAGAGTACAGGCCTGAGAATTAGAAGACCTGGGTTCTTATAATAATAATAATAATAATGTTGGTATTTGTTAAGCGCTCACTATGTGCCGAGCACTGTTCTAAGCGCTGGGGTAGACACAGGGGAATCAGGTTGTCCCACGTGGGGCTCACAGGCTTCATCCCCATTTTACAGATGAGGTAACTGAGGCACCGAGAAGTGAAGTGACTTGCCCAAAGTCACACAGCTGACAAGTGGTAGAGCCGGGGTTCGAACCCATGACCTCTGACTCCAAAGCCCCTGCTCTTTCCAGTGAGCCACGCTGCTTCTCTATCTGGACCTGCCAATTGTTTGCTTTGTGACCATGGGCAAGTTACTTAAATTCTCTGTGCTTCAGTTGCCTCATCTGTAAAATGGGAATTAAATCCTCCTTCCCTCAATTTAGACTATGAGCCTCGTGTAGGACAGAGACTGTGTCCAACATGATGAACCTGTATCCATCCCAGCATTTAGAATAGGGCTTAACACATAGTAAGTGCTTTACAAGTACCATAAAAAATTAAGATAGGAGAAAGGATTCGTTAAGGAAAAAAAAACAATAGTCTGCAACCTGAATTGGTTGATTTCATCAACTTAATGGTCAAAGCAACAAATCAGCTTTCCCCAAATATCTAAAATAAGGAAAAAGAAATGAGAAAAAGAGAAAGTAAAAACCATGAAAACAAAAACCACAATAAACACAAATGAGTTTTTATTTTAAATTTAATCTATTGGTCTTAACTGTATATCCACCTGAATTATTTTAATCACATTTGAATTGTTTGAACAATTAAGGGATGTTCAAATTGTTAGAAATCCAGAGGCTATCTTTAGCTCAGATGAAATAACCCTTTCATTCCTCTAGCCTTAGAATTTTAGTTAGTTCCTGTAACAGATCCATAGATGATATAAACATTTTGACAGAAAACTGTTGGAGGCGACTGTAGTGTAAAACTCCCTGAAAACAAATATTCTGTGACTTGGTGTGCAAGATACAATTTTCTTTGCATAGAGACAAAATGAAGTGATGACAGAGTTCACAAAGCTTATTCTTTTTCTGAAATTGCATTCTGACCTTTCCTTTCAATGGGTGTCTTTCTAAAAGTTAAACTCGACAGCCCAAGAAATTTTGCAGACTTTGGTCAGTAAACTGGCAATCATAGTTCTGGAATCTGCTATTTCTCCTTTATATCCTTTTTGCTCAAGAGAATACTAAAAAGACATGTCAGCTTTTCTGAGTTGTTACTTGATATTGATAGAAAATGCTATATGTTTAAATATTTCCCTTCTCAAAGGTTTTGTTGATGGAGAGTATAAACCTGGAAGCTAGAGTTACTATATAATAATGATGGTATTTGTTAAGCACTTAACAAGCACTGTACTAAGCACTGGGGTTGACACAAGCAAATCAGGTTGGACACAGTCCCTGTCCCACGTGGGGCTCACAGTCTTAATCCCTATTTTACAGATGAGGTAAATGAGGCCCAGAGAAGTGAAATGACTTGCCCAAGGTCACACAGCAGACAAGTGGCCAATTCGTAATTAGGACCCATTACCTTCTGACTCCCAGTCCCATTCCCTAACCCCTATGCCATGCTGCTTCTCATGAACAAACACTCTTAACCAGGAAGTTAAAATCTTTAATAAACTTAAGAAAATTGGCTCAATCTTGAAACTTCATCAGGAAAATGGAAAAATGTGGTTTTTCAAACACTTTAAATACAGGTGATAGATCAAAAGTTTACCTTATTAATCGAAAAATAATACTGATGGTATTTATCAATTATTTTACTAAATGCCAAGCACTATGCTAAGCTCTGGAGTTGATACAAGAGAATTAGACTGGATACTGTGCCTCCTTAGATTTTGCAGTCTAAGAGGGAGATAAGACAGGTGATTTACCCCCATTTCACAGATTACAAAACTGACTCCCAAAGAGGCTGAACAATGTTTTTCAAGGTCGCATAATAGTCAAGTGGCAGTGCTAGAACTAGAACCCAGGTCTCCTGACTCCCAGTGCTGTGTTGTAAGCTCACTGAGGGCAGGGATTCTGTCTGTTATATTGTACTCTCCCTAGCACTTGGTACAGTGCTCTGCAAACAGTAAGTGCTCAATAAATGATTGACCTACTGTTTTCTTTCATGGACCTAATTCATTAATTCATTCAAACATATTTATTGAGCTCTTCCTGTGTGCAGAGCACTGTACTAAGTGCTTCGAAAGTACAATTCAGCAATAAAGAGAAAATTCCTGCCCACCTTGGGTTTACAGTCTAGAAATACATTATAGTCATTATTTAGATAATAGTTACTATTTAAATCCTTGAAAGTTAATCAGTCTAACATCTCTATGCTATTTAGGGTCAGAGCATTTGATCTGTGGTAGAAGTTTGCCTCATCTTATTAAGTGCATCCTCTACTATAGGTTTATTATGGGCAGGGAAACTGTGCTAATTTTGTTATATTGTAGTGTCCCCAAGTACTTAGTACACTGCTCACACATAGAAAATATTCAATAAATACCAATGATTGATTGATATCGCACATTACTGGCTTAATAATGCTGAAATGAAGTGCATAATGTGAAAAAGAAATTAGGCAAATATATTTACATTCAATATAGTAAAGCAGTAAAAATATATTTTTTTTCTACATGCTGCTGTGAACTTTTCCTATCCTATAGATTCCAGTATCACAGAAGAAGCTAACATGGTATAGTAAACCACTGAAATATTGGACATTAATAGCTGCTTCCTATGGCAAGATCAAGACAAAGTTATTCCATTTACCCTGAGTTAGACTCAGGAATAATGAGCAAGTTCCTTGATAAAAGTGAATTACTTTCAAATAAATTAAATCTTCCAAACTATGAACTGGCAAGATTAAAGGTTGATCTAAATCTACCCATAGATTCAGCCTAAAATTCCATCTCTGAAGCAATGGTTTTGCTGTAATGACAGCAACATGTGTGTATATCCCTTCAGAGCCTTATCCTCAGTTCAAAGCCTTAAAAAGCACATCTCCTCCAAGAGACCTTGCTAAATCCTCTTTTTCTTTTATTTTACTCCCTTTTAGGTCACTCTGATTTGCTGCTCTCTTTATTCATTCCCCCCTCCCAGCCCCACAACACTTATGTATATATCTACATCCATTTATATTAATGTCTGTCTTAGCCTCTAACTGTTAGCTCATTGTGGGGAGACAATGTGTCTGTTATATTTTTTATTGTACTCTCCCAAGTTCAGTACAGTGCTCTGAACACAGTAAGTGCTTAATAAACAAGACTGGCGTGGCTCAGTGGAAAGAGCACGGGCTTTGGAGTCAGAGGTCATGAGTTCGAATCCCAGCTCTGCCACTTGTCAGCTGTGTGACTGTGGGCAAGTCACTTCACTTCTCTGTGCCTCAGTTACCTCATCTGTAAAATGGGGATGAAGACTGTGAGCCCCACGTGGGACATCCTGATTCCCCTGTGTCTATCCCAGCGCTTAGAACAGTGCTCTGCACATAGTAAGCGCTTAACAAATACCAACATTCGATTAGACTGTAAGCCCGTCAAACGGCAGGGACTGTCTCTATCTGTTACCGACCTGTTCATCCCAAGCGCTTAGTACAGTGCTCTGCACATAGTAAGCGCTCAATAAATACTATTGAATGAATGAAAAGACTGACTATAAGAATGCCATGGTCTGTCAGATTTAATAATAATAATAATGTTGGTATTTGTTAAGCGCTTACTATGTGCCGAGCACTGTTCTAAGTGCTGGGGTAGACACAGGGGAATCAGGATGTCCCACGGGGGGCTCACAGTCTTAATCCCCATTTTACAGATGAGGTAACTGAGGCCCAGAGAAGTTAAGTGACTTGCCCACAGACACACAGCTGACAAGTGGCAAAGCTGGGATTCAAACTCATGACCTCTGACTCCAAAGCCCGTGCTTTTTCCACTGAGCCACGCTGCTTCATAGCATTAGTGCTCAGTAAATACAAATGATTTACTGATGAGCTGTTCCACCCTTGAAAGTCTCTGATATAATAATGATGGTACTGGTTAAGTGCTTACTATCTGCCAGAAACTGTACTATGTGCTGGGGTTGGATAGAAACAAATCAGGTTGGACACATTCCCTGTCCCATTTGGGGCTCACTGTCTCAATCCCCATTTTGCAGATGAGGTATCTGAGGGCAAAACAAGTGAAATGAGTCGCCCAAGGTCACAGTAGAGAAGTAACGTAGCTAGGACTAGAACCCATGACCTTTTGACTCCCACGCCTGGGCTCTGTCCACTAGGACATGCAAGCTCAAGTTGGTACTGTCCAAACACTGAACTGATTTTACCCTATACTCTAATAAAAATATGAAGTCCCATAGCTTGACTTCAGGATAATGATTTGGGGTTGAGAAAGAGAGGAAAACACACTCAAAAAGCAGTGTGGCTCAATGGGTAGAGCATGAGAGGGACCTGGGTTTTAATCCCAGATCCACCAGCTCTCTGCTGTGGGTAACGTTGGGCAGTTCACTTCTCTATGCCTCAGTTACCTCATCTGTAAAATGGGGATTAAGGCTTTGAGCCCCATGTGGGCATGGACTGTGTCCAACCTGATTGGCTTGTATCTGCCCCAGTACTTAGTACAGTGCCTGGCACATAATAAGCACTTAGATACCATAGTATCTAATATCTAATAGAATCTAATATATGCACATACACACACACACACATTTTCACCAACAGCCTCCAAATCCAATCAGGGATTGAAAGTGCCAAGATGTACTTTATCAGATTTTCACCCTTTATTCATCCCTCCCTCAATGCCACAGGATTTATTAACATCTGTCTCCCCCTCTAGACAGTAAGCTCACTATGAACAGGAAACTTGTCTATCAAATTTGTTATTTTGTCTTCTCCCAAGTGCTTAGTACTCTGCACACAGTAAGTCCTCAGTAAACAGAATTTACTGATTGAGCTTTGGCATATTCACTTTGAAAATGAATTAGTTCACAAAAGAAATTAAGTGTGTCCTTACAAAGAAATTGAAGGGCGGACACATACATCTAGCTCAAAAGTAAATGTCCAGTCATATTTTCTGACATTTAAATTGCACCTAGAAATGCATTAGTTATTTTTTGAGATTACAGTATTTTAAAAAAAATCACTAGGGATTCGTTAGGGAACTTGAAATAATTAAAGCACTATCAAACATGTAGTAAGACTTTTTAATTGCTAATTTTGGTGTGTTTTTACTGTAGTCATTAATTATGTACTGAAAGATTCTAGTTGATACTTTGAAATAAAAAGTATTTCACCAGTTGGTAAATGAATGTCACTTTATATTAATTATTCTGTACAGTCTGTGATTTTGAACAGTAAAGCACCATCCCCTGAGGGATTATGTTGTAGCAAATCCTCAGAGAGGCAAATTCAAGATGGGTGAGTAATTGCAGAAATTAGAAGCAGGGTTAAATTTCCACACCAATAGTAGATTTTTATATAGAATTAGTGTTGTTTCAAACTAATGGCATAGATAAACAAAACAATGTTATGAAAACAAAAAAGTCCAAACAGCTCAAGAAAAACATGGTTGGCAAGATTTTTGTGCTCAGATAATTTAGAATGAACGTTTGGAAGCGGTACCTGTCTTCTAAAGGCTTACATCCATCTTAAGCATTAGTCACAGTACAATAACTTTAATATTAATTATTGTAAAACAGCAAATAGATCATGTAATTGTCACCCATTTCAATTTTTAATAAGAAATATTAAAATTTAATGGATAGAAAATATAAAAAAATTCAAAGCGAACACTTCTGGGGATTTGGTTCTTTTAGGACAAAATTCCTCCACCAATAATTAAGGAAACTAAATTAAAAGAAATGCATTTAGGAGGGTACTAGATATGATGTTATTTTTTGTTTGAAAAAAAAAAAGAAAACACCAAACCCCTACAAAAAGACTTTTTAATGAAAATGCTGACAGGCCTTTAACTAATAATGCTGCTAGCAGGACTGTGATAATAATTGGATATGGGGTGGAATTCAAAGTTGATTTTATAGATTCTTAGTGCCTGAGGAGTACTATTCATTTCTGTTTGAAATAGCTGAGAGTAAACGTAGCATCATTGCTGAAAGGACACTTAAAAAATGGTTCTGTCTCTATTAGCTCTGGAGAAACAATCCTACTTGATAGATTTAGTGATGTGTGAAACATTGGTAACCTATATCTGGGAGCTGTTGGAGAAATGATCCAATGTGATTTATATTTAATGTCTTAATTTGTTGTATTAAACAAAACCTGCATGTCATCTTAAGAGTGCCCAAATGTAGCTAAATAATTTATTTGCCATAGGATAGTTCATTCAAGTGTAAAATTAAATAACACCTAAATAAAGCCGAAGACCTTAAAGGTTGAAGCAATTAAGCACTTATCTAACAGACGTTTTTTTCCCCTGTGTATCTTTTCCAAGAAAACAACTCAAATGAAGATATCTTTGCCTAAAATTACCATTGACTTATTGAGTTCTATAGTACTCAATGAAGCCGTAATGTTTTTTTTCAAATGCAAGTGAATACTTCACCCTGTCATGGAGATAAATGAAGTGAATTCATCAAGAAACTAAACTCAATATAAATATTGATGATTTTATACATGATAGCACACAGTCACTTCCATTTAAGAGGTGTCCTAAAGGCTATAGCCTGTGTCTGAAGGGCACACTCAACCTACATAAGATATGGTCTTTCTGAAACATTTATTTTTCACACTCGAGAGAACCCATCTGTGTTATCTCTATCAGTTTATGGTAAACCCAAACAAGTATAAAACAATTCAGTTTTTCTGGAAAGGCATATGTGTTCAGGCTGTTTTATTTGTTTTTCAGATTGAAGAGCTTTATCTTTTGGTTACTTCTAATGGCAAGACTTGAATCAATGGCTTTTTTGGAACAGCACATCCAAGATATCCTTATTTTCTTTTTGTCAAATGCTTTTGTGATTTATCTTTCAAATCTTCTTTCTCAACTAGCTGTTGAAACTCTGGTCTGACTTGTAGTCTATCTCCAACTTCTACAAATGGTTCTTCTCTAGCCTAATTGATCTCCCATCCCCAAATATCTGTAGTCGTATTTTTCCCCTTGCCCTCCAATAGGCATTTCCTCCCTGTTCATTTTCCAAAAATTCAGATTACAGTTGCTCACTGTTTAAATTAAGGCATCTCCAACCTCCAAATTTGGCTTATACTTTCTTTTCCACTTCTCCCTAATGTCTTATCTAAGCTCATTTTGATATTATTTACCATCTCCAAAGATAGCCCTTAGAGCACAACATATTCCTCATTTTTCCAGATAGTCATATTTTTTTCTCAAAACTTAAATAGGCCAAAAAGCCAGTTCCCAACTATGTTGCACTTTGTATTGTCTGTTTTATTGTCTGTTCAGTTTTTAAAGCTAAGAAACATTTGATTGCCAGCCTACATATTGTCAGTAAACTACTGTTAAATTCATAATTTAAGTGTTTATAATGACAAAAGTGTGTAAAAATGGGTTTTAAACACTGTTCTTTTTTTTCTGGACTGGTATTTAACAGATGGGGAAGTCTGGATAAGTCTACATCACAATTCTTTACCAGAAGTCAATGGTAAAGAGGATGATTTTGCCTCAAAGTGTATGCAAAGAGAACCTAGCAGTAAAAGTATGCTTTGAATGTAAGTCAGTCAATCATATTAATTGAGGACTTACTGTGTGAGGCATGCTAAGTGCTGGGGAGAGTTCAATATATCAATTTAACAGGCTCGTTCCCTGCCCACAACGAGCTTACAGTCTACGGGGCAGGGAATGTGTTAGGTCTGGAGAAACTGATAAAAATACCTTGATTTTTTGCATTTATCTATCTCTGTTTTGTCTGCACATCAACCCTCTAAGGTAAGTAGGAAAGCAGGTAATATTATCCCTATTAGGCCTATGAGGGAACTGAGGTACAGAGAGATCAAGTGATTTGCCCAAGGTCACAGAGCAAGCTGGTGGCAAAGCTCAGAAATGAACACCAGATCTTCCAAAACTCTTGCAATTTTGCTTGCATCTCAGGGGTGCAAACTTGACTTGTTAGCAAATTAGCAAAAGATAAATTCACCAGTGTAATTTACTAATTAGAACTTCATTCAATATGGAAAACTCTTAGATTAGTGAGTCTCAGTGGAAGGAGCCTGGGCCTGGGAGTCAGAGTTCATGGGTTCTAATCCTGGCTCTGCCACTTGTCAACTGTGTGATTTTGGGGAAGTCTCAACTTCTCTTTGCCTCAGTTCTCTCATCTGCAAAATGGGGATTAAGACTGTGAGCCCCATGTGGGACAACCTGATTACCTTGTATCCCACCCAGCGCTTAGAACAGTGCTTGCTTGGCACATAGTTAGTGCTTAACAAATAGTCACTTAACTTTTCTGTGCCTCAGTTACCTCATCTGTAAAAATGGGATTAAAAAATGTGAGCCCCACGTGGGACAATCTGATTACCTGTGTCTACCCCAGCGCTTAAAACAGTGCTCTGCAGGTAGTAAGCGCTTTACAAGTGCCATAACAATAAATACCATCATCGTCATTATTATTACTATTATTATGTTTCAACAGGATTACTGGAATTGCTTCAGCTCACCTTCATTATAGTGTAAAACCGTGTGATGAGGGAAAGTGTCACTTCCTTGCTTTTTACCAGTTTGCCTGCTATGTGATTTAGAGCTAATCACTTAATCTCTGCATCCCAGCCTCCCCAACTGTCAAATAGGGATTAAATGTTGTTCTTCCTCCCCTTTAGACATTGAGTCTCAAGTGGGCCAGGGACTTTTCTAATCTGATTGCAATCTATCTACCCAAAGATTTGGTACATTGTTTAAACAAGTATCACAGTTATCATTATTATTATTGCTTTCCAAGAGCTTTATCACCTCCCCATTGGGCGTTCAGTAAATGCTGCTACTACTCAGCATCTACTGTTACCCAGCTTTGACTCTTGATTGGCCTGTGGCCTTACATTAGTGATCAATATCGAGTTCCTTCTGCCAGTTGATAGAACTGGTATGTCGGGGATTCTGGGCCAGGTTCAGAGTCAGAATGTAGCTCTAATAATGTTCTTTTTATCTGCACATATCAAAATCACTAACACTAGTTAGCCTTGGGTGTGAGGGATGTCTTGTATGTTTACTTGACAAAAAGACATTGTTAAAAAGAGAACATTTTCTTCTTAAAATTTCTCTCTGCATCACGTTCTGTCCATCTAGATCTATCAGCAGAGCCCACTCTATACTTTCATATTTTCAGGTAGTTTTGCTTCCAATAGAGAATGGATTGTGACCCTTTGGGTACTGTCAAAAACAGTATTGGCTTTTTTGTGATGGTAAATGCATCCGCCAACCATTTTAAGATGCCTCTGGCACTACAGATCCTCAGTGAATGTAAAAAGGAATGGAGAGACTACCATATAGGTCTTGCAAAATTACTTTGGAATTATGACATCAATGAACATAGGGGTCTCCTATCTACAAAGAATCTGTCATAAAAGAGATAGGTAAATATTGTGAAATCTGACATACACTTATGATGAATAAAGTAAACTAAACAAACGTGGTAGAGAAAGATGTGTTGGAGCAAGAAAGGTCATACATCATATCACTCTAATGCTTTTATTCATTTATTTCTATGGCATTTGTTAAGCAGTTATTATGTGCAAGATACGGTACTAAGCACTGAGGTAGAAACAAGCTAATCAGGTTGGACACAGTCCGTGTCTCACATGGGGCTCACAGTCATAATCCCATTTTACAGATAAGGTAATTGAGGCACAGAGAAGTTAAATGAGTTGCCCAAGGTCACAGAGCAGACAAGTGGCAGAGCTAGGATAAGAACTCAGGATCTTGTGACTCCTACATCCCTACTCTATCCACTAGATCACACTGCTTCTCAATGCTTTGTGGGAAGGACCAAATACTTATTTTACTACTTTTTAAAAATGAAAATTTTCGATATCGAGCTGTGTTACTCAAAAATTTGTAGGTTGGGTAGAAAATCAGCTTTCGGGAGAATTAACTGCATTCAAAGTTAGTAAGAGGGAATCTCTTAGGAATAACTGAAGCCAAAATACAAAAATTATATTGAGGATGAAAAACTCTACCAACACGTTTTCCCAAAGTGTGTTCAAAAAGACAGTCTAATATCACCACAACTCTTCAAAACAGAATTTGAATTATTCTTGTATTAGAAAGGGCTATCATGCAATGATCCAGCATCAGAATGATAGATCGTAGGCTTCATAGTTTATGACGTTTCTAGAATTCCTTTTATAACCATTTCTGCAAGTGGGTAAAAATGGAATTTCAAATAGCTAACAGGTTCGAAACAGCTTCTATAAGCTCTCAAGAACCAGCCTTTCTCAAAATATTCACTCTGCAAAAACTTGAGTTCTAAAATATCCTTTGTTTGTTTATTACTTTATCGCTTTGATATCGCAGGTTTAGAAAGAGCTGAATGCCTGCCTTAACAGTTGAAAAGAGCACTGGAGGGAATATTTAGTTTTTACAAATAACAAGAGAATATTCCCTTGTGCCTTGGGATTGAATTACTGTGGCTGGTATATCATTTTTCATTAGAGAAACATAGCTACATGAACCTTATGATGGAATGCATTATATGTCAGCCTCCAAAAGGAAAAGGTTGATGAAGTTGTTTTAACATTACTCTGCAACTAAAGCAATGTTTTAACCTAGTAAGCATAAATTTAAGAGCAAAAGATATAAGGTAATTGAAGTACCTGTTGGATATTTTATATATAGTAGATGTAGGCTCAGTATGAGTGAACTATAGAGTTATAATAGAATATAGAAGGATATATAATAATAAAAATGCACTCATTTCTGAAAGTACTATGGTACAAGCAAGTAAGAACAGACTCAGATTTTGTCCCAAAGGGGCTTGCAATCCTAGTAGTAGGAAGCAGTTAAGTACACTCCACTTTACAGGTCAGGAAACTGAGGCATACAGAAATGAACTGAGTTGCCCATGAGTCAACCAGAAGCAGAGTTGAGATTAAATTCCTGCTCTCCTAAATCTCAAACACATGGATTTTTTTTTCCCTAGGCAAAACCCTCTTATATTCATACTACATTGTTCTGCATTAGAAATGCTACAGTAAAGCACTGTGGTTAATGCTGACTGAAAATATGTGTGTTAACAAATACTGAAACATTTCTGTAATAATAATAATAGGATAATACATGACGTATTTTCTATTATAATTTTTATGGTACTTGTTAAGCACTTCATAAATGTCATGTACTGTACTAAGCACTGGGGTAGATAGAAGATCATAATTATAATCAAGATTCTATAATTTATGCCTTTGAGAAAATTGTTTAATACTCACACTTTCAAATTTTATCATACAAATAAATTCAACATCACTTGGGCAGCCAAGTCTGTAAAAATTTGAAATATCAAAACCAATGATAGGTGGTGGATTCTTAAGAAAGTCATGCAAGACTCATGTCCTCATATCCTAGTCATGTATCTTAGAAAGTAAAGTGTAACCTCAACCAAGAGTTATCCCAGCTTTCCAATTTCTCAGCTGCACTTCTACAAATGGATGGGATCTCTCCCTCAGTTGCATCATCTCTGAAAATCAAGGTCAGTTATATAGCAGTAATGAAAATTCTAGTTACATTTTATATTTATTTACGGCCTAACTTTCAAGGCAAACTGTAAGATAGAAAGCTCAGGAATGATCTTCTGTGGTTATTTTTATGTTTTTTTATTATTTTTATTATCAGGGAAGCTTTTCAGCAACTGTAAAATTCCTCCATTCAACCACAACCTCCTCCCCTACCTTCTGTCCCATGCAATCCCTCCCTGAAACTCTGCCTTGTTGCCCTAGAGAACACGAAGCTTTTCCCCAACTCCATTTTCTAAACTCACCATATCCCATCTGGTCTCCATATCCATCCTACCACCTCTTGATGTACACATCCACGTTCTCAACACTTACCTCTCCACTGAACTCAACTCCCTCACTCCCCAGTCCTTCCACTGATCTTGTTCCACTAATGTGCAACCCTGGAACACCTCCACAGTCTGCTTCCTCTGTTCCTGTGCACGAGATGCAGAGCATTTCTGGAGGAAATCCACACACCAGGCCAAAATCATCCACCTCAAACTTCCTTAAAAACTTTAACTCTGCCCTCTCCTCCTTCCAAAAACATTATTTCTCCATCCTAAATGACTCCCATGCTCACTGATTAAGTACCTGTTCTCTTCATTAAATTGTAAACCCCATGGGAGACAGTGAACTAATTTATTTTTATCAACCTGGAGCTAAGCACAGCACTTTGCATGCAGTGACTGTGGTATATATTAAGTGCTTACTATGAACCAAGCACTGTCCTAAAACCTGGGACATATAAAAAATAATCAGGTGAAACACATGTTCTCAAAGTAGGGAAACAGCATGGCCTACTGGATCAAGGCCTGGGAGTCAGAGGACCTGGGTTCTAATCCTGTCTCTGCCATGTACCTGCTGGGTGACCTTGGGCAAATCACTTAACTTCTCTGTGCCTCAGTTTCCTCAATTGTAAAATATAGGTTCAGCATCTATTCTCCTTCCTGACTGTGAGCCCCATGTGGGACAGGAACTGTGTCCCACCTGATTAACTTGTATCTATCCCTGTGCTTAGAACAGTGTTTGACACACAATAAGTGCTTAACAAATATCACTTAAAAGAAGATACTAAACGCTTATAATAGTTACCACAATTAATCCCTCATTTCACCAGTGTAGCAGAAGTCACAATGAAGATGAGAATGTGAATAGAGTCATAAAGCATATGGAGGAAGTACTAAGTCAATAAGCATTTTTGAGATACGTACAGGGATAATTACTCTGGAGAAAAGTGATACATATATATTCATAAACCGTCTTTACGCAAACCAAGTTCCTTTAAACCTTTTCCTTCATTATCCCGTTAAGAGTCCAAATATTAATAGAGTCAGTAGGAAACATCAGAAGGCTCTAGATAGAAACAAATTTTTGTTGTTTAAATTAATAAATAAACAAGGTGTATGGTGGTTCATAAAGGATGAAGAGACAGATTTGAGAATCTGTGAAGAATCACAAGGTTATCCTCTTGTTAATTGAAAATTCATTCCACAGATTTATTAAAATTTTCCTTTGAACACTTACTAGAATATTTCTGTTTATATTAAAACCCCATAAGTTGATAAACAAATACATTTTAGCAGTGACACCTGTTAATAGATCACGCATTTACTGTAACTGCAACAGAATTCCAGCATTAATTGTTTCCATATTGAAAGAAGGCAATGAAATTTGTAAATTGTAACACTGTCTTGTGCAAAGAGAGGCAGCACCACATATTCTTTACAGAATTGTTTACAGTCACTCAGCCTATATCTGGAAATGAAGTGATTCAAGATACAGAAGGAAAGATGTATGAATGGAGCTTTACCACCTCCTTCAGCAGAGTTGAAGATTGAGTGGAGTTACTCTATCAGAGATAGCATTGTAATTGAGAGGCTTATACTAATGCAGCCATTTGGCCCAAGAAAGACTAGCCTCTCAAACATTTCCTGGAAGTGATTTTCCAAGAGATAAATACTACAGTAGGGAAAGAAAAATGATCTTTCTAAGGATGAATCCTAGGGCTTATGGTAGTGGCAAATTATTTGAGTACATCATCTTGAAACAAAAAGTTCGAATACCCTTCCAGAATACTTTTTTTTTTTTACATAGTGTACTGTCATGTTCAATAAGATAAGCCATAAATTATTTAATAACAATGATAACTATTCTGATAGCTGGCAAAAGGGTTGCCATGGAAATGATCATTAAAATAAAAGTGCAACTAGCTTGTAACTGGAAGATGTTTTAATGAAAACACTAACAAGTCTATTTAAGGGATGAAGATTGATAGTAAAAGGAATTAAAAGGATCATGGCCAACAGGTTAGCTGACCTATGTTCCACTGTTTACTTATAGCTGCTAAAATAGCTTTAGTAAAGCAGCAAGGCTAGGTTAGCATTCTCTACATTTATGGATTATATTGCAATTGCTAATGATACAGCCATTCAGACAAGTCAAAACCCACCAATTACCATCTTGCAAGAATAATATTTGCTTTTATTTGGCAAAGTTTTTTTTCTTTTTAAAGCTGTAATCACAGGCTACAAAAACCATAAGATTTTGTTATGCTTTTTCAAGATATGCTATCATGTTGGAATTTTGGTTTTTATTTCCACATTTTGGTATTATAGGCATTTCAAATCTAATAGGGGAATACAAGTGGCTAAATATATAACAGACACAAAACATGATTGATACAATGAAAACAAAAGTAAACAATTGAATAACAAAATGACATCAATTAATCAATTGTTTTTATTGAGCACCTACTGTGTGCTTAACACTGCCTTAAGTGCTTGGGAGAGTAAAATAAAAATAATGAACATCATCACTGCCTTCAAAGATCTTACAGTCTATCATCATCATCATCATTATGGTATTTGTTAAGCACTTACTATGTGTCAGGCACTGTTCTAAGTGCTGTAGTAGTTACAAAATAATCTGGTTGGACACAGTCCCTGTCCCAAATAGAGCTCACAATATTAACCCACATTTTACAGATAAGGGAAGTGAGGCTCAGAGAAGTTAAGTGACTTGCCGAGGTAACACAGCAGACAATTGGCAGACCTGGGATTAGAACCCATGACCTTCCTACTCCCACCGCCATGCTCTATTCTCTAGGCCATGCTGCTTCTCATAAATAAGTCTAGTAAGGAAGGGAGACAGGCACTGATATAAATTACAGATGGAAGAAAAAACAGAATGTAAAGATATGTACTTAAGTGCTACTGGGCTGACTAAATACTCAAATACTTAGATGTTATAGAAGTGACAGGACTAAAATAAATTACAGGTAGGAGAAAGAAGAAAATGGTGGTTTGTAGGCGAATAAGTGTTTAAAAAATAGGGTATAAATGATAAGTACTTTAGGTCTTCAGAACATAGTAAGTATTTTAGTGTTAAAGTGGTCCAAAAGGGTGAAGTGGAAGTTGAGGGGGGAAGTATACTTGAGATAAGAAATTGATCAGGGAAGGCTTCCTGGAGGAGATGTGATTTCAGAAGAGATTTGATTATGTCTAAAACAGAAATCCCTATCACCCACTCAAATCCTGTCCATTCCCCTGGTTTTCCCATCATTGTAGAAAGCACCACCACCCTTCCTGCCTCACAAGTCTGTAACCTTGGTATTCTTGACTCTCTCTCCTTCAACCCACATATTCAACCCATCACTAAATCTTAACGTTCAGCCTTTACAACATCATTAAAATCCATCCTTTTCTCTCTATCCAAACTACTACCAGGTTAATCCAAGCACTTATCCTATCTCACCTTGTTTACTATATCAATCTCTTTGCTGACCACCCAGCCTCCTGTCTCTCCCCATTCCAGTCCATTCTTCACTTTGCCACCTGGATCATTTTTCTACAAAAACATTCAGGCCATGTTTTCACATTCCTCAAAAACCTCCAGTTGCTGCCCACCCACATCTGCATCTAACAGAACTACTTAAAGCACTTAACCACCTTGTTTCCTCCTACCTCATCTCACTATTCTGCTATTACAACCCAGCCCACACACTTCACTCCTTTAATATTAACCATTCTCACTCTATCTCAATCTCATCTATCTCACCACCGACCTCATCCTGCCTCTGTCCCGGAATGCCTTTCCTCTTCATATCCAACAGACAATTACTCTCTCTTCCTTCAAAGTCTTAGTGAAAGCACATCTCCAAGAGGACTTCCTTAAGGCCTCTTTTCCTTTTTTTTTTCCTAGTCCCTTTTGCACTTCCCTTATTTGTTCCCTTTATTCATCCCCTCTCCCAGCCCCATAACACTTATGTCTATATCTGTAATTTTATCCATTTATATTAATGTCTGTCTCCCTTCTAGACTGAAAGCTCATTGTGAGCAGGGAATGTGTCTGTAATACTGTACTCTTCCAAATGCTAAACACAGTACTCTGCACACAGTAAGTGTTGAATGAATAGGATAGACTATGGACATAGACTGATAGACTATGGGGAATGTTGTGGTCTGTCAGATTTGAACAATCAGCATTACTCCTGGCCTCCAAGATCCTCTTCAGGCAGAAGATCTAATCTCTCCCTTTGACTCCCCCTTTGCAATGGGGGCTGGGTGGAGGGGAAAGGGATAGTAGAAAAAAGTAGGGCATGACTTGGGATGTAGGGGGCAGAGGGCAGTCAGGCACTTCATGTGATGAAAGAATACTCCAAAGCCTATTGTACTCTCCATAATGCTTAATACAATGCTCTGCACACAGTGCTCAAAAAATGCCACTGATTGACTGATTATTTGTTTTGAAGGTTGGCAAGAGAAGAATGAGATATAGTGAGTTGATTAGCTTGAGAAGGAAGAGAGTGCAACAGGAGTATAATAAAGGAAGAGAATGAATAGGTAGACTGAGGACGAACTGATTAAGTACCTTGAAGTAAACCATTTTGTGTTTCTGTTACTAATGTGGAGCCAGATATGTGACAGGCATATGAATTCTGTAAGAGGAATTTGTCTGGGCTATGAATGTGTCTGGGCATCCTATAGCTCTACTGATCCTTAGTAGATGGGATTAGTATGCTATGTTATGGCACTGCTTCCCCTGTGACTGACATCTGCCAATCATATGATGCTGGCCTAACACCGGCCCCCCGATTATTCGTTCCCCAGGCTCTGCTGGAGCAGCCTCTCTCTCCCCCTCCACCCACGTATGGTAACATGGATGTGGTAATAGTAGAAGCGGTGGTGATAGAGAAGTTGGGGATATGGAGGAGAATGTCCCAGTGGATATGATCCCTATCAAGGAGTCAGAACAGAGATGCTTCATTTTTCCCTCCATCTCTTCTTTGTTCAGAATGGCTATGGCAGTTTGCATAGGGGGATTGTGACAAGTGTGCACCCAGCTGGGACAGCCCCAGCTCCAACCCCTCCCATATAAGCCTCTCCATTCACCACTGTGGTTCTTCTCCCTGAGGATGGAGGGTGACTGTGGCTTTAGGTTTTCATCCTACTCCTCCTATCTGTCCTGAGCTGCTGGGATGACCCACTCTGAGTTAAACTCCAGGGGAAATGCCACCACTCTCTTCTCCCATGTCACCCAATGCCTTGAGATCAGGAGACTTCATGACACACTATGAGGGGAGTTAGAAGCTGATAGCTCATTTATCAGATCATTTGAGAGGATTTCACTTAATTAATGTGCCAAAGTGCAAACACAGTGTATCAATCCATGGAAGAAATGTTGAAATGAAAGTAATGATTTGATGTTTGTGAGGTATGGGGAAGATGTGTACAGAATGTCATTTTAGAAAAATGAACTGGGCAGCAGAATGAAGTATGAACTGGAAAGGAAAGAGGCTGAAATATACCTGGGATAAGGATACTACCCAGACTAGCAGGGTGGTAATATCCCGGCTGGATTATTGTGTCAGCCTTCTCTCTGATCTCCCTTCCTCCTGTCTCTCCCTGCTCCAGTCTATTCTTCATTCTGCTGCCCGGCTCATCTTCCTGCAGAAACACTCTGGGCATGTCACTCCCCTTCTTAAAAACCTTCAGTGGTTGCCTATCAACCTCTGCACGAAACAAAAATTTCTCACTCTAGGCTTCAAGGCTCTCCATCACTTTGCCCCCTCCTACCTCTCCTCCCTTCTCTCTTTCTACTGCCCACCCCGCATGCTCCGCTCCTCCGCCACCCACCTCGTCTACGTTCCCCATTCTCACCTATCCCGCCATCAACCCCTGGGCATGTCCTCCTGCTGTCCTGGAATGCCCTCCTTCCTCACCTCCGCCAAACTAATTCTCTTCCCCTCTTCAAAACCCTATTTAAAGCTCACCTCCCCCAAGAGGGCTTTCCAGACTGAGCTTCTCCTTTTCTCTCTGCTCCCTCTGCTGCCCCTCTATCCCTCCTTCACCTCCCCTCAGCTAAGCCTCCTTTACCCCCCTTTCTCTCTGCTCTTCGCCCTCTCCCTTCCCCTCCCCTCAGCATTGTACTCATCTGCTCATTTGTATATATATTTTAGTACCGTATTTATTTTGTTCATGAGATGTACATCCCCTTGATTCTATTTATTGCTATTGTTTCTGTCTGTCTGTCTCCCCCGATTAGATTGTAAACCTGTCCATGGGCAGGGATTGTCTGTATCTGTTGCCGAATTGTACATTCCAAGTGCTTAGTACAGTGCTTTGCACATAGTAAGTGCTCAATAAATACTATTGAATGAATGAATGAATGAATGAATGAAAGGGAAAGACAGGGAAATTCTGGAAATACTGTAGAAGAAAAGCCAACAGGATATGGGCAATGGATTAAAAATATGGGATGAAATAGACAGAGGTGTCCAAAAGAATACTGAAGTTATGGGCTCCAGAAACAAGAAAGAGGGTGGTATTGTCCATTATGATGAGAAAGAGAGGACTTCAGGGGGAAGATTATGAGTTCAGTTTTGGATATATGGAACTTTATGCCTCAGCATATTGTCCATATAGAGATGTCCTAGAGGCAGGAGAGAATATAGCATTGCATTCATTCATTCAATTGTATTTCCTGAGCTCTTATTATGTGCAGAGCTCTGTACTAAGAGTTTGGAATGTACAATGCAGCAACAGATAGAGACACTCCCTGCTCAACAGTAGGCTCACAGTCTAAATGGGGGAGACAGATAACAGCAAAAAAAAAAAACCCAAAACAAGTAGTCTGGTGTTAACATCATCAAGATAAATAGAATCATAAATAAATACACATCATTAACAAAATGGAGTAATAAATAATATATACAAATATGCACAAGTGCTGTGGGGAGGGGAAGGGGAGGAGGAGCAGAGGGAAAGGGAGGGCACAGTCTGCGAAGACCTCCTGGAGGAGGTGAGCTCTCAGCAGGGCTTTGAAGAGGGGAAGAGAGTTAGTTTGTTAGATGTGAGGAGGGAGGGCATTCCAGGACAGCAGTAAAACATGGACCAGGGGCAACGGCCAGACAGGCGAGATCGAGGGACCGTGAGGAGGTTAGCGAAAGAGGAGTGGAGTGTATGGGGTGGGCTGTAGAAGGAGAGAAGGGAGGTGAAATAGGAGGGGGCAAGGTGATGGAGAACTTTGAAACCAAGAATGAGAAGTTTTTGTTTCGTGCAGAGGGTGATAGGCAAACACTGGAGGTTTTTGAGGAGGGGAGTGACGTGCCCAGAGCGTTTCGGTACAAAGCTATTCCAGGCAGCGGAATGAAGAATAGATTGGAGTAGGGAGAGAAAGGAGGATCGGAGATCAAAAAGGAGGCTGACACAATAATCCAGTCGGGATATTATGAGAGCTGTACCAGCAAGGTAGCAGTTTGGATGGGGAGAAAAGGGCGGATCGTGGTGATATTGTGAAGGTGATTGCAGAGGAGAGAAGCCAAGGTTAGCAAGGTTGATTTGGGAACAATACACATAGTAATGGTAGATGAAAGGTTGCAGTGGATAAGAATAAGAATAGTTGAGATATTTGTAAATTGCTTATTTTGTGCTGTAATTTATGTTGTAATTTATTGATTATTCCTTTAAATCAATATCTGTCTCTCCCTCTAGACTGTAAATTTGTTGTGAGCAGGGAATGGGTCTGTTGTTTTATTGTATTCTCCCAACTGCTTAGTTCAGTACTTTGCATACAGTAAGTGCTCAATAAATATCACTGAATGAATGAATGTGCCAAGCACAGTACTGAATATCAATTGCTAAGGCACAGTCCTTGCCCCAGATTGAGCTCCCTTTCAAAGAGGGAGGAAGAACAGGAATTTCAACACCATTTTACAGATGAGGAAACTGAGGCATATGGAAATTAAGTGACTTGTCATAGTTTGTGCAACAGTCAAGTAGCAGAGCTAGGATTAGAACCAATGTCCTCTGACTTCTAAGTCTGTGGGGTTTTTTTTAGTGAAATTTATTAAACACTTACTTTGTACCAGGAGCTGTACTATGCTCTGGGATAATTACAAGCTAATCAGGTTCGACTCAGTAAATGTCCCACACGGGGCTCACAGTCTTAATCCCTATTTTACAGATGAGGAAACCAAGCACAGAGAAGTTAAGTGATTTGCCTAAGGTCACACAGAAGACACATGGCAGAGCCAGAATTAGAACCCAGGTTCTTCTGATTCCCTAGCCCACACTTCATTCACCAGGTGATGCTACTTCTCACTTAGATAATATGTGTGTAAGTGAAAGGAACAGAGCTTTGAGGGAGGCCCTCAGATAGGGGTTACAGGACAGAGATAGCAAATGGTAATTGGGACACTAGGTAAGAACTGTGTCACTGAATAGCCAAGATTAGAGAGGGTTCCTAGGAGAAAGGTGTGGTCCACAGTGCAGAAGGCAAGCAAGAGGTCAAGGAGGAATACAATATAGTTGTGTCTGTAATTTTTGGCATGGAGAAGAGTGAACTGAAGAAAGCATAAACAAAAGTTTCGTTTGGGGGAGCACAGAGTCTGAGTTGGAATGGAGAAAGAGAGGAGAGCAGATGGTTAAATTTGTAATACTGATCATAATACTCATAAAGAGAGAGGAAGTTGATGACTATGAGATAAATGCAATCAACCTGCACTCACTGAGCACCTAATAAACACAGTGCAGTGCTCTGCACACAGTGAGCACTCAATAAATATGATTGAATAAATTGAATGAAAATAGGTACAAAGTATAAAACTCTGGGAAGAAGCCATCCCTCAAGTAGATTTCAAATTAGCAGAGGAGTTTGAAAAGTTCTTTGAAGTCACTCAGTTACTGAAGTTTTGTTATGCAGTAAAAATAATATTTATCATACCCCTTTGTGCAAATCACTGTATTAAGACCTGGAAAAAGATTAACAAATACAACTGGTCAGTCCCTGCCCCTCCACAAAAACCCAATCTAAGAATAAGTCTTGTGACAAGAGAGAATTGGAGGCAGACACAGTACTAAAGATTAAATATCAATAGGAAAAAAAATGAAAAATGTTTAGAATTAGTTGCCAAGGAGACCAGAAGGGGGAAGAGGCTTCATGGTGCAGCAGCCCAGGTCAACTGGGGTCAATCCATAAATCAATCAGTTTGCTTACTGTGCTCAGGGTACAGTACTAAGCACTTGGGAGAGTATAATACCAGTTAGTACATTACCTACACACAAGAAGATTACAGTCTAGAAGCTGAAAGAGACATTAAAAATAAATTACAGCTATGTATATAGGTGCTCTGAGGCTGAGAATAAGGTGAATAAAAGGTATACATCCAAGTGTAAGAGTGACACAGAAAGAAGAGGGAGTAGGGGAAATGAGGGCTTAGTCAATGAAGACCTCTTGTAAGTTTTTGAAGGGGGTGTTAGATGTGATGGGGCAGAGAGTTCTAGGCCAGAGGGAGGATATGGGCAAGGGGTCAGAACCGAGGTAGAGGTATAGTAAGTAGATAGACATTAGAGGAGTGAAATGGGTGGGCTGTGTTGAAGTAGGAAATCAGTGAGGTGAAAAAGGTAGTCTAAAGCCAATGGTAAGGAGTTTCTGCTTGACGTGGTGCAAGAAGGGCAACCACTGGATGTTCTTGAGAAGTGGAGAAACCTGAAGTGATTTTTTTTTAAGAAAAATAATCCAGGAGGCATTGTGAAATATGGACTGGAAAAGGGAGAGACAGGAGGAAGGGAGATCATCAAGTAGGGTATTGAAGTAGTCAAGGCAGGAGATGATGAGTGCTTAAATCAGCAGAGTAGCTATCAATCATTCATTTATGAAGCATTGACTGTGTGCAGACCACTATACTAAGCACTTGGGAAGAGTACAATATAACAGAATTGATAGGTGTGTTTGTCCACAGTCATTTTACAGTCTAGAGGGGAGAGACAGGCATTAGATAAATTAGAGATATGAGCTTAAGTGCTTTGGGGCCTAAGGAGGGATAAATAAAGGGTGCAAATCCAAGTGTGAGGAAGACATGGAAGGGAGTGAGAAAAGAGGAAATGAGGATCTAGTCAGGGAAGGCCTCTTGGAGGATATATGCCTTTAATAAGGTTATGAAGGTGGGGAGAGTAATCATCTATTGGATATGACAGGTAGGACATTCCAGGCCGGAGGCAGGAAGTGGGCAAGAGGTCAGTGGCAAGAGAAATGAGACTGAGGTAAAGTGTGTGGGTGTGGTTGCAATAATGATAATAATAATTATGATGTTTGTTAACTGCTTATTATGTGCAAGGCACTGACTAAGCACTGGGATGGTTACAGCAAATTGGGTTGGGCATAGTTCCTGTTCCCCGTGGAGCTAACAGTCTCCATCCCCATATTACAGATGAGGTAACTGAGACCTACAGAAGTGAAGTGACTTGTCTAACGTCACACAGGAGACAAGTGGCAGAGTTGGAATTAGAACCCCCTGACCTTCTGATTTCCAGGCCCGTGCTCTATTCCACTACATCACACAGCTTCTCTAGTATGCCACACTACTTCTCTAGTAGGAAATTCCGAAGGTAAGGTAGACTGAGTAATTTACAGCTGATGGTAAGTAATTTTTATTTGCTACACTGGAGCTTCTTGATGAGTGTGGACACATGGACTGAACATTTCTGTTGAAAAATGATCTGGGCAGCAGAATGAAGTGTGGACTGCTGTTGTGAGAAACAGGAGGCAGGGAGGTTAGCAAGGAGGTTGAAGCAGTAATCAGTGTGGGATAGGATTTGTGATTGAATTAACACAGTTTGGTTGGAGACGAAAGAGTGGATTTTAGCTATGTTGTGAAGAGTGAACAGACAGCACTTCATGACAGACAGAACATGTGGGTTAAATTAAAGTGATTAATGGAGGATAATATCAGGGTTTCGAGCTTGTGAGATAAGGAAGAAGGTGGTGCTGTCTACAGTGACAGGAAAGTCAAGGGGAGAAGAAGGCTTGGATGGGATGATAAGGATTTCCATTTGGACATGTTAAGTTTGAGGTGATGGGTTGACATCTAAGTAGAGGTGTCCTGAAGTCAGGAGAAAATACGAGACTTTAAAGAGGGAGAGAGATCAGGGCTGGAAATGTATATTTGGGTATCATCTGTATAGAGATGGTAGCTGAAGCCATGGGAGTGAATGAGTTCTCCAAGGCAGTGGGGTTTAGATGGAAAATAGAGACTTGGGGGTGGGAGGGTGTGAAAGAAGAGATAAATGATTTTACCAATGTTGTGAAGGTAGAACCAGCAGGATTTGGTGACAGATCAAATATATGGCTTTAATGAGACAAATGAGTGCAGGACAATGACAAGGTTACGGGTTTGTGAGACAGAGAGGGTATTAGTGTTGTCCATAGCGATGCAAAAGACAAGGGGAGGAAGGGTTTGGTTGAGAAGATGTGTTCAGTTCTGAGCATGTTAAGTTTGAAGTGTCACTGTGACATCTCAGTAGAGATGTCCTAAAGGCAGGAGAAAATGAAAGACTGTGGAAAAGGACAGAGATAGATTTGGTAATCATTCATGTAGAGATGGTAGTTGAAGCCAAGGGAGTAAATTAGTTCTCCGAGGAGGTGGGTGTAGATGGAGATGGGACCAGAAATGAGCGAGAAATGAACAATTAGAGTATGTGAGGGAGATAAGGCGTCTGTAAAAAAGACCAAGAATGAGCCACCAGAGAAATAGGAAGATAATATTTTCAGTGAAGCCAAGCTTGGCTAATGTTTTGAGGAGAAAGGTGTCAACCATAGTGTTGCAGGCAGTTGAAAGGTCTAGGATGATTAGACTGGAGTAGAGGCTATTGGATTTGGCAGGAGGGAGGTTATCAGTGACCTGTGAGAGGGGCAGAAACCAGACTGGAGCGGTCAAGGAGAGAGGTGAAAAGGAGGAAATGGAGGCAGTAAGTGTAGATGACTTGCTTAAAGACTTAGTAGAATTTTCAACTTGCCCAGTTGTCTGGTGGGAAGAGAGGCTGAGGGGCTACCTGATGCTGATTTAAATCTGTTTGTGGTCCTGCAGGCTCAAGTCATTAGAAGGGCCCTGGAGGTGTGGTGGGAAGGGGCAGTGTGACCTAGTTTTAAATCAATAGTGACAAAACATCCCGTGTAGTAGTACTCCTGAAGCCAAATATTATAACTGGTTAAGTAGACAGTTACTGGGCCCTTTCTTTATCCACCGCTTGAAGCAGCTTGGCGTAGTGGACAGAGCACGGGCCTGGGAGTCAGAAGGTCATGGGTTCTAATCTTTGCTCTGCCACTTGTCTGCTGTTTGACCTTGGGCAAGTCATTTCACTTCTCTGTGTCTCAGTTACCTCATCTGTAAAATGGGGATTGAGACTGTGAGCCCCATGGGGAACAGGGACTATGTCCAACCTGATGAACTTGTATATATCGCTGGGCTTAGTACAGTGCCTGGTACATAGTAAGCATGTAATGAATACTCATTCATTCAATAGTATTTATTGAGCGCTTACTATGTGCAGAGCACTGTACTAAGCGCTTGGGATGAACAAGTCAGCAACAGATAGAGACAGTCCCTGCCGTTTGACAGGCTTACAGTCTAATCGGGGGAGATGGACAGACAAGAACAATGGCAATAAATAGAGTCAAGGGGAATAACATCTCGTAAAAACCGATGGCAACTAAATAGAATCAAGGTGATGTACAATTCATTAACAATATAAATAGGGTAATGGAAATATATACAGTTGAGCGGACGAGTACAGTGCTGTGGGGATGGGAAGGGGGAAGGGAGAGGTGGAGGAGCAGAGGGAAAAGGGGAAAAAGAGGGTTTAGCTGTGGAGAGGTAAAGGGGAGGTGGCAGAGGGAGTAGAGGGAGAAGAGGAGCTCAGTCTGGGAAGGGCTCTTGGAGGACGTGAGTTTTAAGTAGGGTTTTGAAGAGGGGAAGAGAATCAGTTTGGCGGAGGTGAGGAAGGAGGGCATTCCAGGACCGCGGGAGGACGTGACCCAGGGGTCGACGGCGGGATAGGCGAGACCGAGGGATGGTGAGGAGGTGGGCGGCGGAGGAGCGGAGCGTGCGGGGTGGGCTGTAGAAAGAGAGAAGGGAGGAGAGGTAGGAAGGGGCAAGGTGATGGAGAGCCTTGAAGCCTAGAGTGAGGAGTTTTTGTTTGGAGCGGAGGTTGATAGGCAACCACTGGAGTTGTTTAAGAAGGGGAATACCATGATTATTATCATTATTAGTAGTAGTATTATTACCCAGCAATAGCAGAGCAATTCTCTGATATACAGGTCATAAATCCTGGTCAGTATTTTAAATAAAGCCTTAGACTGTTCCTTCACCACACTTGGGAATGGCTACATATTACCCGTTGCCTAAAAATTTCTGCAAAGTCAATCCTTAGCCATGAAATACTGAGTACCATACTTTGCCCATGCCATAGTTTAAAAATAAAGACATGTACAATTTAAGAGTCTGATCTTAGAGTGCTTATGCACCCAGAATCAAGGTCTTAAATTGTACATGTCCTTCATTATTGCTCTACGAGTTGCGGTGAGACCAAAGAATGAGATGCCATATTTCAAACATTTTCCCCAGTGTAAGAATCTCTATTTTAATAGACTGAAGGACACTAAAAAAGTTTTCAGAAATCCCTATAATGGAAACGGAGGGTTTAAAAAAAAGGTCAGAGGGGGCAACTGCTTTGCTTTTTAGTTAACAGAATAACTCCACTCATTAATTTCCATGAATAAATCAATCATCACTGCAACTATTTTAAAGTGGGTTTCAAGTTCTGCTGGGTGACCTTGGGCAAATCACTTCACTTCTCTTTGCCTCAGTTACCTCATCTGGAAAATGGGGATTAAGACTGAGTGCCATTTGGGACAGGGACTGTGACCAACCTGATAAACTTTCATTCATTCATTCATTCATTCATTCAGTCATTCAGTCACATTTATTGAACGCTTACTGTGTGCAGAGCATTATACTAAGAGTTTGCAAAGTACACTTCAGCAATAGAGGCAACCCCTGCTCACAGTGGGCTTACAGTCTAGAATAGGGGAGACAAACATCAAAACAAGTAAAGAGGCATCTTTTACCTACCCTTTGCACTTAGTACAGTGCCTGCTACATACTAAGCACTTTAACTAATACCACAGTTGTATAAAACATAACCATTCTTTAGCATAACTTAAAACATAACTATGCAAAAGTTTCAGAATCATATACATGCATATATGGCACTATTCTATGAATAATAATAATAATGTTGGTTAAGTGCTTACTATGTGCAGAGCACTGTTCTAAGCGCTGGGGTATACAGGGTAATCAGGTTGTCCCACATGAGGCGCACAGTCTTAATCCTCATTTTACAGATGAGGTAACTGAGGCACAGCTGACAAGTGGCAGAGGTGGGATAAGGGAAAATGTTTCAGGAACAATGCTTTAGAAAAATGATTGAATGCAGAATGTCGCTAGTAATGATCTATTCCCAATCATCGGGATGTATAATGAACATTGTCAGGGAAGTAATAAGAAATAATCCATTTTTCTCAGGCTGAATTGGACTCTTTTGGGAATTTGATATTCACCCCAACTTCAACCTGATAGGACATATCCATATACAATTGTTGCCTAATTGTACATTCCAAGTGCTTAGTGCAGTGCTCTGCACATAGTAAGTGCTCAATAGTATTGAAAATATACATAATTTATTTGCATTAATGTCTGCTTCCCCTTATAGATAGTAAGCTGATTAAGGCGAAGAAACAAGTCTACTACCTCCTTTGCATTGCATCCTCCCAAGCACTTAGTACAGTGCTCTGAGCATAGTAAGCATTAAATATATACCACTGATTGATTGACAGATTGCTCCATAGAGACAATTACTTCCATGAAGATCAGTCTCCCAGTTTCTCATGGCTAAGCCAAAGGCTGGAATCTCAGGTAGTTTAAACATTCCGTCCATTCACCACCCACACTGCTAGTATTACTACTTATGTTCTTGAAACTGTAATGGTACATAAATGACTGTTGGATACACCAAACATAAAAGCATAGACGAATAAATGTGTGGGGTATATATATATATATATATATATATATATATATATATATATATATATATATATATATATATATATCTGATTCTTTGATGTGTGTGTAGCTCCTTATTGAGCTCCTTTGGTCACTTTTTCTAGACAGTGTAATATAGAGTTTCGGGTCCATGGACATTTATATAGACTTCTACATGACTGTCTCTGGCAGTCTACAACTCCCACGAGAACGTGATAGCCAACAACTTCATCTAATGGGCTTTTTTCTGCCCTAGTTCTCCTGCTTGCAGCTGCCTTTGACACTGATTTTACTTTTATGCCTTGCTGTATGTTGGTTATTATTTCTGCTTGTCTCCTCCATTAGATTATAGACTCTTAAAGGGCCAAGGTTGTATCTTTTACGTCTATGGAATGTTCCCAAGTGCCTATTCAGTGGTCTGTACATAGCAGGTATAAATACTGAAGTTGGAGAGGAATAATTTCTATTGAAGGTTCCCCAAGCATATATTTCAATGCTCCACACAGAGTAGGCTTTCAACAAATGCTTTGGATAATGATAATATAATTCTCTTTAAAAACACTACTATATCTTTCTATATGGGCTGCTTAAGGAAAAGAAGATGTATTTTGATTTCCATGAGTTAATGGGGGAAGATGCAACCTCAATGGTATGCTATTCAAGGGATACCACCTTTTGCTGTAAATCCCAGGATTTGTTTTTCGTTTTGTTTTTTTCCCCTCAAATAAGTCTGCACAGTCCAGAAGAGTGGATACTGACCAATTATCCAATTGACTTGCTCCACTTACTCAACCCAGTGGGGTAATTCAGCTTTGAAGCATTCCCTTTCTTAATGAGCATACTTGGAAATAATTCTGCAGGATCAAAAAGTCAATCAGTCATATTTATTGAGCACTTTCTGTAGGCAGAGCACTGCTCTAAGCACTTGGGAGAGTACACTATAACAATGTAATAAAGCTGAAAGGCACATTCCCTGCCCACAAAACACCTCCCAAACTTTACAGATATCCAACTAAATTCTTAGCCTCATTTATGTTAAAGCCACAAAATGATTATGGGGTGATTAAAAAAAGTTTATTTTCTAATCTTTATTTCCTGAGAAACATGGAAAAAACACCTCATTTCCCTAAGATGAAAACATTAGAATATTGCCCTGAAATATTGGAGCCTTTTAGAACTTCTATGTTAGAACTACACTTGTGTTTCTAGATTTGTTCAGCTTTCAAGAGATGCCTCAAAATGCAAGTGAAACTCCAGATATTTTTTAAATCTATATTCCAGAGAAAGTTAAATTTCAATTTAGTATCAGCATGCTTCATTAACACAGTAGCAGAATTACTTTGACCGAGAGGTGATATATCGACACTCAAAAAATATTAGTAGACTATTGGCTGCTATAGGAAAAACCACTGAAAAAGAGATACTACAATTCAGGTGCAGTGATGCCATGTGATTCTCCTGTGTAAAGATGCAAAAATCTAGTTCTGTTTATAAGTGCTGAAGAGGAGTTTAGATAATTAAAAGATAACTGGAAGGATAATTAAAAGATAACAGCAGCAAACCCTATGTGCTTTAGGCCAAATGCAATAATTAAACTCAGAGCATACTTTGCCATGAAGAGTTTTAAGGGCTATATGGCAATTCTGAAACCATGATCTTTGCAGAAAATTTTGGGTTTGAGTAACTTTATTATGTGAATTGTTAGCGATGCCACTAGAATGTGTTTTATAAAGCAGGCAAGAAAAAAAAAAGCTAAAACAGATATTATTGTTCTAGTTTATCTGGGTGAGACTTTAATTCATATTGAGGATACTCTTTCCCCAGAGTTCTTTCAAAATAAAATGCACTCATTTGGTCAGGGTGGTTTAGTTATAGATCTGCAGGGCGTTAAGGAAAATACTGTGTGGTCTCAAGATTCTTTAGTTATACTATGAGGTGTTAAATCTATACCACTACGATTCACCTCTTCCATACAAAGTATAATGAAGTCTAATCAGCAGCTCTGCAGAATAATCCACATAATTATGTTAATTTTGTAATTGTTTGTCATTAGTGAGGGAATGAGCTGAATTAGTTATGAAATCTATTTTAAATTTCTCAGCCCTGAGTTACTACTATGATTACTAGTTTTTGAAATTTGTAAGCAGTAGAGGAGACTCTTGAATCAAACACAAAGATTAAGGTAAAGGAAAATAAGTATTCAAATATGTTTCCCAAGACTGATCTCAACTATAATTCCAATAATTCCTAAATTTATAATTGACTTAATTATTCATATTCACTGAGATATAAAAACTACTATACTAACAGCATGGAAAAATAAATGGACATACAAGATTTTGACCTTATCTTTAGGGAGTGTACACTCTACTAAGAGCCAGCAATCTTGTCAATTAATTGGTCAATAATATTTATTGAGCACCTGTGTACAAAGCACTCTACCAAAGCATTTAGGGGAGTGCAATTGCATTCCAAGTCATGGCTCCTGCCTTCATTAAATTACTGATAGGGGGAAGTAATATGATTTCAGACATGTACATAAGTCTTTTTGCACAAGCAGTTGAGACTTAAGTGCTTAGGTGACATAGAAATGCTGATGTGGGAGTTGGGGAACATTAAGTGAGAAGACTAGATATGCATCAGGAAAGGTGTCCTGAAAAAGGATTTCAAAGAGGATCTGAAGATGGGCAGAGCTGAGGTCTGTTGGGTTTGAAGGGGGAGTGAGTTTCAGGCTGAGAAGGGGGCGTGAGCAAGGAGTGGGCAGCAGGAGTAACCAGTAAATCCCCGCTTCATTTTAGAAACTCCCAGATTCCCATTAGTCCCTGTTATTCCCTAAAGTCCTCCAGTTCTTCTCTTTTCAGGATGAACAGTTGGGTGAACCATGTCTTGTATACCCCAAATCCTGCATTGCTATCCCTTCTACCACTCCTCATCTGAAGCCCAGGCAAGTACCAAAAGGTGACGACATCATCAGTGACTTGCCTGCCATCTCTGTCCCAGGGCTGCCTACTGGAAGAGGGAAAAAGTGATCACTCTTCTCCCCCACCTCCCTTCAGTTTCCCAGGTCCACATGTCTCCTGGCCCCTGGAGCTGCTCCTCCAGCTCAAATGCAGGGAGATTCCAAGATCAGAGATCTCAATAACATAGTAAGAGTATTCTTAGGTAATAAACAGAATTCCTTTTCAAACAGCCTTTCCCTACACCTCAAGTTCTCTCCCCTAGAACCCTCTGTACTTTCAGGTTCATCCTCTCAGAATCCTTCAGATGCCAGGGTTTCTCAGTTTTGTTTCTCCCCTGCAGGGGCAGAAACTTCACTCTGGAATTCTAGTATCTATGGACCCCAAACCTTCAGAGTATCATAAGAATAACAGATTAAAAAGGTTCATCTCTAATCCTTCTCTGTATCCTGCTCTCCCGGGAAAACTATTTCCCACCTCTTGTTTCAAAATGGCTAAGGATCTTCTTCCCCAACTATCTGAACTCACCCTGCCCCTAGTTGGCTTGGTTACAAATACTGCTACATAAGGCATGAATTAAACTTATTTCAGGAGAAGTGACTTCCCTACTTTTCTCATCCCCTTCCTGAGCATTTTTTATAGTATTTAAGTCCTTACAATGTGTCAGACACTGTACCGAGCATGGAAATGGATACAAGATAATCAGATTGGAAACAGTCCATGTCCCATGTAAGTCTCAAAATCATAATCCCCAATTTATAAATGAGTTAACTGAGGCACAGAAAAGTGAAGTGTCTTGCCCAATGTCACCTAGCAGACAAGTGCTAGAGCCAGGATTAAAACTCAGGTTCTCTGACTCCTTCCACTAATCAATTAGTCAGTTGTATTTATTAAGTGCTTACTGCGTACAGAGCACTGTACTAAGTGCTTGGGAGAGTACAATATAACAGACACATTCCCTGCTCACAAGGAGCTAGGCCACATTTCTTCTCTGTGGGTGGCCAAAGACTACCCATGTGATCCAGCAGTCATTCAACAGAAAGATGATAGTAACGATGATTAGGATTTTATCTACGCAACCAAATGTGGATGAAGAAAAGTTGATGTCAACTGACAATCCTTAAATGTCATGCATCTATACAAATGGTCTTCTTCTGTGGTGCAGAGTAATAAGAAGCAGTGTAGCAAAGAGGTAAGATCAAGGGCCTAGGAATTACAGTCAGCTCTGCCACTTTCCAGTTGCGTGATCTTGGGCGAGTACCTTGACTTTCCTGTGCCTCAGTTCCTCATCTGTAAAATGGGAGTGAAATAGCTTTCTCCCCTTTGCCAGTGAGCCCAATGTGGGATGGGGATTGCAACCAAATTGATTTTCTTTTATCTACCTCACTGTTTATCACAGTGTTTGGCACATATCAAGTGCTTAGGAAATACCAAAATTAGGATCATCATTACTTTCTAATAAGGGGAGTATCATTTTTTTCAAGGCCCCTGATTACAGAAAAAATGAGAGAGCTATTTGGGCAAATTGATCACTTTCTTGACTCATTTGCCTTTGGATGAGAGGGGTGTTATTATAACTCAAGTAAAGTACGGTGGAATCAACAAAAGTGTCTTGCCCACATAGGAGCCCACAGGACTAGATCCATCTCTGTAGACTGAGGAAAACTCTATGGAGAATTTGAAACCTAGGACCACTTACTCAACATTGACTCTGACAGATGTTGCTTAATTGAAAAAAAAAATCCTGGAATGAGGCTTAACTAGAGTAGAGTATAACTAGCAGAATTAGTAGTAATGGTTTTTTTATTGTGGTCTTCTAGTGAAATGCACTGCTCTAAGTTCTTTAGCTATGCTGCTTACCCAGTTCATAAGCGGATAAAGTGCTTTCCCTGATATAGTCTCTGATGTGAACACCAAGATAAAATGTACTGGGGAGAAATAGAAAAGTGCATTGTGGGGTTATTTTTGATGAATCCTATCTCCTGTGGTCCAAATTTTCATTCTGGGGCTTCAGTTTGGAGTTATGTTTTGAAGATTTAAAGATGTAATCCAAATGGTGACAATATTTCCAGCATTACTAAATTTAGTTGGTTTAGGTTACCACCCTTCAGTCTAGAATCAGCACACAGAATGCTTTAAATGTTTACTTTGAACAAATATGTGACATGTAAAGCTCTAGAGAAATATATGGGAGTTTATATACCTTTTCCTTCCTGAATATTTAAATTATCTGATATATAATTCTAAAAACAACTCTGAATTTCAATTAATAAAACTTAAAAAACAAAATTAAAAACATATTTTATTCTAAAGTCTTTATAGCAGTCCAGTTTCCCAGTTTTTCCCATAGTGTTTAACACCTGTCATTCAATTTTCCTAATTCTAGATTGAAGATGGAGACATTCATTCTCAATCTGCCATATGGATCCCAAGTCATATAATGGACATGCCTCAGTGGAAAGAGCACAAGCTTGAGAGTCAGAGGTCATGGGTTCTAATCCCGGCTCTGCCGCTTGTCAGCTGTGTGATTTTGGGCAAGTCACTTAACTTCTCTGTGCCTCAGTTACCTCATCTGTAAAATGAGAATTGACTGTGATCCCCACTTGGGACAACCTGATCACCTTGTATCGCCCCCCCAGCACTTAGAAGAGTGTTTTGCACATAGTAAGCACTTAAATACCATCATCATCATCATACCAATCAAGTATGTGATTTTATCTTTAAAAAAGCATAGATTTTTTTTTTACTAGTAATTTGGTAATGTTAGACTTTAACTAAATTTAAGGGGAAAAAATGCCAAAATCTCACCAGAATTTCAAATTGCTTTGAGTATCTTCACCCAAGATTATACTGTTGACATCATTCCCTGCTCACGAAGAGATAGACTATACTCTGAAAAAGAAATATTTATTGAGAAACTGTGTGCACAGTACTGAACAAATTACTTGGAATAGTACAATAAGAGTTAGAAGGCATAATCCCCATTCTCAAAGAGTTTACAATGTAGTAGGAAAGACAATTGAGTTTGGAAACATGATCCTTGCCTTAAACACCTGTAAGGGGAAACCTTCACAAAGTAATTACTGAAAGGAGGAAAGAAGAGAAAACTAAATATGTAGATACATAAATGCTTAATTTAGGCTGAGAAGTTCTGCGGAAGGCTAAGAATGCAGAGGTGGTTCTTGGGTAGGTATGATCTGGAGAGGAGGATTAATCTGGGGAACTCTTCTTTAGGAGCGGGAATATCAAAATACTTTAAAGATGGAGAGAACTTTGGTTTAGCCATCTTGAAGGAGGAGAAAGTTCCAGACCGAAGGAAGAGCATGTGTAAAAGACTGCAAGCAGGAGAGTTGAAAAAGAGGCAGTGAGAAGGTGAGCTTGTGAAAAAGAAGAATGGGGGGGTGGAGTGTCATGGGAGAAAAGGGTGAATCAGAGAAAGGTAGAGATTTAATGGAATGCCTTCAAGCCAAAGGCCAGGAGCTTCTGCTTTATGAAGAGACAAATGGAGGAATTAGAGGTTTTTGAATAGGGAGACATGCAGAACCTTGTTTTAGAAAATTGATCCAGGCAGAAGAGTGAAATATGGACTGGAGAGTGGAGTGTCTGAAGTAGAGAGATGATGCAAAAGCTGAGACAGTCTAGTTGCAATAAGACAAGTACCTGGATTAGGATGGGGATCATTTGAAGAAAGAAAGAGATTCATCTGAAAAAATGTTAAGGTGGAAACACCAACAAGATTTAGTGACAAACTGAACTTGAGAGGTGAAAGAATGTGGAGTCAAAGGTAATGCCAAGGTTGGCAAATCACAAGCTCCTTGAGATCAGGCAGCGTGACTACAGACTCTATTATACTCTTCTGAGTATTTGGGGTGGTACTCTGCACACTGGGCAATTAGTATTGATTTGCTGCAGCTTTAGGAGATGGTGAGGACTGTAGTGTTGGCAGCTGTCATGGAAAGGCTGGGTGAAGGATCAATCAATGGTACTTATTTAGTACTACTTGTGTGTAGAGCACTGTACACTGTAGAGAGGAAAATTGGAGTTGGAAGATGAGGAGTCCAGTTTTAGAAATGTTGAGTTTAAGATGCTGGTGGGACATTAATGAGGAGATTTCTTTGGAGACAAGGGGAAAAACAAGGTTGCAGAGAAGGGGAGGACTATGGGTTAAAGAGATAGACTTGGGAGAAGCAGCTTGGCGTAGTGGATAGAACCTGGGCCTGGGACTCAGAAGGTCATTGGTTCTAATCCCAGCTCCACCAGCTGTCTGCTGTGTGACCTTGAGCAAGTCACTTCACTTCCCTGGACCTCAGTTACCTCACCTGGAAAATGGGGTTTGAGACTGTGAGCCCCACATGGGACAGGGACAGTGTCCAACCCAATCTGCTTGTATTGCCCCCCCCATCATTTAGTACAGTGCCTGGCACATAGTTAAGCGCTTAACAAATACCACAATTACCATTTAGAGTAATACTATTTGATCATATTTATTCAATCATATTTATTGAGCACTTATTATATACTCAGCACAGCTAAGTGCTTACTGTGTGAGAAGCACTGTACTAAGTGCTGGGAAAAAATACCAAGATGGAAATTAGAGAAGGTCCTAGTTCCTTGGGGGACTAACAATCTAATCAATCTCAATATTTATTGAGAGGTTACTGTGAGCAGAGCATTGTACTCAGCACTTGGAAGAGTATACTGTAATAACGTCAGTAGACTCTGGTGGGGAAGCAGCTAGTGGAAAGAGCCCGGGCCTGGAAGTCAGTGGACCTGGGTTCTAATCCCAGATCTGCCATATGTCTGCTGTGTGACCTTGGGCAAGTCACTTTACTTCTCTGTGCCTCAGTTATCTGTAAAATGAGGATTAAGACTGTGAGCCCCAAAAAGGACAGGGACTGTGCCCAACGTGCTTACCTTATATCTACTCCAGTGCTTAATACAAAGTAAACAGTTGCTCTTCACACAATAAGTGCTCAATAAATACGATTGAATGAATAAACAAATACCACAATTAGTGTTATTAGACATATTCCCTGCCAATCTAAGAATTCAAATCTGGGAGAGAGGACTAGAAACAGAATTCACAAATCACAAAATTCACAAATTCACAAAATCATAACACATATTAGTAGGGTATCATAGCTAGAAGAACAGAATTTCACACTCCTTGGGGCTCAGAGTCCAAGGCACCAATAGCCAAAACAATCACCACAGCAGCTACCAGTTTTTTGGGAATTTAGTGGCGGCCTCATAGTGTCTGTATGTGTGTGTCTCTTTACCACTGTGATAGTGGAAGGCAGGATGGGTTGGGGTCTGTTTGGTGGTGCAGAGGGCTGTGCCAGTTCTCAGGGAGCATGGCAAGCTGTCTTTAAATTATGTATTATAAATTACTTATTTATCCATGTCAATGTATGTCTCCCTCTCTAGACTCTCAGCTGGTTAGGGGGAGGGAACGTCTGCTAAATCTGCTGTACTGTACATTCCTAAGCTCTTAGTACAATGCTCTGCACAAAGTACGTGCTAAACAAACACCACTGATCGATTGATTGACTGGTACACAGAGCTCAACTGCAGCTTTGATCCCTATGGCCTGGCATGCCCAGAGGATGTCAGGACCTGGAACTCTGGATGGTGGGAGGAAAGGCAGCAGTTATCATGCTTGCTTTGCTTGGCTGAGGTGGAAACTATAGTTAAGGAAGTGAATGAGCTCCTCAAGGCAGTGAATGTGAGGTGAGAGGAATAGGGGACCCAGAAGAGGCCTTGTGGGAGTCGGAATGGAAAGAGGCAGCAAAAAAAGACAAAAAAGAAGTGTCAGAGAGGTAAGGGGAAAATCAGGAGAGAATTGTGTCATTAAAATTAAGGTTGAATTACATTTCCAAGATTATAGAATGATCCATAGCATCCAGTTGCAATGTATTTTGTTATTATTAAGTAATCAATAGTATAAAAGGTTATAATGTTATAGAAATGTTATGAAAAGATAGCATAAATAGTCCAAAGCATGAAGCCAGCAGTCAGAAAAGCAAAAGATATAGCATGTTTTCCAAATAGCGCTTGACCCAAGAATGGCTTAATTAACCAATTATCCCTAGTTATGCTGCAGAGGAGACATTTCACTGCTAACCCATCGCCTATATCCTGCCTCTAGCCTGGGACTCCCTGCCCCTGTTTCCGGCAACCGATCACTCTCCACATCTTCAAAAATTTATTAAAATCACAAGCAGTGTTGTGTAGTGGATAGAGCACGGGTCTGGGAGTCAGAAGGTCTTGGGTTCCAATCCTGGCTCTGCCACTTGTCTGCTGTGTGACCTTGGGCAAGTCATTTTACTTCTCTGGTCTTCAGTTACCTCATATGTAAAATGGAGATTGAATCTGTGATCCCCACATGGGATAGGGGCCGTGCCCAAACCGATTTGCTTGTATCGACCCCAGCACTTAGTACAGTTCCTGGCACATAGTAAGCATTTAATAAATACCACAATTATTCTTATTATTTTCTCAAAGAGGTCTTCTCCGACTAAGTCCTCATTTCCACTTCTCCCTCTCTCTTCTGCCACACCGTGGAACTTGGATTTGCTTTTCTACTAGGCCATTACACCGCCTCTAGAATTATCACTCCTCCATGTAACTCAGAAGGGCAGAAGAACTGTAAACTCCCCAACTCTAGACTATAAACTTCCCCCACACCCAAGACTGTAAACATATTGGGGCAGGGAATGTGACTGTTTGTTGTATTCTACTCTCCCAAGCAATTAGTACAGTGCTGTGCACAAGGTAAGTGCTCAATAAATACAATTGAATGAGTGAAGGAAGGGACATCCAAACTGCTACTGTGCTGGTACAAGCTCTCATAATATCCCAGCTGGATTACTGTGCCAGCCTCCTCTCTGATCTCCCTTCCTCCTGTCTCTCCCCACTCCATTCTTCATTCTGCTGCCTGGATCATCATCCTACAGAAACAACTCTGGGCATGTCACTCCCCTCCTCAAAAACCTCCAGGGGTTGCCTATCAAACTTCGCACAAAACAAAAGCTCCTCATTCTTGGCTTCAAAGGTCTCCATTACCTTGCCCCCTCCTACCTCACCTCCCTTCTCTCTTTCTACTGCCCACCACATACACTCCGCTTCTCTGCCACTCACTTCCTCACCGTCCCCCATTCACACCTATCCCATTGTCAACCCCTGGCCCATGTCCTACCGCTGTCCTGGAATGCCCTCCTTCCTAACATCCACCAAACTAACTCTCTTCCACTCTTCAAAACCCTACTGAGAGCTCACTTCCTCCAGGAGGCCTTCCCAGACTGAGCCTCCCTTTCCCTCGTCTCCTCCTCCCATCCCCTCACCCTCTGCTCTTCCCTCTTCCCTCCCCTCAGCACTGTGCTCATTTGTATATACTATTTATTACACTATTTATTTTGTTAATGAGGTGTACATCCCCTTGATTCTATTTATCTTGATTATGTTGTCTTGTTTTTGTTTTGTTCTGTTTTGCTTTGCTGTCTGTCTTCTCCGTTTAGATGTTGAACCTGTCGTTGGGCAGGGATTGTCTCTATCTGTTGCTGAATTGTACATTCCAAGTGCTCTGCACATAGTAAGAGCTCAATAAATACTACTGAATGAATGAAAGCAGCTGCGGCCAGGCACCACCTCCCCAGAACCTAGGGAAGACTGTGGTGGCTTTTTATAGAAGACACTCTAGCTGTGGTTGTGATTGCAGCCTCTGAGCCTGAAATTCTGCTCTTATAGACATGACACCCTATGGTTTTATATAATGTATTGGACCCTGTTTTCATGATGCATTATTATTTTGTTTCATCTCTCCCTATGTATCTGAGTCATGCCAGTCCCTTTTCTCCACTTACACATTTACACTGTGAGTCCCTTGAGAACTAGTGACTAATTCCTGCCTGTGTATAATTTACCAGTACACAGCACAGGGCTCTACACATAGTAAGTGCTTAATAAGTAGTATTATACAACTCTTTACAGAACTTTTCTGAAGACTTAGCAACTTCAAGTAAAAATAATGTTGATAAAATGAAAATCCTACCATAATTGAGGAAGCAAATTTCACTAAAAGAAGGGCGAATGTGGTTAAATAATATATAGTCTACCTTTATGGATATTTCATTTTATCCAATTTAATTTTCACCCACCTCCTTATAATACTCAGGAACCTGAAGATGGGAACCCAGAAGGAATGGGGATTAAAAAGAGAGAAAAATTAGCTCTTGGACTATAATAAATTAGAGTATATTCAGATAGAAGTCAGAAACTTACCATGATAGTAACAGAACCATAAAGCAAAAGAGAATAAGACATTTTTTCATGTTTTGCTAATGAAACAGATGCATATGTAGTGTGAAAGCATAAGAGTTTAGCCACGTCTCCTGGCTCTCCAGGATAGGAACTAGAAAACATTACCACCTTCCAGGAATCTATTAAAGTTGTAGACTTTGTATTTACTTCATGTAATTACAAATGCTGAAAGATTAGGCCTCTGGATATTAGGATATAACAGAATGTTTGTTGACTTTAGTTCTGGTTGCTCCTGAACTCAAATTGGACATTAGAACGTGCTTAAGCTCTCATTCGACCATACCATTTTTGAACAAAGCTATCTAGCAAAAAAAGTGTAAATGATTGCTGTGGAAGGGCTATCGCTGAGGTGCTCCTGTTGGAAGGGTTTGCTGTTACCAAGGTGACCAGATGCCCAGGATAAGAGCAGATTAAGTGAGTTGGGCTCAGAGCTTTAAGGATGCCTGGAGACAATAGATGGAGCCACTGGGTGGCACCAGCTGAAACTGACATGAAGCCCAGTTGAGAGCTAAGTAAAACTACAGAGAAGCTGAGCTTTGACCTCACCATGAAGATTAAACACTCATGGGCGATGTAAAAATACACATTAAGTGTGCGCAGCACACTGTGAGGGTGGAAAGAAGAGTTATTGTTATATTGTACTCTCCCAGGCACTCAGAATAGTGCCCACATACAGTAAGCACTCAATAAATGAAGGAAAGAAATGACCAACAGCATTCCTCCCAATGGGTAGTGCTCACCTCATTCGATCATATTTACTGAGTGCATACTGTATGCAGAGCACGGTAGTAAGTGCTTGGGAAAGCACAATACAGCAATAGAGACAATCCTTGCCCACAACAAGCCTACAGTCTGTGGGTAAGGGGAGAGACAGACATCAGTACAAGTAAACAGCCAACAAAACATCAGTACAATACGCTTCAATATAAATAAATAAAATTACAGATATATACACACGTTTTGTGGGGTGGGAGGGGAGAGCAAAGGGAATGAATCAGAGTGACATGAGAGGGAGTGGGAGATGAGCCATAAGCCGTCCCACTAAAACCATGGACTGCCTGGATGTAGGACTGCAGTCTGCTAAGTAATCCAGGCAGTAAATATAACTCTGTTTATGCAGCGAATTACTCTGGTTGTCAATAAAGGGGGAGGACTAAATTGGGGATGTGAATTAATGATCAGACCGGTCCCTGCCAATTCCAAAAGCCACAGACATCAGTTGTGAATGGTGAACCCAGAGAGAAATGTCTTGGGCTCCTTGCGGGAAGGAAATATGTCTACCAACTCAGTTATACTGCACTCTTCCAAGTACTTAATACAGTTGTCTGCACACAGTAATCAGCCCAGATTGGGATTCCGGGTAACCATGCTATAAGTAATGCTACTTCCTATTTCTTCTAGAGAATGTATCTCACAGGTGTCTGCATCTCCTTGGCTTTCTGTTTGCCTGGGTCCTGTGCATGTAACACAAAAAATATTTAATTCATCTGAGGCTGGAATAATAAGTTATGAAGAGAAAAGGGTTCCTTTGGTTTGCCATCACCTATGTACATACGTATATACACTGACATAAATCTTATTCAGAATGAGTGAACTGAAGCTGTATAGAAGTGAACATAGCTTCATTGTTAAGAGACTGGATTGTCCAAGGTTCTGCCCTGCCATTTGATGTGTAGCCCATAAATGATGCTGTTCAACATAGAGCTGTTCAAGGAGTGGCTTGTCACATGTGTGGAAAGTCCAGGCCTCTCCATAGAGAAGGCTGGACAACAAGAACATGGGCCTGGGAGTCAGAGGACTTATGTTCTACTCAACCTGACTCTGCTACTTGTCTGCTGTGTAACCTTGGGCAAGTCACTTAACTGCTTTGTTTTTCAGTGACCTTATCTGTAAAATGGGGTTTTAGACTGTGAGCTACAGGTGGGATGGGGATTGTGCCCAGCGTGATTAGATTGTATTTTGACCATGGCTTAGAAAAGTGCTTGACACACAACAAGTGCTTTACAAATATCATTATCATTATTACTGTGAAGAATTTTAGTTCGGTCTGGAGTCTACATTGACCATGGTGTTACCCAGTCTCTCAAAAGATGTCTTTGACTTCTTGATTGCATTTTCTTCTTGCTCTACTTTTTAACCAAAGTGTACTCAGGAATCCGTGTCTGCCTGTCCTCTCCATTAGGGGGTAAGCTTCCCAAAATCAGAAATCCCATCATTTACTTGGTTTGGAGAAGTAGCATGGCCTAACAAAGAATTTGGTCCTATGAGTCAGAGGACTTGTTTCTGACGCTGATTCCTCCACTTGCCTGGTGAGTGGTCTTGGGTAAGTCCTTAACATTGCCAAATTGTACTCTCTAAGTGCTTAGTACAGTGCTCTGCACACAGTAAGCGCTCAATAAATGACTGAATGAATCTCTTTGCCTCAGTTTCCATATCTATCAAATGGGGATTACATATTGTTCTCCTCTTACTTATTCGTGATTCCCACAATGTGACAACGACAGTTTCCAACCTGATTAACTTGTATCTACCATAATGCTTAATACAGTCAGCACTTAAATACCACTAAAATATGATTCCCTTTTGTGGTCTGACTTTAAACTTGGGTCCAAATGAGTAAGTGATTCCATTAGCACAAATTAGGTTGTCCCCTAATAGTAATGGCCCCAGGTGACCCAGGATTTCACTTCCTCCTAACTCTGGAGGATATCAAATATAAATTTCAATTTATAAATTATCCACATTGATCATCAATCCTCCTTCAGCCCACATTCTTCAGCCAAACTCTTGTGCATTTCCCTTCCTGTCCTCCCCTAGGAAAAAATAAAGGAAACTTCAGTCAGTTGATTTTTTTTCTTGTCACTAAAAGCTCTGGCACGAAAGAACAAGGAGGTTGAAATAATCAACTAAATTGTCAGGCAAATGACCAGGTTTATTTAACTCATGTGGCCAAGAGGAATTGAAGGTTGTCTGTACTCTAAGTCCTAAAACAGATAAACTCCAGGTCAAATGAGACACTAAGCTCTTATTTTTTATAGGAATAGTCAGGCTTTAAAGTTTCACTAGAGGAATTTTTTAAGTTTGTAACTCTAGAGCCTATATATTTTTAAATTTAGGGAGTCATTATAGAGCTGTTTCCTGGAACTGTGTCATGTGTGTCTCTAGATATATGTTGAGCTACCACTGTTCTGTTATTTTAAAAATGAATTATCCTCTTTTTCTTTAATGGTATTTATCAACTGCTTCCTATGTGTCAAACACTGTTCTAAGCACTGGGGAGATACACGATAATCATTCATTCATTCATTCAATAGTATTTGAGCGCTTATTATGTGCAGAACAATGTACTAAGCACTTGGAATGTACAAATTGGTAACAGATAGAGAAAGTCCCTGCCCTCTGATGGGTTTACAGTCTAATCGGGGGAGACAGGTTAGACACAGTCCCTGTTTCACATGGGGCTTACAGTCTCAGTCAAAGGTAGAAGTATTTAATTGCCATTTTGCAGTTGAGGTGACTGAGGTACAGTGAAGTTAAGTGACTTGACCAAGATCACATAGCAGACAAGTGGTGGAGCTGAGATTAGAACCCAGGGTCTTCTAACTTCTAGGCCCATGCTCTATCCACTAGGCCACCCTGCTTAGCAAATACCATTATCATCATTATTATAATGTGCATATTTCATAAGCATCTTTTTTCTGAAGAGGTCAACCTGCTCTAAAGATATTCACATTCATTTTCACAACATGCTGTGAGAGAAATAAAGTGTTATTACAAATGCTTATTTTAAGACTTAAAATATGGATAGGGAAATCCTCCAGAATCAAAGACTCATGATTGAATTTTGACAGTTGCAGCTTTTAGACAACGTAACATTTAATTTAATGAATAATAACCTGATTAATCAGTAGCACTGCACTTAAATTCATCTGAAACATCCAACTGCAGGGTAATGTTAAATAATAATTTAATCAGATTTATCTAATATAAGAGATCCCAACAATACTGAATGATTCAGTTCAATGTCTAGAATGAGTGGAATGAGAAGAAGCCTGGAAGTAAGAAGACCTGATTCTAATCCCAGTTCTGCCACTTGTCTATGTGCCTTTGGGCAAGTCACTTCAATTATCTGTGCCTCAGTTTCCTCATCTGTAAAATGGGGATTAAAACTGTGAGAAACTTGTAGGACAGGGACTGTGTCCAACCTGATTATCCTCTGTCTACCCCAGTACTTAAAACAGTGCCTGGCATATAGTAAGTGTAACAAATAGCTTGAAATAGCTAATGATGAAGATACAAACATCTCACTTAGAAATGTTTTTCTAAGCACTTTCAAATTTTCCCACACAAAATAAAGCAAGCTCTGCTACTTAAAATGGGGTATGTCTAGGCATTTCCCTTTAGAAATTTCACTTGCTAACATGGTTCTCTTCTACAAACAACTGGGCATGTGCTCACATCTCACCTCCCCTCAGCTAAGCCCTCTTTTCCCTCCTTTCCCTCTGCTCTTCCCCCCTCCCTTCCCCTCCTCTCAGCACTGTGCTCGTCTGCTCAACTGTATATATTTTTATTACCCTATTTATTTTGTTAATGAGATGTACATCACCTTGATTCTATTTATTGCTGTTGTTTTTGTCTGTCTGTCTCCCCCGATTAAACTGTAAGCCCATCAATGGGCAGGGACTGTCTCTATCTGTTGCCAATTTGTACAGTCCAAGTGCTTAGTACAGTGCTCTGCACATAGTAAGCTCTCAATAAATACTATTGAATGTATGAATGAATGAATCTCAGAGCGGTGGTGCTGCTGATGGAAATCCAGACCCCGGGCTGACCTCATTCATACTTGCTCTAAAGTTGCCCAGCAACAGTATTTCTCAACCCTTATTGACCTCCATATTCCAGCTGTCCTCCCATAAATATGACCCCCAATAAACCAGCTGTGTCAGACCTTTAAATCTCACCTCAAACCCACTAGTCCTCCTGTCCCCACCCCTGCTCCTACTGACCATGCCTCATAGTTCATCAACAAATGAGTCCATTAAGTATGATCTTCCTAAAATTTGTCCGGCTCATCTCCAGTCCCTTCCTCTCTCTGACCCCTCTTCGATTCAACTATTCTTCCTAGCAGTATTTCAAGAGAGCTTCTGCTTTTTAAAACTCTATGCCTTCTACCTATGTTTTCAACATCAACCTTTCGCACCTTATTAAGAATATTAGCCCGCACCCTTCTTCCGTCCCTGACTTTCATCTTCAACTGTTCACACTCCATGGGTTCCTTTCCCACTGCTTGCAATCATGCCTTAAAAAAAATCCTCCCCCTTGACGCCATGGTATTCATTCAATAGTATTTATTGAGCACTTACTATGTGCAGAGCACTGTACTAAGCACTTGGAATGTACAATTCCGCAAGATGGAGACAATCCCTGCCCACTGCTGGTCTTACAGTCTAATCAGGGGAGACAGACAAAAACTATAGCAATAAATAAAATCAAAGGGCTGTACATCTCATTAACACAATAAGTAGGGTAATAAAAATACATACAAATGAGCAGACGAGCACAGTACTAAGAGGAGGGGAAGGGAGGGGGAGGAGCAGAGGGAAAGGGGGGCAAAAGGGGGCTTAGCTGAGGGAAGGTGAAGGGGGGGTAGAAAGGGAGCAGAGGGAAAAGGGGAAGCTCAGTCTGGGAAAGCCTCTTGGAGGAGGTGGGCTCTCAGTAGGGCTTTGAAGAGGGGAAGAGAGTTAGTTTGGCGGACGTGAGGAGGGAGGGCATTCCAGGACCGCGGGAGGACGTGGCCCAGGGGTCAACGGCAGGAGAGGCGAGAATGGGGGACGGTGAGGAGGTGGGTGGCAGAGGAGCGGAGCGTGCGGGTTGGCAGTGGAAAGAGAAAGGAGAAGAGGTAGGAAGTGGCAAGGTGATGGAGAGACTTGAAGCCTAGAGTGAGAAGTTTCTTTTTCGTGCAGAGGTTGATAGGCAGCCACTGGAAGATTTTAAGGAGGGGAGTGACATGCCCAGAGCATTTCTGCAGGAAGATGAGCCGGGCAGTGGAATGAAGAATAGACTGGAGTGGGGAGAGACAGGAGGAAGGGAGATCAGAGAAGGCTTACACAATAATCCAGCCGTGATATTATAAAAGCCTGTACCAGTAAGATAGTCGTTTGGGTGGAAAGGAACGGACGGATCTTGGCAATATTATAAAGGTGAGACCGGCAGGTCTTGGTGAAGGATCAGATATGTGGGGGTATCCTATCTCCTTCCTACCATTGCTTGAAAAAATTGTTTATACCCTTTACCTCCAGTTTTTTCCTTGATTCTCTCCATGGAAATTGCCCTAAGGTCTCCCAGTGATCTTCTCCTTGACAAATCCAATGACTTCTACTCTATCTTAATCCTCCTTGACCTCTCAGCTGTGGTCCCCCACCTTCTCCTGAAAACACTATCTAGTATTTTGATTTCACTAACACTGTCCTCCCTTGGTTCTCTTCCTGTATAGATGTTCCTTAATCTTGTATGCAAACTCAGCCAAAGGTATTTATTGAGCACTTACTGTGTGAAGAGCGTTATATGCTTGGAGAGAGTGCAGTACAATAGAGATCATAGACATAAGCCCTGCCTACAAGGAGCTTACAGTCTAAAGAGAGAGACAGACATTAAAATTATAGAGAGGAAAAATAGCAGAGTATAAGGATACCTACTGTGGGGCTGGGAGATGGGTGAGTATCAAAAGCTTAGTCATCTAAGTGCATGCGTGACATAAAGAAGAGAGCAATTAGGGTGGTGAAATGAGGGTTTAGTCAAGGAAGACCTCTTGGAGGAGATCTGATTTCAATAGGGCTTTGAAGAGGGGAGAGTGGTGATCTGTTGGTTATGAAAGCAGGAGTTTCAAGACAGTAAGAGGACCGGGGCAAGAGATCAGCAACCAGATAGACAAGATCAAGGCAAAATGAGAAGCTTTGAATTAGAAGAGTGAAGTGTGATGGCTGGTTTGTAGTAGATGAGCAAGGTAAAGTCAGAGGAAGAGAACTGATTGACAATTTCCTACCATTCTTTAAACAAACTGTCAAACAAGGGATCATTACTTTTAGAACAGTGTGGCCTAATAGAAAGAGCAAAGACCGAACTAGGAATCAGAGGACCTGGGTTTTAATATCAGCTCTACCACTTGTCTGCTCTGTGACCTGGAGCAAGTCACTTCTCTCCACCTCAGTTTCCTCATCAGTAAAATGGGGATTCAATCCTTCTCCTTTTAACTAAGACTGTGATTGCTATGTGGGACATGGATTGTGTCCAAACTGATTTTCTTGTATCTAATGCAGGACACCTAGTAATAATAATAATAATAATTATGGTATTTGTCAAGCGCTTACTATGTGCCATGCACTGTTCTAAGTGCTGGGGTTGATATAAGGTAATCAGGGTCGTATGTGAGGCTCACAGTTTTAATCCCCATTTTACAGATGAGGTAACTGAGGAACAGAAAAGTGAAGTGGCTTGCCCAAGGCCACACAGCTGACAAGCGGCAGAGCCAGGATTAGAACTCACAACCTCTGACTCCCAAGCCCGCACTCTTTCCGCTAAGCCATACTGCTTCCAGTACAATGCTGGCAATGTAGTAAGCATTTAATAAGTTAAATAGTTATTATTATTACTAGGAGTATTATTGTTTTGCATTTGGTAATTGAGATGTAATTTGTATGGCTTAAGAACAAAGTTTCTTGAGCCATAAAACACATATGATACACACCCAAACAACAGTTTCTGAAATATTTATGACTACTGCTAAATCAGAATTTATGTCTAGACCTAGGTAGTAAAAAAGAAGACTATAAATCTAATCATGTATTTAGTTAGGCCTTCTTAAGTATGTCTATCATATTGTAAAATGTTAGCTCCTAACTAGTACTCTTCACCATAGACTATGAAAGACTAATAAGTCAATCACAACACCAATGACCACCTTACCCATCCACCAACATTCAGGATGACCATCTAAGAAGAGCATCTTTCCTGCAACATGTTAATGCTCCAACATTTAAATCAAGCCACCGACAGGCAGAGGCAGTATGTAGACTCAGTCATTCGTGCAGGCTCTTCCTCAAAGTATGAAATACTCAGAAAATGCCATAGGGTTAAAAAGATTCCATCATTATCACCATTTTTAATAAGAAAGGAAATGTAATTCGCTGTAGACAATCCTGGATCTGACTCTCTTTAACTTGAACTAGTAGAAGCAGTTCAGGCTGGGAGTCATAGGACCCGTGTTCTAATCCAGGGTCTGTCACTTGTCTGCTGTGTGAAGTTAAGTGACAATTAACTTCTCTGTACCTCAGTTTCCTTAGCTGTAAAGTAAGGATTCAAAACCAGTTCTCCCTCTCTCTTAGACTAGTGAACCTCTTATGGGACTAGGACTGTATCTAATTTGATTATATTTACTCCAGAGCTTACTACAGTGCTTGGCACTTTTTAGGCACCTAAATACCACATTATTTCAATCGTTCTCCTCCATAGGCATAGTCTTCAACTTAAAATATTTTGAATTACAATGAATGGTGATAATATATTTGAATTTGCCCCCTGTTTCAACATATGAGTTTTGACTTTACAACACTAGCTCCTTTCTGGAACATGATTTGGGCAAGGCTATGGTTGTGGTTGGAAGCTACTGAAGAATGATGTCTTTCACCAAGTATTTCCAGAATCACTGTGGTTTCACAACCCAGAAATGCACAGAAGAAATGATCTTTGCGGCACATCCACTAGGGTGCAATGTAGGGAATGATTTTGTATTTATAATAATAATAATGATATTTATTAAGTGCTTACTATGTGCCAGGAACTCTACTAAGCACCAGAGTGGATAGAAACAAATTGGGTTGGACAGTATCTGTTCCAAGTGGGGTTCCCAGTCTCAGTCCCCATTTTACAAATGAGGTAACTGAGTCACAACAATGAAAAGTGACTTGCCCAAGGTCACACAGCAAAGTAGCAGAGTCAGGATTAGAACCCATGACCTTCTGACTCCCAGGCCCGGGCTCTAGCCACTATACCATGCTGCTTCTAGAAGTTTACTATGCTTACTTACTAAGCAGTTGTACTGTATAATACAGCAGAGTAGGTAGACTTGTCCCCTTTAGACTGTAAGCTTGTTGAGGGCAGGGAACTATAAGAGCAAAATTTCCTGAGGGACCTTAGCAAAGCATTTCACACTTTCATTAGACATAGGGGTCTGGCTTTTATGAAGTAATTGGTTAAACAAAGTATTATCCATCTCCCTAAGCTAAAGAGTCAAGTAGATCTGTCTCATACGTACAGTCTTATTCTACCTACTTTATCCAGCCATGCTAGAAGACTCAACAAGGAATCTGGGAATATTTCAATACAAAAGGTGGGAATATCACTGAAAGTCTCTGAATCACTCATTCAGGAGTTGACATTAGCAGGTGACTATGCTCAGGAAACATTCATAAAAAGGCATGCAGATGCTTATAAATTGATTCTCGGAATCAGTAAATTGCTTTGGACTGGTCATCAGTCTATAGCAATTTACCAATTTTGAGAAGAGGTTTAAAATTATCCGTCTGAAGAAGTATATTGTCCTGTGTTGCAGGGAGAATGATCAGGCTGGCAGTCTGGGCTATCTCTTATTGCCTTCATAAACGAATATTTTACTTCATGCAAAATGACAAGTGAATGTCAAAGATCTGGAGTTTTGTGCCTTTTTTCTTACGCTTTAAAATAGCCTTGATATTAGAGGGAATAGAAAACTCATATTTTCTTAATCTTTTGTGCTCAACTCAGGCATGGCTCACAGTTATTCTTCACTCCGCTGCCCGGCTCATCTTCCTGCAGAAATGATCTGGGCATGTCACTCCCCTTCTTAAACAACTCCAGTGGTTGCCTATCAACCTCCGCTCCAAACAAAAACTCCTCACTCTAGGCTTCAAGGCTCTCCATCACCTTGCCCCTTCCTACCTCTCCTCCCTTCTCTCTTTCTACCACCCACCCCGCACGTTCCGCTCCTCTGCCGCCCACCTCCTCACCATCCCTCGGTCTCGCCTATCCTGCCGTCGACCCCTGGGTCACGTCCTCCCGCGGTCCTGGAATGCCCTCCTCCTCACCTCCGCCAAACTGATTCTCTTTCCCTCTTCAAAACCCTACTTAAAACTCACCTCCTCCAAGAGGCCTTCCCAGACTGAGCTCCTCTTCTCCCTCTACTCCCTCTGCCATCCCCCCTTTACCTCTCCGCAGCTTAACCCTCTTTTTCCCCTTTTCCCTCTGCTCCTCCACCTCTCCCTTCCCATCCCCACAGCACTGTATTCATCCGCTCAACTGTATATATTTTCGTTACCCTATTTATTTTGTTAATGAATTGTACATCGCCTTGATTCTATTTAGTTGCCATTGTTTTTACGAGATGTTCTTCCCCTCGACTCTATTTATTGCCATTGTTCTTGTCTGTCCATCTCCCCCGATTAGACTGTAAGTCCATCAAACGGCAGGGACTGTCTCTATCTGTTGCCGACTTGTTCATCCCAAGCACTTAGTACAGTGCTCTGCACATAGTAAGCGCTCAATAAATACTATTGAATGAATGAAAGTTATGCTATAAAGTATTCGACCACACAATTTTCCCCTAGAAGACTGTTCAATTCATCCCACATGGTAATTGTTCAAAACAGAAATACTTTATCTGTACATGGATCAGTAGAAACTTAGCCAACATTTGTTGTAATCCCAATTAATGAAAGGTAGACCAGGAAAAAATGAACAGCAATGAAAAGAAAACATTATTCCAGAATATAATGCAGAAACTTTGCATTTTAAGACAAGCTTATTCTTATGCTTATTCTTTGTCTCAAAACACCATCTTTATAGCATTCCTAAAGGTGATGTCACTTTAGTTTAAACAATACCATTATTTCATTTGAGACAAGCAAACAAGTAGCTACAATACTTAAGGGCAGGATAGAATGAGTAAGGCCTGTCTATTGAGCCATTTTGAAAAGCTTAATCCAGTGAGGTAAATGTTTAGGTACTACTGGATGTTGCCTGGGCATGACTTAAATGTTTCGTTTCTCTCTGTCCCATTTCTGGAATCCCATAAATTGCTTTGGGAAGCTTAACTAGCAAACCCCAAGACATGATAAAATTTCAAAATATTTCTAATAAGAGTTAATAATGTTGGTATTTGTTAAGCGCTTACTATGTGCCGAGCACTGTTCTAAGCGCTGGGGTAGACACAGGGGAAGCAGGTTGTCCCACGTGGGGCTCACAGTCTTAATCCCCATTTTACAGATAAGGGAACTGAGGCACAGAGAAGTGAAGTGACTTGCCCACAGTCACACAGCTGACAAGTGGCAGAGCTGGGATTCGAACTCACGAGCCCTGACTCCAAAGCCCGTGCTCTTTCCACTGCGCCACGCCAAGAGTTGTAAGAGAATCACTCTTTGGAGAATTAATCTGGAAAAGGAAGTGATCAGGACTGAATAAATCCATAGATTATATGGAAAATGAAAAGGATTTTAGTGATTTTATTGTTTTCTATGATAAGAAGAGTTGCATGCTTAACAAATATTAATTTATATTAATCATCACTGATTATAATCATGCACTTTAAAAGATGCATTTGATTTTCCTACATTTTTAAAGGACACTAATTGTATGGGTCCGAATTTGTTAAAATTAAAAAAAAAAAATATTGAGATGACTTTCTAAACTGAATTGTCATGCTTTAAAAAAAAGGAGAGTCAAATTAAAATTGAAATACTTGGCTAAGGTCATGTTTTTAGTGCAACATATAAAACATCTAACTTAGATCTGGTGTAATCCCAATGTATTCCTTGATTTATAAAATGTGCATGAGATGGGGAAAGCACTTTTTTCTTCACCCAGTATGTGGAAAGAAGTTGCTCATTACTGGCTATCTGGATGCTTAAAAGGTCAGCCAGGGCATGGAAATGACAAACATACAACCACTCAGAGTTTCTATATTTTTTATACCAGTCCCCATCATGTAAGGCTGAAAGTTAAAATCTACTGTGCTCTAAGAATTATGGCATTGTACTCTCAAGGGCAGAAATATTTTACACACTTCAGCAGCCTCTTAAATATAAATGGGCGATTATATTTTGCACAGTGGGCTGTAGTCTTAAACACAAAGCAAAAAATAATTGAAGACCTCTACAGGGAGCTCCAACACACAAAGAGCAAAAAACCTGTGCCCCTTTACTTATCTTTGTGCATTTAATTCTTTCTTCTTAGCACCATGAGAAACAATAGAATCATTCTCCTGGTTAAGAAGGCCGGCTCATGAAAGTGAGGAATCTACATTTGCAACATGTGGAGACAAGCAGGCTGGAATCTTGAACCATAAGATGCCATACGCCAACTCAGGGATGTCAGGACTGCTTGAGTCATGCCTAGAAGTGCAATCTCAGTGCTAGCAGCTGCCAGGTCTGACCTGTTCTTCGAGTCTGGTTTCCCCTCTGACTTTACTAAATATCAGAATGCCACTAAAAGCTTTATCTCAAGCTGCAGTGTTTCCACACAATATGGGGAAAAGGTGAAGCACCTCAAGAAAAATCTTAAAGAAATTAAAAAGACAATCCAGGCTTAGTCAGATAACTTGACTTCTTAATGAAAGCAAGTTCCAATTTTGGATCCACAGGACATGCACAGGACATATACATGCAGAGGATAAAATAAGTCAAGCCCAGTCTTTATACAAAGGCAGAATAGTGTGAACGTATGGTGCTTTTCTCCCCATCCTTCACATATGAGAGGAAAGGGCCAATTTCTAAGCAATAGCCAACTAAATGAGTACAATTCCACTCTGGGGGCAGAGGTAGCTATTTAGTGCTGAACTCAGGGTCCACCCACCATCCCACAAGGCTGTCAGCACAGACATTACCTGTTCTCCCAACTGAAGTCACCTGAGGATCAGTGTCAGGGATTTAGATTAGAATCAATCGATTGCATATATTGAATGCTTACTGTGTGCAGATCACTGTACTAAGCACTTGGGAGAGTTCACTATCACAGAGTTGGTAAAGATGTTTCCTCCCCACAAGGAATTTACAATCTACAGTCTTGAAGCAGTTAAATCACTCTGACTGACCATTCCCCACCTTAGTTTCTCCTATGTTTTCACAATTCCAAGTGGATGTGCTTTCAGCAGCTTCAAGGAGTTAATTGCAGTGAAGGATGTTAGTACTATCGTCATTATTAATAGTATACAACATGGTACCTGCCTTCCAAGGTTTACAATCTAATTGGGAAAACAGTCAGAGGAGTTATTCATAGTTAGGAGGACAAAAAGATGAATTTGGTTATAACAGGAGAATGGAAAGATGAATAAGATAATGATTGTGTGCATATGTAGTTGAGCATATGAATGTACATATACACAAGCAATGATAGTGGCTGTGAATACCCAAATGTTATGACTAACTGTTAGTATGGCCTGGAGCAGTGGAAATTAATTGGGGAAAGCTTCTTGGAGGAGATAGAATTTCAGGAGTGTTTGGAAGGATGTTTACTGAATTAATGATAATGGTGTTTGTTAAGCTCTTACTATGTGCCAAGCACTGTTCTAAGCTCTGAACTGGATACAAGGTAATCAGGTTGTCCCAGGTGAGGATCACAGTCTTAATCCCCATTTTACAGGTGAGATAACTGAGGCCCAGAGAAGTGAAGTGACTTGCCCAAGGTCACACAGCAGACAAGTGGCAGAGTCAGGATTAGAACACACTACCTTCTGACTTCCACGGCTATGCTCTAGCCACTACAACGTGCTGCTTCTCCTAATTAGTATCATTAGTGATATTGAAACATAACAGTACCTAAAGTGTGTCAGAATACCCTAATATTTCAAAAGGAAGGATTAAAATATTTTTGGAAATTTGTTATGATTTTTAGCTGCATAGAGCAACTTCATATCATCATCAAGAGCCAGGTTAATGGGTTATGTTTAAAGCACCTATGACTAAGTATTCAACTGAGACACTTCAATGTCCGTTCCATAAAATGCTCTCCCCTTCCAAACACAGCCATTAAATCCTAAATAAAAAAACAAAACCCACTTGGATAGCTTTGAACCAGTATAGGCTTATTGTTGATGAAAAAAAGTTTCTTAGCAAATCAATATTTCTGCAATGACAAACTCCTGGAAAATGCAGCGACTGCTAGAAATGGGAAAGATTAAAGGCTTTTTTTGTTCTGAAAAACCTATCACATTTAGAGAGAAGAGAATCAGGGTAAAAATCAGTGTTGTTAATACTCAGGTATCACCAATTCTACTTTAGAGCAGCATTTGAATCATAAGGCTTATCTCCAATGTGTCACATTACACATTCTTCTTCAGAAGCTCTGCAATTCTTTCTTGCACATTTTTCCCCAAAGTCAGTGTTTTCAAATGAGTGTAATCAACATGTAATGGGAGGCAAAAGGTTGAAGTCATTCATAACTTGCTCTACTAAGGAACGCATTTGTGATCTCACTTTTTGTAGGGATTAGGACAGGAAGGAAGAAACTCATTGTATAGCTTGCATCATATTTATATTTTAGGGAAACCAATTTTTTTCTTATGGGAAAAAGGTGTGCTTTGGGGTAAAGAAAGGGAAGTTAATAAAAATACACACACTAAATTTATTTTCCTTCTACTTCAGGATTCTGAATGTGGGTGTATATATATATATATATATATATATATATGGGTGTATATACATATGGGTGTATATACTTATGGGTGTATATATATATATATATATATATATATATATATATATACACATATATATAAAGGAAGGAGGTGGGGTTTGACAATCAGGGTGGGGCATAAAGTGGCATTTGGAACAAGGGAGAAAACTGGAACTAGGGAGACTTAACATACAAGTCAAAACATACAACTTTATTTCTCTGTCAACACACTTAAGTCCCCATATATCTACATCATCTCACTCATTCACACCATCCTTAAACCCAAGAGGTCTGGAAGACATTTCAAAGCATGATTCCATTATTCTTGAAAGCTATCCAAAGTCTAAGAGAATCATCTAAAATATAATGTTGGGATCCAGAGAATTTAGATTGCCCATGTACAGAATTCAGGACTGTCTTGATATATAAGTTAAGTTTCAAAGATCATGACTGAACTATACCCACAAAGAGAAAAAGGAACAGTATTTAATTTAGTACATAGAAACAATCTAGGAATATTAAAGGAGAAGTTCTCAAGGTAACTATCTACAGCTTCTTGGGCTGATTAACAGAACCCCCACCTAGAAATCAGGCCTAATGATCTACTCAGGTGATCTCAACCTAAGGCTGCTTGACGGGTCCTTGAAAAATTTAGTTTAAGATGAATTTTAACCAAGTTCACCCATACTAACCTTTTTTTATCCCAGATGTACTTTGGAGAGATGCGATGGATCAAGTCTTAGGTCTCTCGGGACAGTATTAGGGAATCTCTATTTCTCTATTTCTTGCCCACTTCCAAACAATCTAGGATCAAGGTCCTTTCCTCTCTCTCCCTCAGTACTTAACTCCACCCCCAGGCAGCTTTTCCTTATTGACTCAAAGGCCACTTCTCTTTAGATTATTCCAAAAACCTTGGAAGGACGGGGGTGAAGGGAGACTCTACTAATACAGTGGCTACCTGTAGCTTGGCTAATGCTTAAGTCATTTTTAAAGGATCTATGCTCTGGAAGTGTCCTTTTGTATAAAGACATGCACAAGATAATGAACTGCTTCACAAAGTGAGCCAAGTTATCAGGGTGGGCTTCAGACAAGTGGCTGTTCTAAGGCAGGGGAAAATTTGCAGTCTCCTTTGTTCCATAAACCAGTTATGCTCTATGCTATGCTAAGCCTGCACCCAGAGTTCTGTGTGGTTCCATTATACTAGGCCAAGAATTAATCCTTGAGCCATAGTCTGTCCCCTCCATCATTGTATCCACACAAGTACACCTGCTTTCTTTGTGTTTTTTCATGGCACTTGTTAAGTGTTTACTATTTACCAAGCACTATACCAAGTACTGGGGTAGATACACCATAATCAGGTTGGACACTGTCTCCATTCCACATGGGGCTCCCAGTCTAAGTAGGAGGGTGTAGGATTTAATCCCCATTTTACAGATGAAGCAATTTAGGCACAGAGAAGTTAAGTGGCTTGTCCAAAGTCACACAGCAAGCAATTGGCAGAGTCTGGATTAGAACCAGGTCCTCTGACTCTCAGGCTTGTGCTCTTTCCACTAGGCACACTGCTTCCCCACTTCCTCTATGACATTGGGCACAGGCATAGTGGATGGACCTCGGTCCTTGGAGTCAGAAGGTCATGGGTTCTAATCCCGGCTCCACCAGTTGTCTGCTATGTGACCTTGGGCAAATCACTTCACTTCTCTGTGCCTCAGTTCCCTCATCTGTAAACTGGGTATTGAGACTGTGACTCCCACATGGGACGGGGCTTGTGTCCAACTTGATTTCCTTGTATCCACCCCAGTGCTTAGTGCAGTGCCTGGCACATTATGAGCTCTTAATAAGTATCACAATTATTATTATCATCAATGTAAATTCAGCACCCCAGTACTCCCCACTCTTCAACATGGATACCTGTAGTGGTTTCCTCACGCTTGTGCCACCTGAACTCACATCTGTCAAAGGACTGACATTTAGCCTGGAGGAGAGAGACAGAGACAGACTGCACTCATCCAGTCTCAAATATATATTTATATGTCCTTTATATTCAAAAAATATACCACTAATCGTGAAGTTCTCCTTTGAGTGTGTGTGGAGCTGAAAAGGCCAAAGAGAAACCACAATCCCAGCCATATTATTCAAAGATAAGTTCTGTTTCCTGTTTTGTTGTCATGTTTGATATTTGGAGAACCTGGTGCTGTTTACTCTTTTTGTTTCCTTATCTCTTGTTCCTTATAAAGCTTTTGCTCCAAAGAGGCACTACTTTCTTGACAGTATTCATTCATTCATTCATTCAATAGTATTTATTGAGCACTTACTATGTGCAGAGCACTGTACTAAGTGCTTGGAATGTACAAGTTGGCAACAGATAGAGACAATCCCTGCCTACTGACGGGCTTACAGACAAAAACAATAGCAATAAATATAATCAAGGGGATGTACACCTCATTTACAAAATAAATAGGGTAATAAAAATATAGACAAATGAGCAAATGAGCACAGTGCTGAGGGGAGGGGAAGGGAGATGGAGAGGAGCAGAGGGAAAGGGGGGAAAGGGGGCTTAGCTGAGGGGAGGTGAAGGGGGTGCAGCGAGGCAGCAGAGGAGCAGAGGGAAAAGGGGAAGTTCAGTCTGGGAAGGCCTCTAGGAGGAGGTGAGTTTTAAGTAGAGTTTTGAAGAGGGGAAGATAATTAGTTTGGCGGAGGTGAGGAGGGAGGGCATTTCAGGACAGCAGAAGGACATGGGCCAGGGGTCGATGGTGAGGAGGTGGGCGGCAGAGGAGCAGAGTGTGCAGGGTGGTCAGTAGAAAGACAGAAGGGAGGAGAGGTAGGAGGGGGCAAGGTGATAGAGAGCCTTGAAGCCTAGAGTGAGAAATTTCTGTATCGTGTGGAGGTTGATAGGCAATAGTTTTCTATACTGGTCTGTTCTCAGCAATTGACTCCCAATATTCTGCTGAGAGGCAGCAGTCTGAGACTTTGTCTTACTGTGCATTTAAAATGCTTTCTCTGCACTCCTTGCTATTGGTCCAGCGAGCCTAAAACATGTAAGCAGGATTTCACTGATGATAACGTTAGCTGTGTCAGCGATTACTACTAACTACTCAGTATTTTTTTTTGGACACTGATGCTTGCATAGACAATCTTCTCAAACAGTTCCATCAAACCCACCTATGTGCCCTACTTGACAGCACATGGTTAGCCAGGATCACAAATAATGGGGCCTTGTGAAAGTCACTTCACTGACATAAAAAAAAAAAAATTAAATGGTATAAGTCTCTTCCCTGACAGGACACATAAAGACGATAGACAGATAGCTGGTAAGCTGAAGTTGAGAAATCGTAAAACAGGAGAACAGAAGAAAAAAACTTTCCAAACACAGAATGACAAAACTTCAAATGACATAACACAGTGTGGACTGCTGGGAAACAGGAGCCAACAACAGGCCATCCTTGCATAGAACAATTAGAAAGGGAATGATTCTTTCAGGGCAGAAGCTTCAAGAATTTCAAGGCATCAGTATGGAAAACAAAAATTCTGTCAGGCCCTTGGGGTGGCTACATGCAGATGATATGCAAGAGATTTTTAGTCAAGAAAAATCAGTCTTGGCCATGAACAATGAGTCTGCCATCCATTAGTGCTATCTTCAGAGAATGAAAGCTATTTCTAGGAAATCACTTATTGTTCTTGGTAAAAATAACTTCCATTAGTATTTTCATTCTAATCATATAAATGAGAGCATTTGAATGTAAAAATGGACTAAAATAGCCATTATTCAAATTAACATATTCATTACATTACTCAAACTATTTCAGTGAAAAGTGAAAATATTTACCTCCAGCATAGATGGATGCTGGAAATAATTGGAGAGAAATGTTCATTTTAATAGCAGTAAATGACACTCCCATTTGAGAATCAAAGGAAAAAGATAATTGGTATGGGGATTAGTAAAGGCTTGATTTTGACATGTGCATGCTCACATATTTAATTAATATTGCTGATTGAAAACCTCTCTCTATTTCTAGTCACCGCACTATAAGTTTCTTGTCGGCAAGGAATGTGTCCATTTATTGTTATATTGTACTCTCCCAAGAGCTTAATATAGTGCTTTATATATAATGTTTTCAGTAAATGCTATTGAATAATGAATGAACATTGTCCAATATGTGCATCCTTCCTTTTAGGGATACTGGAAAAATAAATAATGACAAATATGTATTACTGTAGATCTACTTTCATGAATCCCATTGTACAACCAGTAATGGCTAACCTTTTAGCCCTATTGGTAGTATTATATAGGACAACTCCTTATGTCACTATTCCCAGACCAATCACAGAGCCTTCTCAGACCATACATTTATATGACTGATTATATGCTAAGTAGTGCGGTGTACTTTAAGCCACGATAGCAAAATCATGAACTCCTAACTAGTAACCCAGATTCTTACCTTCAGGCATGCTTAAATTACTTCCCATTTTTGCTTCCAGTGAGGAAAAGAATCTGGCTTCCCCTTGCCAAAGAATGACAGAAAGGAACCCATGAATCAGATGGTCCTATTGAATATGCACACTTCTATATGTAGATTCTGAGAAAGTTACACAATGGCAAAAAAGTACATATTTCTTTTTTTCACTCACCTTGCCCTTGTGCATTTTGTGTGGGTTGCAGGAGAAAATATCTATTTTCCATTTCAGAGGCTGTGGAAGAATGATAATAAAACTACTTATTCAAGCAACAGGCAAGCAGCCAGGCATTCCCCTAATAGTTTTTGGTGTTTTTTTTTTTACCCAGCACAGCCATCTGACCCATGGTTTTTCTTATCAGATTACTCAGGGGGATATAGGTAGGACAACTGTGGTCATCAAGAATTCCCTTCCAGAGTTCAACCATGACTAACTAGCAATGAGAACAAACAACCAAAAAAGACAAAAAACCCAAAACACCAAAATGGGAAAGAACAAAGGAAGGTCACTTCCCTTATTCCACTTAAAAAAAAAGACATATACACAGCTTTTCTGATGTAACCCAATTTAATGACAAGTAGAAATTGTGTTGCATTTGAAATTTAAGGCAATTACCAAATAAATGATTCCAAGGAATGATGATCTTGTGATGTTTAAGATCATAAAATGCTAAATTCAGCATGTCAATATGCAGAAAAGTCTGTGGTGTGTGTCTGGGATAGAATAACTAAATTTATAGGTGTCAGAGTCATGATGAAACAATTAACTTGGGATAATATTTTCTTATATATTCATTCATTCATTCAATCATATTTATTGAGCGCTTACTGTGTGCAGAGCACTGTACTAAAGCGCTTGGAAAGTACAATTCAGCAATAAAGACAGACAATCCCTGCCCACAATGGGCTTACAGTCTAGAATGTGGGAGACAGACAAAGAAACAACTAAACAGACATCATTAGCATCAATGTAAATACATAGAATTATAGACATATAGACATCAAAACAAGTAAACAGGCATTAATATGAATAAATAGAAAAATAGACAAGTAATAATAATAATAATATTGGTATTTGTTAAGCGCTTACTATGTGCAGAGCACTGTTCTAAGTGCTGGGGTGGATACAGGGTAATCAGGTTGTCCCATGGCTCACAGTCTTAATCCCCATTTTTACAGATGATGTAGCTGAGGCACAGAGAAGTTAAGTGACTTGCCCACAGTCACACAGCTGCCAAGTGGCAGAGCGTATGTACACAAATGCTGTGGGGTGGGGGTAGGGGGTAGAGTAAAGGGAGCAAGTTGTGGTGAGAACCATTCAATATTGGTATTTATTTTTTATCATCAGAGGTCATGCACCTGTAAGACCTGTAATAATAATGATAATGATGATGGTATTTGTTAAGCAAGGCTCTCCATCACCTTATCCCCTCCTACCTCTCCTCCTTTCTCTCTTTCTACTACCCACCCCGTACGCTCCGCTCCTCTGCCAGCCACCTCCTCACCGTCCCCCGTTCTCGCCTATCCCACCGTCGACCCCTGGGCCACGTCCTCCCGCGGTCCTGGAATGCCCTCCATCCTCACCTCCACCAAACTGATTCTCTTCCCCTCTTCAAAACCCTACTTAGAGCTCCTCCAAGAGGCCTTCCCAGAATGAGGTCCCCCTTTTCCGTCTGCTTCCTCTGCTCCCCCTCTACGAGATGTTCTTCCCCTTGACGCTGTTTAGTGCCATTGTTCTTGTCTGTCCGTCTCCCCCGATTAGACTGTAAGCCCGTCAAACGGCAGGGACTGTCTCTATCTGTTGCCGACCTGTTCATCCCAAGCGCTTAGTACAGTGCTCTGCACATAGTAAGCGCTCAATAAATACTATTGAATGAATGAATGAATGAATACCCCCCCTTTCACCTCCCCTTAACTAAGCCCTTTTTTTCCCCACTTTCTCTCTGCTACTCCCCCTCTCCCTTTCCCTCCCCTCAGCACTGTACTCATCCACTCAACTGCATATATTTTCATTACCCTATTTATTTTGTTAATGAGATGTACATCACCTTGATTCTATTATTTTGTTAATGAGATGTACATCACCTTGATTCTATTTATTTGTTTTGTTTTAATGAGATGTTCATCCCCTTGATTTTATTTATTGCTATTGTTATTGTCTGTCTCCCCTGATTAGACTGTAAGGCCATCAAAGGGCAGGAACTGTCTCTGTTACCGATTTGTACATTCCAAGCGCTTAGTAGAGTGCTCTGCACATAGTAAGTGCTCAATAAATACTATTGAATGAATGAATGAATGAATGTATGTGCCAAGCACTGCTAAGCGCTGGGGTAGGCATGGTTATCAGGTTGTCCCATGTGGGGCTCACGGTCTTAATCCTCATTTTCCAGATGATGTAATTGAGGCACAGAGAAGTTAAGTGACTTGCCCAAAGCCACACAGCTGACAAGTGGCAGAGTTGGAACTAGAACCCATGACCTCTGACTCCCAAGCCCATATTCTTTCCACTTAGCCATGCTGCTTCTCTAATTGTATCTTCTCTACCTCTTCCTGTAAGGCCTAAATCTTTTTTTTTAAAATACTGTATATGACTCACTGAAAGAAAACGCTACAGTTTGAAACGAAAATATGTTTTTACTTTCTATCAATAAGCCAGGGATAAATCTCTTTGAAATGAACCCACATGTCCCACATCCTTCATTTGATTAATCCTGATTCACTGATGCACACACACATGTTGCCCATTTTTCAATTTCTTCTACAGAGAAAATCTCCCAGTATTGCAAAATTGGGTTCATTTTTCACTACAGGTAAGGTCTTCCCCAAGACTGCAAAAATAGATTTGTTTGTTTCCACAGGTAAGGTTATGTCACTCAATTAAACTTCATGCGTAACTGCATGCAAGTTTAGGTTTTATTTATTTATAAAACTATTTTTGTCAACACAGATTATCTTTCTGACAGACACTTATGGTAAAATAGTTTTTTGGGTTTTTTTTGGTTCTGAACTTGAATATACCAAATGAGTTTGTACTGCTCTTCCTCTGCTTGTCATATCTTAGTTGAGTGGGCCAGAAGAATAACGGTTCAGAAATCCAGTGCCATAAAATATTTTTGTTTATTCCCCAAAGTATATGAAGTTTGTAGTTTTTGAATATCTGTGAGCCTGGTAGGGTGATCCTATCTCCTACATCTTTTTTATTCTCACTGTTCCTAATAACCCCACTATTTTTAAACAAGGTATGTCTGCCTGTAATTCCCTAGAGTGAAGAGATCATGTATTTTGCTTCAGTGTGCTCTCCAAATTGTTTAGTAATAATAATTTGTTTGGCATTTGTTAAGGGCTTATTATATGTCAACCACTGGGGTAGATACAAGATAATCAGGTCCCAAATGAATTCACAGTCCAAGTAAGGGGGAGAACAGATATTGAATCCCATTTTGGAGATGAGGAAACCAAGGCCCAGAGAAGTGAAGTGACTTACCCAAAGTCACTAGGCAGGTAAGTGGTGAAACTGACAATAGAACCCAGGTCCTCTGACTCCCAGGGCACACTGCTCCTCAATAGTAAAGTGTACTGCACCTAGGAAGCACTCAATAAATACTGTTCTTGATTATGATGATGAATATTTGTCAGTTCTATAGAACTAGGTGTCTGAAACACAGAAAAAAGTTCCATAAACCTGAACAGCTGAATATTTTAAAGCTGAGGTTCTCAACAGGGTTCAGGTACCCACAGAGAGGAAGAGAAAATTAGTCAAAAGTGTTTTTAACAGAATTGCAATATATACAGTTATTTTGGCAGATAGGAAATCTAGACCTCTCACCCAATCTACATTTTCTCTGGCTTCCAGATCAGATCCTCTTGATGTGGCTTAGTGGAATGGGAACAGGATTGGGATTCAAGAGACTGGAGTCCTAGGTCTGACTATTCCACTTACCTGCTATGTGACTTCAGGCAAATCACAAATTATTTATGCCTTAATTCCCTCATCTGTGAAATATGGATTCATTGCCTGTTCTCCTTCTTTTCAGACTGTGGGTCTGATATGATTGTTGGATCAAACCCAGTGTTTAGCAGATTGGTGGACACATAGTAAGTGCTTAACAAATGCAACTTTTTTATTGTTATTATTAGTAGTAATAATAAAATTGATCCTGTTGATACTGCAAACCTAATATACTTAAAATGGAATGTCTCACCTCCCCATGAAATCCATTTTTTCCCCTCTAAACCCATTTCTTCAAGTTTTCCATCACTGCTAATTAATACCACTATTCTTCCTGTCCTAAAAACCTGATATCATGATGTAATCCTCCACTCTTTGATGTCTTTCACAGCTCCCACATTCATTCAAGTGCCACATCTTCCTGATTTTTCTTCTGTAACATTTCTATAACTGCTCCATCCTTTATATCCAGACAATTACTGCTGAAGTCCATGCTCTTGTCAAATCAGGGCTAGAACTACTGTACCAATCTTATCACTGTTTTTCCTGCCTCCAGCCTCTTTGTCCTTCAGTCCATACTTCACACATGGTTCAAAGACTGTCTTCTTGAAGTGGTGTTCAGCATACATATCTCCACTCCTCAAAAACCAGCAAAAGCTTCCTTCATGCTCTGCATTAAGTGGGAACCCTTGGTATTGAATTCAAGAACCTCCACCAGCATTCTTAATTATTTATATCAACTCCATTCCTTGCTTTTTACTGGCTCTCATTCAATCAATTAATGTCAGTAGTATTTATTGATCATTTATGGTGTGCACTTGGGAAAGAGCAATATAACAGAGTTGGTAGGCACTTCTAGACTGTAAGCTTGTTGTTGATTGTTTCCCTGCCTCTGGAGTTTACAATCTAGAAAAGGAGACAGACATTTAAATGAACTACGGATATATACATAAGTGCTCTGGAGCAGAGAGTGGGGTGAATATCAAGTGCTTAAAGTGTTCACATAAAAGTGGATATGTGATGCAGAATAAAGAGGGAGTAGGAAAAATGAGGCCTGGGTCAGGGAAGGCCTCTTTGAGGAATTCAAGTTTAATAAGGTTTTGAAAGTGAGGAGAGTAGTCGTCTGTCCTCTATTAAGAGTCAGTGATTATAGGCCCTGCTCTCAGAATCATGCCTGGAGAGTTTCCCATAGTCTACCAGTCTCAGTTATGGGAGGGAGAATCAAGCAGAGGCATATCCATTCCATTCCTAGCTTGGGCAGTGGCTAAAGAGTGGAAGGCACTCTGCTTCAAGACAAAATTCCCCTATGCTGGGCAGCAATGGCATGGGAGAGACTCGAGGGCGGAGACTCAATTTACTGTGTAGAAGACGGCAATGGGAAATCGATTCCGTATTTTTACTAAGAAAACTCTATGGACACACTACCAGAACAACTGCAGTTAGAGGTGGGGCGTTCTGGGAGAGATGTGTCCATGGTGTCGCTATGGGTTGGAGACAACTCAACAGCATGACAAGATATAAAAACTCAACCCCAGATATGCCAAATTCAGAAGTAGTAAATCACTCAGCTGTGCTGCTCCTGCACCTTCTCTGATGCTTGTACCATCGTAACTGTCGCTTGCCCTCCTGCCACTGAGGGTCCCTGGTAATGACCACCTTCCCTCCTGCCATTGAGGGTCCTTGGTAATGGCCACCTTCCCTCCTTCCACTGAGGGGTCCTACTCATGTCATCTTCCATGGGAGCTGAAATGGGGATTAAACCTGCTCCCTTGCACTCTTGAATCTCATCATCACTGAAAAAAGCAACCATGGTAATCACCTCTTTCCTTCCGACCACCAAATTTCCCTCCTCTCAGCATGCTGGGTTCATGCTGGGCCAAGGATAAAAGTCACTCCCTTGAGTCAGTCAGTCCATCAGTCACATTAATTGAGAGCATACTGAGTGTAAAACATTATACTAAGTGCTTGGGAGAGTATAGAGTAGTGGATAGAGCACGGGTCTGGTAGTCAGAAGGTCTTCTGTTCTTATCCCGGTTCTGCCACTTGCCCAAGGTCACACAGCAGACAAGTCACTTCACTTCTCTGTGCCTCAGGTACTTCATCTATAAAGTGAGGTTTAAGAGTGAACCCCATGTGGGACAGGGACTGTGTCCAAGAAATTACCTTGTACCTACCCCAGGACTTAGTCCAGTGCCTTGCACATAGTAAGCACTTAACAAATACCATAAATATGTGTATTATTACATATTAACAATACACTGGACACTTTCCCTGCCCGCAATAAGCTTACAGTCTAGAGGGAGCTTCCAGACTTCCATTCCTGTCAAGAATTTGAGCCTATTTTTTGTATTCATTTGTGATTTTTAACGTTTCATCGCTCCTGATGTATCTGTCTTCAATCCCTTCTACCCACTTAAACTTTCTTAAACTTGCAAAACTCCCAAGTGACAGGGATCATTATTAATTGCCCCCTCCTACCTCAATTCCCTTCTCTCTTTCTACTTGCCCACCCTGTACACTCTGCTCCTCTGCCACTCACCTCCTCACCGTCCCCCCTTCATGCCTGTCCCACCGTCAACCTCTGGCCCACATCCTACCGCTGTCCTGGAATGCCCCCCACCACCTCTGCCAAACTACCTCTCTTCCCCTCTTCAAAGGCCTACTGAGAGCTCACCTCCTCCAAGAGGCCTTCCCAGACTGAGCCCCCCCTTTCCATATGCTCTCACTTCCCTCGTCCCATCTTCTGCTCTTCCCCCTTCCCTTCTTCTCAGCACTGTGCTCATTTGTATATATTATTACCCTACTTATTTTGTTAATAAGGTATATATCTCCTTGATTCTATTTATCTTGATGATGTTGTCTTGTTTTTGTTTTGTTCTGCTTTGCTTTGCTGTCTGTCACCCCCATTTAGACTGTGGGCCCATCAATGGGAGGAATTATCTCTATCTGTTGCCAAACTGTACATTCCAAGCATTTAGTGCTCTGCTCTGCACATAGTAAAGGCTAAATAAATTCTACTGAATGAATGAACCTATGTATTCTCTTCCTGTGCTTTGTGCAGCCCTTTAAACACAGTAAGCATTTAGTAAATACAATTACTACTACTACTCTGCAATACATAGAACCTACAAATAAGAGAGGCTTTGGAAGTGAAATCATCAAAACCTGAAAACTCATTACAATTAGTATTATTTAGAACACTTTAAAGCTTTTCTTCATTCACTTCACAAATAAGGTCACCAACTATTGTCTTTATTTTTTTCTACTATCTTTTCATATTTTGACCTGCACTGCTCCCATTATTTGTAAATCATTTATCTTGGGTAGTCTGACCCTTTAGAGTGTAAGCTCCTTGAGAATATGCACTTTGTTTTTTCATTCATTCATTCATTCATTCAGTGGTATTTATTGAGCGCTTACTGTGTGCAGAGCACTGTATTAAGCACTTGGAATGGACAATTCACCAACAGATAGATACAATCCCTGCCCAAAAATGGGCTCACAGTCTAAAAGGGGAAGACAGCTTCTGCTGTACTCTTCCAAACACTTATTATCCATTATGCCAGAAACAGCATGGCATAGTGGATAGAGCATGAGCCTGGGAGTCAGAAGGTTATGGGTTCTAATCCTGACTCCACCACTTAACTGCTATATGACCTTGGGTAAATCATTTAACTTCTCTTTGCTCCAGGTACCTCATCTATAGAATGGGTATTGAGACCATGAGCCCCATTTGAGACAAGGACAGTGTCCAACCCAATTTGCTTGTATCTATCCAGTGCTTAGTACAATGACTGGAATACAGTAAGTGCTCTACATACCAGAATTACTATTATTATTATTACAAGACTGTGCACACAGTAGACATTCAATAAATACTACTGATTGACTGATTTCTTCATCTCAAGCAAAGCTAAACAACTCATGACCACACTTTGATCACCACCACTCTAAAGGAATAGGGTCTGCTACCCTCTCCTACTCTTTCAAGTGCTTAGTATAGATTGTTGAACTGTAAAATACTTATTTTTTTAACCTGGAGAAAGAATCTGGGCCTTCAAAGCTTATGCATAAGAGTTTTCCCTGGCGTTTCAACAAAACACTCATTACTTCCAGTTGATGGTTGGCTCATATTTATCTTTTAAAAATAAGAAAACCCTAACTAAATATGAGTAAGGAACTATTCATATGTATTCTATGCTTAATTTTAGTTGATTTACATCTCCTTGCTCATCAACATCTGCTGCTTCAGAGAAATATAAATCCATAGAGCCACTCCATTGTGTTCATTTTTAATGACAAGTGAAGAAAAGTAGCAAAAAGAAACACTATTTCACTTTTTAATTAAAAAGAGAAAGTGACAGTTCATCTGGAAAGTTGTCAAGGGCCAAATAAAATGTTGATAGAGATTTGGTTTGTGAAAATATTTGGGGAAACTGCTTAATAGAAAACTCCAAGACCTTAAAATTCTAAGTGGATTGCAGCATTGCATTAGTTTTGTTGAAATTGCCTGGGAAAAATAACTTCCTTGCTTGATTTTTGTTTTATTTTCCTTATGTGCTTTTCTTTATTGCAAACACAGATGATGTACACATCATTGCAGTCAGGCAGAAAATATTAGGATTTAATGAGCCAGTGCCATATAGAATGGCATTACTAAACATAGAATATAGGCCCACAGGACTCAGTTTCTACACAGCTTTATCATTTTTAGATTCTGATTAAAGTCATTTTACCTGAAATAAAAGAAAGGTACAATTTTTACATCAATCACTGTCTGCGGAACATTGATTTATCAAAAACAACCACTATATTTCTTTTAATAATACCTAGATTACGTTCCCTGCTGAATATAACAAAGATTTGTTTGTATTCTTAGATCATATTTATATATCTAAACATCTCAATTTGCTGAAATTCCAGTTTGACATACATGATGTTAGTGGACAGTTTGGGATTTCTGACGGGAAGGCAAGAATAAATGATGCTTGTAAGGGATTTTCAGGGAGAGATTCTAAAAGGAATATGGAATTTTGGAGAATATGGAATGTCTGGGTAGCCATTAAAATGAGGTTCTGTATTTTATATAATGCTAACACATAATTATATTTTTAGAAATACAGGTAGAATCTCACTGTGATAGATTCAAGATCCCTACTAAGATTATGCAAACAGAGCACTGGGAGTGTACAATACAACAGTGTTGTTAGGCATGTTCCCTGACTACAAGGAGCTTACATTCTAGAGGGTAAGACACACATTAAAATAAACTTTGGGTATGTATGTATGTGGATTGTAAGGTCTAGATAGTAAGCTCACTGTGAGCAGGGAATATCTCTGTTATCGTTATATTGTTCTCTTCCAAGCACTTAGAACAGTGCTCTGCACATAGTAGGTATTCAATAAATACATTTGATTGGTTGATTGATATGTACTTAAGTTCTTTGGAGATGGGGTAGGGTGAATAAGGGGTACAAATATAAGTGCAAAGGTGATGCAAAATGGAAGAAGGAATAGGGGAAATGAGGGCATAGCTGGAGAAGTTTAGCTATGCATGTTACTTTAGCTTCTGCCGCCTACAAAGATTTTCAAGATGGCTTGTCAAATTCTTTGCAGTGATAAGGCTCTGAGTCTCCTAGATATATTATTATGTGAAATACTACTATTATATTACTTCTATCAGTACTATTATTACTACAATACTACTACTAATAATAATGATAATATAATTTATTGAACAATTTCAACATGGAAACTAAAGAACTACCAACTAGGTTGATTTTATGATCACCCATTCAAAAATGGTCCCTGGTCTATAGAGGTTTGAAAATCAGTAACTGTCACATTTTACCATACTTGAGGTAGACATTTTCGTTGGAAGCTGGAAATTTGGTTGGCTTAGGGAAATTAGTTGATTTTGCATAGTGGGAGAGGAAAGGAGCCAGAGAATTCCACTTTACCATAATCCTTTCTTCAATCAATCAATCAGTGTTATTTACTAAGCATCTACCATGATAAGAGCACTGTGTAAAGTGTTTGGAGTGCACATTACATCAAAGTGTTAGGCATGTTCACTGCCCACCCATCAAATAACAAGTCCAGAGTTTTACTACAATTCAGGGAGTTGAACTTTTGGAAAATCTTTCATTTAGGAAAACTACTGATATAATATTTACCTGATCTAGTTTGATGTACACAAATGTACATAAAACATTCTTCTGACACCACAGACTATTCTACACAGCATTCATTTTTTTTAAAATGGAGCATCTACTAAGCACTAAGTACAATGCTGTGCACATAGTAAGCACTTAATAAACATGATTGAATGAATGCCTGAAAGTTCAAAACAGTGCCTGAGAAAGTATCATAGAATTTGTAGACATGATTCCTGGCCTGAAAGAGTTTACAATTTAGTTTAGGGAGTCAAAAAAAATTTCTGACATTAATAAAGCCACTAGGAGAAACAGCAGAGCCTAGTGAATAGAGTACTGGCCTAGGAGTCAAAGGTCTAATGTTCAATCCTGGTTTTGCCATTAGACTGCTTTGTGATTTGGAGCAAGTCACTTCTCTGTGCCTAGTTTCCTCAGCTGTAAAATGGGGATTAAACATCTTTTTTCCTTTCTGTGAGCCAGTAAGGGACAGGGATTGTGTCCCTGCTTATCTTTAATCTAATCCAGCATTTAGTACAGTTCTTGGGCTATAGTAAGTGCTTAACAAGCACCATCATTGTTTTAAGAAACAGGAAAAGTAGATATGTGCATGAATGAATACTTAAGTAATGGAGTAAATAAAATAATAGGTAGAGATGTGCTTCCCACTTGGGATCATTTCTGGAGAGTTTCTAGTATTCTACAAGTCTCAGCTATGTGAGGGAGAGTCAAGCAGAGACCTACCCATTCCATTCCTAGGTTGGACAGTGGCTAGCAAGTTGAAAGCAATCTGCTACAAGTCAAAACTCACCTGTGCTGGGCAGCAGTGGCATGGGAGACACTCAAGTTTATTGCATGGAAGTAGGCAGTGGTAAACCACTTCCGTATTTTTACAAAGAAAAACTCTGTGGATACACCACCAGAATGATTGCAGATGTAGGTGGGATGCTTTGGGAGAGATGTGTCCATGTGTCTGAGATGACTTTACAGCATAAGACAAGGCAAGAGAAGTGCTACAGGTGATTGTGAATAAATAAGTACATAGCTTGTGAAGAAAGGCTGATGTGGAAGTTAAGGGGAATATGATCAGGAGAGAAAAGAAAATTAATCAGGGAAGATCTCATAGAGGAGATAAGATTTCAAATCAAAATGTCATTGGAAGCCAACTGCTTTCCTGACAAACTGCATAGTGAAACCATGAGTTATGGCAGAATTGAGTATTCCTGCAGTTAGGCATTGAAAAAAGTAGCAGTTCCATCTGGTAGTAGATGAAAAGTCCACTAATTCAAAATGTTGACGTTAGCTGATTAGACCTTCTTTCCATGTTTCCATAACTGCAATTCGTTAGATACCTGGGAAGGACTCTGATGCTAAATTAACAAAAACTAAACTATGAATGACCACAATTTTTGGCTTCAAACTCTCTCTTGATCACTAAACCTAACTAAGTGTGCATCCCAAATAAGTTATCTTGGGCTTCCAGCTGTTTTGGAATACTGCTGAAAAATATTAACCCATTTACTTCTCCCAACTTTTTATCTCTAACACTGGAGATTGCCTTTGATGATATTCAATTTATACAATTTATACAACTAGTTGATACACCATCCTATTTCAGTAAGCTCTTTCAGGGCCAGGAATGTGTCTATCAATAATACAGCATTGTAGTTCCCAAAGGGCTTAATAAATACCAAGAGCATAGTAAGCCTCCATAAATACCACTGATTGATTTAATATTTCATCTAGAAATTGTTCTATTAATATGCCCTTAATTGCATCCCATACTGCATAGTTCACCAATTGGTTATTTAATCTGTCTGAATTTAAAAATATTTTAAGGATCAGAAGTTAGTAGAAAATCATATAAAACAGGCATTCCTGTTGATCAATCATTTGATCATGCCCAACTTTTGTAATGTGTCATCTCTGCTAACATATCTCTCTCTCTACACTGGAATGGCCTCTTTTTAAAGAACTTTCCATGGAAAACTTGGATTTCTTCTTCAGTGATTTAAGATGTGAGCTGGTGCATGTGATGAAATTGAGTTGTTGAAGTCAAGAAGACAGGCATCATTTCCATTTTATCTGCTCCTGCCCACCTTATGAAGATGTAGTGTTGGAATATGATTGAGGTTTCAGTAAAATGCACACTAAAAATGTAAACATTATTACCATTAAGTCAGTAGGTTATGAAAGAAAGATGTATTAAGTGCAAAATAAAACTGACATACTTAAGAACAAGTAAAAAAAAAAACAAGTTTGTAAAGGGTGAAATTTTTATACATTTTGCTTTCAAAAACAATAATGATAACAGAGTAGCACTGTAAAAGTGTGTTTACTTGGGTCCATAATGAATCCAAAAAGAATATTTTTTCTCTTTCCATTTAAATGTACAATATTGATTGACATGACATGATTGACATGATTTTCCTATAGGAAGATTTCAATATAGATAAAACTGAAAATAACTTTGCAATAAAAGTGGTAGCACTCTAGATAAGATGGTGACGTTCTGAAAAACACTTTTCCAGACTAATCCTTCACTTTTCCTCTGTATAATGTCATTTTCATACACAACAAACCTCTGTCTCAAACAACGGACCATAGCAACAGTCTTCTGGGGAGGCTGACTCCTGCAGCAAAAATCAAAACCCAAAAGCAAAAACCTGGAGAGGAGCTATCCTTCTTGAGGAAGGGTTTTATCAAGATTAGGACATATAATAGACTTGTAAAAGAGAGTGTGGACCTGAATGGAACAAACCATTAACACTTGGAAGAACTCTTCTTACATGCTAACAATGTGAAAGTCTTGTCATACCCTGGTCCTTTCAGCCACACTCATGTATACATAGATAGGATCATAATAATGTTGGTATTTGTTAAGCGCTTACTATGTGCAGAGCACTGTTCTAAGTGCTAGGGGAGACACGGGGGAATCAGGTTGTCCCACATGGGGCTCACAATCATAATCCCCATTTTACAGATGAGGTAACTGAGGCCCAGAGAAGTTAAGTGACTTGCCCACAGTCACACAGCTGACAAGTGGCAGAGCTGGGATTCGAACTCATGACCTCTGACTCCAAAGCCCATGCTCTTTCCACTGAGCCACTTTCACACTCCAAAAGTACTACAGACTAATAATAATATTAATAATTATAATAATAATCATGGTATTTGTTAAGTGCTTACTATGTGCCAGGCACTCTACTAAGTGCTGGGATGGATACAAGCAAATCGGGTTGGACTCAGTCCCTGTCCCACGTGGGGCTCACAGTCTCAATCCCCATTTTCCAGATGAGGGCCCAGAGAAGTGAAGTGACTTACCCAAGGTCATACAGCAGACAAGTGGTGCAACCGGGATTAGGCAGATTCCAAAACTAGTAGCGTTTGAATTTGCCTTTGTCTCTATCTGTTGCTGGTTGCTGAATTGTACTTTTCAAGTGCTTAGTACAGTGCTCTGCACACAGTAAGCACTCAATAAATACGACTGAATAAATAAAGACATTTAGATACTCTACTTTTGATTTGAAGAGTTGCTTTGCAAGAAGACAGAATATAACAGTCTAGGAGGATAAGCCAAGGAATAATATCAGTGAAATCATCTGAATCATAGAAATCTGAATCTTGGTCCATCCGTCAGGTGAAATGTAATGTTTTCCCTCAGCCTCTCCAAACACTCGCTTTCCTGTATTTTATAAGATCAGATTTGTGGGGACTCTGGGAGGTGCTGAATCATATGAATATATATATATATATATATATATATATATATATATGATCTTTCATATTTCCAAACTATCCATAAACCTATTAAAAAATGGAATATCTTTAGTTTTTATTCAGTGCATTACTGTGCCTGAGAATACTAGTGTGATAGGAGTTTTGATATCAGGGGCCTACCTTGATAACCAACTATAATGTAACCAAGCATCTTGAATTGGGTAGGACTATTCCAAATTTTATCCCTGGTTCTGCTTCCCAAAGGAGGATGTCGAATTGCAAAACTTCTCCTTTGGACTATGTACTTTCTGGTAGGGGTGGTGTGAGAAGATGAAGGGGGAATCCATACTAGCCCCAGAGGAGAAGGTGAGTGAAAAACTAGTGTAACCATAGTCATTACATGGAGTTAATAACAATATAATAATAATTGTGGTATTTGTTAAGCTCTTACTATGTGCCAGGCACTGTACTAAGCACTGGGGTGGATACAAGCAAATCAGGTTAGACAAAGTCCTTGCCCCACGTGGGGTTCACAATCTCAATCCCCATTTTTCAGAAAAGGTAACGGAGGCCCAGAAAATGAAGTGACTTGCTCAAGGTCACACAGCAGCCAAGTGGCGGAGATGAGATTAGAATCCATGAACTTCGACTCCCAGGCCTGTACTCTATCCACTATACCATGTAATTTCCAATGCACTTGCCCAGGATAAAACCACAGGAAATAGAAAAAGATGGCAGTGACTTTATCCAGCTTTAATTTATCTACTTACCTTTTTCAGCTGCTACTGTTATGATCTACCCAATAATTTTATCTGTAGGAGGTTGTGTATGTAACTGCTCTTTCTTTCAATGAATAACTGCAGAGATACTCTTGTTGGCCATAATTCATGGTTTCACTATGCAATTTGGCTAGGAAACTGTTAGCTAGTAGGTAATAAGAAATAGGATTGATGGATTAACTGATTTAGTTAAATGCTTCCATAGTTGCCAGTAATACATGTCCCCCTTCTTTTGTTTGTTCTTTTGTCTCTCCTCACTTCTCTAGAGCTGTGTTTCTATTTCTGTTTATTGCTCTCTGTTCCTTTCCTCACTTCACTCCCTACATCCTTCCATATGTTTTGACCCTTGGACACACCCCATAAAATTACCAACTCTGAAAACTTTTTTTGTGTCTCATTTTGAGTTTCAGAAAACACTCTCCCTGTAACCTATTGCCAAAGTATTAACCATTCCTTTTAAAGCACCGGCAGCTCAGTTGAAATGGAGCCAACATTTTAGGTGGATTGATGTCATCACAGGTAGAAGTAGCAGGACATAGAGCTAATGTGATGATTGTAGAATTATTAGCCTAAGATACTGATGGCTACTAAATAAAGTGAGATGGTTCTCTGAAAACAGGATTAATTAATGTTATTTTGAAGTATAGGCACTTGCTTTTTAAAATAATGCTTGGATTTGGATAAATTATGGCTTATAATAAAGAGTCCTGTTTCCTTTTAATGGGAAAGAACTACTTTCTTACTCTAACCATACTTAGCAGAGATTCAGTGCAGGTGCTATTCTCCAACAAAGTTTTCAAGGATCTTTCAGGTTAGCTTCTGATGTATGGGAAATGGTTCTGATTGCATTCAGTGGGAATACCAATGTTTCTCAGTGAGAATGGGTCTATTTAGATCACATGTTTCCCAGTGACCAACATCAAAGGGACCTAGCTGTGGTTCACTCTGAGTTGCATAAACAAGGAAGATGGGAGTAGGGGAGAGTATGCTACCTGGATAGTCACTGGCCTTCTTATGTTACTGATGTTTCAGGTAGGGCTGAGGGTATAGATTTTAGTTACCTCCTGATCTTGAGCTAAACTCAGATTTACTGCTTGAAGCATGATAGGGAACTCCCAAATGAGTTAAGTCTGTCAAATTAAGAGTCATGGAAGGTCCACTGTTGTGCTAGCAGCACAGTGCTCTGCATGCAGTAAGACCTCAATAAATATGATTCAGTGAATATAACATCTCTCCAAATATTCAAAGGAGGGTCAATCTCATCATTTTTATTAATAGGTATTTGAAAAGGAAAGGAAAAGAAGAAGACATTGAGATCAATGAATTAATCAACAAACAGTATTACTTGAGAACCTATACTACATGTAGAGCATGCTACTAAGCACTTTGGAGGGTAAAATAGAGTAATAAGACATCATCTCTGCTCTCAAGAACTTTATAATCTAGTGGAGTGTGACCGATCATACCCTGGCCAGGCTAACAAATTTAGTTCATTAGCATTGAGAAACTGGCAGTGAGTAATAGAAAGTGTTAACACTTCCATTACCTCCCAGTACTACTGACCACAGAGGGGCTAGGTGAGAAATAAGTCTAAAAAATTAGACACAGAATAATAATAATAATAATAAATTTGGGTATTTGTTACATCCTTACTATGTTCCAGGAACTGTTCTAAGAGCTTGAGTGGACACAAGCATCGGGTTTGACACAGTCCCTGTCCCTCATAGGGCTCACAGTCTTAATCCCCATTTTACTGATGAAGTAACTGAGGCACAGAGAAGTGAAGTGACTTGCCCAAGGCCACACAGAAGACGAATGGCAGAGCCAGGATTAGAATTCATTTCCTTTTGACTCCCAGGCCCGTGCTCTATCCACTATGCCATGCTGCTGTGATAGGTCTTATACATAATCCTTTTTACTTCCAAATATAGCCAGTGGAAGGGAAGAGGATCTGGAAGTAGAAAGTTATATCTGGAGAGAGGCCTCCACGGACTCTTGGTAGTAGGTTGAAACTCTTTCACAGCGATGTGGCAAGTCATCTCTATCCAGAGTCAGGGACACCCTACCTGACATACCATGTGTGGTGCCGAGTGACCAATCAGACCTTGCTGGAGCTAGGAGAAGTGGATATTCCCCCTGGGGATCTTGATTCCTGGGTGATTTGAAAAGTAGACCATTTGGGGTTATTCGAAAGGTAGCCTCTGAGTGACCTGTAAGGTAGCCCAGTTTGGGGGTGACTTGAAAAGTAGCCCAAAGAGACAACCAGTGTCTCCTTACTGGTTTTACTAGCTGCTAGAAGTTGGGTACCATGCTGACCAGTTTATTTATTGTTTACTTGTCTAGAGATTACTGGAGATTACTCTGGAGATTACCTCTGGCAATTCTTTGTACTATAATCTTAAAAAACTTGCTTCTATTACCCATAACCCTCTAATAAGTGAATCCCTTTCCAACCCTCTAATCTGTGAGCTCATGAGTTATCTGGTGGATGCCTCCACCCGATGACATGGAGGAGAAACTAAAATAAATTACAAATAGCGAGAAGCAGTAGAGTTTAAAGGTATGTACATGAGTGCTATCAGGCCTTGGGGAAGGAGCTACTCAACTACGTAGGTGAACTGGAAATGCTGTAGTGTTAATGGTGAGGAAGGAATAAGGAAGGGGGATGAGAAATTAATCAGGGAGGGCTTCTGGCAGGAGGGGTGATTTCAGAAGGGCTTAGAAGATGGAGAGACATGGGAGAAATAGCTGGCAGGGAAAATGAGAATTTCTCATCTTTCCTCTCAAACTCCTTCCTCCCCACAGCTTTTCCATGACTTTAGACACCACCATCCTTCCTGCGTCACAAGCCCACAACTTGGCATCTAGTGGTAGTGGAACTGAATATAGTTCTAGTGGTCTGCACAGTGCCACTCAAACTATTATCTCAGTAAATTATGTACCCACTGAGGCAGGGAATGCAATAATTGATAGGTGGGCCAGAGAATAGCATAAGTAAGGAATTTTATTCCAAATGTGATCTTCGTTTAGCACTTACTACATACCAAGTACTATACTGAGCTCTGGGTTAGATACCAGATAATCAGAACCCCCATGGGACTCTCAGACTAAGTGGGATGGAGAATAGGTGTTTAATCCCTATTTTGCAGATGAGGAAACTGAGGCACACAGAAGTTTAGTGATTTGCCCAAGGTCACACTGCCTCTGGCCTGGAATGCCTTCCTCCTCAAATCTGACAGATTATTCTTCCCCCATTCAAGACCTTACCGAAGGCACATCTCCTCCAGGCTGCCTTACCTAGCTATGCCCCCACTTTCCTCTTCTTCCACTCCATTCTGCATTGTCCTGACTTGTTCCCTTTGTTCTTCCCCCAAACCAGCCCCACAGCACGTATAGATTATTTATTTATATTAGTGTTTGTCTCCCCCAGCCGGACAGTAAGATCATTGTGGGTAGGGAATGTATCCATTTATTGTTGTATTGTACTCTGCTAGGCACTTAGAGAAGCAGCGTGGCTCAGTGGAAAGAGCACGGGCCCTGGAATCAGGACTCATGAGTTCGAATCCCAGCTCTGCCACTTGTCGGCTGTGTGACTGTGGGCAAGTCACTTAACTTCTCTGTGCCTCAGTTCCCTCATCTGTAAAATGGGGATGAAATAAATAAATAAAATGTAAATCTGTGAGCCCCACGTGGGACAACCTGATTCCCCTATGTCTACCCCAGCGCTTAGAACAGTGCTCGGCACATAGTAAGCGCTTAACAAATACCAACATTATTATTATTATTATTAATACAGTTCTCTGCACACAGTCAGCGCTCAATAAATATGACTGAATGAATGAATGACAGAGAGGCTTAAGTTTTCTTTTGGTATTGCTGTTCAGCTTAATCTTTTCATTAAAAAAATCAAATTACTACACTACCCCTCATTTAGAAATTTTCCACTACACCAAGGTACAAAAATTGTTCTGCATTAATGAACCTTTTAAAATTCAGTTCTATAACTGCAGCACCCAAAACCTAAATTGCTGGATGACCTAACGTGCTGTCAATAAACGGTTACAGGTAAACTCGACAATATGTAACCCAGGGCTGTTGAAATCTATTCCTACGACTGCAGCTGTATTCTCTAGCAACAGGGTTTGGATTTTTTTTTTTAAATGATGCAAGCAACTGTTTTTATTTCAGATAATTCATTTCAACTTTGTTAGGGATTTCATGTTGACATTAAAAGAACTGAGATTTTAAAATTATACTATTAACATTTTGAAAATCATATTTTTAGTATTCTGAAAAAGTTAACTGGCAGCAGGGTTCCCACCTCATAGTAATGTCAGCTAAAAATACCCCTCCTGCTTCCATGTTTAACTCAGGATAAGTTATAGAGAGGTAAGTACTATTATTCTACTATTAAGTTGTAGAAAGGTTGAACCTGGATAATATTCCATAGAATTTGAGGCAAGGGCAGAACCAGTTCAGTTGTTCAATTGACCTTGGCTCCAAATCCTTAAATGGGATCCTTCCAACCAAGCTGAGATTTGCAGCTTTATATTTAGCCTCTGAAATGGGTTGTAGTTTAACCAAGCCTTTGCCATCAGGGTAGCACTCTAAGAAAAGCAGTGGAGGGCATGTTTAGCACAAGGGATTCATACCTTAATGTCAATACCCATGCCTTTATCATCTTCATCATCATCACCACCCATCAATCATGCGAATGGTATTTATTGAGCATTTACTGTGTGTAGAGCACTGCACTAAGTTTTTTGGAGAATAAACTACAACAGATTCATCATCAGTCATCATTATTAGTACTTATTGAAATCCTACTGTGCAAAGATCAGGACACTTGGGCACATACATGAGGGATTAGCTGAAATCCCTAGTCAGGTATAATGCTCCAGAGCCCAGCATAGATTGCACCACTCCTCATCTAAAATTTGCCGAGGGTTGTTTTACAGCCTATTGGAAAAGATTGCCCTGGAAAATTGAATATAATGAGGGAAAAAGACTGAGAGAAAGAAAGACAGAAAAAGAGAGAGACAGAAATCTTATTTATTGAACGGTTACTGCCAGCAGAGCTCTATACTAAGCACTTGGGAGAGAATAATATAACAAAGTTGGTAGATATGTTCCCTGCTCAGACAAGTTATACATTCTAGAGGGGGTTGATAGACATTTAAAAAAATAAAATAAATTAGGGATGCATACATTAGTGCAGTGGGGCTGAGAGAGGAATGAATAAAGGATACAAATCCAAGTACAAAGACAACACAGAAAGGAGTGGGGGAAGGTTCTTGGGGGAGATAGGCTTTTAATAAGGCTTTGAAGATAAGAGAGAGTGATTGCTTGTTGGATATGAAGAGGGAGGGTATTCCAGGCCAGAAGATGAGGATGAGGGGTCAGCAGCAAGATCAATGAGACAGTGGTACAGTGAGTGGATAGACATTTGAGGACGGCACTGTGTGGGCTGAGTTTTAGTAGGAATTTCGGGAGGTAAGGTAGGAGGGAGCAAGCAAGTTGATTGAGTGCTTTAAAGCCTATGGTAAGGAGATTGTATGTGATGCAGAGGTGGGTGGTTGCAAAGGTTCTTGAGTGGGCAAACATGGACTGAATGGTTTTGTAGAAAAACAATCCAGGCAGCAAAGTGAAATATGTACTAAATGAGGAGAGACAAGAAGCAAGGAGATCAGTTAGGAGGTTGATGCAGTAAACAAGATGGGATAGAAAAAGTGTTTGGATTAACATGGTAGCTATTTGGACGGAGAGAAAAGGGCAGATTTTAGTGATGTTGTGAAGGTTGAACCGACAGTATTTGGTGACAGATTGAACATGTAAATTGAACGTGTGAGATGAGTTGAGGGTAACATCAAGGTTATGGGCTTGTGAGAGATTGTATGCTTATGCCGTCCTTTATGGTTATTATGATGGCTACTGAGCTGTGATTTGGGTGTCTGTAGTTGTATTTATAGTCCCCTATGTATGAAGACCTTGCATTCCATATGGTGAGCACTTTGCTTATCCTTTGACACCTTCAGGGCCTGTGACTATTGACAAGCCTGTCTCTTAGTAGCCTGACCTTCCAGAGGTTTCTACCTGAAGATAATTTCAACTTTTTGTTTAATCATTCAACGGTATTTATTGGGTGCTTACTGTATGTATGCAAAGGACTGTACTAAGTACTTGGAAAAGTACAGTAGAATTAGTGTATATAATCCCTGTCCTCAAGAATCCTTGGCCCCCTCCTCTACTTAACATTCTACCTCCTCCACCTCCTCTAGACTATAAACTTGCCCTTTAGACTGTAAGCTTGTTGTGGGCAGGGAATGTATCTCTTTATACTGATATTGTACTCTCCCAAGTACTTAGTACAGTGCTCTGCACACAGTACACACTCAATAAATAAGATTGACCGACTGACTGACACTGCCTTACCAAATTCCCCCATTGAGGGAATTGCATCACTGAGGAACCTCCAACCCAGCCTGCTCTGCACCAGCCCAGGTAGGAAGAAAAAAGAGGCCATATCCTGGTGCCCTCTCCACAAATATTTAGGAAAGCTGTGGCAACTGGTGCTCTAGAGGTTATTCTTGCTCTGTTTGCAACTGTGAACCCTAAGCCATAAGGAATCACAAATCTACTCCTCCAGCCACCCTACCCTACTGAGTTTTGTTTCTGTCTTTATGTACTTTTAGTGCTTTTTCTTTTCATCACTACTTATATATCTGCCACCAGTCCCCCTCTGCCCTTTTTATTTATAGATTGAGAGCCCCCTGAGGGGCCAGGGCTGTTTCTAATTCTTACTCAGGCATTCTTTCTCAGAGCTTAATATAGTGCTCACCACACAGTTAGTGTTTAAGAAATTATGTCATGAGTAGTATCATGACTACTACTTATTTACACCACCCTCAGTACTCAATTATGTATGCCCACTAAATCAATTTATTTTAACAGTGTTATACCACTTGTAATAGTGTTGCCCATAGTGTTGTGGACAGGGATTAGGTCACTTCATTATTTTGTACTTCCCAAGGGCCTTGTACAGTGTACTGCACCAAGCTAATACTTAATTGTGTTTTTCCTATGACTGCAAAAAAGTGGAAAATAATCCCCTTTTTGCATCCTCTATTAGTAACTAATAGAGTTTCATTTGGGTAAAATTGCTTGTAAATTCAATGAGTTTCTTGGGGTCAATCTCTAAGTCAAGAAATAAATTTCCTCACTTTCTCCCTGTCATATCAGTGAGGTCAGGAAGCTACATTCCTTGATTAATTCATTATTTATTGGTGTTATCAAATGTTAGGAGTGTCTACTCTTGTAAATGCATTTTAAAATTCCAGACTTTCTCTTGGAATGCTTGTGCATGAGACAAACTAATCTCCTCCATTCTTCTGTCATTCATTTCGATTTTCACTTTCTTCCAAGATATTAAGATCAAGGGTTTTGCTTTTCTCAGTAGCAGAATCAGCCTGAGGCAACATCTATGCTTATTTCAAAAAGGAGCAAACCCACCTATATCGTAATAGGATAACAAATTTCTAACTTCAATTCATTCTCCAGGGTTTGTTGAGTGCTTATTGTTGTGTAGAGCTCTGTTCTAAACATTTGGGAGAATTCAATAAGATTAGAAGGTACAGGGACTACCTTTGAAGGGTTTATACCAAAGCAAGATGGCCAAATTTGGTCATAATATTCAAGCAGTGAAAAGTAGGCATGTATATTGCTCCTGAAAGTTCTTTGAGTCTGCTGGATTGGAGAGTTATTCTGCATATGTTCTCTGTGCCTCAGTTCCCTCATCTGTAAAATGGGGATTAAGACTGTGAGCCCCACGTGGGACAACCTGATTCCCCTATGTCTACCCCAGCGCTTAGAACAGTGCTCGGCACATAGCGCTTAACAAATACCAACATTATTATTATTATTATAAGTGCCTATACGCTGGGTACTGTGTGCTCTGCATGGTTCCTGGTCAGAAGAGTGCTGAAAGAGATGGAGTTTGGCTGGCCTAGTACGGGCCTGGAATTCAGAAGGACATGGGTTCTAATCCTGCTTCCCACCTGTCTGCTGTGTGACCTTGGGCAAGTTACTCCACTTCTCTGTGCCTCAGTTCCCTCACTTGTAAAATGGGGTTTAAGACTGTGAGCCCCACGTGGGACAACCCGATTACCTTGTATCTACCCCAGTGCTTAGAACAGTGCTTGGCACATAACAAGCACTTAAATACCGTAATTATTATTATTATCATCATTTATGTCAGTAAAGCAGATATGCTGATAAGTATCAGAGTTCTTGGGTTGTAATAGTTAAATATGGCTCCAGAAAAATATCTAATATCAGTATAGCAAGGATATTGGTTGGAGACAAGAGCTGACCAGGGAGGATTCTGGGAGAGGCAGAGTGGTTGGAGGCACAAGGTGAGTTACATCCAGTGACTGTCTCTAAATCCTGTCAGTTTCCACATTACTTCCCTAGACCTACCTTTTTTCTGGCTACCACTCTAGTCCAGTCCTTGACACATTCTTCAAACTACTGAATCAGTCTCCTTACTGACCTCACTGCCTTCAGTCTCATCTCTTTCCAGTCTTTCCTTCACTCTGCTGCTCAGATGAGAAATCAGTCTATCAATCAGTGGAATTAATTGAATGATTCTTGTATACAGAGTCTTGTTCTAAATGCTTGGTAAGTTACAAAACAACAGAATTGGTAGACATGATCCCTGCCTTCAAGGGGCTTAAAGACTACTGGGAAAATCCATTCAAAAGCTGTCCTTTCAGCACTTAATATTATCCACACCCTATTCCCTGCAGAATATATGTACACATCTGTAATTAATTTATTTATATTAATGTCTGTCTCTCCCTCTAGACTGAAGACTTGTTGTGGGCAGAGAATGTGTTTAACAACTCCGTTATATTGTACTCTCTCAAGTGCTTATTACAGCATTCAGCACAGAGTAAGCATGCAATAAATACTATTGATTGGTTGACTGATTTAATCAGCTTCATTCGGGTCTTTAAAAAAACCTCCAAAGTCTGCTTATTTCTCCCCTCATCAATCACAAGCTCTAGACCAGTGCCCTCTACCTGGTATAAAATCCCACTTAGTTTCAGTTGCTCAGGTAGCCTTAGAAAATGACATCACTGGTCAATCCCCATTGGATTTAGCTCTTTTTAGAAAGTACTTTTATTTCTCAAAAGCCTTGATACTTAATTTTTTCATGTTATTATCATGTATCACTTCATGTATCTATTTCTGATGCACTTCACTCAACATGCAGTGCTTCAAACAGAAAGTTGACACCCGTTGCCACTTCATTATAAAGGATGGTGAGTGAAGAATCTTTCAAGTGATTTAGTCACTAAATTTAGCAAGATGGATAATGAAATGATATTTGACCATAATTATGAATATTTTGATTATGACCTACAAAGCTATAGGTATCACAATTCTCAGTCCCAAGAAAATCCAATTTCAACTTCTTACATGTAGTGTATTTTTAACTAAGATACTTTTGAGTGATTGAAGGAGCTGCTTACTACTTCAAAATTAAACTTCTTTGAAAAAGAGAATGCTTCAAGGCGTTGTTTATGAATTACTTCCAAGACTAGGAAATCTGGAGCTTTTTTTGCTTTTGCCTATATCAGTCAGTGACTGGAAATATCCTATGCCTAGTTTCCAACCCAGATCTGCCATTTGTCTGCTGTGTGACCTTGGGCAAATCACTTAACTTTTCTGTGCCCCAGTTATCTCATTTGTAAAATGGGGATTAAGACTGTGAGCCCTGGGTGGGACAGGGACCTTGTCCAGTCCAATTATCGTATGTCTACCCCAGCATTTAACACAGTGCCTATAACATAGTAAGTGCTTAATAAATGCCATAAAAATGCCATACATTTTATTTTATAAAGTAATTCAGATTATAGAAAAAAATGTACTTTTGGAAAAGACACCTTTTCAGAACTTTGTTTCATCAACTATGATAAGAACATTTCATAGTGAAATATAAAATAATAAAAATAGAAATCAGTAAAATCATTTCTTGTAGAAGTTCATGAAACATATGGGTAAATTGAGAATTTAACACGTTGCACAGAATCATTGAATGTTTTCATTTGTGACTATTTGAATGATAATTATGACATCTGACCACTTTTTGCTTCTTTATCTTTCATCCACGGGGCACATTCAAGGATGGAACAGTAATCTGATGACAGAGCTCCCTTTGTATCCCCAGGGGTATAAAGAAATTGGCACATTGGGAAGTAGAGCTATGACTACTTTCCCTTCTCCATTAAACAAAAGTTCTTTTTCTTGCAAATTTAGACCTCAGTTAGCACCAGGTAGAGCTTCTGCTTTGGGGAAGCACTGTAACTAATGTCATAAACTACAAAACACAGAGTCAACATTCTTCCTGCTGTTGTTACTTTTATTCATATTCAATCAATGGTATTTATTAAGTCCTTACTACATGCAGACCACTGTACTAAGTGCTTAGGAGAGTACGATATGATAGAGTTGGCAGACATGCTTCCTGCCCACAACGAGTTTACAGTCTAGAAGGGGAGGCAGAGGTCAGAGGTACTGGGTTCTAATCCCAGCTCCGCCACCTGTCAGCTGTGTGACTTTGGGCAAGTCACTTAAATTCTCGGTGCCTCAGTTACCTCATCTGTAAAATGGGGATTAAGACTGTGAGCTTCATGTGGGACAACCTCATAAACCTGTATCTACCCCAGCTCTTAGAACAGTGTTTTGCACATAGTAAGCACTTAACAAATACCAACATTATTATAGAATCAGCGTGGCTCAGTGGAAAGAGCATGGCCTTGGGTGTCAGAGGTCATGGGCTCGAATCCCGTCTCTGCCACTTGTCAGATGTGTGACTGTGGGCAAGTCACTTAACTTATCTGTGCCTCAGTTACCTCATCTGTAAAAGGGGGATTAACTGTGAGCCTCACATGGGACAACCTGATTACCCTGTAGCTACTACACCAGTGCTTAGAACAGTGCTCTACACACAGTAAGTGCTTAACAAATACCAACATTATTATTAGGAGTAGTCAATAATTCATAATATACAATTCAAGGATTTGTACATAAGTGTTGTGGTGTTAAGGGTGATAGTGAGGAGTATTCCAGATATCCCTGAGGAAAGTGAAAGTTGTGCAATTTTTTTTTCCCGATTCCAGAACTAAATATGGTGCCATATGTAGAAAAAAAAGTACCTCCCACCACCTAAGTGCAGGGAATTCATTGCACATTTATCCTCTTCATTGCTGTGGTTACTTGAAGGAAAAATCGAGTTTATTCAGAAATGCTTAGGAATTAGAGTAAGACTAATAACCTGAAATTCCCCATTTAAGTTCTCTTTCAAAAATCTAATGTTAGCCAAAACTCACCCATACTTTGTCAATTCCATGTCTCCTTCATTGTTTTTTTCCCCTTCCTTGACTGCTCTGTCTTTGATGGCTATTATCCCCTTCTAAACATTTAATTCCATCCTTTTCACACAGTACTCTTTCAATAAATACCACAGATTGATGCCCATATTGACCATTACCTTTTCTAATTTAGAGGGATGGGATAAAAACTATGGCAATTCTCCCTTTACCCTGTAAATGGGCTCCCCAAGAGCAAACATTTAGAAAACATCCCCAAATCTAGTTTTTTCCTAACACACTAATCTCCACTGGGTCAATTTGTAACTTGTATCAATATTTGTGGAATGTAGGCATAAATGGGAAGCAGCCTAGTGGAAAGAGCACAAAACTAGGAGTCAGAGGTTCTGGATTCTAATCCCAGCTCTGACACATGCCTGCTGTGTGACCTTGGAATAGTAATATGACTTCTATGTGTCTCAGTTTTCTCATTTGTAAAATGGGGCTTCAATACCTGTTCTCCCTCTCAGATAGTAAGTACCTTGTGTCACAGAGACTGTATTCAACCTTGTAGTGAGTCCACAACAAGCTGCCTTATTAATGACTGTTTGCCATCTGCAAACAACAAGGAAGAGACTTTGCAAAGGCACTGATGGGCTCTACCTGAGGCAGGTGATTGTGGGTCTGTGGGGGGTGGAGCATGGAGGGAGGTGAGGCTTTCTCTCCCTGTTCTACCCAATAATGGGCCTGGACCAATCACTGGCTGCCAATTGCTGAAGTCTCTCAGCTCACATCTCTCCTTTCCTCAGTACTTTCAATTGGCTTTCTATCTCTTTGGGTAGAAGTTGATCTGAAGAAAGCAAGCTAAGAATGGAAGGAGCAGCACCTGGAAATAGAAAGAAACATTGGCAGAAGTGAGTGTTTGTATGTGTCACTTCCTTGCACGTTGGTAAAGCTAAGTTAAAAAAAGCTTTTCACAGTGAATTTGGTGATCAGAGGTATGGTTTGACTTCTACTATGTGTCACTGAGGCTCCCTGGTCCAGAAGGGTCCTGGTTGGTATGAACTGGGAGCTTGTGATGAACTTAATAGTAATAATTGTGGTATTTAAGTGCTTACTATGTGCCAAACACTGTTCTAAGTGCTGGGGTAGATAGAGGGTAATTAAATTGTCCCACCTGAGGCTCACAGTCTTAATCCCCATTTTACAGGTAACATAACTGAGGTACAGAGAAGTTAAGTGACTTGCCCAAAGGCAAATAGCTGATAAGTGGTGGAGCAGGGATTAGAACTCACAACCTCTGACTTCCAAGCCTGGGCTTTTTCCACTAAGCCACATTGCTTTTCTTATCTTGTATCTACCCCAGCATTTAGTACAGTGCCTCTCACAAACAAAGAACTTAATAAGTATTATAATTATTATTCATTCAATATTTATTGAGTGCTTACTATGTGCAGAGCACTGTACTAAGTGCTTGGAATGTACAATTTGGCAACAGATAGAGACAATCCCTGCTGTCATTAACTGTCTTTAGACAGAAAATATTCTGGACATTGTATACAATATGCACTTATAAGAATTGTGATTTACACCACTTTGCTAGTTAGATTTACCTCTCAAAATATAACATTGGATTATGTGATTTTTTTTTTTTTTAAATTTATGCCTTATTTTTTGAACTCTTAAAACTTGTTTTTTGGGGGAATGTTTGCTGCTGGTTTTGGCAGCTCTATTAATGTCTCTTTCTTTTGGCTTTTCATCAAAACTGTGAAAGTCTGTGAGAAGGATATGTGTTTAATTAAACATCTGCAAACTTGCAGTCTTACCAAAAAGAAGAATTTGCTCTCCTGGAATATTTCCCTGAGTTTTCACAGATCTAATATTTTTGCAAAATATGGACTGTTTAAACATACCTTCTAAGAAACAAAATCCTTTGCATTGTTTGTAATCTCACATTTCAAATACTGAATCAAAAAATAACTGGGTTCAGCAAAAGTAGAAGCTACTCTTGACAATCAATGTATTATGTTCTCCCCATCTTATGCATGGTTTACAGCATATTTATGAAGTATGCTTATTGTAAAAGCAATTCATTCTCTTAATACATAAAGTCAGTTCTTTGGCTTTTTCATGCGCAGTGCTCATTTCTCTGAAACCATCAGAAGAACATGAAACATTTGGGTAGAAGTTGATCTGAATTTGAAAGTGAGAGTCCTGGGCCTAAGGTTTGGTGTTCCTGTATAGACTTTTTGCTGGAAAAGTATTTTTTAAGGAAATATAAGATTAAGTGGTAACAGTATGACAATTCATCGTCTTTGCCTGATGTGGGAGGAAAGGAGTTCCAAGTTAAGGGGGAACAGCATGACTAAGAGGATAGATGTGAGAGAGTTGAGAGCTAGGTTCAGCTAGTTAGGTGCCTTGGGAGGAAGCAATTTGTGGAATGGAGGGTGTAGAGAGCAGATGGATAAATTGAGACCAGATGGCAAGAGTATTGAAGCTGATGATGAGTGTTTGCTTGGTGAAGAAAGAGATAGAAAGCCAATGGAAAGTATTGAGGAAAGGAGAGATGTGAGCTGAAAGACTTCAGCAATTGACAGATTGCCTGTTCACATGATTCTTGCACTCTAATGGGGCTGTTATGAACTTCTCTGAGGCTGAGGGAGATTTAAAATGTTCTCTTTCTCAAAATGGAGGAGAAAATATTTATCTTGTCTTATGTTGTCAAGCCATCTCTATCCCATAGGAACCCTCTCTTCCAGAATACCCCACTCTCCATCTGAAATCTTTCTGTTAGTGTATCCATAGAGTTTCCTTGATAAAAATATGGAAGCGTTTTACCTTTGCCTTCTTCCACTCAGTAAACTTGAGTCTCCACCCTCTACTCTCTCCCATTTTGCTGCTGTCCAGCAAAGGTGAGTTTTTTTAACTTGTAGCAGATTGCCTTCCACTATCCAAGTTAGGAATGGAATGGGTAGGCCTCTGCTTGACTCTCCCTCAGATAGCTGAGACTTAAAGAGTATTGGAAACTTTCCAGGTGTGATCCTGAGAGGGGAGAAAATATGTCATTGAAATACAATTTCCTAAACTTAAAAACACTCAAAATATTTTAGAACTCTTGAATATAACTACATGCAATGTTTATTATTTTCAAATAAGTAATGCATGTCAAATAATCTAACTACAGTGACCATTAGTTTGATATCTAAAGGAATACATAGTCCTTCAAGACTGCCTTGAATCTTTCCTCATCCGGAGTTCATATGCACAAAATGATTATTCCTTTCAACACCTTGTGCGCTTTTAATACCTGGCATCAATATGCTCTCATCCCTTTGCAGACATTATCTCATTAATCACACCAACTTCCTTGTGCTGCAGTGATGGAAAGGCATTGTTTATAATCCTTGGAAAACAATATAGTAGTTTTAAACATTTCCACCTAAGGAGCTGTCCAGAAAAAGAAAAGCATAAATAAAAACCTCATTCACTACCCCTAGCACTTCAACTCTCTCACCTCCATGGAAAAAAAAAATCTAGATGGTTCATAATGAAATGTTACAAATGGAGAATTACAAGAAAAATAAATGGGTATAAATCCTAGAGGAATCAATTTTCCTCTCTAAATCATATTCAGCCTTAACAGAAGTTTAATAGGCTCCTGCTTCTCAGCTAGTTTCAAAAAATGGCTGCAACTGATCAATAACATTTCTTTTTAAAAGAAAGGGTGGAAGGAGATGGATGTCTGTGAAACATTTTGATTCAAAAGAGCTGAGAGTAATAACACAATGTGGTATGTAATGAAGATCTGATATAGGAAATAGCACAGCAAGCTAGTCTTTTTTGCTCTGAATATCACACTGTGCATTTCTCTCCAAAATCCCATTAACACCTCTTACTACTCAACAGAGGATTTTGGCTTCTTGACATCTCAAAGGAAAAGAAAGAATGTTTATTTTATTTTTTTTTCATCTCCTGCTTTTCAAAATCAGAAACAAGTACATGGCCTGAAATTTGGGAGTAAAACACAGTGGGTTTTTTTTTAATCTTTTTGAGAATTGCTTGCCATTTCAACCTTTCACATTCAGATAAATAATTTCAGCTAGGAAGGAAGCATATTTCCATTCCATTTCAATATAAGTGTCTGCAGATTCCTTTAGAAAGTGAACTGACCTGTAGGTTATCTGATTGCTCAGATGAATATTAGTAATAATAAAAGTTAGGGTTGCCATCTTTCCAGATTTTGACTAGAAATGTCAATCTCATTTACACATCTCTGGATTTACTGTTTCTTTTCCCAATTCAGTAATCCATCTAAAAGACATTCTTTACTTTCCAACTCCCCTACCTCTCATTTCATGAGCTGAAGAAAAGAAAAAAAAATAGTCCCCAAGTATGTTAATTCTAGAATACTGCTAAAGAAGTGGCATTTCTATTAAATGTCAAGAAAAGATGTGTTGACTCATCATGAATCAGATAATAACCAAAAGCACATTTTATATCTCCTTTTTCTTGGAACTACCTAAACACATCTTAATTTCTATGACATCCAATGAAGTTTTGGTAGTAGAATCAGGATGAGGTGTCAAGATAATTTCTGAAGAGATGTTACATGTGTTGCCCCAAAATCTTTTTCTTTTCAATGTGTTCACTTTATGCCTATCCTATTGGGTCCCTGTCCATTTATGGAGAGGATGAGATAAGGAAGGAGGCTATTTTAGCCTTTTCCATTTCCCCGCCCCCTTTTGCTAATTACATTCTGTGCCCTTTGGGATCATGACTTATAAAAAGGGAAGAGCTCAAAGTGGTGCTGTGCAAAACACTATCACTAGAATCAATTCCTTCTCACAGATTCTCGGCCTTGCAGTCTCATGTCTTTCATCATTCCTTATGGGACACTCCATATCTCTCAATAACCACTTGAAATTTATACTACTAAAGGAAGTGAGAGATCGAGATTGTAATCAACTCCAAGTGATTTTTTTCCTCAGGACACATTAGGGTACACTGTCCTTGTTAACTTAGATTATGAAGTGGAAAAAGGAATATTTCCCTCTTCCTGGTTCTGGGAAAATAAAGATATATGTGGATAATAAATGAAAGTTCCAATTAAGCCCCAGTGTGCTATGTAAATCTGTAAGCCTCTGGGCTTTGTGTATAATGTTTCAGTGGTTAACTGGTATAGGGATAGAAATACAGTAATTGAGGTTAGAAAACAGAGGAAACCTATTCACAGAAACATCGCTCTTATCTTCCCTAGCAAACCTAATGGTAGGTTCAAATAATTTCAATCATTCCATGGAATGTATTAAGTACCTTCAGAATACTGTTCTGGTCACCATTCTCTGTTGTTGGTCCAACGGAAATAATGCTGTGTCTAGGAGCAGCTTCTGCCAGAAAAGCCAGCATGGTGAAGGGAATAGAGCACAGGTCGTGAGTGTCAGAAAGTTATGGGCTCTAATCCTGCCTCCACCACTTGTCTGCTGAATGACCTTGGACCAGTCACGTCACTTCTCTGTGCCTCATTTACCTAATCTATAAAATGGGGATTGAGACAGTGAGTCCCACATGAGACAGAGACTGTGTCCAATTCCACTTGCTTGTATTCACCCTAGTGCTTTGTACAGTCATAATAATGATATTTGTTAAGCGCTTACTATGTGCCAAGCACTGTTCTAAACCAGGTTCTAAGTACCTGGTACATTGTAAGAGCTTAACAAATATCATCATCATTGTTGTTGTCTATAGCTAACGGGGGTAGAGAATGCAATATGTTGCATCACCTAGAAGCCTACTGACTATGTATTCCGTGTCCCAAAAGGCACTTAACTAGTAGGAGCAAGAGACTGTACAAGACACTGGCATTGTAGTAAATTGTCCTGCTCAGGTCCTTAGTCCTGAAACTTCCAGATCGAAGCTAAATTATCATTTCTGATGAGACATTTTCATGCTGGGCATCCATCTACAGTGTAGAGCACTGTACTGAGAACCTGCTGTTGTGTAGCGCTTGGGAGGGTACACTGAAAGTTAAAGATGTGGTCCTCATCCTGAGAACCTAACAATCTAACAGGGGAGCTTAACCATTTCCCTCTGCATCTTTATGGTACCAACCATCTCTGCCTCTTTAGCTGGCTCACAAAAAGATCAATTAATCAATCAGTGATACTGGGTGAAGAGCATGGTATTAAGCACTTGGGAAAGTACAATATAACAAAATTGGTAGACATGTTCTCTGCCCACAGGGAGCTTATTTGTGGCAATTCAGCATGGTAAGACTGAAAAGCATTAGACTGGAGGATGGAGTAGTTTTTCTAGAGGATTATTCCCTGTGAGAACCATCTAACAAATGGAAGAACCATCCTCATTGACAGAGGCTATTCAGGGTTTCCAGAAAGCTACTTTGAGTTAATAAGAATAATAATGAAAATTCTGGCACTTATTAAGCCCTTTCTATGTACCGGGCACTGTACAAAGCACTAGGGTAGATACAAGCAAATCGGGTTGGACACAGTCCCTGTCCCACATAGGACTCACAATCTAAATCCCCATTTTACAGATGAAGTAACTAAGGCCTAGTGAAGTGACTTGTCCAAGTTCACACAGTAGACAAGTGCAGAGCCAGGATTAGAACCCATTACTTTCTGATTTCCAGACCCATGTCCTATCCATTACGCCATGCCGCTTCCCCCGGATACAAAAGTGAATTTGCTCTAGGAAGAATTTCTTGGGAAAATGATTTTTTTTTCCATTCAGAAAAATTAATGTTAGGTGGAAAGAGAATCGTTTTTACTATCCAATGCTGATTATCTTCCTGAAGCATTGCTTGGCCTACAACTTTCCACACCTCAAAAATCCCTAATAGTGATCTGCATTAAGCAAAATTGTTGATCATGGGCATCCAAACTCTCTATCAGCTTCTATTAATAATAAGAGTAGTAGTTGTCACACTATTAAAAAGCCTGCCAAATGACTCTCTCCACCTACTGCTCCTAACTCACACATTTTCTACTGACTAGTGGAGAAAGCACAGACATGGGAGTCAGGGGATGTGAGTTTTAATCCCTCATCCTCCTAAAGTCTGCTATGTAATATTGGGCAACTAAGTGTAAAAGTGCCATTTGCTAAGTGCTTACCATATGCCAAACAGTGTACTAAGCTCTGGAGTAGAAGCAGGATATTTAAGTCCGACATGGGGCTCACAGTCAAAGTTGGAGGGAGACTATGTGTTGAATCCCCATTTCCCTGTCTAGACTGTGAGCTCATTATGGGCAGGGACTCTATTTGTTGTTTTGTACTCTCCCAAGTGCTTAGTATGGTGCTGTGCACACAGTAAGCACTCATTAAATAGAACTGAATGAATGAATTTTGCAAATGAGGAAACTTAAGCACAGTAAAGAGACTTTGCCAAGGTCATACAGCAGGTACATGATGGAGCTGAGATTAGAACCTAGGTCCTCTAATTTACAGGACTGGTTCTTTCCACTAGACTACACCACTTCCTTAAGTCACTTAGGTAAGTTACTTAACTTCTCTGTGCCTTAGTTTCCTGTGAAATTCATTCATTCAATAGTATTTGAGTGCTTACTATGTGCAGAGCACTGTACTAAGCATTTACAAAGTACAATTCAGCAATAAAGAGAGGCAATCCCTGCCCACAACGGGCTTAGTCTGGAGTGGGGAGAGACAGACATCAAAACAAGTAAACAAGCATCAATATAAATAAATAGAATTGCAGATATATACATAAGGACTGTAGGGTGGGTGGAGAGAGAAAAAGGAGTGAGTTGAGGTTATGTGAAAGGGAGGGGGAGCTGAGGGGGCTTAGTCTAGAAACAGCTCTTAGAGGAGGTGTGCCTTTAGTGGGGTTTTGAAGGGGAGAAAAGTGATTCTTTGGCAGATTTGAGAAGGGAGGTCATTCCAGGCCAGACGTAGGATGTGGACTAGGGGTCAGTGGCGGGATGGAGGCATAATGAGAAGGTTACCACCTGAAGAGTGGAGTGTGTGGGCTGGGATGTAGAAGGAGAGAAGGAGGTGAGGTAAGGAGGGGCAAGGTGCAAAAAGGAGAAGCAAATAGTGAGGAGTTTTTGTTTGATACAGAGGTTGATAGCAACCACTGGAGATTTTTGAGGAGGGAGATGACATTCTCTGAAAGTTTCTGTAAAAAGATGATCTAGGCAGCAGAGTGAAGTAGGTCTGAAGTGGGGAGAGACAAGGGGTTGAGAGGTCAGAAAGGAGGATGATGCACTAATCCAGTCAGGATATGATGAATGATTGTACTAGCATAGTAGCAGTTTGGATGGTGAGAAAAGGGTGGATCGCAGCAATGCTGTGAAGGTGAGGGTTTGGTGACGGATTGGATATGTGGGATGAATGAGAGAGCAAAGTCAAGAATGACATCAAGGGTGCCAAGAAAAATGGTTGTGCTGTCCACAGTGATGGGAAAGTCAGGGACAGGACAGGGTTTTGGAGGGAACATAAGGAGCTCTGTCTTGGACATACTGAGTTTGAGGTGGAGGGAGGACATCCAAGTAGAGATGTCCTAAAGGCAGGAGAAGATGCAAGCCTGGACAGAGAACCAGAGGAGGAGATATGGATTTGGGTGTCACTAATGGGAGGGGGAAGAGGAGGCTGTGAAGAAGACTGAGAATGAATGGTCAGATAAGAGGAAAACCAGGAAAGGATGAAGTCAGTGAAGTCAAGGTTGGATAACGTTTTGAAGAGAAGGGACTATCCATTGTCTTTCCCTCTTAAATTGTCAACTTGAGACCTGGCATTGTGTGAAACCTGGTTATCCTTTATCTAGCCCAGTCTTTAGTACAGTTCTTCACACAAAGTAAGTGCTTAATGAATATCATGAATATTATTATTTCTCCTTGAAAGTTCAAGTTCTAACTGCACTTACTCCATTCTCCCATCCTGACCCTTTACTCACTATTTTTTCAGCCGAAAACTTCCACCTTTTTACAAATCTGTTAGACCTCAGCCTCTTCGTATCTTCAAAGGCCTTCTAATATATCTAGCCATCTCCAGGAAGCCTTAACCCACTAATTCCCAACCTAGATTTTCTTTTGTGTAATGTATTTTTTTTTTACCTTGTCTCTTGCCCCGATTTATCAGGAGGACTAATTCTCTGGAGAAGACACTATTCATTCATTCATTCAATAGTATTTATTGAGCACTTACTATGTGCAGAGTACTGTACTAAGCGCTTGGAATGTACAAATCGGTAACAGATATAGTCCCTCCCCTTTGACAGGCTTACAGTCTAATCAGGGGAGATGGACAGACAAGAACAATAGCAATAAATAGAATCAAGAGCAATAAATAGAATCAAGGGAATAAAGGAAAATTCCAGGGAAAAAGTGGAAGAGGCAGACCATTTATTCATTTATTCAATAGTATTTATTGAGCCCTTACTATGTGCAGAGCACTCTACTAAGCGCTTGGAATGTACAAATCGGCGACAGATAGAGACAGTCCCTGCCCACTGACTGGCTTACAGTCTAATCCAGCAGCTAGATGGATAGAAACCATAACAATGGAATAACCATTAGCGAGGCTATGGATTATGGTAGAAGACAGGATGTTCTGGAGAAAATAGATCCATAGAATTGCTATAAATCAGAAATGATCAATGGCACTTGATAATAATAATAATACACTGTTTTATGTATTATTATTTCCTTGCTCCCTCATTATTCATCTCAAGTCTCCGCCCTGCACCTTTATAGGGTGTGAGCCCCTTAGGGAATAGGATCTGGGTCTAATTCCCACCTGTCTACTCTTTCCCAGCATTTAGTATTCATTCATTCAATCATATTTATTAAGTGTTTACTATGTGCAGAGCACTGTACTAAGTGGAGCACTGTACACACAGTAGGTGCTTAATAAATACTATTACTACCACTGCTTCTATTAGTTATGTAACAATTATCCTTACCATTTGTGCACCTTTCTCTTGTGCAAGTTGTATTTTTTTATTTGTATATTCAATCATTTATTCAACTACTTTATCCTTCTCTATTTTTACTACTTCCTACTCTACCTTTTTCTTTCTCCCGCTTCCACTATTTGTTGATAATTTGTAAGTGATTTTTGTCTGCTTGTCTTTCCCATTAAACTGCAAGCTCCTTGAGGGAAGGGAATATGTCCCTTGCTTCTTGGGCTCTCCCAAGTGCTGCGTACATTGTTTTGGGTGTCTTAGGTACTTGATTAAAAAATAATAATGGTACTTGTTAAGGGTTAATTATGTGTTAATTTATTTTACTATTCTACTATTTTATTACTATTTACTATTTTAAGCCCTGAGTTAAAGTTAAGCAGGTTGGACACAGATACAGTCCCACATGGGACTCATGCTCTTAATCCCCATTTTACAGATGAGGAAACTGAGGCCCAGAGAAATTGTGACTTGCCCAAGGTCACAGAGCAGACAGAGCGGTGATTAGAACCTATATCCTTCTGACTCCCAGGCCTGTGCTGTATCCAATAAACTATGCAGCTTTGCTGATAAATGCATTTGTTTCAATGAATTGATCATCTGTCCCTCCCACAAGATACAACTACGCAGCCATTCTTTAGATCAGGGTGGGGAGGGTGAGGAGGGGGGTAGAACTAGTCACAGAAGTAGGTTAAGTAGGACTGTATTCTAGAGGAAAGAGCACATGCCTGGGAGTGAGAAGGATATATGTTCTAATCACAGATTCTCCACATGTCTGCTGTGTGACCTTGGGAAGTAACTTAACTTTTCTGTGGCTCAGTTCCCTCATCTGTAAAATGATCATTAAATCCTACACCCTCCTATTTAGACCGGCGGCCTCATGTGGGACATGAACTGTGTCCAACTTGATTCTTTGTATCTACCCCACTGCTTACTACAATGTCTGACACATAGTAAGCTCTTAAATGCCATTTAAATAAATAAAAAAGTGTCCAGGAGGGAGCGAGGCAAGGGAAAATGAAAACCTGCCCTCCTCTCCCTGACTCAGAAAGTTGTGTTCCCTTATTTTTGAATGTTCTCTTGCCACACAGCCTTCTGGGATGGTTTAGCCCCAGAGTGGGAATTCCTGCATAGGTAAACATGGAAGGGAGGGTAATGGCAGTACATGGGAGTTGGGGAAGAAGAAATGAGTTAAAGGGTGGGGGCTTTGGCTGCATTTGTTCGGTATTTGACCTGTCTCCTGCATACTGGCGCTAGGTTTAGGACTTGCAAATGTTACAGTGGACTGCTAATTAAATCAAAGATCAGACTGTCTAAGCACACCCAATCTTCAGACTCCATCTTTACCTTACTTAACATGGCATCATAGATTTAAAGTTAGAAATAGCTAATGATTGCTTGTTTAGCTGATAGCAGGAAAGCCACTCACCTAATTGTTTGGTGGGGAACTTTATTGATCCCAACGAGGAGCCCTGAAGGGACTGTGATAGCTGTTGCTACCTAAAGAGTATTTGACATTCATTTCCACTAGACTTTGAGAAAACAATGGTTGATGTCACAGGAAAATTTTCACTGCTGCTGATAGTTTTCATGTAAGTGATAGTGACTCTTCTAGTTAAGTATTTTTCAAGCATCTAACACATTACCTAAGTGTGAGAACCATAGAATATTTCACACATGGATTTTATTATCTACAAAAATATAAAATATACAAAACTTCCTTTGTACTCTAAGTTGAAACCACTTACCGAAAGATTTTATTAGCATGTGAGCATGTAGCTTAAATGACTAATGTCATTAAATAACAATCCTGACCTATGCTCCTCTGAAGATCATCTTTGGTTTGTGTTGTTTTACACTGATCAAACATTACTGCCAATAGTGTCATATCCTCATTACATACGGGTTAAGGCTATTTGTGTCAGCTCTCAGCCCCACAACACTTATGTACATAGTCGTCATTTATTTAAAAATTAGTCTCTAAGCTTTTTTTTGGCAGGAGATGTGTCTACCAACGCTAGTATACTGTCATATTGTATTCTTCTAGGTGCTTAGTATACAATAGTCTTCACTGAGTAAGCTCAGTAAATATGATTGATTGATTTGTGACTCCTCCGGAAAGCCTCCCCTGCTTTGTCTCTCATCTCCCCATTCTATCATCCTCCTTCCCTACTGCATCACCTATTTACTTGAGTATGCACACCCCCAAGTATTAGGTACTCATCTCATCCCAAGTCCCTCCTACAGCACTTATATACAAATCTTCACTCATTCAATCTTGTTTATTGAGCGCTTACTGCGTGAAGAGCACTGTACTAAGCACTTGGAAAATACAATTCAGCAACAGATAGAGATAATCCTTTCCCAAAAACGGGACCCTGTTACTCAGTTGCTTCTCCTACTTGTAATTAATTTTAATATGTCTCCCCTGATATACTGTAAGCTCCTTCAAAGCGGGGATCTTATACCAAGCACTCAATATAAGGCTTTACCCATAGTTACTATTGAGTAAATATGATTAATTGATTAAATAATACTGTACTAATTCTGTAAAATAGTTCATCATTTGTATGACTTTTGTGCATATGCTAACCAACCTTAGCTTTACTGACACTGTCCTCTCCTGGTTCTCCTCCTATCTCTCTGTATGCTCATTCTCAGTCTCTTTCATGGTCTCCTCTGCCTCCCATCCCATAACTGAGGATGGCCTTCAAGGTTCAGTTCTGGGTCCCCTTCTTTTCTCCATCTACACCTACTCCCTTGGAAAATAATTTGCTCACATGGCTTCAACTATTACCTCTATGCTAATGACACCCAAATCTACATCTCCAGCCCTGATCTCTTTCCCTCTCTGCAATCTCGCATTTCCTTGAAGATGCCTTCAAGATATCTCTACCTGGATATCCTCCCATCATCTCAAACTTAATATTGCTAAAACTGAGCTTCTTACCTTCCCATTCAATTCTGTTTTCCCACTCACTTTCCCATCACTGTTCATGGCCCCACCATCCCTCCTGTCTTATAAGCCTGTAACCTTGGCATTATCCTGAATCCTCTCTCTCGTTCCATCCACATATTCAAGCCATCACTAAATCCTGTTAGTTTTATCTTAACAACATCGCCAAAATCCACCCCTTTCCCTCCAGCCCAATTACTACCACATTAAAACAAGCACTTATCCTATTCTGCCTTGATTATTGTATCAGCCTCCTTGCTGGCCTCCCTGACTCCTGTCTCTCCCCACTCCAGTCCATATTCCATTCTGCTGCCTGAATCATTTTCCTTCAGAAACGTTCAGTCCATGTTTTGCCACTTCTCAAAAAACTCCAGTGGTTGTCTATCCAGCTCTGCATCAAACAGAAACTCCTCACCATTGACTTTAAAGCATTTGATCACCTTGCCCCCTCCTACCTCACCTTGCTACTCTCCTACTACAACCCAGCCTGCACACTTTGTTCCTCTAATGATAATCTTCTCACTGTACCTCGATCTTTGCCTCACTGTTGACCTCTCACCCACATCCTACCTCTGGCCTGGAACACTCTTCCTCTTCATATCAAACATAAAATTGCTCTCACCTATTTTAAAAGCTTATTTAAGGCACATCTCCAAGAAGCCTTCCCTGATTAAGTCCTCCTCTTCTCTTCTCCCATGCCCTTCTGTGCCACTCTTACTTGCTTCTTCATTCATTCTCTCTCCTACCCCACAGCACATATGTATATATCTGTAATTTATTTATTTACCTACTTATTTATTCATATTAATGTATGTTCCCCTCTGTAGATTGTGAGCTCATTGTGGGCAGGAATATGTCTGTTGTTATACTGTACTCTCCCAAGTGCTTAGTACAGTGCTTTGCACACAATAAGCACTCCATAAATACTACTGAATTCATGAATGAATGAACTAACTACTAGAGTACAACAAGGACATAGAAGGAGCTACTTATTACTGAAGGAATACTGCCATTTTAAAGATATTTGCATGGAAAAATATAGAGAGGATCGTGGTTTACTAATATTCCACTATATTTCCTGAATACATTTCCCAGTAAAGCATTCAGGACTACAAACATTTTTTTGTTTCTGAGCTTGAGAACTGATTGAACACATACCCAAACAAATGAAAAAGTTTTAAGTTAGCCAGCAAGAGGTGCATATAATTGATTTTTCCTGCAAGTAAATTGAAGCAGTTACAGAAGCAATCCAGATAAGCCAGGTTTTGAAAAAGATAAATATAAAATTGAAATTTAAAAAGCACATTTCTAGAGGTGATGTGTGCATTTCCAACAAATGAAATAGAGAGTACTTTTAATGGAAGCATACCAACTAATATGGGATAATATATGTTCTCTGAACAGCAGATGCTACCAAATGATGTAAGAATAATTAGAAATCAGAAGAGGTTGTTGTTTTTCATGTTTATAAAACTGAGAATATGGTTACTGTTAAGCTCCAGGAAGGCATATTTGGAGCCTTATGTAAAGGATATGTACACCGGGGTAACCATAGATCAGGCTTCCTTATTCAACAATGTATGCACTGTGGCCCATCCCTGGTAGATGAGTAATTCAATTTTTTTTCCATTAGGGTGTAAGCTCCTTGGGGGTGGAGACAATATTCTTTCCTTTCATAGTACTCACCCAAGTATAGTGCTCTGTATCCAGCCGGCCACTGACTGATTTGGAATGTAAGAGAGGGACAACTCACCCATTGAGAAGTAGCAAGGCCTATTGGTAAGAATACAGGCCTGAGAGTTAGAGGACCTGGGTTACAATCCCAGCTATGACACTTGCCTGCTTCATATTAAGTCTTCTTCAAACCTCAATTTCCACATAGGGAAAAGGGGAATTCAATACCTGTTCTCCTTCCTTATTTACTGTAAGTCCTGGGTGGTACAGGGATTGGGTCTGACCAGATAATCTCATGTCTTTCACAGCACTTAGTATAGTGCAAAGGGCCTAAGTAAATGCTTAAGAAAACACAATCATTTATTATTACTGTAATTATATCTGTGTGATGGATTCATATGTCTGAAATGGATGGGAAATTAGATATAAAGAAATAAATTGCAAAAACTAACAAAGGCAATTTGTTAATGAACATATTAAAAGTGAACAATTGGTTATTGTTGAATATCTGGAAACACAGATTAAAACTTCCCAGGAATATTAAGTAGTAAGACACATACATATACTTAGACCAAGATGGAAGCTTAATTCCAAGAGAATTATACTCAAATATCAACCAGTTCTATTTCAGCAAACACATCATTCTTCCACATATGTATGTACACACACACATGTATCTTGTTCTTTTCTTGATCCCTATATTGCTTTAAATGAATCTTAATTTCCTCATTTTTAAAGATAAAGGACTTCTCTCCCTCAGAAAGAATTTATTACAAATGTGCCCACCTCTCAAAGTAGTTTAGAATAAAATCACTTGATTTTGAGACATTCTAGTATGTCACCTCCATCTAAATGAATGAAATGTTAGTTTTTTAATAGTGCTTAAGTACACACTGTACCAGACATTGTACTAATCACTGGGATAGATATAAAATAATCAGGTAAACACAATCTGTGTCCCACATGGGGCTCACAATCTAAGTCGGAGTGCAAATGATATGATACCCACTTTATAGATAAGGAAAGTGAGGCATAGAGAGTTAAGGGTCTTGTCCAAGGCCACAGAGTAGACAAGTGGATTAGAACCTATATCTAACTCCCAGCCCTGTGCTCTTTTCACTAGGCCACTCTGCTTCTACATTTGTGTGCACATGTACCCCATTAGAGCGGGGACTCTGTCTTTTCCTTCTGTTCATTCATTCAATCATATTTTTTGAGCATTTACTGTATGCAGGTCACTGTACTAAGCACTTGAGAGAGTACAATAAAAAGACATGTTCCCTGCCTGCAACAAGCTTACTTCCTTCTCTAGATTGGTGGGAGACGTCTGTGCCAAGAGGGGGCATGAGCTGGCCGGCCTAAAGCCAACCCAAGGAGCTAGAGCTAAGTCCACAGGGTCCAGGCCACAGGGCTGGGTGGGTCACTGGGAAGCCTCTTTATCAGGTACTGACAGTCTAGATGGGTATTAGGCACCCTACAGTCCTTATGCCTACTGACCACCAGCAGGCAGAAAGAACAGAGTGGGATGGAGAGTAGTCAGGAGGCAGTAAGATGGAGGAGGTAGCCCCTCTGCTGAGAGAGGTAGGCTGGGGTTGCGGCCAAGAGAGAGGATGCTACCGGTTGGAGCTGGTGGGTCTTGCCCGGCACAAGGGCTGGTCAGCTGGATGGAGGCTTGGGAGAAGTAGGCCTGGCCCAGGGCAACCCAACTGGAGAGAGAAGGGTGGGCAAGACCAACAGGTGATATGGAAGTGGCTCAGTGGAAAGAGCCCGGGCTTCGGAGTCAGGTCATGGGTTCGACTCCCGGCTCTGCCACCTGTCAGCTGTGTGACTGTGGGCAAGTCACTTCACTTCTCTGTGCCTCAGGTACCTCATCTGTAAAATGGGGATTAACTGTGAGCCTCACGTGGGACAACCTGATGACCCTGTATCTCCCCCAGCGCTTAGAACAGTGCTCTGCACATAGTAAGCGCTTCACAAATACCAACATTATTATTATTATGGCGGAGGGACTGCGTTCTGGAGGGAAAAATGGGTCACGCAGATAAAGACAGCTGAGGGGACCCTTTGGCCTCCCTCTTTCTGCAGGGCTCTGCTGCTCCCTGACCCACTTCCCTCTCCAGGACACACCACAGATCCCTCCCCAGGAAACATAGCTTGTCCCTCCCTGCCTCCTTCCTCCATTCCCTCCCCCTTCCCAGGGAATATGACTAATCAGACTCACAGTCAAATTTCTGAGGATAAATAATGATGATCAATCAATCGTGGTTTTTGAGCACTTACTACGGTAAGCACTATACTAAGTGCTAAACCAGAAAGAGTAGACATGTTCCCTGCTCGTAATGAATTTGCAGTCTAGAGGATGGGTGATTGTAGTGTTTATTAACCATTCATTATGTACTAAGCACTGTACTTAATGCTGCAATAAATGCAATACAATCAGTTCCAAAGAAATAAACTGAGCCACAAGGAAGAGTCATACATGTGTCTGGTATCAATGTGGGTGAAAAAGGTTCCTAACCATTCCAAGGACAAATTTTAGCTTGTAAAGTGCTAATTTGATTATCTAAAGTTATATGTTGGGTCAACAGTGACTGTGGAAAGTGAATCTGTGTTGTAATTACTGGATTCTTTGCTCCTGCCTTAGCAAACCAAAGTTTGTATGACTCTATACATCTACAGCTCTTGGCTAGATGAGGGACAACACTGTTTTCCATTATGATGCGTTCAGAAATCAGGTTCCCTTAGGAACTTATGAACAAGCAACGAGAAGCAGGGTGGCCTAGTGGAAAAAGCAATGGGAATCAGAGGACTGAGGTTCCAGTCCTGGGTTTGGCACTTGTCTGCTGCGTGACCTTGGACAAGTCATTTAACTTCTCTGCTCCTGTTACCTGATCTGTAAATGGAGATTAAATTGTCTTTCCTCGTATTTAGACTGTGAGCCCTTTGTGGGAGAGGGGCTGTGACTGACCTGATTGTTCTGTATCTGCCACAGCCTATAGAACACTGCTTGACACATAATAAGCACTTAAAAATACCATAAAAAAGGCTCCTCATATGCAAAGAGAGGTCAGTAATTTCAAGAACAATAAAATGCAATATGCTGTTCTCTCCTTCCCTTGATCCTTTTCACCATTTCCCATATGAAGTAAGGATAAGAAGGTAAGCTCCTTGTTAGCAGGGAATATGTCTACCAACTGTTATATTGTACTCTCCCAAGTGCTTAGTACAGTACTTGGCACACAGTAAGCATTCAATAAATATGAATGATTAATTAAATTAGGGAAAATATTAACCAAGAGGCTTACTAATTGCAAATCAACTGATTTCAGTATTCGTCGACAGTTGATATCTTTTTCCATAGAAGAAAACCTCCAAACCTCTGCCACATGTGTATATGGTGGTGATAGATGAAGAGAAAATGTTCTGATTAAGATTAATACTAGTATGTACTTTTTTTCTGAACCTTTACATTTTTGAATCTCCTAACTCTGTGAAGATGCTTTTATTTTTTTTTTCTGCAAAAAAAACCCTCTTTTCATTTGATTTTCAAAATCAATTTATTGATCAAGGACCATATCTGGAGATAAGAAATGGGTTTAAAATACACCCTCATGTATGCATTTAACCTCCCCTTCAGAAACTGAAAAATATATTTAGCAAGGAAACACAATATACTAAATGGATAAGATGAGACACATACATTGGGAAATGAGTGACTGATGAGGCAGTTATAAATGCAATTATTTTCCAGTGACAGAGGAAAGATGGTTTCGAGCATGAAGGAACTGATTTTTCACTTGAGGCAGCATGTTGCATAACTACACCCCTACTGTAAGCTGAAACCTAACGATATTTGCTTAAAAGGCTGGAAATATTTCTCTGACTTATTGGTCTAAGTTTATTTGGAGGTCACAAGAACAATAAATAATTGATGCTGTATGTAACTCATTGAGAGACAAATTTTGAAGAAATTTTGAGAAGGGAAATCATCTCACCATGCTATTTTGTCTCTGCTATAGTTTGCCCGACTGCTACCCTTTGTGGGTCAATTATCACTGTAAAGAAAAGAAACGATTTTACACTAAAGTAACTGAAATTATTATCATTATTATTGTTACTGTTATTAGTTTGACTATTCATATAATGTATGAAGGGGACATTTGAGTTGCACACAAACATACACATCAGCAAAAAAATGCAAACCCGTAGTCACAGAGATTGCAACATATCCAGAACAGCATTTATTGAAAATGAATCTATTGAGCATGAGCACAGTGAGTGCTCAAAAAATACTATTGACTGAATGAATGAATAATATATTGTCAGCATTTGTGAATCAATCTCTGATATTTACTAAGCATTTACAGTCAATCATATTTATTAAGTGCTTACTCTGTGCAGAGCACTGTACTAAGCATTTGAGAAAGTATAATACAACAGAACTGGTAGACATTCTCTGCCCACAAGGAGCTTACAGTCTAGATGGTGTGACAGGCATTAATATGAATGAATCAATTACAGGTACATACTAAAATGCTGTGTAAATGAGAAGGGGTGAATATCAAGTATTTATAGGATACAGATTTAAGTGCATAGGTGACATAAAGAATAGAGGGCTTAATGGGAGAAGTCTTCTTGGAGAAGATGTGATTTTAATAAGCTTTTGAAGGTAGGGGGAGGGGAGGTTTATATATTAATAAATGATATACATGTAAATATATATATATATATATATTCTACCACCACAATTGTACAGCCAAGCAATATGACTGGCAAACATGAGAATATATATAGATTCATTCATTCAATCGTATTTGAGCGCTTACTATGTGCAGAGTACTGTACTAAGTGCTTGGACTGTACAATAATACAAGTGATCAACATGAGTGAAAAAATAACAAATAGATAACTAGAATTACACATGAGTGGTCAGGTGGTTAATGGAACAGCATTACCAGGGAGGCACAGAAGATAAATTCTTGAGGTTTGAGACAATATTAGAGAGGTTGAAGAAGAAGGGAAACCTCCCCCTAAATTCTAGAATTAAGTATGTGATAAAGTACTGTCACTTTTCATCTTGATCAGAAATAATGTATGCACTTAGTAGTATAAGTATTATAGGCACATGTTCACCTATAACTATTCCAGTGCACTTTAAAAAATTCAATTTATCATGCTCACCAAATGTCTTTGTGATATGAGGAGCAGCATGGAGTACTGGATAGAGCGTAGGCCTGGGAGTCAGAAGCTCATGGGTTCTTATACCAGCTCTGCCACTTGTCTGCTGTGTGGACTTGGGCAAGCTACTTCACTTCTCTGTGCCTCAGTTACCTCATCTGCAAAATGGGGATGAAGACTATGAGCCCTATTCAGTACAGGAACTGTGTCCAACTCGATTCACATGTAGCCACCCACTGCTTAATACACTGTTTGGCATATAGTAAGTGCTTAACAAATGCTATTATTATTATTTGGAAATAACAAGATCTCCATTTTGCAAATGAAGAAAATGAAATTTTACAATTCAAACTTTTGTTACATTTTAAGTGGCTATGTAGGATTTTGTCTCCACAGTAGAGGAGCCATGGATAGCACTCCAGCATAGCATCCACTGAGGCACATATGAGTCACAAGTATTAGGTTGCACTTAACCATGATCAAGTCATAGGTTCCATTTTGTAGAAACATGCCAAACCTAGAGCATTTCTCCAAAGGGGGTCCCTGACCATTTGTCTCAGGACCATTGTTGTTTCACTTCCAGGTCATTTGGAGAACAGCATGGCTTAGTGAATAGAGTACATTCCTAGAAGTCAGAAAGACCTGGGTTCTAATCCTGATTCTGCCACATCTGCTGGGTGACATTGGGGAAGTCACTCAACTCCTCTGGGCCTCAGTTACTTTATCTGTAAAATGGGGATTAAGAGTGTAAGCTCCATATATGACAGGGGCTCTGTCCAACCTTATTATCCCAGTGTTTAGGACAGTGTTTGGAATATTTTAAATGTTAAATGAGTATTATTGACACATAATAAGCACTTTAAAATACCATAAAAAGGGCTCCTCATATGCAAAGAGAGGTCAGTAATTTCAAGAACAATAAAGTGCAATATGCTGTTCTCTCCTTCCCCTGATCCTGTTCACAATTTCCCCATATGAAGTAAGGATAAGAAGGTAAGCTCCTTGTTAGCGGGGAATATGTCTACCAATTGTTATATTGTACTCACCCAAGTGCTTAGTACAGTGCTTGGCACACAGTAAGCATTCAATAAATATGAATGATTAATTAAATTAGGGAAAATGTGCTATTTATTATTAATAATTATTATTATCATTATTGTATTTGTTAAACATGGTCACCATAACTAAGTCACAGAATTTAGCTGCAGTTGCCACAGTAGAGTGAAACTCAATGCAGAAAATACATTTGCTAGACATGAAAGCAGCCAGGGCCAAACAGGGGACAGACCAGCTCAACCAGCTCAAAATGGGTGGAGCTCACAATACTGGTGTGGTATGGAGCTGAGAAAGGAATGTCATCAGTCACTCACTGATTTATGTGGAAAATAAATCTGATTTGAAAAATTCTGTAGAAAACTAGACTTTGAAGTCAGGTAAATGAAATGTCCAAACATCCTCAGAATGACCATCATAAAGTCAAAGAGAATCATTTCTACCTATAACAAGACTAGGTTTGGAAGCATATTTTCACAGTATTCACTCATAAACTTGTTAAGCACAGGGAATGTGTCTGGTAATTCTGCAGTGTACTCTCCCAAGTGTGTAATACAGTGCTCTGTACACAGTAAGTGCTCAATAAATGCCATTGATTGATTGTGTCTACCCTAGCACTTAGAACACTATTTAGCACATAGTGAGCACTTAACAAATATGATAATAATATACAGAATAATATCACTTTTCTGATCTCTATCTGCACTGGGTCAAAGCTTTGTTTTGTCTTATGCTGTCAAGTTGTCTCTGACCCCTAGAGATGTCATGGACACATCTCTCCCAGCACGTCACCTCCATCTGCAATCGTTCTGGGAGTTTATTCATAGAGTTTTCTTGGTAAAAATCTGAAGGTGGTTTATCATTGTCTCCTTCCATGCAGTAAACTTGCATCTCCACCAATGACTCTCTCCCGTGCCACTGCTGCCCAGCACAGGTGGGTTTTGACTCGTAGCAGATTGCCTGCCTCTCACAAGCCACTGGCCAAGCTAGGAATGGAATGGGTAGGCCTCTGTTTGACTCTCCCTCCCATAGCTGAGCCTAGTAGATACTAGAAACTCTACAGGTGTGATCCTGGTAGGGGAGGTCAAAGTTTACATGGAGCCATTTCAGTGATTGCATGGAGCACCCTATCTTGATGGATGGATGTTTCTGGACTCGCCAACCTGCTAAAGCCCCTCCCCACTACTCACCTGGGTGATCCATAGGTGCTGATTTGAGAAACAGTGCCCGCTGGGTGGGCACTCTCAGTGGTGGTAGTGGTAGGTGCCTGGTGAGCTTGGAAGCAGGCAGAGACAGAGTGACCACCACAGCACTCTACCTACGTCTCATCCCCTGAATCAACCAGCCTCTGCCCGTGTAAGCTTCTCCTCCACTAGATTGGAAGCTCCTAGAGGATAAGCACTCAGTATCAATAATGATAGAATTTAAGTGCTTACTCTGTGTCTGACACTGTACTAAGCATTGGGGTGGATACAAGCCAATCAAGTTGGACACAGTTGCTGTCCCTTGTGGGGCTCACAGTCTCAGCCCTCATTTTACAGATGAGGTAACAGAAGCACAGATAACTGAGGTGACCTGCCCAAGGCCACATGGCAGAGCCAGGATTAGAACCCATTGCTGTCCAACAAGCAAAATATTTTTCCCATGATCTTGCTGTCTTTTTGCTAACAAGTAATATTTTACTCAGAGATGTAATCAAAAAATACTAGGAAATATTTTGAAATAGAGATTTCAAACTTTCAGTTGAGATTTAATTAACCAGAAGACACCAAAATGCATCACCAACAGCTTAATTGGGTGATAGGTCCTTCTTATTATGTATAACTTGCTTTCAACAGATGAAGGTAGAAGCACCTCACTTTGCCAGCTCCCGAAGCAAAGAGGGAGATTTTTGTCTCCACTACCCAGGAGAAAATTGGGGCTAGGGACACCCCCTACTACTGTAAAATGTAGTAAATCTGTCCCTTTGCTTCCTGGGAAATAACATCTCCCCTTTCCTTCTCTGCTACTCCCTTGTTAACTAGGATTTGCACCACCACCCTCAGCCCCACAGCACGTATGCATATATTCACAAATTACTTATGTAAATGCCTGTAACCAGCTCTGGACTTTAGGCCCGTTGTAGGCAGGGAACATGTCTGTTTTCTGTTGTACTCTATGTTGTACTGTGTATGCTTTGCCCACAGTAAGCACTCAACAAATATGATTGATTAATTTATTAACTGACAATAGAATCCAGAGACTGGATCTTTTGAAAACACAGCTTTCACTGTTCTCACCAAAGACTGAATATGATTCAGCACAGTCTAACAAGAGCTTAATTTGAGAATGCCTTCCAGGGAAGATTCTTTGGTTTTTAAAGTGGACAGAGAGACTCTGTGAAGAGTAAATCTTGACGCTGGACATTTCATTTATCTTCTGCGAAGAGAACATGAGAAGACGTCAAGCATGAGCATGCAAGGACCCAGTTTATAATAGTGTTTTTAGAGAAAAGCATCTGTAGTATTCCACCAATATAGATTTAAGTGCATTCTAGATGGATTCCCTGAGCTATTCTGCAACTTGCAATATGAAGTTAATTGATTCATTGGTCTGGTTTCTAAAAGCTTGAATTTTTGCATGACTTGAGAATTATCTTCACCACAGCAAAGATTGATTTACAACCAAAATTTTTCTCATGTACCTGTCATGCAGGTATTTTAATTCCACCTAATTCAAACCCAGGAAAAGATTTCTGTGCAATAAGTTAATTCTAAAAAGAAGTCTCTGTATTAAAAAACACCCTGAGGCATTCTCATAACATATGTATAATGCCTGTGAGCAAATGAAAGCCTCATATATATAATGTAGATTTTAAATGATCTTAATTAGACTTTGAAATTGAAATTTCACAAAGGCAAGGTTAAGACTAGGGACACTGTGGGGAATACTTCATCTTTCTTGTATTCAGAATTTTTTTTTTAGATCTAACTATGATGGTGATATGCATTTCAGAGTCTGTTAACCCTACCTATTTTATGATAGTGCAACTATTTTAAACCTATGCAAGAAAGGCCTTCAATGGTATTTATTGAGTGCTTACTGTGTGCAGAGCAAAACAATATAATAAAGGTGATAGACATGAGCCCTTCCCTCAAGGAGCTTACAGGACAGAGAAATGACCTAGTGGATAGAGCATGGGCCTGGGAGTCAGAAGGTTATGGATTCTAATGCCAGCTCCACCACGTCTTCTGTGTGGCCTTGGACAAGTCATTTTACTTCTCTGTGCCTCAGTTACTTCATCTGTAAAATGGGGATTTAGGCTGTCAGCACCATGTGGTACAGGGACTGTGTCCAACTCTATTTGCTTGTATCCACTCCAGCATTTAGTACAGTGCCTGGCACATAGTAAGTGCTTGACAAAAACATAATCATTATTATTATTATCATTAGAAAAGAAATTAAAATTAACACCAATAGGTGGAACAGCAGCTATATATGTAGAGTACTGTAGCCCTGTGGGTGAGGTGAGAATTATAGAGCTAAAGAGTTATGCACCCAAGAGCATAGATGATGCAGAAGGGATGCTGAATAGGTGAGGAAATGAGGGGATAACAAGGCAGAGAAGGTCTCTTGGACTTTGAAGATGGGGAGAGTGGTGGTCTGTAAGATGGGAATAGGTTGGGACGATGTGGGCAAGCGGTTGGTAGCAAGACAGATGAGATCAAGGTATAGTGAGTAAATTGTCTTTAGAGAAGTGAAATGTGCGGGCTGGGTTGTTGTAGGATGAGCTGGACTCCCACCTTTCGTATAACATACATATTGAGTATAGTTAAAAGTTCCCAAGAGTAAAGGAAGCTGTGAAATCATTGTCTTGCTTACTGATCATTTTTTACTCTATTCCCTGCCCCTGACCATCCCAGCCTAGTCTTTAAAATATGACAGGAAGAGATTGCATTTCCTGATGCAAACTTTGGAAGAGAACCGATCAATAATATTCATAGAATGCCTAGTATGTTTAGAGTACTGCGCCAAAGTCTCCAGGGAGAACAATAGAGCTGAAAGATTTAATTCTTGTCCTCAAGCAGCTTACACTGGAAAAAAGACACTTGTAACTTTGGGATAAGTGGTTTAGTGCTTGTTTGTGGGAATTTATTTGTCTTTATTTTCTTTCTTCATAGAAAAAATGCCATGAAGGGTTCATGGCAAATATTTATTGGATTCCAAGAAAGGCTAAGAAGAACAATTTCATTCTTTTCATGATAACATCAACACAATTTGAAAGCATATTGGAAAATATATAAAACTTCAGTACTTGGATGATGCTGGCTGCATCAATATTTCATTTACACCTCAGTGCCTTTTCACTTTACTTCCTTCTCCACTCATTCACACACACAAACACGGTTAGTTTATGTTTTGTGTGTGGGTATACGTGAGAATAAATAATGTTCCACTGTAGAAAAAAACATTATTCTCTACATCTTTATTTCTAGATGGTTGATTGAAATAATTGCAGAGCTAACAAGTGACCAAGTAAATTTCTGTGGAAAATTGATCAGTTCCACCTCCACTGGCCAAACCCAGGGAAGATGCTTAAAGCTTAGCTTAAAGTGGAACTAAGCGGATGAGGGAGAGAGGAACCAAATGTAAAGTGAATCACAGATTTCACTCTGAGAAGGAATTTTTTTTTTCTAGCTGCCTTGTGATTTCAAAGATGCCATGACTCACCATGAGATTCTATTCATGCAGGCAAGTACGGCTGAAGAGGTTTCAAATGAGGACCAATCCTTGCTATGCTAATAGGTTTGGCCCAAGTAGGGCCTGTGTCTGTTTTCAACCCTGTCATCCCAGTGGCAATTAGAAAATGTTTCCTCGTGCGTAAAGCATAGCAACGTGTCTCCATTTTTGTGCATTGTGACCTGAGAGCTGCATAGTCAGCTACTTTTGTAGAGTATCCCTATAATTATTCCATGTTTTTCACTCCCTCCTCTATTTACCCAGGAAGTTCCCAGTCTCTTGAAATTAAAATAGGATGTGTTCTAGGTCAGTGAAAAATAATAACAATAATAATGTTAGTATTTGTTAAGTGCTTACTATGTGCAGAGCACTGTTCTAAGCACTGGGGTAGATACAGGGTAATCAGGTTGACCCACGTGAGGCTCACAGTCTTGATCCCCGTTTTACAGATGAGGTAACTGAGGCACAGAGAAGTTAAGTGACTTGCCCACAGTCACACAGTTGACAAGTGGCAGATCTGGGATTCGAACCCATGACCTCTGACTCCCAAGCCCGGGCTCTTTCCACTGAGCCACTAAAACAATATAGTATTTCATTAGAAAGTTCCATAACAAAACAAGTTACCAGAAATGCACTACCTGTTGACAAAATCATGGCATTTTGAAGCATTATCTCATTTTGGGGAGGGACTATGTCTACTAACTCTTCTGTTCTATTATACTCTCCCAAGTGCCAGCTGTGTGACTTTGGGCAAGTTACTTAACTTCTCTGTGCCTCAGTTCCCTCATCTGTAAAATGGGGATTAAATCTGTGAACCCCACGTGGGACAACCTGATCACCCTGTATCTACCCCAGTGCTTAGAACAGTGCTCTGCACATAATAAACACTTAACAAAGCCAACATTATTATTATTATAATTTAGTAAGAAAATTATATTTTAATTCTGACTTAAAATGGGCTGTGGTTTAAAAAAAATTTATACAGTCAAGAGGACAAGGGTCATTCTAATTTTGATAGCTGAACAAGAACTTTATCAGTTTAATATTCAAATGAGCAATAAAAACATGAACAATAAATGCACCTATGTATTAATTTTTACTCCAGTTGGCCAAGACTGAGTGAACTAAGTACGCGAGAGAGTACAGTACAACAGAGCTGATAGACACATTCCCTGCCCACAATGAGCTCACAGTCTGCAAGGATCTGACAGTTTTACATGGAAGCAGTGTGGCCTTGAGAAAAGACCAAGGCTCTGGGAGTCAGGGAACTTGGGTTCTAATTCCTGTTCTGTCACTTGCCTGCTGTGTTATTTTGGTAAGTCACTTAACATCTTCTCATCTGTAAAATGGGGTTCAATTACTATTCTCCCTCCCCTTTGGACTGTGAACCCCATGTGGGACAGGGATTGTTCCTGACCTTATTTTCTTGTAGATAGTAGATGTAGATAGTAGATAGTACAGTGTTTGACACATAGTAAGCCTTAACTATTATTATTATTAATATTATCATCATTGAATTATCACTCTTGTTAAGAGGAAAAAGAGACAGATAAGTAATTATAACAAGGGAATGAAAAGATTTATAAGGGAATTAAAAATAAACGCTGTGGTTTGACAGATCTAGTTTCAATATTGCTGATTCTAAAGGGTCTCTAGTTATTCTTTTGTCATAGACATGACTTGCATAAATCTCAACCCCAACACAAATACTACTATATTACTATATAATAATTTAGTATTATAATGAAATGCTTGTTAATATAAGTTATTGTTATGGTTATATAATAGCTATAGTTATATCTGTCATTCAACTCAAGATGAATGCTGTTTCCTTTATTCTTCTCTCCAGTCTTTCCATGGTAACTCTTGGGGTCAGCCAAAATAGTTCTAAATGATCTCATTATGAGTGTTCCCAGGACATGATAGATGAGATAGTAAAGATGTCCAAGAGGTTGAGTAAACCCAGAGAAGATACTGTACTGTAGGTATCGGCTTAAACTGCCAGCCTGACTTAATACAAAGATGTTTGTATGACATAAGCTCCTTTAACTGAGGGATTACTTATTACAATAATTCTTTATTTGCAAGGAAAAGCACTTATCCCCAGGAGATTTTCTTTGCCGGGAAAGACTGCAGGATTAACATTACCATGGATAGTTCCTTGAAATTTTAATCAGTGGCATAATGAAATTTTGATACTTCTGTGAAAAGTTTCAGGGTATAAGCTGAATAGTGCACTGGACCTGAACTTGTATTCTATTTTTTTCTTCCCTCTCTGCCACTGGTGCACTCGCAGAAACTCTCAACTTATTTGGGCCTCAGTCTCTTCATCATTACACTAGGGTTTTCACTTTTGCTACATTTTTACCTCACCTGGTATATAAATGAGTTTATATTTACATTAATTACAAAGTGCATTTTCAATACAAACAATTCACTTTCAATAACATTGTTATGTTGTGAAGATTGAGCTCCAAGTTAATCCTTAAATGACTATGATAATAGCAATGCCATTCATATTCCCTTTACATGATATACAGTGCTGAGGCAAAGGTATTACTAATTTGGTCATGATCTTTATTAGGCATGTGTGTCTATTCAATTTCTCCCTGACTAGTGGGTAAAGAGGTTTTCTGAATACATGAATGAATGAAATAAATGAAAGCATTTAATATTACATGGATGTACTTCAACAGGCAAATTCTATTCTGTATGTTAAGTGGGATCTCTTTTTCTGAACTACTTGGTTCAAAGGAAATGATTACAGTGACATTTGTTAATCAATCAATGGTATTTATTGAGCATTAACTGTATGAAGAGACTCATACTAAGTGTTTAAGTGGCATACTAAGTGTCAAGAACTGTGCTAAATACTGGGATGAATACAATATTATAGGGCCATATGCGGTCCCTATCACACATGTGGCTCAGAGTCTAATGGGGAGGTAGAAAAGGTAATTAATGTCCAACATGGCTTAGTGGGTAGAGCATGGGCCTGGGAGTCAGAAGGCCATGGGTTCTAATCCCGATTCTGCCATTTGTCTCCTGTGTGACCTAGGGCAAGTCACTTTACTTCTCTGTGCCTCAGTTACCTCATATGTAAAATGGGGATTAAGACTGTGTGCTCCATATGCAACAGGGACTGTGTCCAACCTGTTTAACTTCTATCTACCCAGTGCTTAGCACAGTGCCTGGTACATAGTAAGTGCTTAACAAATACCATATATTATCATTATTATTAACGCTATTTTCTGAGACACAGAAAAGTTATGTGATTTACCCATTGTCACAGAGCAGGCAAATGGTGGAAATGAGAATAGAACCCAGGTCTCCTGACTCCCAGGCATATGCTCTTTCTACTAGACCTTGTTGCAATATATTCCAAATATTTAGTAGTGAAAATGCCAAAAAAAAGGAAACTGGTATCCAAACTATATAATGGTTAAAAGTCAAATGACTGACATGAAAACACCTCTGAGCAGCTTAATGATATCTACCAACCTCCAGCTTCTATCAACAACTAACTGAATGGGTAGCTCTATAGGGTAATGTCTAACAAACAGTCATTAAGATGCTGGACCCTGCCAACAACACTAGTCATGGCATGATAATGATGATAATAAGAATAATTACTATGATATTTGTTGAGCTCTATGTGCCAGACACTGTACAAAATGGTGGGGTGGGTACAAGCAAGTTGGGTTGGACACAGTCTATGTCCCACATGGGGCTCACAGTCTTAATCCCCATTTTGCAGATGAGATAACTGAGGCACAAAGAAGTTAAGTGACTCGCCCAAGTTTACACAGCAAATAAGTAGTGGAGTCTGGGTAAATAAAAATTATGTCTCCTTGATAACAACTATTTTTAAGAAAGTAACCAATGCATAGTGAACGCCCTTCAGATCCTGGTACAAGGGATATCACACAGGTAGAAAATTCAAGAGTGTGTGTGTTATAAGAGGTGCAAAGGTGTTAAAGGCTTCAGGAGCCAAAGCAAACAAAGAATTTCTATACAGCCTTGAGTTGATCTTCAGTTTAAAGTTCTGACATTGGCAACACCACATCTGCGAGTATGAGTGTCAATTGGAGAGAATCTTGTACACGCTTTGTCCAGGAAGATAAGGTCCAAGTGCTTAGTACAGTGCTCTACACACAGTAAGTACTTAATAAATATGATTGAACGAATGGATAAGGTAGTGGATCTTTTAGAACCACTAGCCATTCAGGGTGAGCACTGTTCGGAACTCACTGGTTAAGAGGGGAAAGGTAGGACAGGTGCTTAAATTGCTTCTGAATCAGTGGAGCCGGGATTAGAACCCATGAACTTCTGACTCCCAGGCCTGTTCTCTATCTACTACACCATTCTACTTCCTGCTATGGTATTATTCCTCCTTTGTACCAGTTCTTTATATCTACCTCTTTGTGACATTCTCCTAGGTGTACATGGATTGACTGCAATTATGCTAGCAAATCCCTCTTGCATCCCTGTAGCAGTAGGATTATAAAGTCAAATGCTTGCTCATAGTCTGTATAGTGTGATCTTTAAATCTTCATCTCACAGGTACTTCAAAATCCAAGTAATCTAGAGTTTTATGACCCCTATTTCAAGTCATCTTACATTCAAGCTCCAAAATCAGCTATGAAATAATAATACTAATCACTGTGGTATTTGTAAAGTGTTTTACTACATGCCAAACACTCTATTGACTATGAGGGTTGATACAAGTTAAACAGGTTTAGCGCACCCATGGGGCTCACAGTCTAAGTAGGAGGGAATACAGGTACTGAATCCCCATTTTACAGAAGAGGAAACAGGCACAGAGAAGTTAAGTGACTTGTAAAAGTTAAACATCAGTCAAGTGGCAGCTGGTACTAGAACCTAAATCCTTTGACTGTCAGGCATGTGCTCTTTCCATTAGGCCACACTGCTTCCCAAGACATGCTGAATGTCGTAACTGTCATGATTTTCAGAGTTGCGTTTTCCTTGTCAGTCGTGAGGGTTAAATTATTCTGAATCACTTCCCACCATCTTCTCAAAGTAAGCTATTTCTGCAGGTTATGTTTTCAGACTTCCTTCTTGTGGAAACTCTCTAGATTAACCCCATTTGGATCTAGTCATTACAAACACTCCAGAAGATCATAATCTGTACTTTCTGTAGTCTTCCTTTTTATGTTTTTTATTATGCTTCTGTAATAGTATTTCAAGGTTGCTTTTCTGTTGTTGTGTATTTGTCCATTTTCCCCATATATTTTAAATTTCTTGAGTGCTAGGCTTACCTTTCGCTCTTTTTGACTCAATGCGATGACAGTAAATCCTCCCCTCTGACTGTTGCATCTAAAAGTAAGTTAGTAACGGCCTTTCATATTTTCCAAGCGTTTAGCCATATTGTTTCAGTATTTTTCACTTGTCTGTGAGATGGATGGACATTCTTTACAGTCAATAGTTTACTGGGAACCAGGAAGCAAGGAATTAAGTGTTTGATTTCAAACTCTGTATTTAGTTCTCTAGATTATAAATATTTAAGCAGTGCCAGATTGGTTAATTAGAATGGCATTTATTAAGCACTTACTATGAGACAGTGTGGCATAATGGAAAGACACCGAGACCAGGAATCATAAGACCTAGGTTTTACTGTTGGCTCCCTCACTTGGGCAAGTGATTTAACTTCTCTGTGCTTGTTTCATCATCTGTAAACTGGATATAAAACACCTGTTCTTCCTCCGTATACTGTGAACCTCATGTAGGACAGGGACTATGTTCAATATAGTTATCTCATATCTATCCTATCTGCACAGGGCTTGGCACAAGGTTAGGGGTCTATACTATTATTACTATTATGTGCCACAAGCATAAGTAGATATTGTCTCACAAAGGACTAACAATCCGAGAGAGGTGACAATCTAAGTTTTGGGTTTTGTTGGGCGGCTAGGGGAAGGGTTTAAGGCATTTGTTAAGCACTTTCTATGTGCCAGCCACTGCACTAAGCATTTCACAGATGAAGTAACTATGGTACAGAGAAGCTGAATGACTTGCCCAAGGTCAAAGAGAAAACATGTGGCAAAGCCAACATTAGAACTCGGGTTCTTTGACTTCCAGCCCATGTTCTTTCCAGTAAGCCATGCTGCTTCTCTAAGTAAATATTAAAAATTGTTTGAGCTTCCTATGGGCCAAGCATTGTACTAAGCATTAGGGTAGATACAAACTAATCAAGGCGGACCCAGTTCCCATCCAAAATGAGATTTACAGTCCAAGTAGGAGGGTCAACATGTATTTAATCCCCATTTTACAGGTGAGGAAACTGGGCACAGAAAAGTTAAGTAACTTGTCGAAGGTCATCCAGCAGGCAAGCAGCAGAGCCAGGATTAGAAGCCAGTTCCTGTGACTCCCAAATCTGTACTCTTTACACAATAGGCTACACTGATTCTCAGAAAAATGGTTCATCTAACACTATTTTTTTTCCCCAACGATAAGAAAAAATGATATTTGGAGGAAGATCTTTGTGGTTGCCCTCTTTGATATACAACCTTACAAATACCTAGGGAAATTTCATCCAGCATTCACAAATTTTTCTCTGAGTGACCAAACCTTTAAGGAAGCTGTTGATACTTTTGGCCTATACCACTTTTGTGAAGTAAATAATTCAGTATATATCATTCACTGGGTAAAGTGGAGTTAGAGAAGCAGCAGAGCCTATGGTGTAAAGCACAGGCCTGGTAGGCAGAGTACCTGAGTTCTAATTCTACTTCTGCTACTTATCTGCTGAGTGACCTTAACTTAAATTATCTCTGTCTCAGTTTACTCATCACTGCCTAAGTGTCCTTATCAGTAAAATGGGAATTCAATACCTGTACTCCCTCCTACTTATACTGCGAGCACTGAGTGGGACAGAGCCTTGTCTGGCCTTACTCTCTTGCATCTAACCTGGTACTTACTAACAATGCTTGGCAAATAGTAAGTATTTAACAAATACCTCAATCACTCAATCAGTGGTTATTTATTGAGCACATACTGTGCACGAAGCACTCTACTATGCACTTGGGAGAGTACAACACAACAGAGTTGCTAGACATACTCCCTACTCCCCAGTGTTATTAGTATAATTTTGAACCAATCAATGACATTTATTGAGCACTCACTGTTTGCAGACCACTATACTAAGCACTTGAATTTTCAAGCTTGAGTGAATGTCCCCTCTTCCTGTTGCTGTGGAACTTAATGAATGACAAGTGAATAATAATGAATAAAAATAACCTTCTAGACTGTGATAGGGATTGTCTCTATCTTGCTGAATTGTAGTTTCCAAGCACTTAGTGCAGTGCTCTGCACACAGTAAGAAGTCAATAAAAATGATTGAACAAATGAATGGATGAACAAAATTATGCACTCACCATCCAGACCTCCTTCATAACTTTGTAAAGAGAAAACTAATCTTTTCTGTTCATCCTTGTAAAAAAAAAAAAAAAAAAAGCTTAACCTTTCTTCTGTCTTTGTGTTTTTCTTTAACTTCTCCATTGTCATTATTACCTTCCCATGATGGGGTAAGCAGAACTGCATATATATATTCCAAATGAAGTTATATATGGTGTTTTTAATGACAAACCTTTGCCTTTTGTTTAATTTTATATCCCATTTTAATGATACCCAGCATTGTTGGCCTTTTTGACCACTGCCTCACATCAGCAATTTGATAAGTCAGCAGTGAGTCCTTTAGAGCACAAATTCCACCATCATAGTTATAGTTTATATATTTTTTTGCTTTGTGCATTACATCACACTTGCTCAAATTCAAATTAATCTGCCACTTTTCTGCTGACTCCTTCAGTTTCACAATGACTTCCTGAAGTTTTTTCTCATTTGAATGATCATTTCATTACTTGGTATATCTCTGTAGCAACTGAAAACTTGAGATTTCATTGTGATCCTTTTTCCAATCAATATTTTCATGGATTGGGAAGAACCACATCATTGTCAAATCCATCCCCAAAGTTCCTGTTCATTCTTAGCCTTTGTTTCTTTGTGGGCAAGGATCATGCCTACCAGCTGTATTATACCGTAGTTCCCCAAGCCATTAGTGCACTGCTATGCACATGTTAAACACTTAATAAATATCATCAATTTTTAGCCAACACCCCATTGACATCAGAATATTCCCTCAAAATCCATGATTACTATTTTTTTTAAAGCTTTGATGTGGAACCTTATCAAAAACTTTTTACAAGTCTAACTCTATTGTGTCCTTGGATTCTTTCCCCATCTCCCATCACTCTACACACTTTTTTGGTCCTTTCAAATAATTTGAGATTAGTGAAGGCATGATTTCCCTTTTCAGAGGTAGTGGTGTCTTTTTCCCAGTAGATTGCCTTTCTAAGGTAAGTCGTCATTCCTGTTCCAGTGTTAAAGCCCTTGAAAGCTGTCTTCTCAATTTACTTCCAATCTTCACTTAAAACTGGTCCAAAAACCCAGCCAGTGTGGTAGAAGTTAGTTCGATGTTAGTAATTCAGCTAAATAGCTGTTTGAACTCACATTAGGCTAGATTCATTTGCCCCTTATGTGGGTTTTACCTAATTTTCATTTCATTTACCAACACTTCCCACAAATACAAAATAAATTAATAATTTCTCAGATAAACAGATTGGAAACTATTCTGAAGATAGTGTAGGACAGTCTTGTCTGTAAGTTTCCATAGTGAGCAATAATGCTTTACCATAAAGTCATTACTCTGGAAGCATGCAAGAATCCTAACAGTCAAATCGGTGTCATCTGAAATGATGATGTACTCTAAATTTCTTGCCTCCTAGGGATGTGACTCACACTAACCAACTGGAAAGTAAATATTTTTCTAATCTGCAATTTTATCTTCTATTTTATGTAAGGAATCATTGGACTACCATACTTTAGACTAAATTCTCTCACACTGCACCTCCATGGCCAAACTCAGAGAATTTCGTTCGCTTTAAAGTTTGCCTGAAGAAGAGAGAGATGCTGCTAGAGTAGATTCTATTTACTAAAATATCAAAGGATAGTTGTTGACTTAGGACACTGATCCTATTTTGCCTTTCTCCTTAACGACATGGGGAAGATTTTGTTGATTACCTTTCTCCAATATTAATTTTCCTGCAGAAACGATCTGGGCATGTCACTCCCCTTCTTAAACAACTCCAGTGGTTGCCTATCGACCTCCGCTCCAAACAAAAACTCCTCACTCTAGGCTTCAAGGCTCTCCATCACCTTGCCCCTTCCTACCTCTCCTCCCTTCTCTCTTTCTACCGCCCACCCCGCACGCTCTGCTCCTCTGCCGCCCACCTCCTCACCGTCCCTCGGTCTCGCCTATCCCGCCGTCGACCCCTGGGTCACGTCCTCCCGCGGTCCTGGAACGCCCTCCCTCCTCACCTCCGCCAAACCGATTCTCTTTCCCTCTTCAAAACCCTACTTAAAAATCACCTCCTCCAAGAGGCGTTCCCAGACTGAGCTCCTCGTCCCCCTCTACTCCCTCTGCCATCCCCCCTTTACCTCTCCGCAGCTAAAGCCTCATTTTCCCCTTTTCCCTCTGCTCCTCCACCTCTCCCTTTCCATCCCCACAACACTGTACTCGTCCACTCAACTGTATATATTTTCGTTACCCTATTTATTTTGTTAATGAATTGTACATCGCCTTGATTCTATTTAGTTGCCATTGTTTTTACGAGATGTTCTTCCCTTTGACGCTGTTTAGTGCCATTGTTCTTGTCTGTCCGACACCCCCGATTAGACTGTAAGCCCGTCAAACGGCAGGGACCGTCTCTATCTGTTGCCGACTTGTTCATCCCAAGCGCTTAGTACAGTGCTCTGCACATAGTAAGCACTCAATAAATACTATTGAATGAATGAATGAATGAAGAAGTTATATTTAAAAGTCTATAAACAGTGAAATGGTTATATTGCACTATTTAATTTGACAGTGACTTTATTATTTAAACTGTAAGAAAAGAATGCTCTTTCATTGACTTATTTTTGGGTGAGAGTTTTCAAATATCGATTTTTGAAGGAAATCAAAGTGCAAGAGTGAAATGTGCTTTGACGTCTCTGGTTTCTTTTTTCCTTTACCCGCATGGGAATCAAGTGAAGCACGCACAACTAAAGGTCATCAGTCATATTTTAGCAACCGTGGACAAAGCACATTAGAGTAAAGAACAGAATGTTTTCCATTACTGGCATGATATTCACTTTATGTGCCTTTTTTGTTTCAATCCTGACCTTTTGTAGGCTATAATCTAGAAAGCTCTCATAGAGCACTTAAAAAGACTTTCACACCTACTACAAATACTCAGCTGTGCAAGAGAATGTTTTTATTAATCTATTAGTATATTGAAATCAGCTGTAATGACTTCCAAGTCTTAAAGACTTATCCCCACATGACATCTAAACAAATGCTGCACAGTAACTGGAGGGAGCTCTCCACAAAACAGTATCCCACTTTCAATAACACTACTAGGACTGAAAAATAAGAAACAGTAATATTGGACTATTTGTTAAGCACTTTACAATATGCCAACTTTATACATCCCTGCAATAGATAGGCAGAGCCCCTGTCTCATACAGGGCTCACAGTCTAACTGGGTGGGAGAACAGGCATTTAATCCCTATTTTACAAGTTATGAAACCAAGACACAGAAGTTGTGACTTTCCCTAAATCCAGGGAGGCAGGCATCAGACCAGAATTAGAACTTAGGTCCGCTCACTCTGCCCCATTATCTACACACTAGTTCATGCTGCTTCTCAAGGCTGATTCCCAGACTCTATGAGATGCTGAGATTGAAAAGTACAGAAATTATCATTGTATGTAATATATTCACTGAGAATAAAAAATTTGAAAAAAATGTGAGAACTAAAGAAAATAATTCAAGACCTTGTAAAGCTTGTGGAGAATTCACCGGAAAAAAAGAAAACCTTAATTTTAGAATCTCTAGATAGGGACACCTGTTTAGTGCAGTGCTCTGCACACAGTAAGCACTCAATGAATGTGACTGAATTAGTGAATCATGAAACCCAAGTTCTAATCCCAGTTCTGCTATTGATCTGCTGTGTGACCTTGGGTAAGTTCATTAACACTCTAGGTCTCAGTTTTCTCATCTATATAAAGAATGGGTTAAGATCTACCCATCTCTTAGATTGTACTGAGTAGGAAAGGGACTATGCCTGACCTGATTACCTTGTTTCAGCCTCAGTACTTGACACACAATTAGCACTTATCAAATGTTTTAAAAATAAAGACTAAGGAATTCAATGATTCATTCTTCCAAATGTATTAAATTCTAGTTCTGTGCAGAGAACTGTACTGGGCACTTGGGAGAGTATGATAAGAATAAAAGACATCGTCTCTGCCCTCAAGGAGTTCACAGTCTACTGGAAGACATAAGATACACACCGTAGCAGAAGAAATAGGAGAACCTCTTAGTACAGTGCTCTGTTCACAGTAGACACTCAAGAAATACTGATGAACTGACTGATGAACATGGTCATTCCTTACTGACAAAAGCACTTTTCCTCATTGATCAGAATAGGTAGGAGGTTATCAAATCTTATTTTAGGAACCATTATTGGTGGATGTAGAAAAGGACTGGAATACTCATACGCAGAGGCACACACACACACACACACACCCCCCACCCCCCACCCCACGCTCCTTAGGTTTGGAAGGAACCCTTACAGGACAGGAACTATCTTCTACTTTAATTTTTAATATTCAATCATATTGAGCGCTTACTGTGTGCAGAGCTCTGTACTAAGCACTTGAAAAGTAAAATTTAGCAGTAAAGAGAGAAAATCCTTGCCCACACTGGGATTGCAGTATAAAAGGGGAAGACAGACATCAAAACAAGTAAATAAATCTTTTTATTTATTATTTTTAAATTTTTAAATTCAGGACCCAGCAGCATTCACACACACTTGGAAATGCTTGCACAAGTAATAAAGAGTTTTCAAAGTTTCTGATAAAGAAATCAAAATGAATTTAGTTCCTTCTTTCTGTTTTAATTTTACTATATTCATTGAAAACTTATAAAGATGCTTTTCTAGATACTAAGGGTGACTACAGAAGTAAATGTCAAGGTTCCAGAAGACAAGCAAATATTAAACATGAAATAAGCAGGATCAGTTTTACTCTGAAGCTTGTTTTCATTGTATGGTTTGGATATAACACCATTCTTCCCACAAAGTGAGCATATTTGTGGAATAACATAATCCATAAATTGGCTCAAGTAGATTAGATGTAGGAAGAAATGGTTCAGTGCATAAGTATCATATTGCTCAATACCTGATGTTGCAATGATTTCTAACCTCTGACTGTCTTACCTTTTCTGTATTATGCAGTATTTTTCTTTCTTTGTGATTTTTCAACAGTGAGTGACAAGGGTGTGAAGCATTCTGGTAGGGGTGGTCATGACAATAATATGGTGATTTATTCTGAAAATTTTCAATCCTGGTGATAGCTGTTCCCCTGGGTAACAGCCTAGGGGAACAGAGAGAGCTGGAGATTACAGAAACTGGGTCCTCTGGGACCCCAATAGAGCTATAGAGTGTAAGGTGGGAAGCCAGGTTTCCTTAAAGATGCAAGATGGAATGCCAGTTTGGCCAAGAATATAAAGTAAAAAGTCAAGATTAAAAATAAGATGTAAGATGGAAGGCCATTTATAAGAAGAAAAGCCAGGTTTATGAAATATGTGATGGGTCAATTGCTGTGGACAATCTAACGATCAATCAACTGTATTTATTGAACGTTTACTGTGTGAAGAGCACTGTACTTACATGCTTGGACAATTACAATATATCAGAGTTGATAGACATATTCTCTGCCTACAACAAGTCTTCAGTCTAGAGGGGGAGACAGACATTAATATAAATAAATATATTACAGATGAGAACAGAAATGCTGTATGGCTGAGGAAGTGGTGAATAAAGGGTGAAAGTCCAAGTGCAAGGGTGATTCAGAAGGGAGTGAGAGAAGAGGAAATGAGGGTTTAGTCACAGAAGGCCTCTTGGAGGAGATGTGCTTTTAATAAGGCTTTGAAAGTAAGGAGAGTGACCGTCTGTTGGATATGAAGATAGAGGGCATTCCAGGCCAGAGGCAGGATGTGGGACAGAGGTTAGCAGTGAGATAAATGAGATCGAGGTACAGTGAGTAGGTTGGAATTAGAGCGAAGTGTGCCAACTGGTCTGTAGCTGCAAATCAGGGAGGCAAGATGATTGAGTGCTTCAAAACCCAATGAAAGGACTTTCTCTTTGATACCGAGGTGGATGGGCAACCACTGGAGATTCTTGAAGAGTGGGAAAACATGTACTAAATGATCCAGGAAGCAGAGGGAAGTATAGTTTGGAATGGGGAGAGACAGGAGGCATGGAGGACAGTAAGAGGCTGATGCAGTGAACAACGTGGGATAGGATAAGTGCCTGGATTAACATGGTAGCAGTTTGGATGAAGATTAAAGGGCAGAATTTAGCAATGTTGTGAAATATTTGGTGAAAGATTGAACATGTGGGTTGAATGAGAGAGGTGAGTTGAGGATAACTCCAAGGTTAAGGGCCTGGGAGACAGGGTGGATGAAGATGCTGTCTACAGTGACAGAAAAGTCAGAATGAGGAGAGGGTTTGGGTGAGAAGATAAGAAGTTCTATTTTGGATATGATACCTATCCCCAGAAGAAAGTCTGATGCTTCTGTGAGGCAACACAGAAAGAAGAGTGCAACAAAAACATCAATTTGAAACTGGTTGAGATGAGAAGATGGGGATTCCGTGGAGAGGATAAGTATCATTAATGCAGGGGCACCCAACCACTACTGAGGTACTTTCCTCTCCATGCCTTGATTCTTTGGAAGAATGAGAGACGTCTTGGAAAAATCCTTGACATGCTACTCTGTCATGGAAGGAGTGGGCTGAGATTTAGAATATACAAACAATGAAATCATCCAACCTGAATCAAGTCTGCTCACTGGCAGGTAATCTGGTGGAGCAACAACTTTGTAGTGCAGTTGAAGAAGATCAGCAGGCTGGAAGAGGGGAGAGGGAAGCATGTAACTGTAAAAGTTATTCTTGTACCAACTACAGCACTCACATTCTTTGCTATGGAAGGGAAAATTATGGGAGCTCAGCCACTGAGAATACATATTCCTGTAACAATATGTGCATTCAATCATATGCATCTATCAGTTGCATTTATTGAGTGCTTATGGTGTGCAGAGTGCTGTATTAAGTGCCTTGGGAGAGTATAACAAAATAGAGTTGGTAAATACATTCCCTGCCCACAAGGAACTTACAGTCTTCAAGCAATCTATAGTGCAGTCTTCCCTAAGAAGAAGTTCTTGAACAATACAACTTTTCTGTTAAAAAATAACTTTTTGTAAACTCACATACCTATGCTTAACTGTTCAGAAAGCCCTAATTGATGATAATGACAAAGGTAAGAGAGGTAATTGAGAGAAGTCTGAATTGATAAAGTGGACTTGTAGTTAGATTTTGAAAGAAAGGATTGCAAGAATCAATCAGTTGTATTTATTGAGCTCTGTGTGCAGAACACTGTACTGAACACTTGGGGAAATACAATATAGCAATATAATAAATTTGGTAAAAACATTCCCTGCATACAGTGAACTTTAGAGCAGAGACAAATATTAATGTAAATAAGTAAATTATAGATATGTATATATGTCCATATGCATTTTCTGTGAGACTGAGGGATGGGTGAATTGAGGGAGCATAGGGGAAATAGGGAAGCTATTAAAAGTGACAGAAAAGTTGGGGAAAGGAGAGGGTTTAGAAGAGAAGATGAGGGAGTCATTTTACATATTTAAGTCTCAGTTGACCTCAGTGGAAGTGCCAGACATGAACTCAAAAATTACAGCCTATGAGTACTAGTCCCCAAAAAGCAGATTGTTTAATGAGGTTATTAGGTAGGCAAAGCATAGCATTGTTCATAGCTTTCCCAATATTTTCAACAAATTATAGACTAAACATCAACTAAAACAAACTTAAATAGAGCAGACCACTATAGTTCACACTGAAACTATACAATTGCTAAAGAAAACTGATCAGCTGAAGCAAATCAACAAGGAATGACCCATGTGACACACATATACACAATACACATGCACAATGCACACACACACCTCATTTTGTGACATTATCAGTTGATCGTCAATAGATGTGCTATTTGTCTTCTACAAATATCTAATTTTGAGGTTGTAGACAATGAAACATCACAGAGTGGATTATTGAGATGACATCAAGAAAGTCATCGCAAGGATCAATGTCATGACTTGGAGAACCCTCAAGAGTACAAATTTTGAGTCTTGATATTTCAGCTTCCTCCCATTGCAAACAATAAAATTGTATTTGTAAGTGCTTGCCATATGCCAAGTATTGTACTAAGCAGAGAGGTAACTATAAGGTCATCTGGTTGAATGAGAATGCAAGGGAGAGGAAGAAAAGACATATAAGTGGGAGAAGTTGAGTACTTCAGGACAATCTGGACAAACTGTAACTGATAAAGTTCCATCCTAGGTGTTGATTGTATCAGGAATTGATACTTTACATTTATCTAACCTCTAAGATGACTTATTTTGGTCAGCTGGCATGTCAGTATCATAAATAGCTCTGAGTAGAGTTACATTTTTTCATTCTTATTTCATAGCCCATTTTTCTCTCATAATTTAATACCTGCAATTCAGATCACTCAAGTTGTCAAGAAATCATATCGAGGAGGTCATTTTGAGCAACTAGGGAGGAGAAGTAGCAATTTAGGAAAAGAAGGATGCGATGACAAAAGGAAGCACATCTGCATGTGTAACTACATTTGAATCAATCAAATATTCAGTAGCATTAATTGATCACCTTTATGTAGAGTACTTAGGACTGGGGTGAGTGAAGTAGAATTAGTAAACATGATATCTCTTGCCCTAAAGGAGCTTTTAGTCTAACAGGGGATACAACAACCAAAGTAAATTACATATAAGAGGAAGAAATAGCATAAATAATGTGTGCATTATTTGGTTTGAGAGTACTTTATTGATGAGGAAGTGTTGAAATGGCAGTAGGGCCTTCATGATGAGGAGATTAGAAGTCAGTCAGAAAAGGCCTCCTGAAGGAGATGAGACTTCAAGGAGTTTGGAAGATGGGGAAAGAGGTGGTCTGTCAAATGCTAATGCAGAGAGAGCTCCAGGAAGAATAGAGGGAGTAAGGAAGAGAGTGATCCTAGAAGAAAACAAAATGAGTCGTGGTGAGTAGGTTAGGTTTTGAAGAACCAAGAGTGAGAAATGGGGTATAGTGGAAGAAGAGAGTGGATAATAAGAAGAGAGAGTTAAATAAGAGCCTAAACTATTGTTCAAGTGTTCTGCTTATTTCAGAGAAGAATGGGCAGTCACTGAAGAGTTTTGAGAAGTGGGGAGACATGAGCAAAATGATATTTTAGAGGGAAGGTACAGGCAACAAAATGAAGTATGGAGACTGTAAGCTCCCTTTAGATTTTAAGCTCATCCCTCTAGACTGTAAGGTTGTTGTGGGCAGGGAATGTGTCCATTTGCTATTATTGTACTCTCCCAAGAGCTTTGTACAATGCTCTGCACACAGTAAGTGCTCAATAAATACAAATGAATGAATGAATGAATGAGAAGAGAGAGGATGAAAGGGGATAATGCAGTAGTCAACCAGCAGTAAAACAGGTATGGTGTTAATTGAATTGAGAAGAAGGAGCAGATTCTGGAAACACTGAGAATGAAGAGCCAACAGGATTTGGCAACAAACAGTGAAATGTAAGATGGTGATATTGTCAACTGTGAGGGGAAAATATAAAGACTGATATTGAACTTACATTTGTTTGATTTCTAAACTGGATTGTAAATCTGTTTTTAAAAGCCAAATTCAAACATTGTATCCACTTAATCACTTAATATATTGTATGATTAAATATATTAAGTGATTAAGTGGATACAATGTTTTAATTTGTTGAATGTTGAATACAGCTCAAGTCTACTTTACTGGGAAGACCTCTAGGTGCAAAAAGATACTTTTTTTGTAAATAGCATTGCTTTCTGCTTGAGTCATGTTCAGCTTCTTATCAATTCTGACTCCTAGGTTTTTTGGTTTTTTTACAAATTGGGAAGCAGTGTGGCCTAGTGGAAAAATCACAGGCCTCGCAATCAGAGGACCTAGGTTCTACTTCTGATTCCACCACTTGTATGCTGGGTGTCCTTGGTCAAGTCACTTAACTTCTCTGTGGCTCAGTTTCCTCACCAGAAAAATGGTGATTAAATCATATTCTCTCCTTTTTAGACTGTGAGCCCCATGTGAGAAAGGGACTGTGTCAGTTCTGATTATCTTCTCTCTACTCTGGTGATTATTAGTACAGTGTTTGGCACACAGCAAGCACTTAGCAAATACCAAAAAAAATCACTCTAGAAGATGGCATCCTAAATATATTGAAACTCTGACTGAAAGCATCAACTTCTGAATGGTGACAGTCCACATCTCTTCATTCTCGAACATCTAGAATGTTCACATGTCATTATTCACTTTTTATATTCATCCTAAATCTACCAAAATAGTTTTAATTAACAGGGTACCATCTGGGCAATTGTAGATAAGTTCCAAATCATGAAGCCAAATTTTAATGGAATAGATATATTTTACAGAATAATCGTATTTGCTGTGCTCTAAAAGTACATTAGCTACATTTAAATAATGAATAGATGTGATGCATTGAATGGGATCATGTATTTCTGGTCAGTTCTCATTCCTGCTCATTATATCCTGAATCTATGTCCAAAAGTGTAGCCAAAGTGCCTTTTTTAGACATAAATGGACAGGTTTGGACAATAGCATGACCCAGTAGGCAGAGTGTGCACCTGGGAGTCAGAAAATAGTACGGGTTCTGCCACCTGCCTGCTGTCTGACACTGGGCAAGTCATTTAACTGTGCCTCAGTTTCCTCACTACATAAAGTGGGGGTAAAATATCTGTTCTCCCTCCTTCTTAGAATGAAAACCCATGAGTGACTGTTTCCAAGCTGATTATTTTGCTTCTATCCCGGAGGTTAGCACAAGATTTGGCATGCAGAAAGTACTCAAATACTGTCATCATCGTTAAACTTTTTACATCATGGTCTATTAAGCTTTAAAAGTCCTCTAATTGTTTAAGGATTAAAATAAACTGGAAAATCCCAAGGAACTAACTGGTCTTTAAAAAAAAAAAAACTGGATATGAATTCACACACAGAAAGTGCTCAGTTCAAGGGAATTATAGGACCTGTCACCAGGGTCAGTTTCAAATATTTGGCTGCTAAGAGGTAAAAAATAAAGTTGTCATCCACTTCATCCCATTCCATATGATGTAATTACAGTACACTGCATGTGCAGGCAGCATGATGTCTTGCAGAAGTTCATCCAAAGAGCATTGTTCTATTCCCTGCTGCCCCCTCTGATCACTCTCCCTGATGGTGCACTTGTCACTTACTATCAGAAACCTGACTTGTATACTACTTCATTTTTTAATAGATAGATCTGCACAACTCAGATTAAACAGAAGATTGAGCAATTATTAGTTTGTGTTTTCAAACCAGATACTTCAAGGCCCCAAAATCCAATTTGGGGTCTGATTATTCCTTGGATTGTCTACTGTGTGTCTCCTTCCCTCTGTGCCCCCAAATCTTCTCCGTCCAATCCTAAAGGTCCCCTCCACAACAGACTCTTTCCCCATTTTTTTTTTTTACTGTAAGTACCACTTTCATGAAGGCTGTGAATAAAATAAAATAAAAATAGAACATCTGCCCATGGATTCAGGTAACAATCACTTATTATATTGTTCCCGTGTGAAAATTGGTTGTAATTTGCATTAAGGCTGCTTTCAGGACCTGTTGTCCCACAAATCAAAAGATTGCCTATAGCAGTACTAAGGAAACCATTGTACAAACTCACTTTTACTTTGCATTAAGAACAAAGCTGGGAATATTTCAGCTATTGAGAAATAAAGGGTTTTGGTGTTTTATTTTCATAAATGGCCGGCTGTTTCCTTTGTCTCATTTGGACTCAGCCACAGTGAATTTTATCACAAAGACCTGTAAATAATAAACGAATTAACAAGATTCATTCATTCTTGCAATCAATCATTTTTATTGAGTGCCTACTCTAATACCAAGTCTTAAAAAAAATAGGCATTTTAGTTGCCATTTGTAATTTTGCTTTTAGATGTAATTTTTAAAAAGTTAAAATAAAACAGGCAAACCCAAAATCACATCTTTGACAAAACTGTTATTTTTTTTAATACTATTATTAAGCACTTACTATGTGTAAATCACTGGTCTAAGTGCTGGATACAATTTTATCAGGTTGTACACAGTCCCTTTCCCACATGGAATCCGCAGTCTATGTTGGAGGCAAGAAGAGATAACGGAAGCACAGAGAAGTGAAGTGACTTGCCCAAGGTCACACAGCAAGCAATTGCCAGAGCTAGGATTGGAACCCAGGTCCTCTGACTCCCAGGCCTATGCTCTTTCCACTAGGTTATACAGCCATTAATGGAACATTTGGTTTCATAAAAACCTTGTTGAAATACAATTTAAGAGATTAGTGGTCAGATTCAGCAAGCAATCTTGAGTGATACTGATACTTTTACCTGCACTTTAATGTTTCAGCAACAAATTTCTGAAACTTTCATCTATGATCCTTATCCAATCACAATACTAGTGTAGACAAATTTCACTGCAAAGCCTTGGAATGGCTGTTGATCTCCTATTATCAGGATGAACCTGACTCTTCAAACTAATTTAATGGGCATTTGACTTTGGTCAGACCTGGAGGGTCAGATTTAGAATCACCAACACCAGGTTCATAAAAGTGCTTTGTAGGCAGAAAATTTACTGTTAATTTTTCACAGAGCAGAGCAAGAGGAGTAAAATGCAAAGTTAGCAGTGCTGTACCTCCAAGTGTAGCTAAACCTGGATTACATTTCAAGGCTAAACCATAATTGAAAAACAACAGAAATCTATAAGATTGCATTTCCTTCCCTGGAGAATAAACAAAGCATATGAGTTGATCAATTCCAATAATTGATAGGATGATAAGCAACTACATTTACAGCTGTAGGCAATGGATACCCCAATAAAACTCTTGTGTGGAAGGTTCACAGTAAATTTCTTTCTACCATAAAGGTATATTTGAAACACTTAATTGTTTTCACTGCATTTCAATGCAAAATTCCAAAATCAAACATCCAGAAATAGAAGCTGGACCCTTCTAATAATGTTTCAAATTTTTGCTGTTCAGTGACAATCAGTGGCATACTTTCTAATCTCCTTTCCTTATCATTAAAATATAAAGTTAGCAGAATTTTTTCCATTTAAATTCAATATTACAAATACAAATTATAGATTATACCGGTTAAATAGACATTTTTGTGTGTTGGGGGATGCAAGTGGCCATGAGTAGAAATCTGCACCTTCAAGGCAAGTATGGTATTCACCACATGCTGAGAAAAAGCATGGCATAGTGGATAGAGCATGAGTCTGGGAACCAGAGATCATAGGTTTAATCTTACCTCTGCCACTTGCCTGCTATGTGACCTTGGGCAAGTCACTTCACTTCTTTGGACCTCAGTTACTTTACTTGGAAAATGGGGATTGAGACTGTGAGCCCCATGTGGCACAGGGGCTGTGTCCAAACCAATTTACTTATGTCCACACTGCTTAATTCAGTTCCTGGCTTAACAAATGCCACAATTATTATTATTACTATTTCCCAATCAAAGGAGGTCACCAGACTGGAACAATCTGTTATCCCTCCCTATGCCCACCCTCTGCGTGCTTGGAATAATCGGAGGATTTATCTTTGCCAATAGAGTCCAAAGCCACCCTCCCCTAGGGGGAAGAGCTAAACTGAGCTAAGGAGGAGAGAAGAAATGGGATGAGAGATTTTTACTGCTGTCCTGAGAAACCTAAAGCCTAATTTATCATATGTGGTTCTCTCTCTCTCTCTCTCTCTCTCCCTCTCTGGATCTGTCCTACATTTGGGATAAAATAGAAGATTAGTGTGGGTTAGTGCGGTTGTAGGTGTTGATGGAACTTAAACCCAGTTTTTCAAAAATTTTTCAGGAGCTCAGAGTTGGGTCCTTATGGCCAACTGGTTAGGTGGATGGCCTGTTAGCTATAACAACCTTCAGGAACTATGGATAATTATCTTATGAACCTCTCGTACAGTATTCTGTGTGATTTTGTTATGGTATATCCAGAATAAGTGCAGTACATGTGCCAGTTGCTTAAAATATATTTGATTATATTGCAGCCATTCCTGGGTGACCAAAATCTGATTGTCCTTCACCCAGTTGAAGGGGGTGATGTATAACATATTTATGAGTCATGTCCTCTGATTAGTTCCTGGAGAAAAGAACATAATGATTGAAAGATCTCCCAAAATAGGTTGGACACATGGACACAGTCCATGTCTTAATCCCTATTTTACAAATGAGGTGATTGAGGCCCAGAGAAGTTAAGGAACTTGCCCAAGGTCACACAGCTGACAAGTGGAATAGGTGGGATTAGAACCCAGGTCCTCTGACTCTCAGGCCCAAGCTCTATCCACTAGGCTATGTTCCTTCTCATATTAACTCCCAACATAGTTCTGTACTTCAGAAAATGTTTCAGTACTAGAAAATGGTGTTATTTCCTTTGGACCTTGTTAGATGTCTCATTGCTATTACAGCTAAATCAGCTTGGGAAGAACAAAGGGCTTTGGCAGGGAATAACAGTGAAGATAACTGATAGTTTTGAGTGGAGAGTCTAGAAGACAATTGTGAGGTGAATTTGCTTGAGGCAGAAGGAAAGAAGTAGCCATTGGAGGAGGATATTGAGAATTGAGAGGCAGAGAGATCAGCGAGGAGCCCATTGCAATAGTATGACCAAGGCATAACCAAATCTTGGAGGGAGATGGCTGTTAAGGAGGAGAGGTCTAGGCTCAGTGGAAAGAGCATGGGCTTGGGAGTCAGAGGTCGTGGATTCAAATCCCGGCTCAGCCGCTTGTCAGCTGTGTGACTTTGGGTAAGTCACTTAATTTATTTGGGCCTCAGTTACCTCATCTGTAAAATGGGAATTATGACTGTGAGCCCCAAGTGGGACAACCTGATCTCCTGTATCCTCCCCAGTGCTTAGAATAGTGCTTTGCACACAGTAAGTGCTTAACAAATGCCATCATTAATGTGAGTATACAAAGGCAGTGAAACCCACAGTGCTTTTCAATATTTGTATTATCAGCTTCTAAAAGCATTTAAGAGGGTCATATCTTTTTAATTGCTATATACTAGTGGTTTGTCCTCTGCTGCTTTCTCTTACCTAAAATTCATAGCTTCACCACACTATTTGAGAATGTCCCTAATATGTAGACTCTAAACTAAGCTCATTATGGACAGGGAAACTGCTTGCTAATTATGTTGTACTGTACTTTCCCAAGTGCTTAGTACAGTGCTTAGTAAGAGCTAATTAAATATCACTGATTGATTAATATGTCTTAAAGATCCTTCTTTAGTTCTCCACACTTATGGTTCCCTCCAATCTCCCCCAAGTCACATTACAGTAATTATTTTTACAGTACATTTTTTTATTCCAGCAGTGGTCATTCACTATCCTTACATGTTCACCACTATGAGTTGACATGATGAGTGTTAACTCAATACTTGTGCATTTGACTACTTTCCAAGATCTCAGTTGTGTATCTGTCTTGCCATTTATTGATAAGTATTTGATGAAACTGTTTGATATGATGTATTTGGCAAATCCTGATCTCATCCTTTCTGCAGTCTCTCATTTCCTCCTGCCTTCAAGACATCTCTACTTGGATATTCATCTGGCATCTCAAACTTAACATGCCTGAGACAGAACTCCTTAGCATCTCACCCAAATGCTGTTCTTCCCCTAACTTTCCCATCACTGCAGATGTTACCACCTTCTTTCTTGTCTCACAAGTCTGGAACCTTAACATTACCCTTAACTCCTCTCTCTCATTCATTCCACATATTCAATCCATCACTAAATCCTGTCAGTTTCATCTTCACAACATCGCTACAGTCTGTCCTTTTCTTTCCATCCAAACTGATATAATGTTAATCCAAGTACTTATCCTACCCTACATTTTATCAGCCTCTTTGATGACCTCCCTGCCTCCTGTCTCTCCCTATTCCAGTCCATACTCTATCTTCTGCTTGGATTATTTTTCTACAAAAGTGTTCAGGCCACATTTCCCCACTCCTCAAAAAACTCCGGTGGTTACCCATCCACCTCTGCAGCAAACAAAAACTCCTTATCCTAGACTTCAAAACACTCAATCACCCTTCCTCTTCCCTCACCTTGCTACTCTCCTACTACAACTCAGACCACACACTTTCCTCCTCTAATGCCAACCTTCTCACTGTAGCTCGATCTTGTCGATTTGCCAACCTCTTGCCCAAGCCTCTGGATAGAATACCTTCCCTCTTCTTCTCTGACAATTATTCTCCCCTCCTTCAAAGCCTTATTGAAAGCACATCTCCTCCAAGAAGCCTTCCCTAACTAAGCCCTCCTTTCCTCTTCTCCCACTCCCTTCTGCATCACCTTGACTTGCTTCCTTTATGCATCTCCCCCTGCCTTTATGAATCTCCCCTCCCAACCCCACAGCACTTATGTACATATCTGTAATTTTATTTATATTAATGTCTGTCTCCCCATCTAGATTGTAAATTCACTATGGACAGGGAATGTGTCTGTTATATGGTTGTATTGTACTCTCCCATTCTCTTAGTAAAGTGCTCTGCACACAGTAAGTGTTCAATAAATATGATTGATTGTTTGACAAATCAAGCTTTACAATCCTAAAGAAGGTTAGGTATCATAACTGCTCAATAGGCTTTTAATTGGAACGGGAGGTAGATACCAAAGAATAAACTAGCCTTCTTGATTGGGTTTTCTACTTTTTTGCCTATCTTTGCCTCACTGGATGGCAAGCTGCTTAGACAGTCAAATTCAGTGATAGCATCAAATCTGTCACCAATGGAAGTTTTGTGTAAGGCTTTCCAGGATCAGGCTGGAATTAAACAGATAATTCTCACTTCGATACTTCATTTTTGCAATGTAGACCCTGCTGCATGGATGGATCACTGCACAAGTCTTTCTGGGACCGATATAGACTCCATTATCTAATTGCTGTGCCAGCTTTCTTTAACTTTCACAGAAAAGGGTAACATGAAAGAGGGACTTAACCTATTCAGAAGCCAACTACAGGAATGACATGGGATTTTAAGTTAAGCTCCTTAAGCAAACTCCTGGGGCTGGCTTTATGTAAGCCTTATTACTTCTTGATTCAACCCTTAGGATGGTCTCCAAGTTAACCTCTAGGAAAATTACTGTTCTAATGCATTTCTAAAACAAGAGCAGTAAAGCTCTTTTAGAAGTCCTGAACATCTATCTAAACCATACTTTTCAAATAATTGTCAAAATCTGTATTCTGCCTTACAGCCTATGAATTATAAATTAAAGGGAATTAGTCATTACATGGAATATCCAAAGACATGTAACTGTGATTTAAAATGTTACAATGTGAACTTCACGAAACATATATAAATGCAGATTGAAGAAAATTCCTTAAGATCACACAAAGAAACTAACAGTCCAAATGTGTAGGACTTTTCATTTTAAAAGACAATGGCCCATAATCAATCAATGGTACTCATTAAGTGCTTACTATGTGTAGAGAATTGATCAAAGTGCTTGGGAGAGTACAATACAACAGAATTAGCAGAAACATTCCAAAATGTTTATTATAAAGTAATTAGTGCTTAGAACAATGCTAGGCATATAGTAAGTGCTGAACAAATACCATCATTATTATTAAAGGAGGGGTTTTTCAGCAACATTATTCTTAAAAGCTTGAAACTGTGACTCTTTGAAGGGTTTGAAATTCAAATTGTGTATGCTACCAAGTAAAAATTAAACAGAACTCTCTAATAGGTAAAATAATTTACCAAAATACCAATATTCTAAGTCATATTTTGATAACATATCTTCATACTGCAAAACCTTATTATTCTGTAATGAGTGTTTAATCCCGCAAACAGACTGGAGAAAAACCCAGTTAGAACTGTGGGATAAATTAAAAACTCCATTAGGTGTGTGAAATATAATACCTGGCAATATCTTGATTCTGAACTCCAAAATCCAGAGTACAGAGAATAAAGAAAGAATTTTTATCTATTGTGGCATGTTTGACAGCTTGTAATATCCTCCTTTCTAAGGCAGCATGAATAAACCTTCATAAGGTACTTTTCACTGGTGACTTTCATTCCATCCTGTCTCTGTCCAAAGTCTCTACAATTTAAAATGGCTGAACTAAATGTAAAATAGATGAAACAAGTCTTTTAGTTTCCCTTACTCCTCCTCTTTCCTGGATTTTCTCTTCTAAATCCTTTAAAGGTCTATTCTAGCTGTTATTTCTAGAGAAATTATTTAACCTCAGCGGGTCTTTTAACTTGCCAGTCAATGGCCCCCAGTCCCATTTTCTTTATTTTAAAATCCTTTAAAACTCTGAATCACTGCACACTAACTCTAAGAGATCAGTGAATAGTTATCATCTTTATCCCCTTTTCACAGAGTATTGACTAAAATTCCCTTAATCTCTCCTTATATGTCACACTTCTAATCCCCTTATCATTTGGGTTTTCCTCTGTTGTATTTCTCCATATTATCAATATCTTTTAGTACCAAGGAAACAAAAATTCCAAGTAACATTGCCAGGAAAGAGGAAGTATCATTGCACAATATTTCATTTCTTTAGAGGTAAAAATTATCACCTTCTGCTCAAACAGATTCAAAATTAGCAAGTCTTCTATTGGAATATGGTTTAATTTATAATCACGCTTTTTAGATTCTCCTATACTCTGGAACATACTCTTGCCAGCAGTTCCTTTTCCATATTGCCATCTTCCTACTTCTTAACTGATGGAAACTGAATCACATACTACTGAGATGATCTCTTTCCTAATTTTCCAGCCCACACCACAAGCTACCATTTTCTTCTCACTTTCCACACTTCCTCCAGTGATACAAATAATTTATAATTTTCTTCAAAATCATTGTTTTTCACTTTGTCTAATGCATTTGTTTCATTAAGCATTTAGTAGTCACAGTATTAATAGGTGCTTTCTGACTGAAGAGTTGCTGTATTAGGGGCCTGGTAGTTAGAGGAGAGCTTAGTCAGGGAAGGCCTCTTGGAGGAGATTTGCCTTCAACGAGGCTTTGAAGTGGGGGAGAGTAATTATCATAAGCAGGGTCACTTAATTATATACCTGAATATATTACTTTGGGTGGGAGAGGTCCAAGAAATATGTTGGTCAGCTAAAATAGTAATAATAGTAGCACCATTGGCATTTATTAAGCACACTTTGAATGCACAGCTTTTAATAATATTAATAATGATGGCATTAGTTAAGTGTTTACTATGTGCAAAGCACTGTTCTAAGCACTGGAGAGGATACAAGGTGATCAGGTTGTCCCACATGGGGCTCACAGTCTTAATTCCATTTTACAAATAAGGGAACTGAGGCCCAGAAAAGTGAAGTGACTTGCCCAAAGTCACACAGCTGACAAGCAGCGGAGCCGGGATTTGAACCCATGACCTCTGTCTCCCCAGCCCGTAATCTTTCCACGGAGCCTCACTGCTTCTCTAAGTTTTGTACTAAGCTATCTACAGCAATATGTCAATCAAACAATGATATTTGTTGAGTGTTCACTGTGGGCAGAGCACTGTTCTAAGATCTTGTGAAAATACAATAGAGTTGGTAAAACAATCCCTTCCCTCAAGGAGTTTATAGTCTAGTGTGGGGAGGCAGACATTAAAATTACAGATAGGGGAAACAACAGACTATAATGGTTACTAAGGGTAACTGTAGCTGAGACAAGTGCTGTAGGGATGGGGTGAGTGAAATTTTTCTATATGCAATATCTTCTCCCATTTTAAAATGAACTCTTTGAGGCTAGGGACTGCTACTTTTCTTGGACATTTTTCCCAGCACTTAGTACAGTGTGAGCCAAATTGAAGCATCCTTAATACATAGTTATAATAATAATAATGTCATTTAAGTGCTTACTATGTGCCAGATATTGTACTAAGCACTGGGGTGGATACAAGCTAATGGGGTTGGACCCAGTCCTTGTCCCATATGGGGCTCGCAGTCTCAAGCCCCATTTTACAAATGAGGTAACTGAGGCCCAGAGAAGTGAAGTGACTTGTCCTGGACCACAAAGCAGACAAGTGTAAGAGCCAGGATTTAGAACACATGATCTTCTGACTCCCAGGACAATGCTCTATCCACTAGGCTCTGCTGCTTTTGTGGTAATGTAGGCATTTTGGCTCTCTTTCACTAGGATCAAAGCAAAACATTTTGTCCTAAGTGGAGCCTGAGCTATGACTATAGGCAGGTACTCATCTGATACATCCCAGATATGCTTAGCAGCCTGAAAGGATGCACTATTGTGCTGGCCATGTCAGTCCATTAAGGAACTGCCAGCATAGAAAGTCCAGAAATGCTCCCTTCCTCTTCAGTGGACAAAGACATGAAAACTGACAGACCCCAGTGACTGGGTCTGGTCTCTGAGCATCTTATGTAATATTTGTGGCTATGTTCAAAATCTTCTTGCCTCGGTTACAGTTACCCCTAGCAACCCGGCCAAAGTATACTTGAGCCCTGAATGGCCTTATCTTTTACTGATTTTTTTTTTTCCCCTTAGAAATAATTTGTTTGGGCACTGCAGAGAAATAGCCTAAGAATAGACCCAAGGAAAGATCCTTGCATCTACGTTGCAAGAGGAAAAGTCAGTTACCCATATTCTGTGATTACTTTGGGGGAAAATAATAACAATGGTACTTGTTAAGGGCTTACTATGTGCCAAGCACTTTTCCTAGCACTGGGGCAGATACAAGGTAATCAGGTTGTCCCATCCGGGGCTTGCAGTCTTAATCCCCATTTTACAGATGAGGTAACTGAGGCACAGAGAAGTGAAGTGACTTGCCCAAAGTCACACAGCTGACAAGTGTCGGAGCTGGGATCAGAATCCACAACCTCTGACTTCAAAGCCCGTGCTCTTTCCACTAAGGAATCAGTGTGGTTTAGTGGAAAGGGCAAGAGCTTGGGATGCAGAGGTCGTGAGTTCTAATCCCAGGTCCACCACTTGTCAGCTGTGTGACTTTGGGCAAGTCACTTAACTTTGCTGTGCCTCAGTTATCTCATCTGTAAAATGGGGATTAAAACTGTGAGCCCCACGTGGGACAAGCTGATTACCTTGTTCTACCCCAGTGCTTAGAACAGTGCTTGGCCCCTAGTAAGTGCTTAACAAATATTATCATCATCATCACTCACCCATGCTGCTTCACTTTGATAATCTAATAGCAGTTTTATGGTAGCCTATTCAACATTTCTTCCCAGGGGTGCAGAGAAAGGCTTACAATATTAAGCACAGGGAATAGATCATTAACCCCCATTGAAGAGCTTACATATCAGTTCCCCATATCTGTTAGGTCTCAGCTTGAGAATAAGGTTCCCCCTTAGCCCCAATTTGTTTTTAGAAAGTATCACACTCAAATCACACTAGAAAAAATATAATAGCTTTGCAATATCCAGGAGAAGAGAACTCTGAGAAAAGAGAGAGGGTTTAAATTTGAGTCAGGAAGGCTCCACCAAGGATCATGTCTGGATCCACCAGAAATTACACCTGCCAGGAGCTATAAGGGCACGAACAAAAGGAGCATCTAAACAGATGTTTACCAAAACAGTTATTCTTGGTCACCTAAATATTTCTTAAAGTTTTAGATCAGATAAAAAAAGAAGCATATAATTAATTGGTGCTCATTTAATGAAGAAATTTAGTCATTAAGATGGTCAATCACTCAAGTTTATATAGGTCAAATGGTTTTCAGCAGATCTGTTCCCTATCTTGTACAGACACAGCACCAAATGCATTTATGTCTGGTAGCTTGATTTCCAGTGCCAACCTCCCCCTGCTTCAGCTCAAAAGTAGTAATAGGGTTTACTTGAACCTAGGAGAAATGAAACACCTGTGGGGAAACAAGGATCCTTCCTCACTGGTGACAAGCTTTGGGATTAAGGAGAACTTGGAATACTTCTGCATTATGACATGCATCACACCGCTTATTTGGCATAATGCAGGTGATATCACTTTGCATTTCAAAGTCTGGTATTCTGGAGGTCCATTAGTCACACACATGCATAAATATGGGTATACACACACAAACACACACACACACAGCTAATGGATTATTGAAGTTCTTACTACTGAGCAGAGCCAAACAGTATCTCTCATTGAAGAAATGAACCGGTCACATTGCCAGTGGTGTGGAGAAAATTGAGAATGACCATCCTGGATATTTCAGGTCTAATGGAAAGAGCACAGTAACAGGAGTTAAAAGACCTGGCTCCTAATCATGGATCTACTACTTGCCTGCTGGTTGATCTTGGGAAAGTCACTTAATTTCTCTGATTTTATTTTCTCATTTGTAAAATGGGGAAAAATACCTGTTCTTCTTCTGGGAGAACTCATGTAAGACAGGGATTATGCCCAGTCTGATTATTTTACATTTGCCCCAGTATTTAGCACAGTCCTTTGTATATACTAAGCATTTAACTTATTGGAGAAGCAGTATGGCCTAATGGAAAGAGCAGGAACATGGTTCTGATCCAGGTTCTGCCACTTGCAAGTCATTTAACATCCCTGTGCCCCAGTTTTCTCATCTGTCAAATGGATATTAAATACACGTAAGACTGTAAGTCCCATGTGGGGCAGTGACTCTCTACAGTGCTGAACAGTGCTTCGCACATAGTAAGCGCTTAACAAATGCCATCATTATTATTATTGTTACAATCTTATTATCTTACATCTACTCCAACACTTGATACATAGTGCGTAAGAAATACTACCCAAGGGAAGCCATTTTGTTGGTTATGAAGCCATTATAGAAGTGACTGTTTTTTGAACCCGTGAACAACAAGATTGAGGAAGGAATCTGAGAAGGAACTAGGCTGTTCTGCACAAGGCAGATCATTGCAAAACCGGTCCGTGGGGTGAAGTAGCCTTCACTCGGTGTTTTACCCAGTAATGGGTCTGGAGTAATCAACAAGTATCACAATGCCCGAGGCAGCGAATCAGGAACCACTAAGATGTCGAGGCACAGGCAGATAAAAGGCAGTCGCCTGGAGAGAAAAGACCCCTCAGATGAGACGACGAGAAGGTGGTCTACGCGAGCTAATAACCAGACCATGGGGCATGGTGGAACCATTTAGGACTTGCGCAGCAGCGTGGTAAAAGAGAAAAAGAACTAGTGCAGCTGAGGCAGCATTGTTGCTGCAAATCGATAATCTGCTGAGTCTTGCGTTAGGTGCTTGCACTGCCGCCCGTAGCCATCATGAGGCACTGCCACTGCTGCTCAAAGCCAGGGCCCCTTGAACTGGTCTGATGTGGGACCTTATTCACTCACTTAGGGCAAGCAGTCAGATGGGTAGCTATGTTTAATATTGTGTTGTGTGTGTGTGTGTTTGCATTTCTCCCCTACAATTAGACTAAGAGTGAATGAAGTTTCATTTTGAATTTGTCACAGAGTACCCAGTCGAAGATCCCAGTCATTACATTAGGATTTGTCTCAGATGTACTGGACCATTTAGGAGACTCCCAACCATGGAGGTCGATTAGGGTAATTGGCTTTTCCAGCTCAGGAGGAGCAGCTGGTTTGGAACCCATAGAGCAGGGCCTGTGGCTCGCGGCATGAATTGATGATGAGGACTTGTCATTAACTGAAATTAAGGGAAGTTGAGTCCCTAAGAGAGGTGAATCCTTAAGGGACCTCAGCAAGGTGAATCCCAACCGTACCTCAGAGATGGGCTCATGGCAATTATTATTGTTGTTATTATTATGACTAATTTTTTCAGGGACATTCCTTACCGGACAAATTTCCTCCCCACACAAAACAGGAAGGATCTGCAGTGCCAATATCCATCTTCTAGAAATCCCAAGCAGAATGAGGAGACTTATAAATATGGAAAGCATAGACCATGAAATCTTGTCCATTTAATCCTGGGTCTCTGAATCAGCACCCAGAGGCTCTTTGAGATAGAGGAAAGGAGTACAAGCAGGAAGATTCATTCATTCATTTAATTGTATTTATTGAGTGCTTAACTGAGAGAAAAGCAGTGAACTAAGCCTTTGGGAGAGTACAATAGAACAATAAACAAACTCATTCCCTGCCCACAACAAGATAGAAAATAATCAGCATGAACAATCTCTGTTGATCCTTGACTTCATTGTGTTGTCTCTGCAATAATTGTATTAAAACAATGAGCTGACTCCCATTGTCTTTTGTCTGACCCACATGGTACATAAGGAAATAGTATTGATCTCCATAGAAGGATACCACAACCCAGTACGGTTAGTTGCTGACTGTGTGGTCCAGGGAAGGCCACTGCCAAGCCCTGACCATGAAGGATATATTGGAGAGGAGTAGTGGGATGGAGATGGTGAGAGTTTACCAAGGCAGCCAACTGCTGAGGGACTTTTAATGAACAGAGTTTGTCATGAGTCTAATTGGCTGCTCCTTGTGAGTAGCAGCTACCTCTCCAAGCAATGCCTGCTCTAATAATTGTGGTATTTATTAGGTGCTTACTAAGTGCCACATGGATGTTACTGTCTAAGGGACAATAGATATTTAATCCCCATTAAAACATATAAGGAAACTAAGGCACAGAGGTTAAGTGACTGGTCCAAGGTCATACACAAAGTTCTGAGATTGGGATCAGAACCTAAGTCCACTGCCCACCTGCTCATTTATTACACCCCAAGTAGTGGTAAGAATATTACTGGTTGAGATGAGAATGCAAGCAGCTCTTCACAAACCCCAATCACTATAATCAATGGCTTCTCACAAGTTCTCAGTTCAAGTGTCAGAACCAAGGTGCACCCATCATTCATTCAATAAAATGACATCATCATTCTCATCATTCTGAACATCATAATCAAATACTTTTTTTATCCAAGCCTGCTACTGACACATAAATCACTAAAATACATCTGGATATCTGTGCTGATCATTTATCTTCTATTAGGTTACACTACGATTTGGAAAGAAGGTGGCTATACTGAAAGGCATGAATCAATGAACACATGTTCCTCTGATCGTGCTGCTTTCCTGTCATTTTTGATTTCTCAGTAAAAACATTTAGAGTCAGTAGCTTTTATTCATACCATTCATGAAAATCATTCTCAACCGTTGGCAACCCAGCATCCCACCAACATACATCATGGGGTTTCATACAGTCTGTGTCTTTAGTGCTAAAAAAGCTCCTAAAATCTCACCCAGAAGTCCAGTGAGACTCCAGATGGAGGGTTTGATCTCATGGCCTACACCTTTCCCACTTATCCACATTTGCCATAAGCAGGATTTCTTACAAATCTGAAGCATCTCCCCTGAAGCAGCCCAAGGCAGAGTTTGAAAGATTCCAGCTGGAAACATGTCCATGTTCTTCCCCACAATTGCCTCTCAAAACAAAACAAGAGAACTACAGTTTGACCCTGACTGGAAGCTATATGACCTACATATTCAAATTTATACTAAGGAATCCTGTGCAGCCCATTGAAATCCTTAGTTCCTTAGTCAAAGTGAAAAGCCATCAAACTCATTTTGATTTTTTTCATCTCCCACTGCATGATCTATTCATATGCACCGAATTATACAGTGTCTCACACCCTGAAGCACTAATAACTATCGGTTAACTGATTCTTTTCAATCTTTTTCCTGTCCACTTAAATATAAAATGATATAAATATACTATGCTTTATTATAATATACTTTATAATGATGAAATATTAATATAATTTATTGTATATGTAAAGAAATAATATATTTTCTATTAAAAAATAAAGTAAAATGAGAAACATACAAGTAAAGAAAAATGAGAAAAAAACCTACCCCAATCCAATCCTACAGCTGAGTAAATGCCACTATTAGTATTACTGTTGGTCAACTGGAAAAAAGCAAGGCTCTGGGAGTCAGTAGACGTGGCTTCCAGCCCTTGCTGGAGGATGCCAGCTGAGCCTACACTAGGAGTGGCAAGTTCATGAGTCAAAACACATCCTTTCATTAAGGCAAATGGGCCTGGGAGGAATACTAACCAATAAATGGCTAAGACTGCAAAGGTTACCAAGATAACTACCTGCTCAGTTATGACACTACTCCACAGCACCAGCACTAGGTTTGATCTCATGGCCTACACCTTTCCCACTTATCCACATTTGCCATAAGCAGGATTTCTTACAAATCTGAAGCATCTCCCCTGAAGCAGCCCAAGGCAGAGTTTGAAAGATTCCAGCTGGAAACATGTCCATGTTCTTCCCCACAATTGCCTCTCAAAACAAAACAAGAGAACTACAGTTTGACCCTGACTGGAAGCTATATGACCTACATATTCAAATTTATACTAAGGAATCCTGTGCAGCCCATTGAAATCCTTAGTTCCTTAGTCAAAGTGAAAAGCCATCAAACTCATTTTGATTTTTTTCATCTCCCACTGCATGATCTATTCATATGCACCGAATTATACAGTGTCTCACACCCTGAAGCACTAATAACTATCGGTTAACTGATTCTTTTCAATCTTTTTCCTGTCCACTTAAATATAAAATGATATAAATATACTATGCTTTATTATAATATACTTTATAATGATGAAATATTAATATAATTTATTGTATATGTAAAGAAATAATATATTTTCTATTAAAAAATAAAGTAAAATGAGAAACATACAAGTAAAGAAAAATGAGAAAAAAACCTACCCCAATCCAATCCTACAGCTGAGTAAATGCCACTATTAGTATTACTGTTGGTCAACTGGAAAAAAGCAAGGCTCTGGGAGTCAGTAGACGTGGCTTCCAGCCCTTGCTGGAGGATGCCAGCTGAGCCTACACTAGGAGTGGCAAGTTCATGAGTCAAAACACATCCTTTCATTAAGGCAAATGGGCCTGGGAGGAATACTAACCAATAAATGGCTAAGACTGCAAAGGTTACCAAGATAACTACCTGCTCAGTTATGACACTACTCCACAGCACCAGCACTAGGCTTTAGTGACTTGAACTCTCTGAGTCTTAACACATAAAAATAAACCTTTGTGAACAGTTTATGATTTGGTACACCCCTGCCCACCTGTTCACTTATCGTACTGTCTGCCCTAGTAAGAATAATATTGGCAGGCATGAGAATGGAAGAAATCCTGCACAAACTGCTTTCACTACAGTCGATGCCTTCTCACTGCTCTCACTCTTAGACCGAAGCTGCACTCATGCCAAAAGACATCATTATTATTATCACTATCATCATCATCAGAAGCAGCTGCAGCAGCAGCAACAACAAATATTATTTACCTGAGCTTGATACTGATCTTTAAAATCATTCAAAAAGATCCAGGTAACCGAAATGTATGTCAATAATAACAGAGTGCTGACTGAGTTATCTTCCAAAAAGCAGCTAATAAAAGGTCAAATCAGCTGCTTGTCGACCACCACCTTTTAATAATAATGATGATGCTTGTTAAATACTTATGTGCTAAGTGCTGGGGTAGATACAAGGTTATCAGGTTGTCCCACGTGGAGCTCACAGTCTTAGTCCCCATTTTACAGATGAGATAACTGAGGCACAGAGAAATTAAGTGACTTGCCCAAAGTCACACTGGGGACAAGTGGTGGAGCCAGGATTAGAACCCATGACCTCTGACTCCCAAGTCTGTGCTCTTTCCACTAAGCCACGTAGCTTCTGCTTGAAATGTTAGAGAAGCAGCGTGGCTCAGTGGAAAGAGCCTGGGCTTTGGAGTCAGAGCTCATGAGTTTGAATCCCAGCTCTGCCACCTGTCAGCTGTGTGACTGTGGGCAAGTCACTTAACTTCTCTGTGCCTCAGTTATCTCATCTGTAAAATGAGGATGAAGACTGTGAGCCCCACGTGGGACAACCTGATTCCCCTGTGTCTACCCCAGTGCTTAGAACAGTGCTCTGCACATAGTAAGTGCTTAACAAATACCAACATTATTATTATTATTAAATGTTATCTAACTTTGGATTCACTGACCCTGTCTGTCCTTGACTCTCCTCCTATCTCTCTGACTGCTCCTTCTCAATCTCTTTTGCTGGCTCCTCCTCTGCCTCCCACACTCTGACAGTAGGGATCCCTCAGTGCTCAGTTCTAAGTCCCCTTCTATTCTTCCTCTACACTCACTCCCTTGGAGAACTCATTCATTCCCATGGCTTCCATTACCATCTCTATGGAGATGATTCCTAAATTTATAACTTCAACTTTGGCCTGTCTCCTTCTCAAGATCTTCCACTTCCTCCTGTCTTCAAGACATATTTACTTGGATGTCCCTCTAACACCTCAAATTTAACATGTCTTAACTCCTTATCTTCCCATCCTTATCTTCCCACCCAAACCCTGTCCTCTCTCTTTCTTTCCCATTAATGTAGACAACATCACTACCCTACCTGCCTCACAAACCCGTAACTTTGGTATGGTCCTCTACTCATCTCTCTCATTCCATCCACATATTCAATCTTTCACTAAATGTTGTTGATTCTGCTTTCCTCTCTACCCAAACTGAATCCATTCTGATCCAAAGACTTATTCTATTTTCCCTTGCCTACTGCATCTGCCTCTTTGCTGATCTCCTGGCTCCTGTCTTTCCCTACTCCAATCCATACTTCATTCTCCTGCATGAATCATTTATCAACATAAAGGTTCAGTTCATGTGGCCTCACTTCTCAAGAACCTCCAGTGGCTGCCCAACCATCTCCACATCAAACAAACTCCTTACCATTGGTGTTAAATCACTAAATTAACTCACCCCACCCTATGCCACCTCACTTATCTCCTATTACAGCCCAGCCCACACACTCCACTCCTCTATGCCAACTTACTCACTGTGCCCTGATCTTGTCTATCTTACTGTCGACCCCTTTCCTTCATCCTCCACCTAACCAGGAACTCTTTCCCCCTCTATATATACCAGACCATTGCTCTCTCCACAGTCAGAGCATTACTAAGGTCTGCTAAATAAATTTTTATTTATTCATATTAATGTCTGTCAGCCCCTCTAGACTTTACACACATTATGACAGGGAACATATCTGCTAATTCTGTTATATTATACTCTCCCAAATGTTTAATACAGTGCTCTGCATCTAGTAAGTGCTTAATAAATACAATTGATTGATTCAGGCAGTCATACTTATTGAACACTGTACTGAGTACTTGGGAGGGTGCAATATAGTTCATCAGTCAAGCAATCAGTGGTATTTACAGATTGCTTACTGTGTAGAGATCACTGAACAAGGCTCTTGGGAGAGTGTAATATACAGGAGTTGGTAGATGTGCTCACTGTCCACAAAGAATTTACAGTCTGGAGGGAGAGACAGATTTTAAAATAATCTTAATTTACAGATAAGGGAAAGGGGAGAATATAAGAATGTGTACATAAATGCTGAGGGTGGAGTGACTATGAGGACCTTAAGGAGGACCTGTGTCCAAGTGCACAGACAACACGGTACAGAGGGTGAATATGGAAAGTGACACCCTACTCAAGGAGGCCTCTTCGATGAGATGTGATTTTAGTAGGGTTTTGAAGGTGAGCAAGGCAAGATTCCTGCCCTCAAGAAGCTCACAATCTAGTGTACCATCTCTTGTTTTAATATATAATTTTATTGTGGCAGAGGTCTGCCTGTTTTCCTAGGCCATGGATCTACTTATGTTGAGACATAAATATATGTTACCTGACAAAATATTTCAGAACATTTACAACAGAGTACATAAACACTTCATAAAATTTTAGAATTCCCTCTCTCCCATTTACAAGTTTAATCAATCCCCGCAGTGGTAAAAAATAGGATGTCAAGTTCTGAAAATTAGAAGACTTGGGTTTTGTCAGACTAGAAAAAGAATTTCAAAGGCATGGCAACAAATGCACCCTGACTTATGGGAACTCCAAGGCTTGTTATGAAAAGTAAGCAGACCAGTTTTTTCCCTATCTCATGTGGCTACGGTGAAGGCAGATGAGATCATATATTTGAAGTGCTTGAGCTCCTTGTAAGAAAAGTGCCATATAAATTCAATACACTGTCACCATCAATTTATTCCATGCTTTTGACCTTGAAGCACTGAAAGCAATTTATAAGCTGTTGAAAGAATGTGCAAGAATGGCTTCATCCACTCCTAAAACAAAGGCAGCTTTTATGTGGGACAGAGGGATACCCGGTCCAGTTTGACCTGCAGGATTTTTACCAGGCATTAGCTAGAATACAAGTAATTAGAAAGACAGTAGTGTGTTTGACATGTAACAAGACATGGCAACTCTGGCTGAATCACTTTATGCCAGTAACCAGAACTGAGAGGGAGAGCTCCCACTCTGCCCCCTTGTTCTTATTTTTCAACTTGCACGTTGGAGAGGAGTGGGTGGGAGAGGAGAGTCAAGATCATGCTCACATTTAGCACTTCACCTCCTATGCCAAGGAACAGCCCATTCATCACACTGGCTGGGACACAGATTCAGGTTTGGCACCACTCTTTCTTTTTTTGACAGTGTACAATAGTTTCCCCAAACTAAGAAACAGTGGAATAAAATCCAAATTCTAGAGAGTTTGCTAAGTGACCTCAGTGACCCCTGCCTAATAACACTAACCCAAATCCTCTCTAGTGTAGCTAGAGAAAACAGACCATAGTAGGTTCTCAAAAAAGAGGGAAAAATTACTTCCCTGTCACAACTCTATCTCAGATTTCTCCCCCCTAGACTATAAGCAACCTATGAACAGGGATTGTGTCTACCTACTCTAGTGCTCTGTACTTTCCCAGGAGTTAAGCAATTTTTTAAATAGAGTATGAGATGTAATCAGTCAGTATTTAGGAAGGGTTTACAGTGTAAAGAGCACTGTACTAAGTTCTTGGGAGAGTATAATACAAGTTAGATACAAACCTTGCTTGTCTATTTTGGGAGACTGACAGTAAGATAAATCCAGATAGGGAAAATGGCAGAGTATAAATGCTGTGGGGCTGGGGTGAATATCAACTGTTTACAAGATACTGATCAAAGTCCATAGATGAACAGAAGGGAGGGCAGAGCAGGCAAATGAGGATGTAGAGAAGGCCTCTTAGAATAGATCTGATGAAAATCAATCCCATTTATTGAGTGTTTACTATGTAGGGAACTCCACTAAGAGTTCTTTGAAAATGGTGGTGGTCTGAGAATGGTGATCTGTTAGGTATGAAGGGGATGAGAGTTTCAGGGCAGAGGGAAGACATGGGCAAAGGGTGGTGATGAGAGTGACGAGATCAAGGTACAGTGAATAGGTTGGCATTAGAGGAGTATACTATGAAGGCTGGGTTGTGATGACTACAAGCTCATTTCTGGTAGGGGACAAGTCTACAACTCTGATATATTGTACTCTCCCAAACATTTAGTGCAGTGATATGCCCACAGTAAGTGCTGAATAAATACCACTGGTTGATTGTGATAGGAGATCAGTTAGACAAGGTAGGAGTGAACTGATTGAGTTTTTTAAAGCCAATGGTAAGGAGTTTCTACTTGATGTAAAAGTGGAAGGACACCCATTGGAATTCTTTGAGGAGTGGAGAGACATGGACTAAATGTTTTGTTAGAAAAATGATAAGAGAACAGAGGAAAGTTTGGACCAAATAGAGGAGAGACAGGAGGTATGAAAGTCAGCAAGGAAGCTGATGCAGAGTAGTCAATCACATTTCTTGAGTACTTATTGTGTGCAGAACACTGTACTAAGCACTTGGGAGAGTAAAATATAACAATAAACAGACACAAACAGTAGTCGAGGTAGGATAAGTGCTTCATCAGGATAGCAGCAGTTTGTAGAGAAGTGTGCAGTTTCTAGATATGTTGTGAATATGCAAGGTTAAATGAAAGAGATTCCAAGGATAATGCCAACATTAGGGGCTTGTAAGACAGGGAGAATAGTTGAACTGACTACTATAATGGGAAAGTCTGGGGGGGTTTAGGTAAGAAGATGAGATTCCCTCTCCGCAGTCTTACATTTCCTTCTGCCTTCAAGACAACTCTAATTGAATGTCCCACCATAGCTTCAAACTTAATGTCTAAAAGAGAACCCCTTAAGAAACAAATGTAGAGGCAACTGTTCTTAAAAGGAACAAGTAGATGGGTTCAGGGACAGGTGGAGGGGTAGATATTTGATAGAAGGCAGGAGATCTTTTGAGACACTGCTGGGAAAGATGGAGAGTAAAAAGTGGGCAAGAGGAGGGAGACAAGAGGAGCAGGGGAGATTTAGGGAAATAGCACCTGATGGCTTCAAATTTATCATGACATAGGTGGTAAAATCTTTAGAGGCAAGAGATGGCAGGGACATGGAATTTGAGGAAGAAGTTGAAATTTTAAAAACAGTTGGCACCAGCAATGGGCTCAGGAGTATATATGGGTGGACAAGTACTTTTTCTGGGCAGAAGAAAGGCCAGAGTTAAAGTGGTGAGGATGAGTTTAAGATGGATTAGGTTCGCATGACTTCTGAATTTCCACCAGCAGCGCTCTGCAGCTCATGCACAAGAATAGAAAAAGGGCATTGTGGAGGGATACAAGGCTGTGGTTTGGTAGTAGAAGATCAGCAGAGAGACAGGAGTGAGAGAGCTGACTTCAGTGGAAAAGACAGAGTTGGTTGATTCTCTGTCAAGGGGTGTGGATTTGTGCATGTTATCAAAGGGTAGGGTGAGTATTAAGACCAAATGGGACGTGATGACTTTGGAAAATTGGAGTGGGTCAAGAGATCAGAGATCTCTATGGAAGAACAGAACTGTTTTGCATAGTAAGAATATGTAGGAAAGATGACAGGCAAGCAACCTATGGTGACAGAGTTGAATTTCAGCATAGTTTACTGGGGCTTAGAGAAACTGAGTTCTAATTCTGATATTTGCCAGCTGTGTGACCTTGCAGAAGTCACTTAACTTTTTTCATATCATGTGAAATGGGATGGGGCTCTCTCTCTTACACAGTGTTCCTCATGTGGGATAGGCGCTGTGTGCAGTTGTATCCAATCCAGCACTTAGTGCTTGCACATAGTAAGCACTTAAATACAGCAATGTACAATCATCTTTCGTATTCCAAGAAGACCCCACTATTAGTGAAATTCACCCATGAGAGTGTGTGTGTGAGTGTGTATGTGTCTGAAAAGACCACAGTCCTGGTTGCATAGGACACACAAAAAAGGTGATTCCCTGTTGTGTTGTGTTTGATGTTTGTAGCCCATGCCATTGTTTTTTGCTTTTGGCTGCCTGTCTCCCTTTCCAGGTGAAACAGCCTCAGTGAGCTGGTTCTAAACTTTAGGTAATCCTGTAGATTGTATGGTCCTTGAGGGCAGGGATCATGTCTACTAACTCTGTTAAATTGTACTCACCCAAGTGCTTAGCACAGTGCTCCACTCACAGTAAACACTCAGGAAATACCATTGATTGATTAATCTAGAAGGGATCTGAATTGGGTTTTGATAATTCCCAGTTTTAAAATTCCTAGGGCAAATTAGAACCGTACCGTATTATTCATCAACACTTATAGCACTCATTTGTGTCACCATTGTTCTTTTGATTACTTTTGCTTTTTTAGCAATCAGTAGTATTTACTGTGTTTGCTATGTTCTGTACACTGTTCTGAGCATTTGGGAGAATACAGTAGAATTAGTAAGAATTTTTCCAGCCCTCGAGGAGTTTTCAATTTAGTGGAAGATACAGATATTAACATAAATTGCACATAGAGGGAAGTAATAGAGTTTGAAGTACATATAAGCAATGGGACAAGATTTAGAAAAATGGAGGTAGGGTTGGAATGGGGTAAGGAGGGTATGGTAATCAAGGAAGACCTAATATATGATGTGATTTCAGAAAGTCTTTATGCCAAGTCTATGCTCTTAACATAGTCCCTCTCTCTATGATTGGCAGCTAATGTTTTTTTTTTCCCATTATATCATCAATCCCCTCCTCCCATATGGCCCACCAGGAATTATGCCTCACCTTTCACAAGAACAGAGAGTGGGGAGAAATTCAGAAATCTGATGATGATGATGGTGATAGTACTTGTTAAGTGTTTAATGTGTGTCAAGTACTGTTCTAAGTACTGGGATAGATACAAGCTATTCAGGTTGGACACAGTTCCTGTCCCACAGGGGGCTCAAAGTCTTAATCATCATTTTACCGATGAGGTAACTGAAGTACAGACAAGTTAAGTGACTTGCCCAAGGTCACACAGGACACAAGTGGTGGAGGTGGGATTAAAACCCAAGTCCTTCTTCCCCTCTACCAGACTTCCAGTTAATCACTTAGGGATTGTTTTGAGACCTGAAATGGTGACCTGCTCAGAGATGGACCCAATGTCCTTAGACATATTTTTACCCTTTATATTTATGATTGATAGATCACAGTTCTAATGTACTTCAACTGTCTTGATTTTAATCTTTTTGTCCTATACTTGTCTCCCTCTACTTACATTTTGTACATTTCAGGACCAGGAATCTACTCAAATTGATTTTAAGGACATGGGTTCTAATCCCAGGTCCACCATTTATCTGTTCTGTGATCTTGGGCAAATCACTTCACTTCTCTATGTCTCAGTTACCTCATCTGTAAAATGGGGATAAAGACTGTGAGCCCCATGTGGGACAGGGACTGTGTCTAACCTGGTTATCTTATATCTGCCCTAGCACTTAGAACAGTGGCTGGCACATAGTAAGTTCTAAACAAATACTATATACAACAAAAACAAATACCACACAATATTATTATTATGATCAATATTATAATCATTATTAATAGTATTATCTCAACTTAATATTTGAACTTTACCATTAGTAACAATAAAGATAATCCTAAAAACATTTTTCCAAAATGATTGTGTTAAATTCCATACTGAAAAGCATTCCCAGTGCAGTGTTTGCCTCAAATATCTGTCACTCTGTTGGACGTGCGTATTCAACTCAGTATATTGGGTTCTCAAGGGCATTACGTTATAACACTTTTCAGTAATGGAGGTTTCTCTTCTTAATTAGTATATATCGATTTCTTTCTGACTTGGTTCACTGCTGTATCCAGAACTGGAACTATGTGAACAGATGGATAATTCCTCAAATTTCCCCTTAGTTTTTTCTTCCATCAATCTTTAAAGCTGATCAAGGTTTTTCACAGGAAGGACTAATAAAAGGAGATCTTGCCCAAAGAGCACCTTAAGTAGAAGCAGTGTTTGAATAAAAAGATAGATTAAAGGGAAATTACGGTTTCCTTAGCCTTTAGGCACTGTCAGTTACTATTTCTACAAGTGCAAAAACTAATTACTAGAAGCACTGTGAGTCCTGGTTTCCTTTAGGATTTCTTGATTTAATAATAATAATAATCATGGTACTTGCTGGGTACATACTATGTGCCAAGCACTGTTCTAAGTGCTGGGGTTAGATGCAAGGTAATCAGGTTGTCCCATATTGTTGTTTTTTGTTTTCAGTATTTGTTAAGCATTTACTATGTGCCAAGCACTGTACTAAGTGCTGGGCTAGATACAAGGTAATCACGTTGTCCTATGTGGGGCTCAGTCTTAATCCCCATTTTACAGATGAGGTAACTGAGGCACAGAGAAGTTAAGTGACTTGCCCAAAGTCACACAGCTGACTAATGGCAGAGATGAGCCTTTGACACTGTCGACCATCCCCTCCTCCTCCATACCTTATCTCACCTTGGCTTCACGGATTCTGTCCTCTCCTGGTTCTCCTCTTACCTCTCTGGCCGGTCATTCTCGGTCTCCTTCACTGGAGCCTCCTCCCCCTCCCATCCTTTAACTATTGGAGTTCCTCAAGGGTCAGTTCTTGGCCCTCTTCTGTTCTCCATTTACACTCACTCCCTCGGTGAACTCATTCGCTCTCACGGCTTTGACTACCATCTCTACGCAGATGACACGCAGATCTACATCTCTGCCCCTGTCCTCTTCCCCTCCCTTCAGGCTCGCATCTCCTCCCGCCTCCAGGATGTCTCCACCTGGATGTCGGCCCGCCACCTAAAACTCAACATGAGCAAGACTGAGCTCCTCATCTTCCCTCCCAATCCCAGTCCTCTCCCAGATTTCCCTATCACCGTGGATGGCACGACCATCCTTCCCATCTCTCAGGCCTGCAATCTCGGTGTCATCCTTGACTCATCTCTCTCGTTCACCCCACACATCCTATCCGTTACCAAGACCTGCCGGTTTCACCTCTACAATATCGCCAAGATCCGCCCTTTCCTCTCCACCCAAACGGCTACCTTACTGTTACAGGCTCTCGTTATATCCCGGCTAGACTACTGTGTCAGCCTTCTCTCTGACCTCCCTTCCTCCTCTCTCGCCCCGCTCCAGTCTATTCTTCACTCTGCTTCCCGGCTCATCTTCCTGCAGAAACGATCTGGGCATGTCACTCCCCTTCTTAAACACCTCCAGTGGTTGCCTATCGACCTCCACTCCAAACAAAAACTCCTCACTCTAGGCTTCAAGGCTCTCCATCACCTTGCCCCTTCCTACCTCTCCTCCCTTCTCTCTTTCTACCGCCCACTCCGCACGCTCTGCTCCTCTGCTGCCCACCTCCTCACCGTCCCTCGGTCTCGCCTATCCCTCCGTCGACCCCTGGGCCACGTCCTCCCGCGGTCCTGGACTGCCCTCCCTCCTCACCTCCGCCAAACTGATTCTCTTCCCCTCTTCAAAACCCTACTTAAAACTCACCTCCTCCAAGAGGCCTTCCCAGACTGAGCTCCTCTTCTCCCTCTACTCCCTCTACCCCCCCCCCACCTCTCTGCAGCTTAACCCTCTTTTCCTCCCATTTCCCTCTGCTCCTCCCCCTCTCCCTTCCCATCCCCTCAGCACTATACTCGTCCGCTCAACTGATATATTTTCATTACCCTATATATTTTGTTAATGAAATGTACATCGCCTTGATTCTATTTAGTTGTCATTGTTTTTACGAGATGTTCTTCCCCTTGACTCTATTTATTGCCATTGTTCTTGTCTGTCCGTCTCCCCCGATTAGACTGTAAGCCCGTCAAACGGCAGGGACTGTCTCTATCTGTTGCCGACTTGTTCATTCCAAGCGCTTAGTACAGTACTCTGCACATAGTAAGCGCTCAATAAATACTATTGAATGAATGAATGAATGAGATTAGAACCCATGACTTCTGACTCCCAGGTCCATGCTGTATCCACTATGCCATGCTGTTTCCAGATATGTAGATATAGATACGATGACAGTAGTAACTACTTTAGAGGTATTTTCATTATCATTATTTCTATTCATTCATTCAATCACTTTTACTGAGAGCTTACTGTTTGCAGAGCACTGGACTAAGCTCTTGGGAGAGTACAGTGTAACAGTATAAAGGAAACATGCCCTGCCTATAATGAGCTTACATTCTAGAAAGGGAGACATATATTAACATAAATAAATAAATTATCAATACATACATAAATGCTAAGAAGCTGAAGGAGGGGTGAATAAAGGTTGCAAATCCAATTACATGGATGAAATTATTATTAATAATTACTAATAGGTAATACATTATTAATAATGCTGTTCTTTATCAGCATAAGAGAATAGTTGCCTGCATTTTACTCACCCAAAAGAGACTAAAGTTTATCTAAATACATAGAAAAAACATAGAAAACATTGAAAACATAGAAAAGACTGAACTAGTTCAAACAAGAGATTATGGAGGCATGGAATGATTTTATGAGATCAGAGTCAAGTTTTAGGGATTCATTGAAATAAAAAGTTTGGTTTTTTTTTTTGGAAGTAAACTCATAACTTCATTCTTAGGATAGTTTATGGTTCATACTAAGCTGCATTTCCATTCAATTTGAATAGAGTTTATTTTGTAGAGAACTGCAGAATTGATTCTGGGTTTTTTGGGGGGTGGTTGATAAATTTGTATCATATCCTCCTTAAAATCTCCAGGTGAATGATTATCTCCTTTTCATATGATGTACAGAATTGACAAACTCCTTTCCTCATTTATTAAGTTTGCTGAAATAGGAATACTGTGACAGCTTAGAATCTATACTATGCTATAAATGTAAATATGAAAGTAATTGGAATTCCCCAAGAGCACTATGAAGTTCTTCAAGTTTATTAACTGCAGAATTTGATTAACCTGCATTATTTTTAATCTATCTTACTGGCCAGCCTCCATTTTCAACACCATAGTTTCGTTACCAGCTTTGCATAATTATTCTTCTGAATCTGACCATTTGCACAAAAGGTTTAAAGGTAATAAGCTGTAGAGATCACATATTCTAATTTATAATAATAATAATAATAATGGTATTTGTTAAGTGCATACTATGTGCCAAGCACTGTTCTAAGAAGTAGGGTAGATTCAAGGTATTCAGGTTTGTCCCACATGGGGCTCACAGTCTTAATCCCCATTTTACAGATGAGGAAACAGACACAGAGAAGTTAAGTGACTTGTCCAAAGTCACACAGCTGGCAAGTGGTGGAGCCGGGATTAGAACCCATGACCTCAGACTCCCAAGCCTGGGCTCTTTTCACTAAGCCACACTGCTATTTATCCTATGATCTTTGCAACAAGCAGTTTTAGTCACCCAATAGCCACTTAAATAGCTTATCATTTTTCACCTCTATTATGTTATGGCCTAGGACAAATGGCAGCAAAGAGCTGCAGGATTCCCATCCCATCCATGAACTTGCAGAACTCTGGGCTAGTAGGAGTACTACAGAGTAATTGCAGGCTAGGAAGAGAGTAATTACATTCAGTGGGAGAGGGTTTAGGATAGGTGGGAGAACATGTTTCTACTCCATTTGCATCTCCATTCTCTCTCTTTGTCTCCCTCTCTCATTCCCCTTTCCTTCCTTCCTCTTCTCCCCCCTTTCTCTTCCACCAATTCCCTTGGTTGGTCACAGGTTCCTGACCCTCAAAGTCTAAGTAGATGGAAGACCGTAAGACCCCTCTAGATTGAAGCTCATTGTGAGCAGGGAATGTGTCTGTTATTGTTGTACCGTACTTTCCCAAGTGCTTTGACGCTCTGCATACAGTAGGCGCTCAATAAATATAATTGACTGAATAACTGAACAGGCATTTGGTCCCCATTTTATGAGGAAACAGAGACACAGAGAAGTTAAATGAGTTGCACATGGTAGGCAAGTGGCAGAGCCAGTATTGGAACTCAGCTCTTCTAAATCCCAGGCCTGTGGTTTTTCCACTAGGCCACACTGCCTTAAAGGAAAGAAGCAGAGGGAGTCCTTCCCTGTGGAGACACAACCTTCGCGACAACGGGCTGATCCCTCTGATATTTTGGATAAGGTTATCTCAAAGTTCAGTTGCTTGAGGGGATTGGGGTTTCCCCTCCAAGCAGAGTTATTAGTAATAATAATAATGGTATTTGTTAAGTGCTTATTATGTGCCAGGCACTGTTCTGAGCACTGGGGTAGATACAAAGTAATCAGGTTGTCCCAAGTTGGGCTCACAGTCTTAATCCCCATTTTACAGATGAGGAAATTGAGGCCCAAAGTCACCAAGCTGATAAGTGGTGGAGCTGGGATTAGAACCAATATCCACATAACGTGGGTCCAGTTGGGCTCATGACGGTGCACATAAAACAAGGTTCTGTCAGTGAAACCCAGTTTGGTCCTCCCAAGAGACAGGGACTCCCCTACAATGGCCCTGTCCCCGTTCAGCCACAGGGAAAGCCTAGTTCTGGAGTAAGGAGAGAGTCACCCCTCTCACAGGAACTGCACACACATGGCCATGGCCACATCCTCAAAGGTTGTTTTCACTTTTTTTAATGGTATTTGTTAAGCTCATACTGTGTGAGAGGCTTTGTACTAAGCAGTGGGGTAGATACAAACAAATCAAGCTGGGCACAGTCCATGTCCCACAGAGAACTCACAGTCTTAATCCCCATTGTACAGATTAGATAACTGAAGCACAGAGAGACTAAGTGACTTGCCTAAGGTCACACAGCAGAGAACTGGTGGAGACAGAATTAGAACCCTAGTCCTTCTGACCCTAAAGCCCATGCTCTTGCCAAGCATAGGCCAAAGGTGGCCACGAAGCTGAAGGTGTTACTCATGACATCTTTGGGCTTCTTTCATTCATTTAATCGTATTTATTGAGCGCTTACTGTGTGCAGAGCACTGTACTAAGAGGTTGGAATGTACAATTTGGTAAGAGATAGAGACAATCCCGGCCCAACAACAAGCTTCATGAATGTGATATCCAGGAAGTGATTGATGTTGATATAGTGAGAAGCAGTATTATTGGCATTTACAATCAGCACCCTGGGTGGATTCCCATAAATCATTTGCATAGTATTTGTTTGCAATTTGCTTATGAAGTGACAGGAATTGTCACTAATATCATCACTATTGTCATCTATTATCTTTGTCGTCAGATATTAAAGATATAATGCAACTATGAACTAGAGAGAATGATATTCTATGATATGCTATGGGCTATTCCTCAGCTTGACTATCAGTCAATAAATCAATGGTATTTATTGAGCATTTAGTATATGCAGAGTACTGAACTAAATGTCTGGAAAAGTACATAAGACCGTAGCTTATTTCAAGATTAAATCATTTTTTGCAAAATAGAGATATGAATGTAAGGAAACATACTAGCATTCTTGAGCATCTTAACCAAGAGTTCTAAAATCTGGCTGTTGACTCAAAGCTAAAAACCTTCCAGACCAAATAGACAATGCTATCCCAAGTTTAAAGATTGAACAAAAGAGCCTAGGCCTTTCATTTTTGTTTGTGAATAGTTTAGTGCACTTATTAAATCTAACTAGTGGATCTAGAACAAAGCTTTATGAATTCAGTTCACTTTCCCATTTCTGTTCAATTATCAAATGTATATTTGTAATTTATTTATTTACATTAATATCTGTCTGCCCCTCTAGACTTTATGCTCATTGTGGGCAGGGAATGTATCTGTTTACTGTTATATTGTACTCTTATTGTTATATTGTACTCTCCCAAGCACTTATCATAGTGCTCTGCACAGAGTAAATTCTAAATAAATATGATTGACTGACTGACCACTGAATCCACGTCTAAACTTGGCGGTTGGCTTTTTCTGCTTTCAATCCTGGGAGACTTTCCAAGGTGATCAGGGGATGTAAATCAATCATGTATGCTGCCGCAGACCCCATCCAAAACCACAGCCATCCATGAGTTCACACAGAGGAAATCTCAGGATTCTGGAGGAAAAAAAAAATGAAATTTGGAAAAAGTCACCTTTTGATTAAACCCTGATTTAGGGACCCAGTTTCATGACTCGATCTTGGTCTCTTGATGCTAGAGTGCTTATATTTAGTGGGTAGTTCCCACTGTTTGTCCAAATGTTCATAACAAACAATTGTAGTTAATCTTAATAACAAACAGCAAGTTGAAGCCAAGTTTGATTAATCCACATGGGTCAGAATAAACAAATCTAATATGGGCCAATTTTAGACAAAAAGTACAGTATGATTTACCCATAAAACAATTCATTCCTTGCTTCACTGAGTTTGGAGAATTGTTGTCCAGTGGATAATGAAAGTGGACCACTACTAACCTTAGTATATTTTAAAGGTAAATGAAAAATTTGCTTTTGTCATTTTAGAAACATAATTAAAAAGGAGAAAAATGCTTTTGAATACTAAAATTAAGTCTTTAGGACTATCAGTGACAGAGCATTTATATTTCCTAGAGCAATATTACATGAGAATTTTTGGAATCTCCCAGACACTACAAAATTTTGTACTCTGCCATTAAAGTGTATTGTGAATAATAAGACTTATTGAGCATACACAGCAATACAGTCAGTCAAAGGTATTTATTGAGTGCTTACTACATGTAGAATACTGTACTAAGAGCTTGGGAAAATACAAGAGACTTGCAAATATATTCCCTACTCACGAAGAGCTTATAGTCTAGAGGGGGATACAGGCTTTAAAACAAATTATGAATATGTGCATAACTCCTGTTGGACTTAAGATGGGGTGGCTATCACAGTGCTTAAAGATTATGGAAACAAGTGCTTAGCTGACACAGAAGGTAGTGGAAAGTAGGTAAAATGAGGACTTAATAGGTGAAGGCCTCTTGGAGGAGATGTCATATTAGTAAGGCTTTGAAGGTGCGGAGAATGATGGCTTATCATATGAAGGGGGAGGGAGTTTCAGGAGAACATAGCAAGGGGTCAGAGGTAAGATAGATGAGATCAAGGTAGAGTGAGTAGGTTGGCTTTGGAGGAATCAAGTGAAGCATGTGAGGTGGATCAGAGGAGTAAAATAGGAGGTGATGAGCTGCTTTATTAAAGCAATGTTAAGGAGTTTCTGTTTGATGTCCAGTTGGATAGGCAACCAGTGGAGGTTCTGGAGGAATGAGACAATGTGGACTGATTTTTTTTAGAAAAATCCAGACAGCAGAGTGAAGTAAAACTGGAGTGGGAAGGTTCTGGAGGCAGGGACATCAGTGAGGGGGCTGATGGAATAGTCTTGGCAAGATGTGATATGTGCTTGGATCAGCACAGTAGAATTTAGATGGAAAATAAAGTGTGATTTTAACAATGTTGTGAAAGAAGAACCAAGAGGATTTGGTGACAAATTCAGTAAATGAGTAGAATGAGAGAAATGAGTTGAGGATAGCGCAAAGATTATCAGTTTGTGATACAGGGAGGATGGTGTTGTTGTCTACAATGATGGGAAAGTTAGGGGAGGACAGGGTTTGGGTGGAAAGATGAAAAGTTCTCTTCTAGGTAACATATAGGATCGCACTGTTTTTTGCACCTGGGAGGTAGAAAACAAAGAAGTGATATGTTCCCTCCAGACTACAAGCCCTTCCCTCTAGACTGTAAAACTCCTTAAGAGCAGGACATGTGTCTACTACCTTTGCTGTATTCTCCCAAGCGCTTAGTACAGTGATCTGTACACAGTAAGCACTAAATAAATATAATTGATTGATTGGTTCTCTACCCACAGAAGTTTATTATGATAGAGTTTTACTAGTGTGATACTGATGATGCTTAGTCATGAGAAGCCTATAAAGTATATAGCTAATACTGAGACTGTGTTTCCATTTGTATATTGAATTTCCTAGTTCCTTGTAGCTTGATTTCTTTAAAGCTCAATCTAATTTTTGTCTGGCTCTGGGGTCCCCTCTAATTTAAAAATTTGGTATAATGAATTAGAAGAAGCAATTTATTCTTCTAAATGAAATGTTCTGAAAATATTTGAGAAGATTCATGGCCTAGTGGATAGATCCTGGGCCTGGGAGTCACAAGGATCTGGATTCTAATCCCAGATCTGCCACTTGTATTCTGTGTGACCTTGGACAAGTCTCTTAATCTCTCTGTTCCACAGTTACCTCAGATCTAAAATGGGGATTAAGACTGTGAGCCCTATGTGGGACAGGGACTGTGTCCAACCCAATTTGCTTGTATCCACACCAGTGTTTAGAACAGTGCTTGGCATACAGTAAGCACTTAATAAATGCCACAATTATTATTCCCTTCCTTAAACCAAATTTACCCTTCCTTTAGGGAATAAAAATCCCCTTTTCTAGCAAATGATAAAGGTCAAAGAGGTCCTAACCCTGTTCTTGATCAACTAATAACTATCCAGCTGCCTCATATATTTAGTGCATACTTGTCCTTAACTAGAGATTAATTCATGCTCCAGTCCTGCTCCAATTCTCCTTTCTGCTTTCCACCTAGAAGGCCTAAGCACAGCTCATTAGCAACTCTGTCAATGAGAGGGGAAGGGAGGGGAGGGGAGACAATGGGGTGAAAACTCCATTTTGGTTCCTGTACCAGCACAGGTTAAAGCACTGGTAACAAAAGAAAAAGGAATCTTGATTAAAATGCAGTTTGGGAATTTTGTGGGGTTGTCTTTTATCCCTAATGCCACTTCCCATCACTGTGAATCTTTATAATCTTTTCTTACTCGTGTGGTGAATTTCTAAGGTAAGAATTCTGTAAGGGAGATATCCACAGCATAATGATGTCCAGCACATCTTTCAATCTCACCCCCATAACAAAACCTGCTCCATATTTAACAGTGTGAACTTCCTGACCTCCTAACACTAGATTTTTCTGTATCTGATTACAGTTTACAGTGCTTTTTGCCATTAATGACAGACTTATGCTGCAATAATGTGCCCCCTTGGAATACAGTGGATAAAACATAAAATGTTGGAATGAAAGCAAATTCTCTTCTCTTCATTTTTTAATATGAAGATATAAACATTACAGCACTTAGGAAGGAAAAGGGGCATTATATGTCATAATACTGTTACAGATAAACAGAGTTAATGTATTATTCTATTTCTTTTAATCTAAGGTTTTAACCTGTTTAAAAAAGAAACAACTAGGAGACTACAGTAGGCCAGATTCTCATTCAACTTTGGTAAGTCAAAGAGCAAAACCTGTAAGTGAAAAGGCTACTTTTTAAAAATATGCATTTACAAAGAAGAGGTACCTATCTGACTTCTTGGCATAAAGGGGGAGGGGGACTATTTACGGTTTATTTTAAGAATATCAATTACCAGAAGAGCAAATGAGCCATTTTGTGAATTAACCCATTTCCTGTTTTTGTTTTTCCTCCTCTTTGATAATTAGCATATGCACTAGAGTATGGATAGAATGGAAAAGCAATGAATTCAAATTAGTTGCTTCTGTTATTTGTTGAGTTCATTAAGTTGTTGACGAAAAGGAAACTTGGAGTTTATTGAAATGGTTTATCTATGAATGAGGGAAAAGAATGAGGAAGAAGGTGGTTGTACAAAGAGGAAAGGAGAGAGGAGGAAAAAGATAGAATTGGAGAAAGAGGACAAAGAAGAAAGATGAGGTGGAAGGCATTGGAGGAAAAAGGAAGATGAAGGATAACTGAAGAGAGGAAGGAGTGAAGAAACAATGGAGACCTTGCAATTTTCCCTGGGGAAGTGTTTCACATAGTGGAAATGGCTCTAGCCAGGACTCAGAAACTGTGAGGGGGAACAAAAAATCCAAATACAAGACCAACGAGCTATTTAACTATCCAAGTGCTATGCCTACTGTTAGTACATCTTGAATTGATGATTGCCTTCCCAAATATAATCAGATGGACAACAGGTCTGAATGAATATAATACGCTCCTATTCTGAAGCAGCTCTTTTGGCACTGAGATGACAATATGTAGACCAGCAGTCATTCACTACTTTACAATCAAATATCCTATATTATCAGCAAGACTAGCTGAAAAAAATGTTACAGATAAGAGGCAGGGTATTATGACAAAAACAACACTTACCAAAACTCACATATAGGCTATATGGACATGAGACATTAAAATAAGAATAGAAAATAGATGTAGTCTGCTACTTGAAACAGTATAAAATGAAAAAAACATACATCTGAGTGATGAAGAAAGATAGATGAAGTAAAACCAGAAGCAACTGAGAATGAAATTCACAAGAATCAGCAGTTGTTTCTGACAGCAAATTGCCTTTAATTTGGTCGTTCATATATTAGACAATCCTGACCTGATACAACAAAGATACAGGCCTCTAAAAAGATGTGTATTGTAATATGTTATCTGGATAATTAGGTTTTAGTCCAATGACTTTATGAAACAAGATGCTTAGAATATGATCAATGGAATATCAAACAATTCTACAGCATAATTATAAAGGAATCAACTGGGTGAAGTGTGAACCGCAATAGAGACAACCAGAACAAAAAATCAGTGAACTCAGAAAACTGTGGGGAAAGCTTACTCAATACAAAAAGTAATAACTGATGATGAATTAATAATGGATGAAAATGTTGCCCAGGCAATTTCATCTGCACTGGATGATTTAAGAAGAGATATATTGATCAAGATAATTAATTCAGGGCTGAAAAAGTTATGAAGCAATGTAAGAAATGAAGTCCAAATCCGGTTTTCCACAGTAAATAAAATCATTGTTGTTTTTAAGTACTTTGTAAGCTCCTTGTAAGCTCCTTGTGATCATGTCTACCAACTCTATTGTATTGTACTGTTATGTACAGTACTCTGCACACAGTAAGTTGACTGATTGATTGCTACAGGCCAGGTACTGTGCTAAGTGTTGGGATAGATATGAACTGATTTAAATGTAGCCCCTGAGAGTCACAGAGGTCACATTTTAAGGGGGAAGGTGGGCAGGGAATTCCTTACAAATGAGGAAACTGAGGCACAGAGCATACAGACTGAGGTCACACAGTGGACAAATGGCAGAGCCAGGATTAATAACCAGGTTTCCTGACTCCCAGTCCCAGGATCTATACATGAGGCCATGCTGTTTCACAAAATACATGTTTCTGCAGACTTGCAACCGAATGATAAATGCTGACAGGAAGCCCCCGACTTGATTAAGCTCAACTATTTGAGAGGTCTCAAAAAGCCAAAACACTGGAGCAGTAGAGTTTCAAGAAGAGAAAGTTGGTTAGGTTGAATTATGAAACATTGGTTTACTGGATTACCTGAAGAGGAACACCATGTAGTAATCAAAGTGGTCAATAATTTGAAGGTGATCAGTTAATTATTGAGCACTAACTTTGGGCAGACCATTGTGTTAAGTGCTTGAGAGAGTACATTCGAGAAGCTCATAGAGTTACTGCAAGATGTTTCATGTAATTACTGCACAAATCAGTATTTTATTCCTTTGCAAAAAGCTTTCTTTTCCACAAAGATGAAAATACTACAAATCCAGCTAAAGCAGGGTAGGCCACATGTTTGTCTATCTTCCTCAAGCTAATGACATCCATCTTGGCAAGGAAGACTGACTCCCATTGTGAGACAAATAATACTAGGACCAAGGTTTGCCTTCATTCCCTACAGGAGACTACATCCATCTCATCATGATTAAAGACAAGGGAGGATGTTGAAAAGCATCACAAGAAATGTAAAGGTCATTACAGACTTGGTGATAATCAGTTTACTAAAAAAACAACAAAATCTAAGTGTGAACTAGATTGATTGCAAAAACCCCGATGAATCCATTCCTCAATCATATCCATCATGGACTTTACAGGTTGATAAAATTGATCCTTTGTTAATTTATTTCAACAAAGACAAAGGAAATACAATGTTGGATCTCTCAAATGGTGAAAAAATCTCTCACTTTTACAAAGTGAGAAATATTTTCAGTAAGAGTCTCTTAGTCCAATGTGATTCTGATTGGATAAATTTACAAAGCAGAAAATTAAAGATGAAAAATTATGCTTTTAAAAAATACAATCAATCATAATTATTAAGCACTTACTGTATGCAGAGCACTGTACTAAGTGCTTGGGAGAGCACAATATAACAATATAACAGACATATTCCCTGCCGAAAATGAGTTTACAGTCTAGAGGGAGAGACAGACATTAATATAAATAAATTACTGATATGTACATAAGAGCTGTGGGGCTGGGAGGGGGGATTAATAAAGTCAGGGCAATGCAGAATGGAGTAGGTGAAAAGTAAAAAAAGGACTTAGTCAAGGAAGGCCTCTTGGAGATGTGTCTTCAATTAGGCTTTATGGTGGGAAGAGTAAATATCTGTCCGATATGAAGAGGGAGAGCATTCCAGGCCCGAGGTAGGGAGTGGGCGAGAGGTTGGCAGTGAGATAGACTAGATCAAGCTACAGTCAGTAGTTTGGCATTAGAGGAGCTAAGTGTGTGGGCTGGGTTGCAGTAGGAGAGTAGCAAGGTGAGGTAGGGAGGGAGCAAGCTGACTGAGTGCTTTAAAGCAGATGGTAAGGAGTTTCTGTTTGGTGCAGAGGCAGATGGGCAACCACAGGAGGTTCTTAAGGAGTGGGACAACATGGATTGAATGTTTTTGTAGAAAAATGATTCGGCCAGCAGAGCAAAGTATAAACTGGATTGGGAAGAGACAGGAGTCAGGGAGGTCAATAAAGAGGTTGATACAGTAATCAAGGCAGGATAGGATAAGTGCTTGGATTAACATGGTAGTAGTTTGGATGAAGAGGAAAGGGTAGTTTTAGCAAATACGTGAAGTTTGAACTGATAAGATTTAGTGATGAAATGAATATTTGGGTTGAATGAAAAGAGTCAAGGATAATGGAAGGTTATGGGCTTGTGAGACAGAAAGGATAAATATAATAATCATAATAATAATAATGGTATTAAGTGCTCACTATGTGCCAGGCACTGTACTGAGTGCTGGGGTGTATACCAACAAATTGAGTTGGACACAGTCTCTGTCCCATGTGGGACTCATAATCTTAATCCCTATTTTGCAGATGAGGTAACCAAAGCAAAGAGAAGTATAGTGACTTGCCTGAGGTCACCCGGCAGACAGATGGTGGAGACAGGATTAGAACCCATGATCTTCTGATTCCCAGTCCTGTGCTTTAGCCAATATACTGTGCTGTGCTGTCTACGGTGATGGAAAAGGGTTTGGGTGGGAAGATAAGGAGTTCTGTTTTTGACATGTTAAGTTTGAGTTGACGGGAGGACATTCAAGAAGGGGTATCTTGAAGACTGAAGGAAACATGAGACTACAGAGCGGGAGAGAGATAAGGACTGGAGATGTAGATTTGGGAATCATCTGCGAAGTGGTGGTACGTTGAAGCCACGTGAGCACATGAGTTTCCCAAGGGAGCGGGTGCAGATGGAGAATAAAAGAAGAACCAGAACTGAATCGTGAGGGACACCCACAGTTAGGGGGTGAGAGGTAGAGGAGGAGCACACAAAAGACACTGAGAATGAGTGGCTAGAAAGATAGATAAGGAAAACCAAGAGAGGACAGTATCAGTGAAGCTGAGGTTGGATAAAGTTTCCAGGAGAAGGAGATGGTCGACAGCGTCAAAGGAAGCATAAAGGTCAAGGAGGATTAAGATAGATTAGAGGTTGTTGGATTTGGCAAGAAAGAGATTATTTGTGATCTTTGAGAAGGCAGATTCTGTGGAGTGAATGGGGACTGAAGCCAGATTGGAAGGCATCAAGGAGAGTATTGGAAAAGAACAACTTGTGACAGAGGATGTAGACAACTCACACATGGAGTTTGGAGAAGAATGGTAGGAGGTAGATGGGGTGATAACTGGAGGGAGCTGTGGAGTTAAAGAAGGGCTTTTAGGTTAGGGGAGACATGTTTGAAAACAGTGGGGAAGAATCCATTGGAGACTGCACAGTTGAAGATAGTGGTTATGGAGGGAAAAAAAGGAAGGGACAAGTATTTTGATAAGGTGGGAAGGGATGGAGTGAGATGCACAGGCGTAGGGAGTGGATTTTGAGAGAAGGTAGGGGATCTTTTAAGACACTTCTGTGAAATATGGGAGAGTTGAAGGAGGGGCAGGAGGGGGTGGGACTAGAGAGGGGCAGGGGAGATTTTAGGTAGATCACACCTGATAGTTTCAATTTTCTCAAAGTAGGCAGTGAGGTCATTAGGTGCATAGATGGGGGAGACAGGAGAGCAAGGGGTTTGAGGAGGAGTTAAACATCTATAAGAACTGACAAGGGCAATGGGCATGTATGTCAATATGGGTGGAAAAATAATTTTGCCACCAGAAGAGAGGTCAGAGTTAAAGCACACAAGGATAAACTTTAAGTGGATGAGGTTGGCCCGATATTTAGATTTCTGCCAGAAGTGATCTGCAGTTTGTACACAAGAGAGAAGGAAGCAGGCTGCGGAGGTGATCCAGGGCTGTGGGTTAGCAGTATGAGATTGATGAAGAGTTAGGGGAGTGAGTTGTAGCGACTGTGCAGTGGCTAGAGTTGATGAGATAGAGTGTGTGTCCAAGTGGGTGAGTGGGCGAGCTGAGGAGGAGCAGGAGGTCAGGGAGTTGAGGAGTGGTGGAAAGCGAGCAATAGAAGGGTCATCAGGAACCTCTAAGTGGACACTGAAGTCTCAAGGATCAATGTAGGGTTGGAGAAAGAGAAGGAATGTGAGAAAAGGATCAAAATGGTTCAAAACGTTGGAGCTGGTGCCTGGTGGATGACCACTGAATATCATCATATTATCCATTCATTCTGTAGTTGAAGATTTTGAGCTTTATGTAAACTTTAAAACCTAGCTTCAAAAGCCACTAAAATATCACAAAGTATTTCTTGGGTGACCTACAAGTGGAGTTTTCCATAGGTGAATGAAAGTCAGTACAAATGCCTCTTAAAATTGTATGCCTCATAAAGCATAGTGACACAGTGCAATCTGATTATTTTATATCTATCCCAACACTTTGCCAAGGGCTTGGAACTTAATAAGCACTTAGCAAATGCTGAAACTAATTAAATGAAGAAAAAACAAAGGATGGGTTCTCTATTAATCAGTAATGTTTATTGAACATTTACTGTGTACTAAGCACTTGGGAGTAAGCAATTCAGTGAAGTAGGTAGATAAGATCTCTGCCTTCAAGGAGCTTAAGGTCTCTATCAGAAAACACCAAATTATGGAAGAAATTGCAAATGAAACATACACATACCCACACTTCCTACTATTTAGTGGGATTCACAATGTTGCATTAAAGCAATTTGGAAAATATATATATATATATATATATATATATATATATATATATATATAAATTTTGCCCAAGTGTGGTAATAAAAACAGGCACTAAGTGGTTTTACAGTGTTGATCTGACCATATTGGGAATGTAATGACCCCATACTGATCTAGGGCAATGCTTAGCCATAGAATTAATATGTATAACACACAATTCAATAAGCTGAGAGCATCCTCGAACGTCCTTGAATTCCTCTCCTATATGTTGATCATCCTGTTCTGGGAGGTCACACACAGCAAGAAATGCAGATGATTATATAAGCTGTTTCTCAGAATCATTAAAGCATTATGAGTTGACAAATAGTCTAAAGATGACTGAGGTTAAAAACATAAATGTACAACCACATGCCCAGGGCTTGATTAACAGAGGGGCTCAGTGGACTTAAATCCTGGGTGTCAGGTTTAGGAAAGTCTCAGCAGAACTGCAAATCACACCCTTTGTATTCTCCCAAGCACTTAATACAATGCTCTGCACATAGTAAGCACTCAATAAATACTATTGATTGACTGATTACCCAACCGAGGTAGCTGCTGCTTAGGACAGTTTGGCAATGCTGCTATTTTTAAAATGGCCACCGCAAGTTAGCCGTACCTTTGTGTCTAGCTCTTTAAATTGCAGGGAATCGGCTGCACAAGAATAGGCACTCAATAAATATGATTGAATGAATGAAGAGAGAACAGAGTTTATCCCATGGGACACTGAAGTTGCACTTTTAATATCCTCATAGCCTCCTCTTCCTTCTTTTCAGTTAACCAATCAACAGTGGAAGTGAAGATGACAAATAGTTGCTAATCACTAGTGCTAATCACTGGGGTTAATCTCCTCCTTGTTTCCTTCATCTCAGTAAGAGAAATAATGAAATTTCTCACCAAGAGAAATGATGTTGATTCCTATGTTGGAGGTGAGGGGACTAACAGAAAGGAATAGGGAGAGGAAAAATGGATCTGGTGTTCTAGAGGCAGTTTAGGAATTAGATCTAGTGGAGAGTTAAAGTCTCATTAGAGCAGAGATGAGCTGCATGCATTCTCACCTGTTTGTGTCTGTGCTTACTCATGGGATGTCATCTTGCTTCAGCAGTGTCACTAAAACAAAGGAGAAATGATTCCCCCTCCCTTTCTTCCTCCTCCGACTCCCTGCCCCACAGCCACCACTGCTTTTGGAAGAGAAATCCAGGAAGGAGCAGGAAACACCACTCGATCAATCCATCGATCTTCCTTAATCTTGATTCCTAGTCCCCCTTCTCCTTCCTTCCTCACCCAAACAAAATTCCTCCCAGCCCTGGCTGTCAAAGCTGCCCACACCTCCTCTACATGCCTGTCCCAACTAGCTGGTGGTACACGCGTGGTGGGGAATTTCAGATAATGCAGCCCTGCTTATCCACAAACCATTTACAATCATGAATTAAAAACAGCATAATAGAGCTGATGGCTGTTGTTGGTTTTGTTCCCTTGCTAGCACATTGTCCAATGATAAAAGGATAGACAAGGAGATGAAAAAGGGAATCAAGAATGCTAGTATGTCCTTTGGGAAGGTCATAGCAGAACAGAGCCCTAGCTTAATAGCAAAATTCAGACCAAACAGGGCAATTTTTGAATGTAATGCTGAACCTAACAGACACATCAATCAACTTCAGGAGGAGTTCCACCAATGTCACCAAAGGGCACTAAGGAAGAGCAATCAGTGAGGCATTGGAACCCAATCAGACCTCTACCAGTAAAGCAGAGCTAATAATAAAAATAATAACAATAATAATTGTTGTATTCATTCATTCATTCAATAGTATTTATTGAGCGTTAACTATGTGCAGAGCACTGTACTAAGCACTTGGAATATACATTTCGGCAACAGATAGAGACAATCCCTTCCCAGTGATGGGTTCACAGTCTAAACGGGGGAGACAGCAAAGCAAAACAGAACAAAACAAAAACAAGACATCATCATCAAGATAAATAGAATCAAGGTTAAATGCTTACTATGTGCCAGGCACTGTACTAAGTGCTTGGGTGGACATAAGCAAATTGGGTTGGACCCAGTTCCTGTTCTACCTGGGGCTCACGGTCTCAATCCCCATTTTACAGATGAAGTAACTGAGACCCAATGAAATGAAGTGACTTGCCCAAGGTCACACAGAAAACAAGGGGAAGATTCGGGATTAGACCAGAGATTCCCAGACCCATGTTCTCACATTTTTGCTACTCTAAGATGTACCGAAATAAGAGAACCATAATGTAATAGAAATGTTGTAAGTAACACATGAAGCAAAATCTCAAGTGATATTTAGTTGCAGTGGACATATGGGAGATCGCTACAGAAGACAGATCAGCATGGTGTGCAACAAATTAGATATGTAGTGACAGTCTTGAAGCAGAAGCTTTAGGAAGAGTATAATATCAAAAAGACACTAGGAGTAACAAATGCCAATTGCAGTAAGAGGAAATCTTACAGGCACCCATTGTGAAAGTGATTGTCAATTCTGCAGTGATCTTATCAACCTCTTCTGTGCATACTGATAAAACCTCCCCATCAATAATGTCATTGTTAAACCTGAAGGTCATCCTTGGGTGCATATAAATATATGTACAAATATGATTTTATATATGTAGATATATAAATGGCAGATATCATACATATTGAAAGCTGTAATCAAGAGGATAGCTCTACCACCTAAAGGAAGAAGTAATTAACATTTAAAATCTCTTTTTAACAAAACCAAGTAACCTTTTTTATAGCAAGAGAAACTGTAATCTATATTAATTGCTCCCACTATTAAATTTGAAAAAAAAAGTATTTTGCTTCCTTGTCAAATCAACAAACAATTCCACAACAAATTCAAGCTGAGAGACTTAAAGAGACTGGGCCCATATCTTCCCAAATCAAGCTAGACCAAAAAATAAACAGTCTACTTCATGGCTTAATAAAGAGGTTTATCATTTGCTGATACAGAGGATTTAGTTTATGACATTAGGGCAATAGGCAATCATGAGCACAAGAGCACACTAGAATAAAGTGTACTTGATAAAACCCCATTAGACTCTTGGGTCCTGGTTTGCAGGGATCTTATCTACCAAATGTATTACACACTCCCAAGTACTTAGTACATGTCTTGGTGCCAAATAAGTTCTTAATAAATACCATTTATTGACTGATTGAAAACATCAAAATAGACTAGGGACATGTGATTGAAAGGTGTCCTACTTAGGTTGCTAGGGATTATATCAACAGGCTTAATAATGTTGTGAAATGGTATTTGTTAAGTGCTTACTATGTGCCAGGAACTGTACTAAACACTGGGTTAGACAGGAGTTAAACAGGATGGACACAGTCTATGTCCCACTTTAATTCATTCATCCTCATTTATTGAATACATACTGCGTGTAAAGCACTGTACTAGGTACTTAATCACTGTACTGTGGTGACCACATTCTTAATCCCCATTCCACACATTACACAACACCCTTGTACACTTTATTCCTTTTATGCCATCCTACTCACTATACCTCAAACTCATCTCTCTAGCTACCGACCTCTTTCCTATAACCTGCCTCTGGCCTAGAACGCCCTCCCTCTTCCTTTCTGACAGAAAATCACTCTCTGAAACTTCTAAGCCTTACTGAAGGTACATTTCCTCAAAGAGGTCTTTCTTGACTGAGTTCTCATTTCCTGTTCCTGTTCCTTTCTCCCTTCTGTATCCCCCTAATTTGCTCCCCTTATTCACTCCCCCACTCAGCCTCACATCACTTATGTACATATCCTTAATTCATTTATTTATATTAATGCCTGTCTCTTCCTCTAGGCTGTAAACCTGCTGTAGGCAGGGATTGCATCAGTTAAATTATACCAAGAGCTTGGTATAGTGGTCTGCACACAGTAAGTGCTCAGTAAATATGATTGATTGATTGATTGATATTTGGATAACGTTTTCACCTTGGCTGGATCCCAAGATCTTGGCAACTTTTTGGGAAGGGATGTTTTTGGCTTTGAAAATGAGGTGTATATTTATAATAATGATGGCATTTGTTAAGCTCTTACTATGTACCAAGCACTGTCTAGGCCCTGGGGTAGATACAAGGTAATCAGGTTGTCCCATATGGAGCTCACAATCTTAATCCTCATTTTACAGATGAGGTAACTGCGGCACAGAGAAGATAATAATAATAATAATATAATAATAATAATGTTGGTATTTGTTAAGTGCTTACTATGTGCCGAGCACTGTTCTAAGCTCTGGGGTAGACATAGGGGAATCAGGTTGTCCCACGTGGGGCTCACAGTCTTAATGCCCATTTTACAGATGAGGGAACTGAGGCACAGAGAAGTTAAGTGACTTGCCCACAGTCACACAGCTGACAAGTGGCAGAACCAGGATTCGAACTCATGAGCCCTGACTCCAAAGCCTGTGCTCTTTCCACTGAGCCATGCCGACTTGCCTAAAGTCACACAGCTAATAAGTGGCAGAGCTGGGATTAGAACCCACTACCTCTGTCCTCCAAGCCCATGTTCTTTCCGTTAAGCCGCACTGCTCCTTGTGTGCCTCTCTAGACTGTAAGTTCTCATGGGCAGGAAATGTGTCTGCTAATTCTGTTGTATTGGACTTTCAAGTGATTAGTACAGAGCTCTGCACATAGTAAGTATACAATAAATACCAGTAAGTGATTGATTGATTACAGATGTGGTAACTGAAGCACAGGGAGGCTAAGTAACTTGTCCGAAGAGACAAATAAGACAAGTGATAAAGCAGGGATTAGAACCCATGTCCTTCTGAATCCCAGGCTGTGTTCTACCCACTAGGCTACTCCACTTCTCCTAGTTACCCTTTATTAATGAATGCCTTAGTTCTACATTGTAATTATGACAACTACTCCACCCACTTGACATCATAAAAGGCATATGGAAACACTTTTTTTTAGGATGGAATTACTGAATAGAGTAAAAGTTGTCAACTTAAACTATACATGCTGCTCTTTGATCAATGTGCTTCTGCAGTTAATTCAAAGAAAGGAGCCCTGATTTGGGAATCAGGACACCTAGGTTCTGGTCCTAGTTTAGCCTGCTGGTGGGCTATGCCATCTACTAAAAACAAACAAACAAACAAACAAAACCCTTAGACATTTTGCAAGGCAGATGATGCCAGCGGGAATCCTGAAAAAAACACCCATCTACCAAGGTTATCGCCTGCTGGTGCATGAAGCTCTTGTATGGTGTAGCACTATGAAGTAATTGCTCATCTGGAAATGGGTCTTGCACACTGCCTTTTTTTTCTTATCATGATTCTTGTATTTGTTAAGCACTTACTATATGCCAAGCACTGTTTTAAGTCCTGGGGTAGATGGAAGTAAATCACCTTTCACCCAATCCCTGTCCCTGTCCCGCATGCTGCTCACAGTCCAAGTAGGAGGAAGCACAAGCATTTAATCCCCATTTAACAGTTGATCAAACAGAGGCCCAGAGAAGTTAACTGACATATCCAAGGTCACTCTCCACAGGCAAAAGGCAGAGATGGGATTAGGACCCAGGTCATCTGTCTCCCAGGCCTGTGCTCTTTCCACTAGGTCATACTGCTCCTTTGCAGTATGCCTACTTGCCTACTTGCTTGCCTAAAAATTGCACAGTGTGCTCCAGGAGGAACTGGATCATCAGGGATGAGAGTGTGTGAATGTCACCGTGTGAGCCACTAGAACTTCAATCAATTTCTCGAACATATTTTCAGTCCTGAGGCTATTCTATCATTCCCATCTCCTTGACTTCCTCCCTCTGCTCTATCTCCCACCCCACCCCACAGCACTTGTGTATATATCTACATATTCATGGCTCAGTGGAAAGAGACTAGCCTTGGGAGTCAGAGGTCATGGGTTCAAATCCTAGCTCAGCCCCTTGTCAGCTCTGTGACTTTGGGCTGGTCACTTAACTTCTCTGGGCCTCAGTTACCTCATATGTAAAATGGGGATTAAGACTGTGAGCCCCCTGTGGGACAACCTGATCACCTTGTATCCTCCCCAGTGCTTAGAACAGTGCTTTGAACATGGAAAGCGCTTAACAAATGCCATTATTATTATTACTTTATTTATTTTATTAATGATGTATATATATATATATATATATCCATAATTCTATTTATTTAGATTGATGCCTGTTATTTGCTTTATTTTGTTGTCTATCTCCCCGCTACTAGACTGTGAGCCCATTGTTGGGTAGGGATTGTCTCTTTTTGCTGCTGAAATGGACTTTCCAAGCACTTAGTACAGTGCTGCACATAGTAAGTGCTCAATAAACACGAATGAATGAATGAATGAATGAATGAATGAATGAATGAATGAATGAATGAATGAATGAATTCCAGCATGAAGGATAGATTCTTCAAAATGTCTGGATTTGGTTATATGAATGAATGAATGAATGAATGAATGAATGAATGAATGAATGAATGAATGAATGAATGAATTCCAGCATGAAGGATAGATTCTTCAAAATGTCTGGATTTGGTTATATATCACTGTGTTCTAAATGTGCATGCTTAGAAATGCTTAAATTCAACTGGATTTATGAAGGCAATGAAGTCATGATCAATTCTGCAGTTATAACCATTATTACATAAAATTAAGAAGGTATTGTAATTAAGGTCCTCTTAGTTTTGATAATGCTGTCTTTTGTAGTCACCATATTGATTTTTCAGCACTCTGTGACCCTGCTCTCGTTTCAGAGACAGAACCTGGTTGTGTCACATTCATGATGGAGTAATTATATGTGGAATCAAAGTGACTTAACGATTAGAGGTGCATTCTTCTTTTCTGATCTGAAAAGACTCATGGATTTCTTCTATGCATAGGAAGGAAAACATTCATCCCATTTCTACCCTGCAAGGCATTTTATGATGTAACAGCCATCTGTAAAGAAAGCCAAAATGTACCAAAGTAACAGTTCCCAGAGAGCTTCAGCTGTCAGGTATCTTCAAGTGATTGTCCTGGCCTGGGATAAGCTCAGAAAAATATTTATGGTGGAAACCAGTCTTAATGCTGTCTGTTGAAATGACAAATTCATATTTTGGGAGCTCTGTCTAGTAGCAGTTCAGGACTGGCAAATGGCAGCTCACAGGTCAAATGTGACCCATTTAATTATTCTGGACCAATTAACATTGTGATATCACCCAGGGCTAGTGTTCTTGGGCATCCCCTTTGTCCCCTCTTCTCCCTCACCACCCACTGTGATCTACCTGCCACTCTTTGAAGTTCCCTGCCCTTTTCCCCCAACCTCATCTGTTAATCTTTTTTAATTGTTTTCTGGAACATCCCTTTGTCCCTTCCATCCCCAAAGCAAGCAAGATTGCTCCAGTCAATCAATTCATGGTAGTCATTGACCATTTACTGTGTGCAGAGCACAATATAAAGTGCTTGGGAAAGTACAACAGAGTTGGTAGATGCAATTTCTGTCCACAATCAGTTTACAATCTACACACCTGGCATTGCTTTTTAATTCATTTTTTGACATGTTTCACCACCGTGTTTCTTCTATAACTGCCAAAGTGTTGAGCCCCTCCCAGGTACCTTGCTGCAAAGGATGCTAATGTTAATTTTTTTTAAAAAAAAATTTCCATCATTTAAAAGGAAATGCAAAAGGGAATATAAAAAACTCTTCAAATGAGATTAATCAGGAATAATAATATTACTGAGAAAGAATATGAGCAGTAGTTTAAATACCATCTTGGGAATGTGCCAGGGAGATAAAGATACTTTTTAGCTGATAGAATATACTGGAGGAAAAAAGTTTCAAAGGATTTTTAATCTGTAAACCTAAAACTTTTCAAGATTTAAGAAAGAGAAGAATTCTAATGAGCTTACCATTTCTCCACTTCATAGATTTAAGGGTCATTTCACTCTTTAGCGATTCAACTGCCATAAAATCAACTTGGCTTCAACACATTTTTATCTCCCTTTCAGCTAATCTTTAGCTAATATTGACATTCCAATTGATAGGTGAATCAAGAGGCTAAAATGACAGTTTCCACTCTGCTCCCACAACACGCTTGGTTTAAATGTAAAGTTCAAGTATTAAAGGATTTTTGAGTCTCTTAAATTGAAAAAAGTAGAAAAGAGAAGAGAAAATATGTTTACTTCAAAAGGAAAAAATAAAACCTTTTGTAGTTTCAGCTTAATGCACAGGAATTTTGAAACATGGTATCTTAATCAATTTAGATACCAAACAGGAAACTTCAATCAATAAACTCCTCATTCTACCAGTCTAATAGAATCATGGAACCATCAGAAAATATGCCAACATTTTCTTTTTCCCAAATAATAACTCCGATATTGTTTCTTTACTACAAGAGAAGATTCAAAATCATGCTTTTCCCATGAATGTAGGATTAAAAAAAACACACAAATTGAGGTACTACAGAAAAACATGAAACAGGCGTCTCAGACATTGGGTGCCCATAACATGCTATTTCCTGCAGCTGTATTGCCTGGTGGAAAGAGGACAAGCCATTAGGTTTATGGGAGCCATAAAACCTGGCTTTTCTAATCCCAATTTTGCCAATTATTTGCCCTCCCTAACACAGTGGACAATTAACTTCTCTGTCCCTCAATTTACTCATTTGCAAAATGGGAACTCAGTACCAGTTCTTCCTCTGACTTAAACTGTAAATCCCATGTCAACATGGACTGAGTCCAATATGATTATCTAGTACCTACCCCAGTATTTAGTACAAAGCTCGGCACACAGTAAATGTTCGTACCACTATTGTTATATCTATTTTTATTATTCCTATTATTATTGTTCTATAGTCTCTGTGTTTTGACAGGCAAAGCATTAAATTCTGATGAAGCTTTTGCCTGAAGAATGTGAAATCTGGGCTGTTTAGCAGTATTTTCTCAAATGAGAACCTAATTTAGCCACCATGTATTTTAGACTACTGAAGGAAGAGAGGAGATTAAGAACTCCCTCCAGAGTCTAGTTAGTTCTGTGGAGGCCCAGATGACCATGGCTGAACCCAAATCCCAAACAAGATCATCATGAAAATTAGGATTTAATTTGAATGACAGACTGGAAAAGTTCACAACAGAAAATATCAAAGTCAAGATTTGCAAGCAAAATGTAAATCTATTGAGGTTCAAGACTTCCAGCCCAAAGTCATGATTTGATTTGACAGAAACCAGATACCATGCTTTGGCCATGTGGTCTGCATGAAAGTTTTGATTGGGGAAAAGGGTATCATCTGATATATCCTCCAGATCCAGTTAATGACAAAATTAAGTCAATCTAGCTTTCTATTTATCTCTGGTATGTCTTAAGTAGAGGGAATACTAAAAATGATTGAGGTAATTGCTAAAGTTCTCTCTCAGAATTGCATCTGGAGAGTTTCCAGTACTCTACTAGTCTCATCTATGGGAGGGAGAATCAAGCAGAGGCATACCCATACCATTCCTACCTTGGGCGGTGGCTAGCAAAATGGAAGGCAACCTGCTACAAGTCAAAATTCACCTGTGCTAGGCAGCAGTGGCATGGGAGAGAGCTGCAGTGGGAGACGCAAATTTACTGTGTGGAAAAAGGAAAAAGATAAATCAATTCCATATTTTTTACCAAGAAAACTCTACGGATACACTACCAGAATGACAGCAGATGGAGGTGGGGCATTCTGGGAGAGATGTGTCCATGGAGTCATTATGTATCGGAAATGACTCGATAGTATAAAACAAGACAAATTATTAAATAATAATAATAATGATGGCATTTGTTAAGCGCTTACTATGTGCCAATCACTGTTCTATGCTTCCTATGTACCAGGAGCACATGCTAAGTGCTGGGGTAGATACAGGATAAACAGATCAGACATAATCCCTGTCCCACAAGGTGTTTCCAGTCTAAGGGGAAAGGAGAACTGATATTTTATCCTTATTTTACAGATATGGAAAATAAGGCACAAAGAAGTTAAGTGACTTGCCCAAGGTCACACAATAGGCAAGTGGCACAGGTGGGATTGAAACCCAGATTCTTTGATTCTCAAGCCCATGTTTTTTCCACTAGGCCACACTATGTTGTCACAGTATCATTTGTTCTGGTCGAGTCTCAGAGAAGGCACACAGGAGCATGTACCATAGTTATCAGAAAGTTCCAACTGTCTAACTCCAGGCCCCCACCTCACTGCCCTCAGGAAACTTGGCCCTAAGGGGTTATACCTTTCCTGCTATTGGCAAAGAGACCAGTCATGTCCCAGGATGTTCCGAATGATTCTGAGAGAGGTGGAGTTTGTCCTTCAACCAGTCCTATGACCATTTTGCCTAGCAGTCACCACCTCGTGATCTACTTGATCTTGGATCAAAGATCACACTTATGCATAACCATCCATCTGGTCACAGTGACAAGCTATCTTCAATCCTGAGTGCCACCCCCCTGCTGCGCAGTGTCTTTACTGTGCCTAACTGTAAGTATATCCACTCTGGGCACCAGCCAAATTTTCAATTAGTGATATAGTGGGCATAAATTCATGCACAAGGCAAACTCACTTGTTTTGTGATAGAGAATTAGCATGACCTAATGGATAGAGCACAGGTCATACAGTTAGAAGGACCTGGGTTTAATCCCAGTTCAGCCACTTGTCTGCTGTGTGACCTTGGACAAGTCACTTAACTTTTCTGTGCCTCAACTACCTCATCTGTAAAATGGGGATTAAGATTGTGAGCCCCATGTGGGACATGGACTGTGTCCAACCTGACTACTTTGTATATACCCCAGCAGTTAGAACAGTGCCTGGCACCTAGTAAATACTTAACAAATATCTTTAAAAAGCAACCAAAAAAGCTACTTTGAAATCCCCACCTTAACTTGGTCAAAGACCATGCTGGTTCTCTGGAGGCCCTCAGGATGCTCATAGAATTTCACGGGAGCAGTGTGTTTGGGAGCAAGTGCTTTAACGCCAAATGAACAATTCTGGTTCTGGCAAAGGGGATCGAAGAAAACTATAGGATTTATTTCTCTCCGCCCAAGCAATTTTGTTCAAATAGAGAGGATTAGATTAATAAATGAATACAGGGCAAACTGAACAAAAGGAGCATCAAACAGAAAAGAGGGTCACAGTTACCCAATACAAAAGAACAGCAAAATAAAATGCAGTAAAACTGAGCAAAAATAAACCTAATTACCAATAAAAACCCAAAATAATAACAAACATAAGACATTGAATGAACAGTGAGCAAAACAGAAAAAAATCACTAAAGCACTTACCTTGACCTCTCCTACCTTATCCTCTGATTTCTTAGTACAATCCATTCCACACATTTTGCTAATGCCAGCCTGCACACTTCACCTCGATCTCTTCTATCCTGGAACCAATTCCTCGCCCACATCTTGCCTTTGGCCTGGAACCTCTTCATAACGAACGGACTCTCCCCATCTTCAAAGCCTTATTAAAAATACATCTCCTCCAAGAGGGTTTCCCCAAATAGGCCTTCATTTTCTCTTCCCCCACTCCCTTCTGCAACACCCTTGCACTAGAATTTGCACCCTTCATTTACCCCTTTCTTAGCCTCATATCACTTATATACATATCTGTAATTTCATTTATTTATATTAATGTCTGTCTCCCGCTCTAGACTGTAAGTTCATTGTGGCCATAGGCAATATGTCTACCAGAGAAGCAGCATGGGCTAGTGGAAAGAGCATAGGCCAGAGAGTCACATAACCTGGGTTCTAATATGGGCTCCACTACTTATTTTCTATGTGACCCTGGGCACGTCACTTCACTTCTCTGTAACACAGTTCTCTCATCTGTAAACTGGGGATTAATACAGTCAATTTAGGAATGGATCAGGGACCATATCAAACCTAATAAGCTTCCATCTACACCAGTGTTTTGTACAGTGGCTGGCACATACTAAGCACTTAACAAATACCATTAAAAAAAAAACAATTTTACATTGTACTCGCCCAAGTCCTTAATACAGTGCTCTACAAATGGTAAATGCTTAACCTTGATGGTTGTGTGACCTGAGGCAAGTCACTTCACTTCTCTGTGCCTCAGTTATCTCATCTGTAAAATGGCGATTAAGATTGTGAGCCCCATGGGGGATGGTGCTGGCACATACTAAGCACTTAACAAATACCATTTAAAAAAAAAAGGATTTTACATTGTACTCGCCCAAGTCCTTAGTATAGTGCTCTGCAAATGGTAAATGCTCAACCTTGATGCTTGTGTGACCTGAAGCAAGTCACTTCACTTCTCTGTGCCTCAGTTACCTCATGTGCTAAATGGGGATTAAGACTGTGAGCCCCATGTGGGATGGTGACTGTGTCCAACATGATTACCTTGTATTTACCAGTGCTCACTACTACTACTACTAAGAATAATAATAATTATGGAATTTATAAAGTACTTACTATATGCCAGGCACTGTATTAATCACTGGGCTGGATACAAGCAAATTCAGTTGGACACAGTCCCTGTCCTGCATGGGGATCACAGTCTTAATCCCCATTTTACAAATGAGGTAACTGGGGCACTGTGAAGCCAAGTGCCTTGTCCAAGGCCACACAGCAAACAAGTAGCAGAGCTAGGATTAGAACCCATGACCTTCTCATTCCCAGGCACGAGCCCTATCCTCTATGCCATGCTGCTAAGAACAGTGCTTGTCACATAGTAAGTCCTAAACATATACATTATTTGTAGTATTATATACAATTGATTGAAAAAATCAAAAAAAGGAATATCAGATGCCAGAAGATCTAATTGGTAGAGGCCCCTCAGGTTGCAAGATACTCTCAGAGCTCTGATCATGCTTATACTTGCCAAAGACTCCTGCAGGGAGGGAAGGGGTTTCTCAGGGCTGCACAGTGTCACCTCAGTCAAGCAGCAGGAACGCCCAGTAGATCAGCCCTGAGTTGGTGACATGTCCTTCCTTTACCCTTCTGATAAAAGAAATTTGATATGGGGATGGTTAGTATAACACACCACTGGTTCAGATCCAGTAGCATTTGCAAGGCACTTCACAAGGCAGAACATGACCGGCATTGTCCTTTCTCAGCCATGATACTTTTCTTCCACAAATGTCAAATCCCCTGAGGCGTAAACAATGGTTCTTCCTTGATGACCTATGACTGTGGATAAGATCTTCTCACAGGGAGCCAACTTCTGGACAAAGGACTTCTCCTGAATGGGCTGGGCCCAGCTGGTCTTTCTGTAGGGCATCCTTGAGGTCACAGGAAGCTTGACTCTGTCCTAGTGTCTTTTCCATCCTACATGATTTTTGCAGGAGCCAGTACAGGGGGCCACTAGTCCTGCTTAGTCTCCTATGAAACCTCTGCATGTCCAGAAAACCTGACCTCATTTTCTGAAGTGGGGGTAGGGGAAGGGTCTGAAAGCTAGCCATTCTTTGCTAATCAGGAGAGAACCCTCCATGTTCCAGGCAGATACCTAAAAACCAAAATTGTGAATGTCCCAGTTGAGAAGCAGCACTGTTTAGTGGATAATGCTCGGGGCTAGAGTCAGAAGGACCAGGGTTCTCATCTGCCACTTGTCATCTATGTGACCATGGGCAAGTCACCTCACTTCTCTGTGCCTAAATTACCTCATCTGTAAAATGGGGATTAATGCTGTGAGCCAGATGCAAGATAGGGACCGTATCGAAACTGATATTCTTGCATTTAGCCCTGTGCTTAGTATAGTGTCTTCTCACTCTAGGCTTCAAGGGTCTCCATCACCTTGCCCCCTCCTACCTCTCCTCCCTTCTTCTTTCCACTGCCCACCCTGCATGCTCCGCTCCTCTGCTGCCCACCTCCTCACTGTCCCCCGTTCTCACCTATCCCACCATCAATCCCTGGGCCATGTCCTCCCGCGGTCCTTGAATGCCCTCCCTCCTCACCTCCGCCAAACTCATTCTCTTCCCCTCTTCAAAACCCTACTTACAGTTCACCTCCTCCAAGAGACCTTCCCAGACTGAGCTCCCCTTCTCTCTCTACTCCCTCTACTGCCCCCCTTCACCTCTCTGCAGCTAAACCCTCTTTTTCCCCCCATTTCCCTCTGCTCCTCCCCCCTCCCTTCCCATCCCCTCAGCACTGTACTCGTCTGCTCAACTGTATACATTTTCATTACCCTATTTATTTTGTTAATGAAATGTATATCGCCTTAATTCTATTTATTTGCTATTGTTTTAATGAGATGTTCATCCTCTAGATTCTATTTATTGCTATTGTTCTTGTCTGTCCATCTCCCCCAGTTAGACTGTAAGCCCGTCCAAGGGCAGGAACTGTTACCAATTTGTACATTCCAAGCGATTAGTACAGTGTTCTGCACATAGTAAGCACTCAATAAATACTATTGAATGAATGAATGAATGAATGAATGAATGAACAAATAGTAAGTGCTTAACAAATACTATTTAAAAAAAAAAGATTTACTGGGACTTACTGTAAATCCTTCTTTTAGAATTGGTTCCATCAGGCTTTCCAAAACTTCTAAGTTTTCCTCCCATTGTTTCGTCTCTATCATACTGTCATTCAAATATAAGATGACACAGTTATGATAGGGAAAATCCACCAAGACACTTTTTATGCAGGTCTGTGGAATATGGCTGGAGAATTTCAGATCCCTGTGGAAAATCAGGTCTTGGAGTATCATTGACCTTCAGATGTGGAGAACTTATCCTAGTGGGTAGAGACTGATTTCACAAAACCCAACACCAGTGTCCCTGAAGGAATATCCCCATGCCTCTGTGGTAATGCTGGCTAGCCCTTCCATTTGAGGGACAAAAATGGGAGCAGAGGACTGAGTCATTCAGTTGAGTCTGTGATGAACAATTGTCAGTTGTGAGCTCTGACATCCCTTCTCTACCAGCCACCTCTACCAGCCACCAACAGCTATTGGGCTGGCGTAATAATAATGATGATATGTGTTAAGTGCTTACTGTGTGCCAGGCAATGATCCCAGCCTCAACTCTTCCTTGACCAATAGTGACTTATGGTGGCCCAAAAGGGAGAGATGGACTCACATGAATATAGAGCTATCTGGGATGGAAAGTCAGGCAGTACTCCATGATATGGGTCCATGCCTCCACAACTGTGATTTGAACGTGCAAAGATACCTTGATATGTGGGGCAGAGTGCTCTCATTTCCACTTCCCTTTCACTGCCTACATCTAAACTTTCTAAATTAGACCTTCAATATCACAGATGGCATGAACACTGGAGACTAAAATTACCCCATCTATGGTGTTCATCCTCAGCTAAAGCTGGAAATTCTCCCAATCCATTATCTGTGTTCCATTGTTTGAGCAGTTAGTCTATTTTTTTAATCCATCTGAAAGATCATTTTTTCCTGGCCCAAAATTTTTAAATGAATGCTACCCACACAGGCACGTCTTGTTATTATTGAGACCTGGGCAGGATTGTTTCTCAATTATCCTCTTGCATCACCTCATTCTGTCCTGAAGAGATTTCCCTTTGCTCTACCCAGTTAATCAATCAATCAATTAATCCCTCACTAGACACTAAGCTTGCCACAGGAAGGGAACGTTTCTACCAATGTTATATTGTACACTCGCAGGGGCTTAGTACTGAGAAATAGCAGGGCCTAATGGACAGAGCACAGGCCTAAGAGTGAGAGGACCTGTGTTCTAATCCCAGCTCTGCCTCATGTCTGAGGTGTGATCTTGGACAAATCACTTAACAACTCTGGGCCTCAGTTACCTCATTTTTAAAATGGGGATTAAGACTGTGAGCCCTGTGTGGGACAAGGACCATGTCCAATCCTATTATTTTGTAACTACCCCATTGCTTAGAACAGTGGCTGGCACATAATAAGCACTTGAATACCACAATTATCTTTATTATTATTACAGTGCTCTGCACACAGCAAGTGCTCAAAAAATGATTTATTGATGATTGATAGATCATATTTATTGAGCACTTACTGTGTGCAGAGCACTGTATTAAGCACTTGGCAAAATACAAACAACAGTTTCCTACCCAGAAGGAGCTGACAGTTCCTTTCGGCCCAACAATGGTGATAGATAGGGTGACCATTGATAGCTTTACCATATACCAGACAAAGAAGCATACTTTTGTGGAAGTATGCAGAATTCATGTGATCCTACAGCATTTCTCTGAGGGAGCCCTGAGGTCCCTCTGCCCCAATCCCTCAACTCCCGGCAGTTTCCCCGAAGTTGTTCCTAGGTCATTGTGAAGTCTCTCCTGCACTATCCATGTTGGGAAACTCAGTGGTGAAGATGTGGCAGAGGGAGACTTGTCGATGAAATCATAAAGGACAGAAAATCATTTAGTTCTGATGGCAGACCTACTTAAAATCAGACAGCACCCACTCTACTTGATAGATAGCCTCAGATGGAAGATAGGACAGTTCCTTGTCCTTGAGGAGATTACAGCTCAGTGACTTCATATAATTACAGCTTCAAAATGTGTTTTCAAAATTGCTAAGCTTGTAAAATTTCAATTCATATATAAAAGATACACTGCCCACAGCATGCTTACCAGTGGCTCCTCCTTCCTGGTACTCTCATTATTAGCTTACTTGACTGTGCTTTCAGCAAATAAATTCAATATCCCCAAATAACAAATGCCCATGAAAATGAAACAGAGGAAGAAAGGAGGAACAAAAAGCACTAACAAAGTTTACTCAATATCTGAGTAGATCTATTGCTTGATTTTTCAGCCAGGATACCCTGATATTTTGGGGTCTATATAAGTTGATACATGATCATACATAGAGCAGGAACAAAGTCATTAGACCACTCCTCTTGTACTGCTGACCGTTTTATTCTTTATTTTTAAAATATAGATTCACTAAGCACAGGTAAACAGTATCGCTATTGTTTATTGGTTTTGCTCCCGACTCATTTCCAATGTTATCTGGTAGATCTTATTGCTGTCAGCATGATGTAATGAAATTATGGAAAGCACCATTGCCTAGCAGATAGAGCACAGGCCTGGGAGTCAGAAAGACCTGGGTTCTAATCCGAGCTCTGATACTTGTCTTTTGTGTGACCTTGGGCAAGTCATTTCAGTTTTCTGTACCTCAGTTATAACTAACTCATCTGTAAAATGAGGATTAAGCTGGGGAGCCCAATGTAGGACAGACTGTGTCCAATCCAATTAATTTGTATCCATCCCTGTGCTTAATACAGTGCCTGGAATATAGTAAGCACCTAACAAATACCACAATTATTATTATTATTGTTAAAATGAAAAAGGTGGCAGTGTGTAACTGCAAGATTTGCTTTAACACCACACAAGCTTGCCATAATTCCTTCTTTCCCTAACTTTAAATATATGACTAGTGGACTACTTGATAGTAGTTACCAAACCATACTGCCTGCCAAATGAGTTCAGAGAATTCCTGATTAAATATAAGATTGGGAGGTGAGAGTTTGTGGAGCTGGGCATTAAGGCTGTTAGTCTTTATTTCTCACTGATTTTCACATTACTGAATGAGACCTTGAATTTGTATAACATATTTGGTCTTCCCTAGTGCTTTCATACTACTATCTCCTTATGCTCTCACAATATATCTGTGAGGGGTGGAGAGGCAGGAATTATCTCCAATTCATTATGCACCTATTCACTTTTTGCATTGTGTCACATCGACAGAGTTAAGAGATTGCCAACTGTTCTTTGCTGCACAAACCACTAACAAAATTATCAATTCCTTCCTAGAGGTTCTTAGACTCAGAGTTTTCATTTCTAGCCTAGATCTCACCCATAATTTATGACTGGAGACCCTGTCATCATTATTATCTCTTTTTTATAAATGGGAAAACTGAGGCAACAGAAGTTAAGTAGAAGAAGTAATTACAATGTCATTTACTGAACATCTGAGCACACACAATTTGCTAAGCACATAGGAATGCACAAAAGAAGATGGACACACAAAGTTTACAATGGGAAAGTCAGATATATAAAATTATTGATGAATAATGGGCACAGTAGTAAGAACTAAGATCAAACAGGCAGAACAAATATGACAGGGTGAAAAAAAGAATAAAATTGTGTGTGTGTATATATATATAGTGGATGGTTATACATATGTAAATTTTCAGGTTGGCTTTGCAATTATTGGTATCAGCTATTTGTTTGAGGTCACCCAGCAATGCATGAGACAGAATTGGGGCTACAACCTTGATCCTCTTTCATTCATTCATTTAATCATATTTGTTGAGTGCTTACTGTGGGTAAAGCACTGTACTAAGTACTTTATGTATATATGTATGTATATATATCTTCCTTCTTGACACATGCCTTATCCATGTTATAACATGTTAGCACAATGCTTAGCTTTCCATCATCAGTCTCTCCCTCCACAGAAATGGTTAATATTCTGGGTGTAAAAAAGTCACGCTTGCCGAAAGAGATTGCCTTAGCTTAATGGGTCAACAAAATAGTAACAGCTAAAGGCAAAATTGCTTGCTATTATGTTACCTTCCTACACTTGGAAGCTGTTGGTAGGGCCTAGTTGTGATTTTGTTCAGGCTCTCAACGGAAGCAGAGTTGAGGTCAAGGGGCTGAAAAGAAAGAAGAAACCTACCTGAGAACAACAATCAATCTACGTGAAGTCCTTTAAATTCAGGAAAAGGGCCTCTGTTTTTTTTCTCACTCTCCCTGCCTTGTTCTGCGTGTTCCACTAATAGTCTTGTGGAAGGAGCAAACCTGTACTTTTTGTGAGTTACCCCTCCCTATCTTACATCGCTGATCTCCAACTAAACCCAGCTCGCACATTTTTCTGCTTTAGCACCAATGTACTCTGTATCTCTATTGCATTTACCTCCTAGCCAGCCACTTGCCCACATCCTCCCTGTGACTCTCTCCCCCTTCACAGCCAACAGACCACAACTGTCCCCACCCTTAAAGCCTTATTAAAATCACATCTCCTCCAAAGGACACCTCATTTGCCTACTCCATCTCCTTTCTGTGTTGCCTATGCACTTGGATATTTAACCATTAAATATTTGATATTCATCCCAACCTCAGCCCACAGCACTTAATGTATATATCCTTATACTCTTCCATTTCCCCTGTCTTTCATTTACTTCACAATCTCCCCTCTAGACTATAAACAAACTGTGGGCAGGGATCACGGCATAGTGAATAGGGGCACAGGACTAGAACTGAGAAGGTCATGGGTTCCAATACTGCCTACACCACTTGTCTGCTGTGTGACCTTGGGCAAATTATTTAACTTCTTTATGCCTCAGTTACCTCATCTGTAAAATGAGGATTGAGACTGTGAGGCCCACATGAGACAAGGGACTATATCCAACCTGAGTTGGATATCCACTCCAGCACTTAGTACAGTGTCTGGCACATACTAAGCACTTAACAAAAACCTTCATTATTATTATTACCAAGTCTGTTTATTGTAGTGTCCCAAGTGCTTAGTAAATTGCTCTGCAACAGTCAACACTAATGTCATTGATTGATTGAATAATTGATTTTTTTTTCTATTTCAGGAACTTTGTATTGATATGAGTTTGTGCTTGAGTAGTGGCAGTGTAATTTACTGGGTTCTTAAACATTATGTTAATCCCTGGGGTCAATACAAAATAATCACTCAGACACATTTTGCCCTACTGGGGCTCACATTCTAAGGGAAGACAGATGCATAGAATGATAAGAGTGAATGACTAATAGCAACAAATTATCCGGAGAGGTTAAAATCATAGATCAGGTCAGTGGTATATATTTTCAACTGTATATACTTTCGTTACCCTATTTATTTTGTTAATGAATTGTACATCGCCTTGATTCTATTTAGTTGCCATTGTTTTTACGAGATGTTCTTCCCCTTGACGCTGTTTAGTGCCATTGTTCTTGTCTGTCCGTCTCCCCCGATTAGACTGTAAGCCCGTCAAACGGCAGGGACTGTCTCTATCTGTTGCCTACTTGTTCATCCCAAGCGCTTAGTACAGTGCTCTGCACATAGTAAGCGCTCAATAAATACTATTGAATGAATGGTAAAGTTGGAATTAGTTTCCATCCAGATCTCCTGACACCCAGCCCAATTCTCATTACAGTAAGCCATACTGCCTCCCAAAATAAATACCCTAATTCTTTTGGAAGCTTTTCCTGGGATATGACACATTCAAGACCCATTCCAGACTAACAGCACAAAGACTCAAGGATGCTGCAAATTTTTAAATTGTGCAGCAGCGTAAGAACATTGTTTCAGCCGGACAGTCTGAAAAATAGGAGATGTTGTCTTTTATGCACTAATTTTCAGGAACTATATAAATCACCAAAATACGTTTGTTAATTACACTAATTGCATGGAATCATAGAAAACAATCATCTAATTCATTCCTTTGTCTGTGAATAGCCTTGCACTGAAGCTATCACAAAGAGACAGTTATCTAATCTTTTCTCAAGATTCTCAAGAATCTCAGTGAAGGAAACTACACCGCCAGCAAAAACACATTCCATTTTATTACAAAGGTAATAATAATAATGAGGTGAATTCTTCTATCAGGTACCATTCAGTGAGATGAAATCTTCTCTCTGGTACCATTATTAACAATTCCGATCATTAAGATGAAAACTATAACTGAATTATTGGGCTGTGGCATCACACTATCAAACAAAGCACTAATCTACTAGACAAAGAGAATCAGAAAACTGAGCCAAGAAATCCAGTGCATAATTAACAGCCTAATGAATGTGGTTTCAGATAAACATTGTGAATGCTTAAGATCATGCTTAAATACTATGAAGGTGTGTGCTTTGTAGAGGGTGTTATTCATCTACTTTGTAGTTGTGTGATTTCCTATCAAAACTGCTAGATAAATGTTATTTTACTTTGCCTGCCTGCTACATTTAGTTTCAAATAAAAAGATAGAGCCCACCTAACAAATCATGGAAAAAAAGTGATTAAAAGCCCACCTTAGATAAAATCAGTCACCTTCAGTCTTTAAGGTTCCAATAATTAACAGAACACAGCTAAAAACATATCTAATTCAAACAGCTTTATCCTTTTTGTTAACAGTAACTCTATATCCCGACTGGATTATTGTGTCAGCCTTCTCTCTGATCTCCCTTCCTCCTGTCTCTCCCTGCTCCAATCTATTCTTCATTCCGCTGCCCGGATTATCTTTCTACAGAAACACTCTGGGCATGTCACTCCCCTCCTCAAAAACCTCCAGTGGTTGCCTATGAAAAACCGCACGAAACAAATGCTCCTCACTCTTGGCTTCAAAGCTCTCCATCCCCTTGCCCCTTCCTACCTCACCTCCCTTCTTTCTTTCTACTGCCCACACCGGACACTCCGCTCCTCTGCCTCCCAACACCTCACGGTGTCTCGTTCTCGCCTGTTCCGCCGTCGACTCCTGGCCCACATCCTACCACTGACCTGGAAAGCCCTCCCTCCTCAAATCTGCCAAACTAATTCTCTTCCCCTCTTCAAAGCCCTACTGAGAGCTCACCTCCTCCAAGAGGCTTTCCAAGACTGACCCCTCCCCATTCCCCCTCCCACTGCTCTTCCCCCTTCCCCTCCCCACAGCACTTGTTCATATTTGTATATACTATTTATTACTCTATTTTATTAATGATGTGTATCTATCTATGATTCTATTTATCTTGATGATACTGATGACAGACTACTTGCTCTGTTTTGTTTTGCTGTGTCTCCCCTGTTTAGAATGTGAGCCCGTTGTTGGGCAGGGATTGTCAATCTGTTGCCAAACTGTACATTCCAAGTGCTGGTACAGTGCTCTGCACATAGTAATCGCTCAATAAATATGATTGAATGAATGAATGAATATATCAAATGTGGCTTTTCAATGGCTGGAGGTTGCTGTCTAGTTGGATTAGATATGGGAAATTTAAGCCATTGGAATTTGCCTAAAATTGGACTCTAGATGTGTAATGTTAAGACTTGTAGCCACTGTAGGCAATAAAATATTTTACAATCCTTATAGACAGTCAACCCAAAAGAAGTCATGTCTTGGGTATGTCAAACTCTTTGTGCCAATCACTTTCGAATAACAAACTCTTAGACTTCCAGCAGCTGAACAGAAGCTATATTGACAGAGCCCCCTTCAATTCATTCAAATGCAGTGCATTAGTTAACACCTTTAGGACAACTGGTTGAAACTGACCAGCAGGCTTAGAGCCACCAAAAAGTGAAATCAAATAAATCATGTTGTCCAGAGGAAGAAGGAAGAACCATGAAGCTTAGGGTTAACTTTAAATATCAAAAGAAAAGTGCAAAATGCAACTGGTGTAGAAGGTTCTGGGACCTTGTTAGTGACTTCTGTACTCACTGGAGAGCTAGATGAACAGAATAGAGAAGCAATGTGGCCTAGTGGGAAGAGTAAGGGCCTGAAAGTCAGAGGACCTGGGCTCTAAACCTGGTTTTGCTATTTGCCTGCTGTGTTACCTTGGGCTTAACTTCCACGTGCCTCTATTCCCTCATCTACAAAATGGGGATTCAAAACCTATTCTACCTCCGACTTAACTCTGTGAGCCCCATGCGGGACCTGATGATCTTGTATCTCCCCAGGGTTTAGTATCTTGTCTTGTTTTATGCCGTTGAGTTGTGTCTATGATGTCACTATGGGTTGGAAACATCTCTCCCAGAATGACCCATTCTCCATCTGCTATCGTTCTGGGAGTATACCCATAGAGTTTTCTTGGTAAAAATATGGAAGTGGTTAACCATTGCCTCCTCCGTGCAGTAAACTCTAGTCTTCACCCTTGAGTCTCTCCCATGCCATTGCTGACCAGCATGAGTGAGTTTTGACTTGTAGCAGATTGCTTTCCACTTACTAGCCACTGGCCAAGCTAGGAATGGAATGGATATGCCTCTGCTTGACTCTCCCTCCCATAGTCAAAACTGTTAGAGAAGCAGCATGGCTCAGTGGAAAGAGCATGGGCTTTGGAGTCAGGGCTCATGAGTTCGAATCCCAGCTCTGCCACTTGTCCGCTGTGTGACTGTGGGCAAGTCACTTAACTTCTCTGTGCCTCAGTTCCCTCATCTGTAAAATGGGGATTAAGACTGTGAGCCCCACGTGGGACCACCTGATTCCCCTATGTCTTCCCCAGAGCTTAGAACAGTGCTCGGCACATAGTAAGCACTTAACAAATACCAACATTATTATTATTATTAGAGTACTGGAAATTCTTCAGGTCCAACCCTGAGAGGGGAAGTGCTTAGTAGAGTGGCTCAGTGGAAAGAGTCTGGGCTGGGAGTCAGAGGTCATGGGTTCAAATCCCAGCTCTGCCACTTGTCAGCTGTGTGACTGTGGGCAAGGCACTTAACTACTCTGGGCCTCAGTTCCCTCATCTGTAAAATGGGGATTAACTGTGAGCCTCATGTGGGACAACCTGATTACCCTGTATCTACCCCAGGACTTAGAACAGTGCTTTGCACATAGGAAGTGCTTAACAAATACCAACATTAGTAGTAGTAGTAGTACAGTGCATGGCATATAGTAAATGCTTAACAAAAAACATAATTTAACCACAATTATAAAAATACACAAAAGACAAGAGAGGAAAGGAGAGAAGAAACTGCACTGGCTCATCTAGGCCTGGAACACTTCCTTTTTGTCACTGGTTCCAACTCACTGGTCATCTCCCAATCTAAACCTCTCTTTCCAGTGTTTCTTCCATAAGGGTATTTATCTTGGCAAATGCCTCCCACTCCCCTACCTCTCCCTTCTCTTCTATTTCTACTTAGAGTGAGCACTGCTCAGAAACCAATATACAAATAATAGTCCCTTTATTCCCACCCTTCAGCCTGATCATAGTGAATCTTGAATCCCGCTGTTGGAATCAGTTCTTCATTCTTCTGACTTAAGTGGCATTCGGTATCCTGTGTGGAATTTACACAAGAGTCTGTAAAAATCAGTTTTGATTTCTTTTGTGGATATTAAAGATCCTGTGTTTCCATTTGAAAGATGAGAGGCTCATTTGGGCCCTTTGGAAAAGTGTGATGGTCTACTTGTAACTGGCACAAAATGGAGAACTGAGGTTATTCCCATATATTATGTGATCCCTAAACAAATCAACATTAATTTTCTTTACTGGATTAGTTCTAAATGTTCTATCTCCCCTTTGCACCTTCCTGTGTATATGTTGTATATTCCCCTGAAACTATAATAGGTATATCAAATGTAATTTCACAAAGAAATTTGGAGAGTCTAATATTGGCTTACCAAATGATTTTGAGAATTCTCAATTGCTCTCTTGACTTTAATTATATCCTACAAGAAAAGCTTTTGAGAGTAGTACTGCAGGGCAGGGAGAATTTTTAAAAACCATGTAACATGGAACATGGTGCTGTCTTTAAACACAAAAACTCACAGGTCAAGAACCTTAACCTTAGGCCACCATTTCACATTATGGCATGACCAGGGTACTACTCAAGGTTCTGTGAAGGTGCTGGTTAATAAGATAGAATGTCCTTTAACAAGGCAGGTGCCATGGGTGGATGCCTTGAGGATCTACCTGATTCACCCTAGGATGGTGGATGCTATCTTGGAACACTACTTCTTTCCATCTCCACTTACCAAAACAGATCCGGTCAGCCAATCAGTTATTCAGTCATTTGTATTTATTGAGGGCTTACTGTATATGGAGCCCCATAAGAACTGCTTGGGAGATTAAAATATGACAATATAACAGACACATTCCCTGCCACAAACAGCATAGTCTAGAGACAGACATCAATATAAATGAATAAAATACAGATATGTACATAAGTGCTGTGGGTCTGGGAGAGGGGGATTAATAAAGGGAGCAAGTTTGCTGCAGCTTCTTGGTGTCTAGCCCGGCTTAGTGTCATCAGAAAACTAGGTTATGTCTTGGGACAGGATCTTCCCCAGTCTGCACTTATATTCCCAGAGTCTCAGTCAAAGCTGGACTAGCCCTGAAAATCCATGACCCCTCTCCTTATCGAGCAGTGTATTATTTCCCCTTCCTTCAGATCATCTCTACTTGGATGTCACACTGACACCTCAAATTTAGCATGTTGACAGTGTGGACCACCTCCTTCTCCTAAAAACTTTAACCAGCCTTGGCTTCATTGACCCTGTCCTCTCTTGGTTCTCCTCTTATCTCTCTGATTGCTCCTTCTCAGTTTCATTTGCAGGTTCCTCCTCTGCCTTTTCGCCCTCTAACAATGGAGAAGGGGGGCATCGAAGCTCAGAATGGTATTCCCTTCTGTTCTCCACCTACACCCCATTCCCTTGAAGAATTAATTCGTTATCATGTCTCCAGTTACCATTTCTATCCAGATGATTCCTAAATTTACATCTCCAATTATGACCACTCTCCTTTTTTGCAGTCTTGCATTTCCTCCTCCTTTCAGGACATCTCTGTCTAAAATATTCTGCCAACACCTCAAACTAAACGTGTCCAAAGCAGAACTCCTTATCGTCCCTCTGATACCTTGTCCTCTTCCTGTCTTTCCCATTACTATAGAGAATAGGACTATCCTCTCTATCTCGCAACACTAATCTTGGCATTGTCCTCAACTAATCTCCCTCATACAACCCACATAGTCAATCTGTCAGTTCTGTCTTCACAACACTGGAAAAATTATCCCTTTCCTCTCCCCCAAAACTGCTGCCACAGTCATTGAGCACCTTTGTTATCCCACCTTGAAAACTGTACCTGCCTCCTCACTGACTTTACTGACCTCCTTGCCTCCTGTCTCTCCCCACTCCAGTCCATACTTCACTTTGCTGTCCATAACATTTTTCTAAAAAATTTAGTCCATGTTTATCCACTCAAGAACCTCCAGTGATAATCCATCTACCTCTGCATCAAACAGAAATTATTTACAATCAGCCTTAATGCACTCAATCAGCTTGTCTTACCAGCCAGCTTATTCACCTTGCTCCCCTAGCACCAGCTTGCTTATTGTACCCTGATCTTGTTTATCTAACTACCAACCCCTTTCCCACATCCTCCCTCTAGCCTGGAACTCCTTCCCATCTGGATACACCAGACTACCACTCTCCCCACCTTCAAAGTCTTATTAAGCTCACATCTCTTCTAAGGGGCTTTCTCTGATTAAGACTTCTTTTTCCTGACTCCATCTCCCTTATGCATCATTTATGCCCTTGGAGTGGAACTTCTGGGCATCTGATATTCACCCCAACCTCAGCCCCATAGCAATTATGCTCATATCTCCGTCCCACACCTCCAAACTGTAAGCTCACTGTGGACAATGAACATGTTTTCCAACTCTGTTGTACTGTACACTCCCAAGCACTTAGGACACTGCTCTACACACAGTATGTGCTCAGTAAATACCATGACGAATAGCAGTGCCACTTTCCAGATTATTTACTCTATGGTATTAAGGGCTTGATTGAACATAGCATCATATGCTTTAAGGGAACTCTATTTTTAGGGCATTATTCAGAGTGCTTTTGCATAGAACGCCTCCACAGATTTATATTTCAGTAACTGCCAAACTAAAGTTTGATATAACTGAAATTAACAGCCCTCCATGACCAAACTCAGGCCAGAATTAGTAAGATTAGGTCCTATTCAGACAATTTCTGAGATTCTGTCCTATACGACCCTCCCCCTATTCTCCTCACTTTTAGCATACCTTTATATTTCCAACTAGCTGATTTATCTAAAACCTTGCTGTGTGCCTGCCACACACCAAGTAAAAATCCAATACTGACAAGCCAGCACAGTGTAAATTATGCACAGTTCACTGTATCTGAGCTGCAAAGCACAACAGGCAGCCTAGCAATCATTCCATTCACTGGTCTTACTTGAAATTTCTGATGGAATATTGTTACAAGAGGCAAATTGAATTGTTTGTGCTACCCAAATAAAGTTTGAATTTTTAGGGGAAAACCTGCAACAATATAGATATATCTCCATCTATATAAGCTTAGAATGTGAAGAAGTGAAAAGAAAATTGAAGATTAATTTGGTGAGATTGCACTGAAAGAGGTAGTCCACTGCCTAATCTGAGGCAGAAAAAAAATTCTGTTTCAGTTATGCTATGGATTGTCCTGTTTACTATAGGCTGTAAGGCAAAGTGCGAGAGAATCTGTATTCACTTTGTTTCACAGAGTTAAGCCAATCACTAAAAATACTGTTAACTCTGGTTAAAGAACATACTGGGTGACATGGAAATGTGAATGAGAATTTGGAAAAAAAATTTAAAGCAGTTTTTCTAGGTTTTAGGATAACAGAATATAACATTAAGAGTTAGGAATGTTCTAGAGGCATCAGGAAATTGTACAGTAGAGAGCAGAGAAGGAAGGGAGTATGTCAATTGTAATTAAGAGAATGATAAAGCAAAGTTTATTGTGATTGATAAAACATGCACACACCTTGATTGTTTCCCAGGGAAGATCCACATAGCATGGTAGCATGAGTGAAATGGATACAAACTGTGAAGAAAAATACTTATTTAGACTCATGCAGAATGACTAAAGTCACCTCCAAAACAGTTTCAGAATGTCTTTCTCTACATCCTAATTTATACCACACTGGTTTAAGCACTTGTCATACCCTGTCTCAACCTCCGCATCTGCTCCCCACTGATTTCTCTGTCTCCAGTCTCTCCCCCTCTCTGGTTCATATTTCACTCTCCTGCTCATATCATTTTTCTAAAAAACTATTTTTGCACACACTCCTCCTTTCCTAAAGTACCTCCAAAGGTTACCCATCCATCTTTACAATAAGAAGAAATTCCTTACTACCAAATTTAAGAGACTAAATCAGCTCTCTACTCCCTACCTACCCTCACTCCTCTCCCACTACAACCCAGCCCAAATGCTTTACACTTTTAATATCAACCTAATCACTGTTTCATTCTTATCCCTTTCTTGCCATCCAACACTTGCTCTTGGTCTTGCCCTTCCTCCTACCTGGAAGGGAAACTCCTTCCCTTTGCATATCCCACAGACCACCACTCTTCCCATATTCAGAGCCCTACTAAAATCACTTCCACTTCCTTGAATCAATCAACCAAACAATCCAATTTCTCGAGAGCTTGTGTGGAGAACCCTGTATTAAGTACTTTGAAGAGTACAATATAACAGATTTGTAGATATGTTCCTGGCCACAAGGAACCTACAGTATAGAGGAGAAGACAGACACTGAAATAAATTGTGGATATCTATGTAAGTGCTGTGGGGCTGAGGGTGCGGTGAATTAAGGGTACAAAATTTAAGAATAAGGGTGATGCATAAAGGTGATAGAAATAAGTACTAAGCTCTTATCCATGCTGCATTGATCAGTTCCAGCCTCTTTGCATTATGGGCATTGTTTTTTGTGTTTTCTTTCCTATAATTCTTAATCATTCACTCAGTCAATCACATTTTTTAAACTGTGCTTGGGAAAGAGGAATACAGCAATAAAGAGTGACAATCCTGTCTACAACAACCTCACAATCTAGAGGTGGGCAGACCAACATCAATACAAAAGAAAAAAATTACAGATATATACATAAGAGCTGTGGGGCTGGTGGTGGGAGGAAAGAGCAAAAAGTAAAGGTCAGGGCAACACAGAAGGGAGTGGGGGATGAGAAAAAGTGGGGCTTAGTCTGGGAAGGCCTCTTGGAGGAGATGTGCCTTCAATAGGCTTTGAAGGGGAGGGAGAATAGTCGTCTGTTGGATTTGAGAAGGGAGGGCATTCTAGGCCAGAGGCAGGACATGGGCCAGAGGTCAGAGGTGAGACCGGTGAGATCAAGGTACAATGAGAAGGTTAGCACTAGAGGAGCAAAGTAATAATAATGTTGGTATTTGTTAAGCGCTTACTATGTGCAGAGCACTGTTCTAAGCACGGAGGGAGATATAAGGTAACCAGGTTGTCCCTCATGAGGCTTGCAGTTAATCCCCATTTTACAGATGAGGTAACTGAGGCACAGAGAAGTGAAGTGACTTGTCCACAGTCACAAAGCTGACAAGTGGTAGAGCAGGGATTCGAACCTATGACCTCTGACTCCAAAGCCCGGGCTCTTTCCACTGAGCCATGCTGCTTCTCTAATTGTATGCAGGCGGGGTTGTATAAGGAGAGAAGAGAGGCGAGGTAGTAGGAGGTAATGTGATAGAGTGCTTAAGAACCAGTGGTGAGGAGTTTTTGTTTGATAGAGAAGCAGCGTAGCTTACTGGAAAGAACACGAGCTTGGGAGTCAGAGGTCATGGGTTCTATTGCCAACTCTGCCACATGAGCTGTGTGATTTTGGGCAAGTCATTTAACTTCTCTGTGCCTCAGGTACCTCATCTGTAAAATGGGGATTAAGACTGTGAGCCCCACGTAGGACAAACTTATTAGGTTGTATTCATTCAATGGTATTTATTGAGTGCTTTCTGTGTGCAGAGCACTGTACTAAGTGCTTAGAATGTACAATTAGGGAACAGAGACAATCCCTGCCCAACAACAGGCTCACAGTCTGAAAGGGAAAGGCAGACAGCAAAACAAAATGAGTAGGCATCAATACTATCAAGATAAATAGAATCATAGATATATACACATCATTAATAAAATAAATGGAGTAATAAATGATATATACAAATATACCAAGTGCTGTGGGAAGGGGAAGAGGGAAGAGCAGAGGGAGGAAGTAGGGGGAATGGGGAGGGGAAGAAGGGCAGAGGGAAAGGGAGGGCTCCGTCTGGGAAGGCCTCTTGGAGGAGGTGAGCTCTCAGTAGGGTTTTGAAGAGGGGAAGAGAGTTAGTGTGTCAGATGTGAGGAGGGAGGGCATTCCAGGTCAGTGGTAGGACGTGGGCCAGGGGTTGACGGCCAGACAGGTGAGAACGAGTCACCGTGAGGAGGTTAGCGGCAGAGGAGCAGAGTGTACAGGTTGGGCTGTAAAAGGAGAGAAGGGAGGTGAGGTAGGAGGGGGCAAGGTGATGGAGAGCTTTGAAGCCAAGAGTGAGGAGTTTTTGCTTCATGCAAAGGTTGATAGGCAACCACTGGAGGCTTTTGAGGAGGGAAGTGACATGCCCAGAGCATTTCTGTGGAAAGATAATCCAGGCAGTGAAGTCAAGTATAAACTGGAGCAGGGAGAGACAGGAGGATGGGAGAACAGAGAGGAGCTGATGCAATAATCCAGTCAAGATATTATGAGAGCTTGTACCAGCAAAGTAGCAGTTTGGATGGAGAAGTAAGGGTAGATCTTGGGGATAATGTGAAAGTGAGATGGGCAGGTTTTGGTGACAGATTAGATGTGTTGGGTGAATGGGAGAGCAGAGCAAGGATGTATCTACCCCAGCAATTAGAACAGTGCATGACACATAGTAAGTGCTTAAATATCATCATTATTATTACAGGCAACCACTGGAGATTTTTGAGGACAGGAGTGACACATCCTGTACATTTTTGTAGAACGATGACTCAGGCAGCAGAGTGGGAAGAAACAGGAGATTGAGAGGTCAGCATGGTGGCTGATGCTGTAATCTAGGCAGGGTAGGATGAGTGATTATATTAACACGGAATAGCATGCATTAGAATAGGGTTAGTACATTCTGAAGGTTCATATTTAAGACTTCAGATGAGTGAGGCTCCTGTCCCGTTGAGGAGAAAGTACACTGAGAGACCCTGCAACTGAATAAAAGAGAGGGTGAGACTGGAGCCTGATATCCACTGAGAGAAGGTAGAAAGGATGAGGGAAATGAGAACCCCAGAAGAACTATAGAGGAGTAGAGAAGGTCCGGAAGACAATGAGTAGATCCAGGGAAAGGCGGTTTGAACTGTGTTTGTTTTCATTTTTACTTCATTAAGGAACTACTAAACATTACTGAAATCTATGATCATGGAGTCTGTCTGCAGTAGGGACAGGAAAAGAATCTCCAGGTGCTGGGGATTTACATAGACCAGGAAACCAGAGAATGGGGAGAGGTGTTTTTCCACAAACTTCCTTTAGGCAGTCCAAGGAGGGGGACAGTAGACTGATCCCTGCCTCACACCCCCTTTCCTCAGGACCTTCAAGGGGATGCCTAGATTTCATCAGAGAATAGTTAGCAGTGGGGATGCACAGACTTGGGGAGCACTGAGAAGAGAAGGTCCCTAAACTTAAGGAATAACTGGAAGGCTAAAATCATATCTCCTCCAGGAAGCCTCCCCTGACTAAAATTTCATCACCTCCCAACCTGTTTTCCCTTTCTACTCATTTTTTATTGTATTTCTTAAGTGTTTACTATGTACCAGGCACCATACTAAGCACAGGTTGTAATAATAATAGTAATAATAATAATAATGCTGGTATTTAAGTGCTTACTATGTGCCAAGCACTGTTCTAAGTGCTGGGGTAGATACAAGGTAATTATGTTGTCCCACATGGGGCTCACAGTCTTAATCCCCATTTTACATATGAGGTAACTGAGGCACGGAGAGGTTAAGTGACTTGCCCAAGTCACACAGCTGACAAGTGGCGGAGCCAGGATTAGAACCCATGACCTCTGACTCCCAAGCCCGTGCACTTGAGAGTCCGTTGCTATTTCCACTAAGCCATGCTGCTTCTCAAGTTTATACAAGTTAATGAGGTTGGTCACAGTCCAACCCCACACGGGGCTCATAGACTTAATTCCCATTTTATAGATGAGGTAACTGAGACACAAAGAAGTGAAGTGATTTGCCCAAGGTCACACAGGTGACATGATGCAGGATTAGAACTCAGGTACTCCTGACTCCCAGGCCCATGCTCTATCCACTAGCTCATACTGTACTACTCCCTGATTTACTTAGTTCCATTCCCTTAAAAATCATATCTCCTCCAGGAGGCCTACCCTGTCTGTGCTCTCATCCCCACCTTATTTTTCCTTCACACTGTCTCATTCATCCACATAATCCCACCCCTAAGCACTTAAACACTGATCCATCTGCACCCTCAGAACAGTTAGGTGCATTTCCTTATATATTAGCTTCCCTTTCCTGAAATGTTTCTATTAAGTGTCTACTAAGGGGAAAACACAGACTTCAGGGGTTAAGGAAGTTCAACAGAAGACACATGGTCCTTGCCCACAAGGAGACTGCTATCTAATGGGAGAAATATACATAATTATTTACAAAGGCGGGGGGGGGTGGGGGGGTGGGGGAGAAAACAGGGGTATATTAGGAAGTCATACAAATGAGTCAGTATGAAATAGATGACATAATTGAATCTACAAATAAATGTACTAATAGAAATATATTCCTGAAAATAAGCAGAATAAGTTGAAAAGGATACTCAGAAATTTCCAAAGCTGAACTTCTCAATAAAAAAGAGGAAGAAGTTTTAACCTAGCAGAGATGGAAAAAGGTAGATCAATCTAGCAGTTAATGATATTCTGATATTTCTGTACAAATACTGTGTACAGAACTTGGCTAAGTGCTATGTGTAAGATACAACAGAATTGGTAGACACATTCCCTGACCACAAGCAGCTTACCCTCTAGAAGGTTAGACAGACATTAATATAAATAAATAGAATATGGATATGTACATAAGTGCCATGGGACTGAATAGAATAAGTCATCTTAGACCAAAACTTTAGTTGCTACTATTTACCAAAAGATAACACAATCTTTTTTTAATATATTATCATTTGTTATTCTATATCTTTTTTAAAGGCAAAAACTGAAGCATAACAAACTTAAGTGCCTTGTACAGGGTACCCAAGTAAATCAGTAGTAGAGTTAAAATTAGAGTCTAGTTTTCATGGTGCTTTTCCATAGCCCTTTTTTTTCTCATGGTTGTGGAAAAATAGAAAAGGACAATACCTGAGGCATACTACAAAGCTAAGGGTCAGAAAAAGTTGAAATGATACTAAAACTCTCTTTTTAGAAATGACTGTCAGGGCAGAAATGAAAAGCGATAAAATAATTTGATAAACCAAATCAAGAAGGTTGTAAAAAAGGCTAGAAAATTTTGAGCAAATAATGTCTGCCTCTGGAAAGATCGATATTAATGTCTGTTTGTGGTGGAAGACCTAATGCTTATGGTAAAACCATTTTTAATAGTTCAGATGAAATTTCAATTTTTAGGGCTGAAGGGTGGCTTTTTTCCCCTTTGGTTCCTTTGCTGATGTGATTAATTTAAGTGAATCCAGTAGTTAACCATTGCTGAATCCTTATCAGCTCTCTTTTGTTCTCTGCTATATAGGTATGGTAATTTACAGTAATTATTTACGGGATTTAGGCTCTCAAAACACTTGAGTAGCAGTGGATAAAGTGAAGGGAGGGCTTGGGAGAGAAGCAAAAGCTATGCATGCAGTTGAACATCTGTCAACATAAGAGTTCCTGTATCCCAGTCCCCAAGGTAGGGATAGGCACATGTGATTCCCCCAAATATTTATTTTTCCTGCTTGACTACCATAGATATATTTGTAATGTCCCATGACTACTAAATCCTAATTCTAATCTGGACAAAAATAGATTTGCCCATGTCAACACAACCATTGTAAGGTTATGGCTATAGTAGCAAAGTTGCTCTAACTGCTGACAAATTCAACCAATGTCCAATCATGATCCTGGACAAACTCCACTCAGGAATGATTGTTACTGTACCCACTTTGTAGGGCTGAGAATATCAAATTCAAGGGCTTCAGGATATTTAAAATTCTTCAAGACATGATTTTCCTGAATGACATCCAAGAAGCAGTGTAGCTTAGTGGAAAAAGCACAGGCTTGGGAGTCAGAGGTCCTGGATTCTAATCCTGGCTCTGCCACTTGTCAGTTGTGTGACTTCTCGGGCAAGTCACTTAACTTCTCTTTGCCTCAGTGACCTCATCTGTAAAATGTGGATTAAGACAGTGAGCCCTGCGTGGGACAACCTGATAACCTTGTATCTCCCCAGTGCTTAGAACAGTGCTTTGCACATAGTAAGCACTTAACAAATGCCATCATATTCTAGTATTAGCTTGTACTATCTCCATTAAGCTCTTATAGAGCACTTATAAAATGCTCAGTATAAATTGATAATCATGATAATTCATGATGATGATGATCATGATGAAGACTAAGAACAATGAGCAGGTAATTGTGCCTCTGACTTGATAATGTGATGATGATGATTATGGTTAGAATTGCTACTATCAATGTTGTTGCTTTTGTTTTTTCCTTATTTCTCCTCCCCCACCTCCTCAAGATTATGATCCTTAAAACTTCACCAGTATCATAAATGATTGTCCTATGTTTTTCATGTATAAATTAGGATCCATTTTAAGGATTGTGGAGTCTTAGATTTTGAAACTTTTGCTTCATGATATAAGTCCACTCAGATGTGTAAGTGACAAGGACTAAAACTGATGAACACCCTATGTTCAGAGCAATCCAAGGAAGTTGCAGGATTGAAAAGTCTAGGACGAATCCATGCAATAACCCTAGTAAACTAGATCCCCAGAGAGATAGCCAGTGTCAAGATTTATTACATATTACAAATTGGGAAGAGTCCTGACACAAGATACAAGATGAGATATACAGACTGGTATTTTAAGTGACTGAGGCTTAAAACTTCAAATGCCAAGCTTAATTACCTGATTATCAGAATGTATTTACCATGGATTTGGTCATGTGGCTATTCTGAACATTGTTTGGGGGAAATGAATGGAAAAGGGTTTAGACTGAAATAACCCTGAATTAGCTCATCCAGGTTTTTTTTAATCAAATTCATTCATTCAATTCATTCAATCATATTTATTGAGCGCTTACTGTATGCAGAACACTGTACTCAGCATTTGGAATGTAGTTCTAGAAAGAAAAATATCACATGGAATTTTTTTAGCGGGGACTGAGAGCAGCAGAGAGGCACACCACAGTACAAAGAGGAAAGTAAAATAAAGCTCCTCTATAAGGAAACTCCACTGTGCCCACAGGGAAATTGAGCTTTCCCATTATTGACGAAGAAGTCGAGTTTCTCCCAGAATATATCCCAATACGTTCTAGGCACCGTAGGCAAAACCAGTTTCTTTGCATTATGGTTTTTGCAGTTTCTGCTCCTTTTCTTGTTATTCTCAATCATTCAATTAATCAGTAATAATCTCAAAAAATACCACTATTTGCAGCATACTGTACTAAACCACTTGGTAGATATGATTCCTGCCCACAAAGAGCTTACAGTCTAGAATCTATCTTCTGTTAAGCCTATTTGAAAAGTGTTTTTTAGACTACCACTATGTCTGTGAACTTGCTGTTTAATTGAAAGTAATATGAAATAATTTTACATACTGTATACTGCAGTGTTAAATGCCATTAAACCATTGTTCAATACTTTAAAAGTAAATTAAGGCTCAGCATGACAAAATTAAATAAATGAGGAATTGAATTATGATTATGAGAAGCAGAAAATTATCTCCAGACTATGGTAGTGAATTTTTCCATTTTAAGGAAGAATTGTCTAATTTAGCTGGAACATCATCAGCCTTCTACATTTCTTCTTAATGCATATTATAGCAGGCTAATGCCTTCTGATTACCACTGCATACTTCTGAATTCCTTTCTCCATTAAGGTGTTGTTGCATTCTATTTAGAACTATATGAATCAAAACATTTTAATCCCAAATTTTAGTCCTTGCTAGTGAAACCATAGTTCCTTCAGCATCTTGCAATGATACATTTGAACCCCAGGGGTTAGTTTCTCATTGGACAATGACAACCATGCATGAGACAAAATCTGCATCATCTTTTTCTAAATTAAATTGCCTCCTTTGGTTATCTGTCCAGATGTCTCTTCAACACCTTGGAAACTATACATTAAATGTGGGCAAAACTTCATCCAAGATCTATTCACTGTTGATTGTTTACTCTCAGCCCAAGAAGGATGGGGTTGAGGGAAGGGGTAATTTATTTGCACATGATAGTTACCACTGGGTTGGAATTGCAGGCAGTTTGCCTTTAATCCTGGTTGTATCCCCAGCCTGATTGTACTGAGGGGTGGCTGTAACCAGGACTTTGCTAGTTCACTAGAGATCAGCATGTGGATGAAAATATATAATTCATCCTTTACCTTTACCTTCTGCAATGCATTACCTGGAGCATGGATATTATTGGCATATTTATTCAGAGCCTTGAGAGAGGACTATGATTCATATGCAGAGGGAAGTTATCTAACTTTTTAAACTCTTTCCAGCAACTAATTATTCTAATGTATTAACTAATGTGTTAACACTAAAACTGTACCTTTATTCAAGCCTTCCTTCTTTCCAAAGTTGAGCCCTTTCCTCATCCATATGTAACATTTTAGCTTTCTTCAGTTTGATTTCTCTGCTGAATTCTACTTCTCATAAAGAGAGAATGCAGGATTACTGTGTAAATAAATTATCTCCAGTGAGGAGACTTTGAGATGGACCAGGCCAGAGGAAGGTGCTTTCACCTGGTTTGAAAGCCTCGATTATCTCCAATACATTTCAACAAATTATTTTAATCAATCCTAAAATAAACCCTACTAGTCACATTTCATCACTAACTTCTAAGTTATCACACCTTTTATATTCAAATCTGTCAAGTGTCACATCTTTAAAATTTAATTTTTTTTTCTGGATAAAGATGAAGTTCAAAGGAGTTTAGTTACAAAAGCTATTGTTTTAATAGAAAAGACAGAACTAGGATTTAGAATTACATTAGACTATGCCTAAGATAGATTTCTTTTATCATTTTGATTCTTCATTTCATCTAGGTAGGAATAAAGAATTGACAAACTATTTTTGACCAGGAATCCAATGGAGAAAAAGGGGCTTGCTAATAGCATCTTACATTAAAATCTTAGGTGGATGGAAAAAACTTTAGTATTCTATATGTATCCTTTATGAAACCCTAAGATTCATTAAACAAAGAATGAAGACAAGAGTTAATGTTGGAGAAAAGTCAGGCTATCTTCCATATTCTCTGCCACAGAAATAAGATGAGGCAAAAAAAAGTTAGTATTTATTAAGTGCTTACTATGTGCAGATCACTGTTCTACGCGTTGGGGCAGATACAGGGTAATCAGGTTGTCCCACATGAGGCTCACAGTCTTAATTCCCATTTTACAGATGAGGTAACTGAGGCACAGCGAAGTTAAGTGACTTGCCCACAGTCACACAGCTGACAAGTGGCAGATCCGGGATTTGAAACCATGACCTCTGACTCCCAGGCCCGTGCTCTTGGGAGTCCACTGAGCCACGCTGCTTCTCAAAGAAGGATAGTAGCAAGAGACAGGGGCTGGAATAAATTTAACCTGTATTTGGTGCCAGCCTCAACTCCTCACTGTCTTTCACAATAAAATAACCAAACAAATAAAAATACGGCAACATTATACAAGTTGTTCCTTCAAAACATTTCATGGTTTAGCCTCTCCCTCTCCACCCAGTCACCAATTGATTCAAGCTCTCGTCTTACCACAAATAGACAACTTTATCAGGCTCCTCAGTGGTTTCTCCCCCTGAAGCCTCACTCATTTCAGTATGTATTAATTACACTTCATCTTCCTGTAATGTCACTCAGCTCATGTTTCTCACTTCTGGAAAGCCTCCAATGGTTACCAGTCCCCTTCCACATCAAACATGAACACTTTGAAGGCTCTCCACCAACATCATCCATTTTATATATTGACTCTTCATCTATTTGCCAGTTATTCCTCCCAAACCTTCCTTTAAAGGAAGCAGTGTGGTCTGGTGGATAGATCACTACCCTGGGAATCAGGAGGACCAGAATTCTAATCTTACCCTGCCACTGGTCTGCTGGGGTGACCTTGGGCTAATTACCTCACTTCTCTGTGCCTCAGTTACTTCATCTGTAAAATGGGGATTAAGACTGTGAGCCCCACGTGGGACAACCTGATTCCCTTGTGTCTACCCCAGCGCTTAGAACAGTGCTCGGCACATAGTAAGTGCTTAACAAATACCAACATTATTACTGTTGTAAGCACTGGGCCATGGGCACACAGCTGACAAGTGGCAGAGCTGGGATTAGAATCCATGACCTCCGACTCCCAAGCATCGGCTTTTTTCACTGTTGTCTCCATTTGTTGCCAAACTGTACTTTCCAAGTGTAGTACAGAGCTCTGCACACAGTAAACTCTCAATAAATAGGATTGAATGAATTATTATTATAGAGTACTGTTGTCTCAACTCCCTGCCTATGACTGTGCTCACACTGTGTCACCAGGATTTCACTACCTGCCCCTTCACAGATCCACAAGACTAAAACTAAACTAAACTCCTCTCCATTTTTAAAGCCTTCCTATAAAATTCCGTCTCCTTCAAGAAGCCTTCCCCAGTTAACTACCTGGACCCCAAGTGACTTCAATTCAAAGGCTACCCCTAGTACATATGTATTGATAAAAATTATCCTCAGTACTTTTGAATACTGAACTGTTCATTCAGTTATTTAGGCTCATATATTGCTCTGTGTCTACATCTCAGTTTACAGTCAATCAGCCAATCAATCAATCAATGGTATTTTCTACGTGCTTTCTGCATGCAGAACAGTGTTCTAAGTGCTAAGGAGAGTATCAATTAGTCATTCATATTTATTGAGTATTTACTGTGTCCTGGACACTGTACTAAGAGCTTGGGAGAGTACAATATAACAGAATTGGTAGATGTGTTTCCTGCCCACAGTGAACTTACAGTCTAGAATACAGTATGAGTTGGTAGACACAGGGAGACAGACATTAAAATAAATTACAGACATGGTAAATGGTAGGGTATAAAGATATGTACATTAGTGCTTTGGGGTTGAGGGTTCAGTGGATATCAAGTGCTTATAGGGTACAGAGAGGGAATAAGGGGAAAAGAGGGCTTAGTCAGAGAAGGTGTTTTGGAGGATATGTAATTTTTAATAAGGCATAGAAGATGGGGAGAATGGTGATCTATCAGATATGAAGGAGGAAGGAGTTCCAGACCAGAGGAAGGATGTGGGCAAGAGAGCTTTTCACTCCCATGACTCCAACTTCTATGTGGATGTCTATCCCAGTTACTTCACTATCTCTGACCTCCATCCTGCTCTGTAATCTACCATTTGCTCCTGCCTGAAGGACTTCTCTACCACGATGTCCCAGCGACACCTCAGACTCAATATATCTATAAGCAAATTCCTCTTCTTCCCTCTCAACTTCTCTGCCTCACCTCCCTTTCCCATCATAGTTAACCCCTCCTCTAGCCTCCCATATTTGAAGAATTAACATTCTTTTTCAACCCCAATATTTAGACTGTCAATAAATACCATTGGTCCTTCCTTCCCTTCCTCTCCATCCAAATGACACCATGCTGGTCCAGTAGTGGACATATTCATTCAATCATATTTATTGAGCACTTACTGTGAGCAGAGTACTTTATTAAGCACTTGAGAGAGTACAATACAACAATAAATAGACACATTCCCTGCCCATGATGAGCTTAGTATATAGAGGACATATCTGAATTTGATCAATCTATGGAATTTTTGATTACCACATCAGTCTTCACAGACCTCCTAGCCTCCAACCTCTCCCTTTTCCCATTCACTCTTTATTCTGCTGTCCAGATAATTTTTCTAAATGTCATTTTGCACACATCTTCCCACTCCTAAAATCTCCAATGGTTGTCCACTATTGCCATCACCAAGCAGAAACTCTTATCAGATTTAAAGCATTCCAACAACTTTCCCCATCTTAGTTATCCATGTCACATGCCCATCTCTGTGAATTTACCCTCACATATTGTCAGGCACTCAAGTTATGATACCTTCTCTGAGGTCCTTGCCTAGCTCAGTCTCAGAGGAGGTGACTAAAGAAGCCCCAGGCCCTCTAGCCCACCTGGCATAGTTGTCTTTGAGCTTCTAAGGAGCCTCCTCTATGTCTGGCCTCCTCCATGGAGCCAGGCCTAGACTTTAGTCAGGCACTCAATGACAAGTTCAAAGTAAAACCAAACCATCACTGTATATAGTGGAAAGCTTTATTCTAATTGAAGGCAGTCTAATTGAAGCGGTAATGCATATACATACACATAAAGCACAAACATATTAGCTACCTGTCTGACTGTTTGCCCCACGTTTATGCAGCTGGTCCCACAGAGGAGTTCAGAGAATCTGGCTGGCTAGTGGAGGCCGCACTGGTTTGTGAAGGCTATGAGCAGCACAGACTCCTTTTGCAAGTCTTAGCTGGTTCATGGTTTCCGCATGGTCTGGTTCTTAGCTCATGGTGACAGATCTGGTATGTGATGGAGGTGGTTTAGCCGCTGGTCTAGTTCTTCCCCCTGTTACCCTCACTCACTAGGGTGAAAAGGTCCTTCCTAATTCACTGCTTTGGGTGTCCTGGTGGTTACTGATTTACTGCTTCAAGTGCTGTGGCAATTACTGATTTGCTGTCTCTGGCACTGCGGTGATTATTTGTTGCTTCATTACTGGGTAAAGCAGGGAGGGAAGGCTACTCCTCCCTCCATCCCCACCCCATGGACTGGTTTTGAACTAATCTGTTGTGCACATTCCTTTTGTTCCAGAGCAAAATAGGGTGTACCCACAAGTGACCTTGACACGCATTACAGAGAGATCCAGCATTCAGTGATGTTCAGGGCATTTGCCTAATTCCTCCTCAAATTCCTTCTTCAATGTTGTTCACAGGGTCAAAAAAAAACAACAGTCACTCGTAAAATGGCTTTTTGGTCAACAAATGGCTTCCCACGGGCTCACTACAATCCATGGTTTTGTCCAACTACCCCCCCACTCACATGGTTTATTTCTCTTAAGCAAACCTACTCTAGGGCTGGGGGTTGCCGGTTTGAATTTGAAAGAGTGGCACTAGTGAGGAATTTTGAAAGGATAGAGTTGAGGATATGAATTTTGCATTAAAAAAAGATCACATTTATTGAACACTTGCTGTGTGCAGAGCACTGTACTTGGGAGACTACTTGGGGGAGTATAGCACAATAGAGTTGGTACACAATCCCTGACCTCTATCAAGCAATTTATCAGTGGTATTTACTGAGCACTTATTGGGTGCAGAGAACTGTACTAAGTGCTATGTACTATGTCCATAATGATGATGTTGGTATTTGTTAAGCGCTTACTATGTGCAGAGCACTGTTCTAAGTGCTGGGGTAGACACAAGGGAATCAGGTTGTCCCACGTGGGGCTCACAGTCTTCATCCCCATTTTACAGATGAGATAACTGAGGCACAGAGAAGTGAAGCGACTTGCCCACATTCACACAGCTGGCAAGTGGCAGAGGCGGGATTTGAACTCATGACCTCTGACTCCAAAGCCCAGGCTCTTTCCACTGAGCCACGCTGCTTCTCTTGTGCTTTGGGGCTGAGGATAAGGTGAATAAAGGGGGTAAATCCAAGAGCAAGCGTAACACAGAAGAGAGAGGGAGTAGAGGAAATGACGGCTTAGTCGGGGAAGTCTAGTAAGGAGTTTACAACAAGGAAGGAAGTTATATGGGGAATGATCTGGAATAAGTGGAGATGGTCAAAAGACTAGAAATCTCTGGAGGAAAGGCACAGTTTTGTGGCAAGGGAGTATGTAGGAGAGAAGGCAGTCAGTATGTTGTGGTATGAGAGTGAGATTTCAGAGATGGTAGTGATGGTACAATGACTACTGAGGGTGAGATCCAGCATGTGGTGAAGTTGGTGAGGGAGGTGGATTGAAGTGGGTTAATGGCAGAGTTGATGAGGGAGAGGAGGTCGAGGAGTGTACACCAGGATGTTGAAGTCCCATAGGAGAAGGAGTAAAAGAAGGCATCAAGATATCTCAGAAAATTGAGGTGAGACTAATGGAGTAGAAGCAGGCCATCATCTACTAATTATGGAGATGGTATAGGATGGATAATATGGGAGTCAAAGGAAGACAAGGTAACAAAAGAAAGGGAAGAGGGAGTGGCACAAAGTGGCACTAAGGGTCAAGAACAGCTCTTTCTCTATCCTTTCTGTATATGTCAGGGGAGTGTGAAAAGAAGCAGTGTTTCCTAGTGGTTAGAGGTTGGGCCTAGGAGTCAGAAGGACCTGGGTTCTAATCCCATCTCTGCCATGTGTCTGCTGTATGACCTTGGACAAGTCACTTTACTTCTCTGTGTTTCAGTTACCTCATCTGTAAAATGGGGATTAAGATTGTGAGCCCCATGGGAGACGGACTGTGTCCAACCTCCTGATTAACTTGTATGTACCCCAGTGCTCAGTACAGTGCCTGGCACATAGTAAGTGCTTAACAAATACCACATGTTATTATTTAGGGGAGGTAGTATCATCTGGGGAAAGCCAGCTCTCAATGATGGTGAGGACGAGTGATGACCAGGTCAGGAAATAGTCAAGGATGAATAAAAGTCTTCCCTCAACGGAGAGGGTTTTCAGTTGGCACTCTATTAAAAGTCACTGGTTAACTGATAAGAATAACTAAGTGAATTATCTGGATATTCAAGTCTCTAAAAATGTACCAGAACCTAAATTATTCTTATATTTGGCTCAGCCTTGGAGACTGTGTCACGATTAAATTACACTAGGAGGCAATGCAGGAAAGACTCCAAGAATAATGAAATTACCAGATCCTGACTGTGTGATTCATCTGCCATTCTATTGACTCTAATTTTGGAGAACTTGGATCATAGTGGGCAATAGTCTAATACTGAAATCTTGTGGTGCTTAAGAGGCTTCTTTTTGTTTCTAGCCATTTTATTCTCCTTTTATAGTATGCTTCAATATAGACCCACAAAATGCAAAGGGACCGGAAAAAGAAGCAAAATTGCTAATGACCAGATGTTCTGCTTTAGGTGGGACAGTCATGGTTGTGATAGTTTACAAATAACTCCCTGAAGGGCCCCTCTTTTAGCTGTTTTAGGGGGGAGGGACTTGCTCCCTGCCTCCATATTGATGGGACAGTCAGTAGAGAAGAGAAACTATTCAGCTTAACCTTTTTGATAGCATCAATAGCTTGGAACAGATCAGAATCTCTGAAATAAAGGGCTTCACCCTTCTGGGCAAGCTGGACTACAGGAAGCACAAAGGGCAAGTAAGAACCATTTAAGGAGAATTCAGGAGCAAGGGGGTACTTCTTCCCAGTCACTCAACTACCCCTGCCCAACCAAAATTGCTCGTCATGGGAACACTTCTTCAGAATCCCACTTATCACACAAGGTAGGCCTCTCAAGCATGCAGGCCTTGAGACAATTGTCCCAATTGACTTTAAGAATCATGGCTTGCAGTTGATCCAGGGGAAAAAAACACTTTTATAGTATGTAAGTGCTTACTGTGTGCCAGGCACTGTTCTAAGCAGAGGGGTAGATACGAAGTGATCAAGTTGGATACAGTCCTTATTTCACATGGGGCTCACAGTCATTCATTCATTCAATAGTATTTATTGAGCACTTAATATGTGCAGAGCACTGTACTAAGCGCTTGGAATATATAATTCGGCAACAGGTAGAGACAATCCTTGTCCAATTACAGGCTCACAGTCTAAATGGGGACGACAGCAAAGCAAAACAGAAGTAAACAAAAACAAGACATCAGCAGCAAGATAAATAGAATCAAGGAGATGTACACCTCATTAACAAAATAAATTGGGTAATAAATATATACAAATGAACACAGTGCTGAGGGGAGGGGAAGGGGGAAGACCAGAGAGTGGGGGAGTAGGGGAGTGGGAGCAGAGGGAAAGGGGGGTGCTCAGTTTGGGAAGGGGTCCTGGAAGAGGTGAGCTCTCAGTAGGGCTTTGAAGAGGGGAAGAGAGGTAGTTCGGCGGAGATGAGGGGGGGAGGGCATTTCAGGACAGCAGTAGAACGTGGCCCAGGGGTTGACGGCGGGATAGGAGTGAACAGGGGACAGTGAGGAGGTGAGCAGCAGAGGAGTGGAGTGTACGAGGTGGGCAGTAGGAAGAGAGAAGGGAGGTGAGGTAGGAGGGGGCAAGGTGATGGAGAGCTTTGAACCCAAGAGTGAGGAGTTTTTGTTTCGTGCGGAGTTTGATAGGCAACCAATGGAGGTTTTTAAGGAGGGGAGTGACATGCCCAGAGTGTTTCTGTAGGAAGATGGTCCGGGCAGCAGAATGAAGAACAGACTGGAGTGGGGAGAGACAGGAGGAAGGGAGATCCAAGAGAAGCCTGACACAATAATCCAGTTGGAATTACAGAGAGGGTAACTGAGGCACAGAGAAGCTAAGTAACTTGTTCAAGGCCACATAATAGAAGAGTGGTGGAGCTGGAATTAAAACCCAGCTCCAACACTTGCTTGCCCTGGGCAAATCCCAACTTCTCCACACCTCAGATTCCTCAACATGTGGGACAGGGACTTGGGTCTGAAATGACTAATTCACAACTACCCAGAGCTTAGAACAATGCTTGATACACAGTAAGCACATAAATGCCATTATTATGTACAAGGAGGGGATTAAATATTTTCTAGGAGCTCCAGAGAGGAGTGGTTTTGGTAGATTAGCTTTTCCTATGGGGAAACCTAAAACCAGCTCTCTTTGAATGACCTCCTTGGAGGGGGCAGGTGCTATGGATGAGCATATCACTAGCATGGCCTAGTGTATACAACACAGGTGGGAAGTCAGAGGAGCTGGGTTCTAATCCCATCTCTGCCATGTGTCCCCTATGTGACCTTGAGAAAGTTATTTAACTTTCAGCAATTGGTACAGTGCCTGGCACATAGTAATGCTTAACAGATACCATAATTATTATTATTATTATTATTATTTCTCTGTGACTGTTACCTCATCTGTAAAATGAGAATTAAATTCTACTCCCTCCTATTTAGACTGTGAGCCTCATGCAGGAGAGAGACTGTATCCAGATTTATTGTGTCTTCCCCCCAGAGCTTAGAGCAGTGCTTGGCATGTAGCAAGCACTTAATAAGTACTATAATCAAAATAATAATTATTATTATCCACTGGGCCTGAACAAGGTTACAGTGAGATGTGAAGATGGCCCAAATGCTACCGGCATAGCAAGCATTGCATTTACATGAAAGAAGATTAGGGTGCACTGATCGATTGATTGATAAATCAATTGATCTACTTTTCATTCATTAGTGCTTCCATGGTGTAATGCCTACAGGATCCCTCCTTCCAAATTGCAACATGACCTAAGGGAAAGGAGTTAGGAGACCTGGATTCCAGTCTTGGCTCTGCCACTTGCCTGCTGTTAGACCTTTAGACAAGCTATTTAAATTCTCTTTGTATTGGAAAGCAGTATTGCCTACTGGGAAGAGCACAGACCTGTGATTCAGGGGACCTGGGTTCTAATTCCGGCTCTGCCACATACCTCCTGTGTTACTTTGGATACACACGTCCTCTGATTTCCAGACCTGGGCTCTTTTCATTAGGAAAAGAGCTGCTTCCCTAAAATCATCCCTGAACCTGGATTGGGGGCCATAGATAAAACAAATTAAATTCACTGTTTCCTTTCCAATAGGCTTATTGCTTCATAGCATAAAAACTGTTTTTCCATGAAAATCAAAACCACATTTTGAAAAGATCAAGCTGCATGTCTTATATGGTAGAAACTTCATCATAGCCTTGAAGTATCTGCCTTGCTTTCCATTATCTGAGAGGGGTAAGAAAAAAGAAACCATTCAAACAAGCTTTTGTAACATTTTGATCTTCTGCTGTTGCTTCACAAAAAAAAATTTAAACCATGAACAATGGTGCCATTGAATAATAGAGAAGATGAAATAGTGTATACAAAAAAAATCAAATAAACATTCCTAAGCAAAAATGAAAGCCCCTTTTTAAAGCTACATGCATTATAATCAAGAGCTCTATTAAAGGAATATTACTGTGATGCCCACACAAGCCTGGGAATTACAAATTAAGGATCAGACTGACACTATTCAGAACCTTTCCCATCATCCCCTAGCCAGGAGTCCTTTTAAAGCATTAAAAAAATAGACTGATGCCTGGTGTGATGATGTTACTAGTGTGATGCTTGACAGTGATTTTCTGTGTATTTTGCCTGGTTTACATCTCTCCTCCTCAAAATCCTCCACTGTCTCCTGGTGTCACTTCACAGGGAACAACAACAATTCCCCACAGTTGGCTTCAAGGCTCCACCCTCTGGCCCCACCTTCCCATCATCTCTCTTTACCCACACCCATGGTCCTTTCAAGGCCAACCATCAAGCCATATCTTACTCAAATCAAAGTGCTGAGGTGGACACTGTGCCTAGTACAGTACATTACACCAGTTCAACAAAGGCTACTATGACACTGTCAATCAATTGTACTTATTGAGCATTTACTATGTGGAAAGCACTGTACTAAGTACTCTGCACTTATTACATTACTACTACTGTTTTAGCAGTAGGACCTATTCCATCAATCACTCTATCAACGAATATTTAATGTCCAAAAGAAGCAGAGTGTTGTGCTGTTAAGTCACTTGTGGTTAGAAGATTTCATCCAATAGCCCAAAAAATAGAAAAGTATCATTATTAAAAGTATTTCCTTTGGAATCACACTTTTCCTCTCCAATATTATTCTCTTCATTTTTACCTTGGCAACTGGCACGTACCTGGGCCAAATGGGAATCCTTCTCCACTTAATCATATACACCTAGGCGGCATTCAACCCTCTTAAGGAAGGCCCATCAAATAGTTTCAAGACACCTATATTATTGAGGTAAATGGAATGTTTCCAATTGACACCTCTTTTCCTAAACTTTTGGAGTTGCTTAAAAAAAAAAAAATTTGAGTGCTCAGATCTGAGCCATTAACTGGATTGTATTAGATCGCTATGGTCAAGCAGTAGTCAGAAATATCTTGCAGCCTTGTGGTACAAAGAATTGGTCAAGTGAGGGAAAGATTTCATTCATTCTATAATCCGTAAGTAAATGTTTTGTGTATAGCTCACTAATTTCAATTGTGGTTCATTCATTCATTCAATAGTATTTATTGAGAGCTTTCTATGTGCAGAGCACTGTACTAAGCACTTGGAATGTATAAATCGGCAACAGATAGAGACAGTCCCTGCTCTTTGACGGGCTTACAGTCTAATCAGGGGAGACAGGCAGACAAGAACAATGGCAATAGAGTCAAGGTCAATAAATTGAGTCAAGGTTAAGTGGTTAAGAAGCATCTCACTGTTGGGTGACAGGAATTCTTTCAAGCAGCATTTTTAAGAAATCTATGCTAGTAGTTTTAATATCTGGATAGATGTCCAAATGAATACATAAATAACAGCTGCAGAAAGCCATTCTGGGAGGGATATAGTCCATGAGTCAGAATAAGAGGGATGGATTGAGCAAAATTACATGTCAGGGCTAGTTAAGTGGTGTGCATTTGTGTTTACAGCAGTGGCTATCATAGTTCATATTATTACATTTAACATGAGTGACTAGCAACCACAGTAAAAAAATACTTTTGAGAAAAAGGACTCAAAGAAAATACTATGTACTGCTTGCAATGAGAGAAACATGTATGAAAATAAAATGATCAGTGATCCAGTTGTGGTCTTGTGAAAAGAGCATGGGACTAGAAGTCAGGGGACTAGATTTTGCTGATGTCCAGATGTCCATTTGGACAAGTCATTTAGCTTCTCTGTGCCTTACTTACCTCATCTGTAAAATGGAGATTAAATACTGGCCTCCCTCTTCTTAGACTGTGATTCCCACAGGGCCTGGGAAAGGGCCTGTGTCCAACCTGATTATCTTGTATGTGACCCCAAATTTAATACAATCATTTGTATTAGTAGTGTTGTCATTAATCATATTAAAAAGAAGAATTTGATAACTGAACTCCTTTTAATGGCATTTACTCAAAATTGTGAAATAAATTATTCTACTAATTTCTTATAGAGGATTGTCTTTTCAACCAAGTGGATACACAATTGGCAATCTGTGCTCAAGGGAGGCACAGGTTTTAGATATAGGGACAGATAGATGATTATGTTGAGTCCTTAACAAAATGGTAGTGAACAGAGAGAGTGCAGTTAGCTCCATATTTCTTTCAAACAGGTAAAACCTGTTCCTATGGCCTCTCATTCACAAAATTTTTGTGGGCAGGGATTATGTCGATCAACCTCTATTGTATTGTGCCTTTTAAAGCACTTACTATAAGTACTATACACACTGTAAGTGTTTAATAATATTCAATAAATAGCATTGATTGATTGATTACATGCTTCTCTGTGACCATAAATAATTCATTCTAAATTATGTTCATTAGAAGATAAGCTTCTTGAAAGCAGGGAACATGTCTGGCATGCATCACTGCAGACTGTAAGGGCAGAGTGATATAGATTCATCAAATGAGCTACAATAGCAAGTCTGCAGTCCAAGCAGTGTGTTCTCAGGCCATCCTTTATTGGTAAAGTTAATCATTATCTAGGTCATGGTAGGAATTCTAGCAGCCCTGCCTCCAGCTGAGTTAACATCATCTGTTTAGCTGGAGGAGAAAATACTGAAGAAGAGGCAGATATAGAGGACAACCCACCTCCACAACGCTATCTCTTTCAGTGTAGTGGAGAGATTACAACCCAAAGCACTCCACAGAACACTCAATGTCACTCATAATAATGTTACTATTCTCGCAAAGCTAAAATGTAATATTGGGAGCTGAAAAAATCCAAGACAATTTGTAAGTCTCCCTTTGGTAAAGCAAGGCTTGGAGAAGTTAATTCCAAATTAGCAATGGATGTATATTACATAAACTTGCAATTCTTCATTGTCAGGACTCCAATTATGTTCATGAGATCAATTTACCCCAACCCATCACCAAAGTGAAAATGAATTACTAGAGTAATGGACTTGAAACATGATTCAAATAGAACAAAGAGTAAATGTAAAATTTCAATGCATGGATGCTCAGAGTCCTGTTCTTTCAATCCTTTTCTCTTTGGAGTGTTATAATAGGCTGATCAAAAGACATTTTCTGTGCCTTAGTGATTTTGATACATAGTGTACTCCTCCTACTCCTTTTTACTTATGTATTTGCTACACAAATTTAAGTCCTTCCCACTGTAGTCCTGTGTTAAGGGTTTCTTTTAACAATCTCTAGGAATGACAAGCAAGCGGCATTAAATATGCAATTCTGCAGAGTCATGGTTACTAAAATAAATCAGAATATACCATTTCCTGTGAGTAATTTTTTTAATGGTATTTGTTATGTCTTTAGTATGTTCCAGACATTGTAATAAGCTCTGGAATAAATCCAAGATCCAAGATAAATTAGATTGGACACAATCCATGTCCCACAAGGGGTTTACTCTCTTAATCCCCATTTTACAGATGAGGTAACTGAGGCACAGAGAAGTTAAGTGTCACTTGTCTAAGGTCACACAGCAGACAAGTGGCAGAGGCAGGATAGGTACCCAGGTACATGACTCCCAGGCCCATGCCCTTTCCAGTAGACCAAGCTGTTTCTCATCATTTTTTTATAATTGTTCATATGAAAGCATCTCATCTCTCTCAGGCTTAAATGTTAATGACAATTATATCACTGTGGCTGGGAAAAAATGGCACTGTTCTAGAACTGTAATGAAGTAAAATAATATATTATTTGCATTATGTACTGTAGACTAACATATAATATCCATTAAAAAGAACAACCATTTTACAGCCACCCTTCACAAATAGTATTACTGATTTTGCATCTAAAATTTTGGTTCCATCAGGAGTCAAAATTTCACAAATGAAGTACTTATAGAAAATACTTTTAACCCCATCAGGAGCTGCCTATTATAAAAAGAGAAACCACTACGTCACATCAAAGCATATTTTTTTAAAATAACCTCAACAATTTTATTTGTTCACATGAATTATATTACATATACCATTTACAGCATATTCTGCAGTGTCAGAGCAGAGGTAAAAAGAGAAAGTCAACTGGAATCTAAGCCTTCTAGACAGACTCAGCCTGGGGGCAATCCTTTTTATATTGAAAGGCAGATTTTTCTTGCTAGAAATTATTCACCTGTCACATATAATCGCCTATTTCTATATGAAATTTAAGTTTTATTATAACCATAGTGAAGCTAGGAAATTTATCATTGCAATGACAATCATTTGTAGACCTAGACACTCTAAACAGACTTCATTTTTAAAGCCTGTGATACTCTGGGAAAAAAAAATACCTAGACATTGACAGTTGCAATTTGTTTGACATATTAAAAGTTGTGAGCGCTTATCCTCCCCCTTAAAATGTAAGCTCTTTGAGAGCAAGGACTGTGTTTATTTGATTTCTATGTTATCCTCAGATACTTTGTCAATCTATAAATGCTTTGTCAATTTATAAATATCTCATCTGTCTAGTATAGTTACAACATCACACCTCCTCACTCAGAAATTTATAGATTGACAAAGCATTTATAGATTGACAAAGTACTTGGGGAATAACACAGAAATCAAGTAGAAACAGTCCCTGCTCTCAGAAAACTTACATTCTAAAGGAGGAGGAGAAGAGTGCACAATTTCAACATGTCAAACTTAAAGTGCTAACTTTCTCTCTGTGCTTCGATCTCACCTCCGATCCCTGGCCCACATCGTGACTCTGGCCTGGAACGCCCTCCCTCATCAAATACATTCATTCATTCAATCATATTTATTGAACACTTACTGTGTGCAGACTGCTATACTAAGTACTATGATTGTACAATTGGGCAACAGATAGAGACAATCTCTGCCCCCAAATGGGGTCACAGTCTAAAAGGAGGAGACAGAAAACCAAAACAAATCTGACAATTACTCTCACCACCTTCAAAGCCTTATTGAAGGCACATCTCCTCCAAGAGGCCTTCCCTAACTAAGCTCCACTTTTCCTCAACCCCCATTCCCTTCTGCTTCACCCTGATTTGCTCCCTTTGGTCTTCCCCCCGGCCACCAGCCCCAGAGCACTTATGTGTATATATATGTATATAAAATTACATTATATATATATATATATATATGTGTGTGTGTGTGTGTATACATATATACATACATACATATATTCTATATTATGTATTATATATATATATATAATTTAATTTATTTGTATTGATGACCATCTCCCCCGTTCTAGACTGTGAGCTCATTGTGGGCAGGGAATGTCACTGTTTATTTTTGTATTCTACTTTCCCAAGCGCTTAATACAATGCTCTGCACATAGTAAGTACTAATGAATATGATTAAATGCATGAATGAACACAATTTTACCCAAGCCTTTTCCCCCAAATGGATGAGAAAATCATAAACAAACCGCAGGCTGAATTGTCAGTGATAAGAAGCTTTAAAATCAAGAAAGATGTACTCCAGTCTTATTCCTATGCCATCCGGTGTTACTGATAAAGTTATCATGACAATCCATCGTATCAGGTGACAATCTTAAATTTAGCAAAGCACTCTTTAATTAAGAAAAAAGTGGCTTCCACAGACTAAATTAAGCAATTGAGTAACATTAAGGCAGCAAAGTACAATTTCCAAAAGATGAGGAGGAGAGGAATTTAAGAAATTGGGAAACTAATTTTGAAAGTAGAATGGAACTGGTACTTAAAGGATTCTTTAAGGGTTGATTTCATAAAGTTTAAGGTGTTGGCTTTCTAATTGGGACTGCTATTGTCAGGTTCCAGGGAACACATGCAATCACAGTTCCTCTGGCTTCTAATACTAGCCACCCCTGCTCTTATGATGATCAGGATTTGCTATTCTCCTGATAAATTCAGAATTCTGCTAGCAGCATGATTCCTATGGTAAGCTATAATCAGTGATTATAAGATCCCCCATTTTAAACCCCTCTCTTCCTGAATTGCTTTGAAGTGTTGAACATTCTCTAATATGGCATAATTTAGAGTTTGTCTTGGACACATCCTAATGGTTAGACTTTATGAGGAACACTGCAGCCTTGCTTTAACATGAAGTAGATAGCACATCTTACTCTGATTCAGTCAACTGTCACAGTCTTTAAGTAGGCAATTTATTATTTACTTGGAGCGTGGGTTAGACACAAAAACACTTATTGGACTCAAAGACCAAAGGTAGATGAGTCGGTAATGGATCTGATGAGGTGAAATGATAGACTTCTGAATTCTCTAGAGTGCCTTACTAAATCAATCAGTGGTAATTCTTGAGTGCTCACTATGTGCAGAGCATTGTATTAAGCACTTGGGAGAGTACAATTTACCCCAGACTCTTCAAGTCTGCCTGGTGTCACGAGCCCCCGATTTGTACCAACAAGGACCTTCCTGGACGAGGGGAGCCTCAGTGGCACATAGTAGAGTTCAAGCCACACCTCTGATCACCAAGGTTACTGTGGAAAGTTCTTTTTACTTAGCTTTACCAATGTGCAAGGGAGTGACTCATACACACACACTCCACCAAGGGTCCAAAACTAGTCTATGTTCAAAAGAGCCCATTCTGCCAATGCTTCTTTCTGCTTCCAAGCGCTACTCTCTTGCTGCTGCTGCTGCGGCGGCTGCTGCTGCTGCTGCTGCTGCTGCTGCTCTCATCATGCCTCTGTAATGCCTCCATGTATCCCCTGATGATTCAAAGTAACTGCCTTTTATCTGCCTTAGGTGTCTCAGCTGTGGCTCTATGTGGCTGTCATTGACTGGTTAGGGCTGTTACTGGGTAGCACAGGGAGAGAAAGCCCTGCCTCCCTCCATGCTCTTGCCCCACATTCCAGCAGTCACCTGCCTCAGTTAGAACCCATCAGTGCCTTTTCAAAGTCTGTTGCTTGTTGTTATTTAGGGGATTACAAAAAGTGTCTAACAAGGCAGCTTGTTGTGGGCTTGCCACACCTGGTCCTTCCCATAAAGACACACACACAGTATTTCATTAATCTAATTTAACTCATTCATTCATTCATTCAATCAATCATATTTATTGAACACTTACTGTGTGCAGAGCACTGTACTAAGCGCTTGGAAAGTACAATACAGCAAAAAAGAGAGACAATCCCTGCTCACAATAGACTCACAGTCTAGAGGGGGTACCATAAGTTCTATGGTTTATTCTACATTTGTCCTATATATGGAATGCTACCTTAAATTCAGAAAGACACGAGAAGTTAATTGAGATAAGGGTAATATTATTCCTTACAAAAAGTTCAAAGCTAAACAAATAATGATCTAGGTACAGACAGCAATAGTTTATCTTAAATCTCTACCTGAAATGCTAAAAGGTCTGAATACAAATCCTAAAAAAACCTTGTGAAGCATCATCAGTCTTTTAACGGGTAGGTGCAGAGTGGGGAATTTGATGAAAATTTCATTTCCTAGTGGGAAACGATGGGTATAGAGGCTCTAGGCAGAATTAGATAGTGCAACTCAATAGGGAGTCATGAAAGTATGTACAGGTTCATTAATGGGCCTGCAGTCACAAAGGGACACCATCATGTGCCCCAAAGAAAAATCCTGGGTCATGAAATATGTGCACTTGTAATTCCCCAACTGGAAATTTCACTCTTGTTGTTAAATTATTTACCAACTGAATTACAGACAGGGGGACAGAACTAATAGCAGGCTATCTCAATATAGTCATTAACCCTCTACAGCAGTGATAGAATGGTTTGGACAGAGCCAGAGTATATAAATTACTGCAGACAATTAAATAAAGCCTTTAGAACGGACATAACCTATATGAAGCATGGGAAACCACATTTCCAAAAAGACCAGGTTAAATGTTCTAGAATTTACTGCATTTCCCATAAAATGGCATCTCTTTCTGACTCACTGTGCACAATCATCTCTTTATTTGGACAAGAAAGACAAAAAAGTTATCATAACTCTCAACTACCTGGACCCAATCCAGAGAAAAGGACCAGAAACTACTCAAGGTAAAAGTTCTGGCTATGGTTTGGAGAAGTATCATCACTGATGGTATTTCCTGAGGGTTTAGAGAGCACTCTACTAAGCACTCTTAAGTACTAAGAACTATACAACAAAATTTGTAGACATGTTCCCTTTTCACAATGAGCTGACAGTCTAGAGCTGGAAACAGACTTTTCTCATGTTTATAAATGAATTATTCATAATATATAATTTATAGATATGTACATAAGTGCTGTGGGGTTGAGGGTGGAGTGAATATCAAATTCCCAAAGATCAAAAATCTAAGTGCATAGAAAATGCAGAAGGGAAAGAGAATGGGGGGAAAGAGGGCTTATTTGGGGAAGGTCTCTTGGAGATGCGACCATAATAAGGCTTTGAAGGTGGGATAGATTGGTGGTCTGGCATGAATTGAGAGGGAGGGAGTTCTTGGATAGGGGGAGGACATGTGAATAGGTGTGATATTTGAGATATTTGAGATCAGGGCACAGTGAGTACACTGACATTGGAGGAGTGGAGTGGGCAGACTGAGCTATAGTAGGAGATCAGTGAGGTAAATTAGGAAGGGGGGCAAGGTGATTTAATGCTTTAAAGCCAATAATAAGGAATTCCCATTTGATGTGGAGTTGGATGGGCAATTATTGGAGATTCTTGGGGCGTGGGGAAACCTGGATTGAACATGTTCATAGAGAAATGATCTGGGCAGCAGGGAGAAGTATGCACTGGAATGAAAAGAGACAGGATGCAGGAAGGTCAGCAAGGAAGCAAATGCAGGAGCCAAGGTAAGATAGGATAAGTGCTTGGATCAGCATAGAAGCGGTTTGGATGGAGAAGAAAAGATGGATTTTAGCCATGTGGTGAAGGTAGAACTGACACGATTTGGTGATAGCTTGAATAGTGGGTTGAATGACAGAGATGAATCAAGGATAATGTCAGGACTTGTGGGACTGGAAGGGTGATGGTGCTGTGTACAATGAAAGTCAGAAGGAGGACAGGATTTCAGTGGGAATATGAGAAGCTCTGTTGTGGATGTGTCAAAATTGAGGTGTTGGCAGAACATCCAGTAGAGATGTCCTGAAGGCACGAGCCCACAGAGTAGAAGAGAGATCAGGGCTGAAGTTTTAGATTTGGGAATCATCTGGATAGAGATGGTAGTTGAAGCCATAGGACCAAATGAATTCTCCAAGGGAGTGGGTGTAGATTGAGAATCGAAGGGGACCCAGAACTGAACCTTGAGGGGCACCCACTGTCAGAGAATGGAAGGCGAAAGAGGAGCCTGAAAAACAGATGGAGAAAGAACAGTCAGATAGGAGGAGAATCAAAAGAGGACAGTGTGAGTGAAGCCACAGTTGAAGAAAGTTTCGAGGAGAACAGTGTTGAAGGAAGCTGAGAGGTCTTTGGAGGATTAGGATGGGGTAGTGACCTCCAGATTTGGTGAGAAGAAAGTCATTAATGACCTTAGAAAGGTCTATTTCTGTGGAGCAATATGTGGAGAATTTATCTTTTGAGGAATAATTTTGGTTCCTTGGCGTTGGAAAATGGGAAATGCCATTAATGGAAAAAATAACTGTTGCATTAAATCCTTAGCACTATGCTGATGGCAGAGGGAAAAGCTAAAATGGCACATAGGAAATGAAATTGTATCAATTAGAAGTGAGTGCAACTTACTATTAACTTCAGATGAAATAAATCTGGGCTATACTGTTGCTCTTAGCCTTATTAAAACTATTTCCACTCCAAGAGACCTTCCCTATGTCCCCATTCCCTCTTCTCCCACTCCCTTCTGAGTCACCCTTGCACTTGTATTTTCACCCTTTATTAATTCCTCCCTCAGGCTCCCAACACCTATGGTATATATATATATATATATATATATATATATATATATATATATAATCTGTAATATCTTTATATTAATGTCTGTATCCCCCTATAGACTGTAAGGCAGGGAACATGTATATCAACTCTGTTATATTGTACTCTCCCAAGTGCTTAGTTCAGTGTCCTACATATGGTAAGTGCTCAACAAATATAATTGATTGATTGTGAGACTCTTCAAACTACTAGCCACAGGATAAATATTATGTGGTCTAGTTTAAAAAAAGGCAGGCGAAGGAGTCTACAAAACTGGCTTCTCCTCTCAGCTCAGCCACTGACTTGCTGGGTGATTCCAAGAAAGTTCATTGGATTCCAAGAGAGTTCATTGTGATCTCTTAATTTAAGTTCATCTAAAAATGGGAGTAAGCCCTGATTCTCTCTACTTTTAAGGATGTTGTAAGGGTAAAATCAAGTGTGATATGTGAAAAGATTTTGAAAATTAGAGGACCATAAACATTCAGAGAATTTTTAGATACCTGAATATTTTTCCCTACTTCAAGTTCCTCTGTTACATTTATTCCAACCTCCACCCTTCAAAGCCCTACTGAAGGCTTATCTCCTCCAGAAAGCCTTTGCAGACTAAGCCACCCTTTTCCTCAGCTCCCCCTCACCTTGCCCCAACTCACTCCCTTTGCTCTACCCCCATCCTCACCCCACTTGTTTATATTTGTACATATCTATAATTCTATTTATTTATGTTAATGCTTATTTTCCTTGTTCTGATGTATATATATGTATATATATACATATATATCTATAATTCTATTTATTTATATTGCTGTTATTGATGCCTGTTTACTTGCTTTGATATCTGTCTCCCCCTTCTAGACTGTGAGCCCATTATGGGCAGGTTTTGTTGTCTCTGCTGCTGAATTGTACTTTCCAAGCACTTAGTATTGTGCTCGGCACACAGTAAGTGTGCAATAAATACAAGTGAATGAATGAATCAATTTGTTCCTCAGTCCCTGACTACTCCAGATCTCTTCTCTGAACTCTAAAACAGAGAAACATGGAACAGCAAATTTTGGCATAGAAAATTATGTCACTCCAGCTGAAGCCATATCCACCACTTGTCTGCTGTGTGACCTAGGTAAGTCACTTAACTTTCATTCAATACTATTTATTGAGTACTTACTATGTGCAGAGCACTGTACTAAGCACTTGGAATGTACAAATCGGTAACAGATATAGTCCCTGCCCTTTGACAGGCCTATGCCTTAGTTATTTCATCTGTATAAATGGGATTAAATACCAGTTGTTCTTCCCCTTTAGGTTGTGAGCCTCATGTGGATAGGGAGTGTCTCTGAACTAATTGTTTTTTGTCTAATCTAGTGCTTAGCATGATGATGATGATGATGCTGATGTTGGTATTTAAGTGCTTACTATGTTCTAAGTGCTGGGATAGATACCAGGTAATCAGGTTGTCCCACGTGGGACTCACTGTCTTAATTCCCATTTTACAGATGAGGTAACTGAGGCACAGAGAAGTTAAGTGACTTGCCCAAAGTCACACAGCTGGTAAGTGGCAGAGCTGGTATTTGAACCCATGACCTCTGACTCCAAAGCCGTGCTCTTTCCACTAAGCCTTACTGCTGTTCTGCATAATATTTTGCACTAAGCATTTACCATCATCACCACCATCATGCTTAGCAATACTCTTTCCCAAATCAATATTTTTAATCTTTAATTTTAATAATTTTAATATTTGAGTTCTTGTTGACATTTACATAGTGTCATACTAAGAGCTGGGGAAAGGTAGAAGAATATTCAGTCAGACTTTTCTCCCAAGCATGGTGGGCAGAGAGGGAGCCTGGGGCACTTTCTCAAAGGATTCCCCCTTGTCAACCCCAGACTCCTACCTGATGAGCATCTGATCCTTACCCTGCCTGGCAGCCTGAACTCGATCTTGGTGATTGGCAGGGAATGCATCTGCTAATTCTGTTGTATCATACTTTCCCAAGTGCTTAGTACAGTGCTCTGCACATAGTAAGCACTCAATAAATATGATTGATTGATTAGTGAGGCAGACTTGTTAAGGAGAAGGTCCATGAGAGAGAGCAGTGATATCACAGTAGAGAAATGGGCCCCGGCATGTTGAGAAGAAACTCTTCATCTGCACAGTGCTCAGGTCCCAGAGAAGGCAGCAATTACATTGAGGGAAATCATAAAAATGTCTGTCTGAGAATATCCAGGAAAAACAGACACTTTTTTTCAGACTGTAACCTAAATAACCTAAAGAAGGCCAAAAAAAGAAAGCCAAACTTGAATGTGGAGATCGTTTTCTGTTTCCAGAATAAACTCCAGGTGAACCTTCAGGGTCCTTCGACCATATTTTGGGCAATCAGAGGTCGAATCAGGAGTGTTTCAAGTATTTGCATAGGACATCTTTGCCTGGTGGTGAAAAGCTGAGAAGTATCAAAAATTAAGGGGCAAACATTCAATCAGTGGTTATTGTTGAACACATACAGTGTGTGGAACACTGCACTAAACACTTGGTTTAGCTCCTCCTATAGATGTAATCCCCTTGTAGGTAGGGTTCACACTTATCAACTTTATTATATTGTACTTTCTCAAGTGTTTAATATAGTACACTGCATATAGTATGCAGTTATTGATCGAATGGGTGAGTGAGTACAATGGAGTTCGTAGTCATGAGGCTCTTGCTCTCCTGGAATTTACAATCTGGTCACGAGAAAAAAATCTCATAAAATGTCTGGTATGTACTCAATGCCTTTTCTTTACCTACCCACTCCATAATGGGGTGGGTATCTGGCTTAAATATTCCATTTCAGAAGTGATAAAACTGTATGTTTTATTAACATTAATAATGTGAAAGAAATGAGTCCTTAAACTTATCCAAAGAGATGGAAATCAGGCAGAACTAATGTTGGTTTCAATTACTACAGAAGAGTTTTCCGGAGCTATTAAAGAAATGTCAGAGAATCAATCTCTAGAATCTGATCATTCTCCATAGGCTATTAAGATGATTGCACTATTTTTAGATCAAATGTATAAGCAATTGAACAGATGACTCCAAAAACATACCAGAGGCTATGAAATTCATTTACTTTTCATGACAATATGCAAAGTTATGTCTCCTATGGCTCAATTACCCAAGTTGTGTTTTCTGATTAATGCAAATGCTGGCAAAGGTAAAGGAAGGGTTTGGGTTTTTTTGGATGTTGGGTTGTATTTGTTTGTTTGTTTTTGGGGGAGAGGTATAATAAAATAGGTCCTGGGACTCATGACTCTCAGAACCAGAACCAGAAGTTTCTGGGTTCTAATCCCCTTTCTACCACTTGTCTGTTGTGTGACCATGGGCAAATCACTTAACTTGTCTATGCCTCAATTGTAAAATGCCTGTAAAATGAGGATTAAGACTGTGAGCTCCATGTGGGATATGGACAGTAATCCAACCTGATTACTTTGTATCTACCCCAGTGTTTAGAACAGTGCCTGTTACATAGTAAGCACTTAATAAATACCATTAAAAAAAAAAAACAACTACAACAAAAAACTATGGACCAATAAGGAGAACAATGGTTGGCAAGATGAGAAAGGAGCCTGGTTCTTCTCCTCCAGCACATTAGACTGTGAACTGTTTGAGCCCATGACCATGCTTCTTATTCCCAGAGTAGGTTTCCAAGCACCAAGAAGAGGGCTCAGCACAAAGTGGGCCTTCCAAAACTATTACTGCTGAGAAGGAAGTGATAAAAAGGGTAGATGTATGTGATACTTGAAATCTGAGGGTACCAGAAGGATTTGCAGACTGCTCGTCTAGAGGACGAAGGAACTACAAGCATGAATCAATTGATCAGTGATATTTACTGAGCTCTTACTATGTGCAGAATATTACATTGTGATTAAGTGCTCGGGAGAGTACTTTACCATATAGTTGGGAGGTGTGATGCCTGCCCACAAGAAGGTTACACTCTATGGTGGGAAGACAGATGATAAAATAAATCACAGATGGGGGGATAGTTCGGATAGCGCCTAGTGTGGTTAGCAGAATTCCATCCCAGAATGTTCTTATAAAAAGTCCTCACTTGTTATTTTGTCCAAGAGGACTACATATATTTTTACTTTATGAGATGTTTGTCCTCTCATGTAACAAAAACAAGTAGCTTGATTAATTTTCTAAAGCAACCCATTTCAGCTAAGATCGTATCATGGAAATAGATAAAGATATTGAGAGCACAGATTAGATCTGAATTGGGATTGTTGCCATTGTTTTTACGAGATGTTCTTCCCCTTGACGCTGTTTAGTGCCATTGTTCTTGTCTGTCCGTCTCCCCCGATTAGACTGTAAGCCCGTCAAACGGCAGGGACTGTCTCTATCTGTTGCCGACTTGTTCATCCCAAGTGCTTAGTACAGTGCTCTGCACATAGTAAGCGCTCAATAAATACTATTGAATGAATGAATGAATGAATCTGAATTGGGAGAGAGAGAGAGAAGTGAATTTTCCAGGTTAAACTAACTTATCTGTCCTCCCTTTTGGGCTTCAGGAAGAACACCAGGAAAGAGCAGTAACCCATGGATAATTCCATCCAACTGAAGCCAGTGGGGTAATTTTGGTTCAACCCTCCAGATAAATGAGCTACTGGGGAGCCAAAAAGGTTACAGGTGTTTTCTTCTGGTCCCTACACATCTAACCTGATCAATTAATCAATCAGTGGTATTTATTGAATGCTTACTGTGTGCAGAGCACTGAATTAAGTGCTTGGGATAGCATAACACAATAGAGTAGGTAGGCAATGATCTCTGTTATCAAGGAACCTACAGTCAGGGAGACAGGCATTAAAATAAATTATTGACCAGGAAATATAAATATAAGTGCATAAGTGTTGTGGGGCTGGGTGTGGGCTGAGTATCAAAGTATTTAAATGCATACAGGTACAAATGTATAAGGTGAATAGGATGGAAAAATGAGAAGCTTGGCATTGTTTATGATCACATCATCATCCTAATAATAGTGAAAATGACACTAGCAATATGAATAATAATGTATTTTTTAAGTTCTTATTATGTGCCAGGCATTATATTAAGCACTGGGGTAGATACTATGTCACAATAATAATAATTGTTATTATTATAGTATTTGTTAAGCTCTTACTATGTGCCAAGCACTGTCCCATGCAATGGGGCAGATACAAGTTAATCAGATTGAATACGGTCCCTGTCCACATGGGGCTTACAGTATTAATCCCCATTTTACAGATGAGGTACCTGAGGCCCAGAGAAGTTACGTGACTTGCCCCAGATCACACAGCAGAAATGTGGCAGAGCATGGATTAAATCGCAGGTCTTTCTGACTCCCAGGCCAGTGCTCTATCCACTAAGCCACAAGATGATCAGCAGTTTGGATGTAGATCAGGTCCCATGTAGGTCTCTCAGTCTAAGTAGGAGGGAGAATATCTACTGAGTCTCCACTGTACACATGAGGAAACTGAGGCACAGAGAAGTTAAATAATCAATCAAATCAAAGTTAATCAACCAAATAATCAAAATTTGGTAAATTTTGTATTTACCAAACATTATATGGAAAAGAACAATACATAGAGTTGGAGACCTGCCCACAAGGAGTTTGGAGTCTATAAGAGGAGACAGATACTAATATACATTAGAGATAGGAGAAATAGTAATAATAGTAATTGTGGTATTTGTTAGGTGCTTACTGTGTGCCAGGTACTATATTAAGCCCTGGGGTGGATACAATCAAAACAGTCCCTGTCCCTTGTGGGACTCACAGTCTTTATCCCCATTTTACAGATGAGGTAACTGAGGCACAGAGAAGCTAAGTGACTTTTCCAAGGTCACACAGCAGACAGTGGCAGATTAGAACCTACCACATTCTGGCTCCTAGGCCCGTACTCTATCCAATACACCATACTGCTTCTTATAAGGATATGAAATAAGTTATATGGGGCTGAAGTGAGTATCAGAGTGCTTAAGGGATACACAATCAAATGAATAGTTGAAATAGAGAGCAGGGTAGATAAGGGAAATGATGGCTTAGTCAGAGAAGGCCTCTTGGAGGAGATGTAATTTCAGAAAGGTTTTGAAGGTGGGGAGAGTGATGAGCTGTTAGATATGAAGGAGCAGCATGCCAGTAGAAAAAGCATGAGCCTGGGAGACAGATGATCTGGGTTCTATTACTGGCTCTGCCACTTTCTTTTTTTTTTTTTTCCTAAATGGTATTTGTTAAGCACTTATTATGTGCCAGGCCCTACTGAGCACTGAAGTACATACTAGTTAATCAGGTTGGACACAGTCCACCACCCCCATGTTACTCGCAGTCGTAATCCTCATTTTACAGAAGAGGTAACTGAGACACAGAGAAGTTATATGACTGGCCCAAGATAACACAACAGACAAGTAGCATAGGTGGTTTAGAAACTAGGTTCTTTTGACTTCCAGGCTCCCTATGTGACCTTGGTCAAGTGACTTCTCTATGTCTCGGTTTCCTCATCTGTAAAATGGGGATTCAATCCCTCTTACTTAGACTGAGAGCCCCATGAGGGACAAAGACTATGTAATACATGATTAATTTGTATTAACCCCAGTGCTTAGAACAGTTCTTAATAATAATAAATATGGTATTTGTTAAGCGCTTACTACATGCGAAGCACCATTCTAAAGTCTGGGGTAGATATAAGGTAATCGGGTTGTCCCATGTGGGGCTCAGAGTCTTAATCCCCATTTTATAGATGAGGTAACTGAGGCACACAGAACTTAAGTGGCTTGCCCAAGGTCACACAGCAGACAAGTGGCAGAGTGGGAATTGGAACCCACATCCTCTGATTCCCAACCCCCTGCTCTTTCCACTAAGCCACACTGCTTCTTGGCACATAGTAAGTGCTTAACAACTGTTATCATCACTATTATTACTATTATTATTATTATTACTATTATTTTGGTAGTTCCAGGCCAGAAGGAGGACATGAGCAAGAGTCAGTGGTGGGATAAATGAGAGTGAGGTACAGAGAGTAGGTTGACATTAGAGGAGCCAACTGTGCGGATTGCGTTATTGTAGGAAATCAGTGAGGTCAGATAGGATAGGGGGAACTTAATGACTTGCCCAAGATCACGCTGTATGTGAGTAGTGAAGCTGGAATTAGAACTCAGGTCACCTGACCTGGGCTTTTTCCACTAGGCCTTGCTACTTCCTGTATTTGATGATTTGTTTTAAGGCCCGAGTCAAGAACAGTCTTACCCAGAGCAGGATTGCCTCCATTACTAGTAAATTTCCTATCAAGGCTCCAAACTGAGCAAGAAAGAAGAGATGTATGACACTCTACATACGCAGGCCCACTAGGATCCTCTTAGTATCCTGGTGTGCCAGGACAAACCTGGGCTGACCAATTCATAGCACACACCTCAGATTACTTCATGGATCATAGAACACTTTTGCTGACACATCCCCAGCTGCGATGGACCTTTTCAACAGTTGCACAGTATTATTAACTTATGTTTAGTTTGAAGCAGGTAGTGAAAGCCAGGACATTCTGTTATGCTCCTATCTAGTCACACCTTCTCCACCCTGCATTTGTGTTGGGATTTTTATTCCTACATTCATTATCTGCCCCTCTTCCTTAATGAATTGTTTCCTGGTTTTTAGAACATTTTCTAACTGATCAAGTTTGCTTCAGCCTACAGAGGGGAAGCAGTCCAGACCAATTCCACATAATAAATCCAATGAGCATATTTTAAATTTCTTTTCCCACTCCTCATTAAAGATAGAACCAGCCCTGATTTTTATCTCTGAGGGATACCATTCAACAGACGCCTTTAGGCCACTGTGCTCCACTGAACTTTATGGTCTCATCTTCTTTCCCCTGTCCAGCTCATTCTCGTCCACCTAGTCGTTTTGGTTGACCCAAGTAGAGTAGGCTGGGAAGGAACCAAACGGACAGGGCAGAGGCAGGAATAGTGGATTTAAGTCTGAACTGGGTGGGCTAGGAAAGGTAAGTAGTAGAGCCCAATTTCTGTTTCTTCATTTCCATCCAAACTTTTATCTTGCCCATCCAACTCTTATCATAATCTAATCCTGGCTCTGCCACTTCCCTGCTGTGTGACCTGGGGCAAGTCACTTCACTTCACTGTGCCTCAGTTACCTCATCAGTAAAATGAGGATTAAGACTGTGAGCTACATGAGGGACATGGATGTTGCCCAAATTGGTTGACTTATCTGCCCCAGTGCTTAGAACAGTGCCTTGCACCTAGTACGCACTGAATACCACAAAAAAATCTTGTCTTAACTACTGTTAACAGTCTCCTTGTTGACCATCCTATCTCTCTCCTCTCCAATCCATACTTCACTGGACTGCCCCTGTCATTTTTCTAAAATAAAACATTTAGTCTACATCTCCCACCTTCTCAAAAAAACCTCCTCCTTGTGAGAAGCAGTGCAGTTTAGTGAAGTGGAAAGAGCGTGGGCCTGGGTGTCCTAGTATCTTGGACTAGGACCTAGGTTCTAATCCTGGTTCTGCCACTGACCTGCAGGGTGGCCTTGGGCAAATCACTCTACTAACATGTGCTAAACTGGGATTCCCAGTTTCCTCCATATGAGCCCCATGAGGGGACTGATTAACTTGTATCTACCCCAGTGTATAGCAGAGTGCTTGGCACTTAACAAATACCACAATATTATTATCATTAGTTGTCCATCAACCTCGGCATCAAAAAGAAACTCTTTACCATCCAGACTGTAAGCTTGTTGTGGGCAGGGAATGTATCTGTTATATTTTTGTTTGTACTCTCCCAAATGCTTAGTACAGTGCCCTGCGCAGAGTAAGTGCCTACTACATACAATTGATTGACTTATTGCCATCGGCTTTGTAGGCTTCAATCAGCGTGTCAAATGGTAGACGTGCTAAATAAATCAATCGTCTTTATTGAGTGCTTCTTTATTGAGTGCTTAGTGTATGCAGAGCACTGTACCAAACAATTAGGAAAGCACAATATAAAAGAGATGGTAGACATGTCTGCCCACAAAAAGCTTACAGTCTAGAGATGATGATAATTTTGATTGTCCCTTACTAGTAAATTCTATTACCTTATCCAGAAGTCACATCCAACTCCCTGAACAACTTCACCTGAGTCAATCAATTGCATTTATGGAGCAATTACTGTGTGCAGAGCACTGTACTAAGTGCTTGAGAGAGTACAGTATAACAGTATGACTGACACAATTCCTGCCCACAACGAGAGAAGCACCAAGAGCTTTAGCAGCATCAAATAGCAGGGCAAGATCATCAAGCAAAGGACACTGCAATGTGGCACTGAGGAAACACTCACAGCATTTACAGCTTCTGGTCTGTACTGGTCTGGTGAGGAGAATGGATAGATGGACAGGGTCCCCAAGTAATTCCTGTACAGAGAACTAAAAGGAGTGTGAGAAGCAGCATTGCCTAGTGGAAAGAGCACAGGTCTGAGATCATAGAACCTGGCTTCTAATCCCTGACTCTACCACTTGTCTGCTGTGTGACCTTGGGCAAATCACAACATCTCTGTGCCTCAGTTCCCTCCTCTGCCAAATAGGGATTCAATATCTGTTCTCCCTTCTATTTAAACTGTGAGCCCCACATGAGACCTGATTATCTTGTATCTACCCCAGAACTCAGTACAGTGCTTGGCACATAGGAAGGGTTTAACAAATGCCATAAATATATTTAAGTAGAAAGGCGAGAACAAAATGTCTGAAGTTGATAACAAAGCCCAGACTGAGTACGTCAGTGCAATGTATGGAGACCAATGGGAGATAAACTAGTCTGACAGGAAGCTGTGGGAAAGGGGTTATTTTCCTTCATCACTTCCCAAAGATGAGGAAACCAGGAAGCGGACTTAAAAACAGAGACAGGTCTTGCAGGAAGCAAACATATTTACATATTTTTCTGTGCTGAGGAGGAGGAATGGACTGTTTGTCACGTATTGGTCTTTTCAGCCATATGCACATACATAGATAGGATCACACTGTCGATAGCCTCCTCTTTGAAATGAAAAAACAGACATGTACTTCTACTATGTAGATGCAGTATGACCTAGTGGAAAGATACCAGGCCTGGGAGTTAAAGGACCTGGGTTCTAGTCCTGGCTCAGGCACTTGTCTGCTATGTGACCGTGGGCAAGTTACTTAAATTATCTGTGCTTCAGTTTTCTCAACCAACTTGTTGCGAGCAGGGAATGTGTCTGTTTATTGTTGTATTGTACTCTCCCAAGCACCTAATACAGTGGTACAGTGCTCTGCACATAGTAAGTGCTCAATAAATACAATTGAATGAATGAATAAAATAAGGATTCAAATCCTATTCTCTTCCTTCCTTAGACTCTGAGCCCTATGTGATATCCAGCCTGTATCCAGCCTGGTTAACTTATATTTACCCCAGTGCTTAAATTATAAAATAAGAATTTCACTGGGCTTTTTTTGCCTCCTAGCCTCTCATTCCTTGAAAAGTTTCTGTTCAAAAATAACCACTCCTTTCTTGATATGACTAGATATGTTAGTTTATTGTTTGCCAAAGGAGGTAAAATGCTGAGTAAATCCTAGCCTGTCAGATCAAAATGCATCTCTAGTGCATCCTGTTAAAGTAAGTTGTCCTTCTTTGAAGAGGTTAAAGGAAAATATAAATTATCCACCCTGTAGTTTCTAAAGCAGCTACAAATCAAGAGTTATGTATTGACACAAATGAAAATGAAAATGATAAACTCCTCATGCCAAGGCCATACAAGTTCCTGATGCTGAGAATCCTCCAAAGAATCTTGAGGATTTTTAAGAAGACTGAACATGAACCATAGCAACTGACATCGAAGAGTTTGTAGGAGAGACTCAGTACCCAATGTGATATACAGTTAATCTGTTTGAAGGAAGTATCACATATTCTATCAGAAAAGTACTTTGAACTCCACTTTAGTTGGATGCTACATCTTTATATACTACCATATGTCTCTGTCAAAATAAATTTCATGGACATCATTGACTTGTCAAAAATGTGGGGCACATAAATCATTGCAAATACGTGTCACTTGGGATTTGTTGTGGATGCAGCTATTTCAGAACAACTCGCATTTTGAGCGATACATCTACTGTCTATTGATTAGATTCAGTGATCTTTTTGAAAAAGCTACCTGAACATTCCTACATATACACACATGTTTACACACCAAAGCAACACATAGTAAGGCATGGAACAAGAGATAATTCTTCCTCTTGTGATGAGAATCTGCACAAGGACTCATTTCCTGTTCTCCGCCAAACCTAAGCTTGTGGGGAGAGCATTGTGCGTTCCCATGACGAGTTGACACATTCTGCTCGACAAATTTTACCCAGGTGACATCCTTAGAGATGATATGACAGGCCATCTAGCACTTTTTAGTGGCTACCGATCGATAGACTTCTAATTTAAATTACTAGGTCAACTGATCTGATGAGCAGGGCCAGGGAAGAGGGAGGCAGGACTTTCCGTTAAAGCTTGGGGGGAAAGGACTCAGGCTGACCACAGGTATACAAACTGTCCATTGGGGACAGTTTCCTTGGAACCTGGTGCTGGCCCCCATGGGAGGGGCAAGGGGAGTGCTAGCCTGGGCTTCTACAACCCCGCTGCTCTCCCGACCGGTCTCACCTGTTGCTCCCACAGCCACGCTCAGGACATGGGAGGGGAGGTACCCGGGATGGGTTTTCTCCAAGATGAGGGAAGAGTCTCTGCTTTTACCATACCCAGGTTGTGCGGGTGAAGGAAGCTGCATACTCACCACATGATTTCCACTGCTGGATAAGGGGACAGAGAGGCCGATCTACCAGGGGTGAGAGAGGTGGAGGAGAGAGGAGGGGTTTGTCTCCAGACCCATCTGCCTGAGCTCCAGAGCAGGGAAGCCCTTGACCTCCCACATAACAGAATAGCAGCACACACGAAAGCGGCTCTGTCCCAGCTCCCTGGGAGGTTTCATACTGCTTCAAGTCCATATCTCCAACAGCTCCGAACAGGGAAAGTAGAAAAGCACCTGTGTGAAGCCTCATGTTTGTTTTCTTTTTATTTTAAAAACTGACAAAAGATGAATCAGCCATATCCATCTGTGCTTAAAAGTGGGTGCAACCCCGAAACCAGGGGCCATTATGGCCACTGCACGGCCCAGAGGGGCCACAGGCAAGGTGCGTGTATCAGACTGGTCTCAGATGCATCATAGGATTGGCATGGGGAGGTGGTGCCATGTTGGATCACACTTCAACCCTTTCACTTCAGGACTGCGGAATTGACAGGACACCCATATAAATCCATAAACCATCCAAACATCTCCAGTGCAAACCGTGCCCAAGTTGCAGACTCCCACCGTGCACCAGAAGTAGATAGAGATAACCACCATTTCCATCCAGGACACACTGCAGGAACATCACCTTGCTTTAGCAATTGGATGGGAAAATGACTTGGTCCTCCCTCCTTTATTCTCTGTCTCCTCTATTGCTGTCCTCCACCCTTTTTGCCTCCTGGGGATTTTATGGCTGCTTCCTTTGTCCGTGCAGGTTGCATTGGAGAGAGATGAGCACTGAAGAGGCTCCAGTCTCCCAGGCAGCAGGGTCAGTAGGGCAGACACCTAATTCAAGTTGTACATGACCATGTAATCAATGGGCTCCAAATCCAGGCCTGAAACAGTTTCAGCAAATGTATGCCTGACCTTTCTGAATCTTCTCTGACATCTCCTTCTCTTGTTATCTCTATAGCAGGCTCCATCAATCAATCAATGAGTCACATTTATTGAATGCCTACTGTTTTGCCCCGCACATATTAAGCACTCAATAAATATGATTGACTGATTGATTGGCTATTATATGCAGAGCACTGTACTAAGATCTTGGGTGAGTACGGTACAATAGAATTTGCAGTCATTTTCCCTGCCCATAATGAGCTTACAGTCTAGAGGGAAAGACAGACTCCATCCTCCCTCTAGTAGCATCCATCAGTGTTAAATATTAACAGGCACAATAAAACATTATCAGATTTCTTTGGGGGCATGTAAGTCTAGCTGTTTTTCAAATTGTTACTCATATGAATAGTCCTACTAAGAACACCTCTTTGGAGGTAATACCATGAATTGTGGCCCACATATTGCAGAGCTTAGTAGTGTGCTTTGCACATAGGAAGTGCTCAAAATATGCAACTTAATGAAGAGCAAAACATCTTAAATTCTAAAATTGGGCTTATTATGTAACGCAAGCTGTTATTTGAATCAGGACACCAGCATTAGATGATTATTTGTCCTGTGCCTAAGCATCTAGGAGATTCTCCAGTAGCTTGAAGTCATAACTCAAAAGACTGATGAGAATAAAATGTAATTTGTGTACACAGTCTTATCAATCACATACACATCTTCAGATATTGAAGAATCCAGCTAATCATGGTTTTGAAAAGAAAGTCTGAATTCATTTTTTTTGCTATTTTCCCTTTCTGCTATCAAAATTCACAATTAACCTTTCCTACCATCTAGAGGTTTCACCTCCAATTGGTGCCTTTCGTTAATCAGGCGAATCCTTCAATATGATCAGATAAACAGGCGGTTTCTATCCACTCCTGATTAAGTGTCTTCACAGTTTAAATCACAAAATCTCCTCACCTTCCAAGCAGAGTGCAGCACTGGGAAGGAAGGGAGATTTTCCTCCAGAGAAGATCCGCCGTAGCAGCGGAGAGGACAGTCTGTTTGGGCGACGTGGATTCATGACATAGTGGATAGAGCATGGGGCTGGGATTCAGAAGGTCATGGGTTCGAATCCCAGATGAGCCACTTGTCTGCTATGTGACCTTGGACAAGCCACTTTACTTCTCTGTGCCTTAGTTCCCTCATCTGTAAAATGGAGATTGAGACAGTGAGCCCCATGTGGGACAGGGACTGTGTCCAACCCTCTTTGCTTGTATGTACCCCAGCACTTTGTACAGTACTTGGCACATAGTAACTGCTTAACAAATACCATCATTAATATCATTATTATGTGGACCGCAGGGGTGGGGAGTGGATCTGGGAGCATGTGTCCTACTATGAGATCTCTTCCCTGGAGCTGAGCCACATGAGAGGGAATGGGGGACAGAGTCCGCCCAGAGACATAGGTGGAATATGAGAATTCATAGAAGGAAGCAGCATGGCCGAGTGAATACAGCACAGGCTTGGGAATCCGCAGGAACTGAGTTCTAATTCTACCTCCACTACTTGTCTGCCATGTGACCTTCACTTCTATTCACTTCTCTGTGTCTCAGTTAACTCACCTATCAAATAGAGATGAAGACTGTGAGTCCCATATGGAGTCCCATATGGGACAGTGACTGTGTCCAAGCTGGTTAGCTTGCATCTACCCCAGTGATTAGAACAATGTTTGACAAATGTTATCATCATGTGGAGGTAGGGAGCAGATCAGCCACCAAGCTCAAACTGAAGAGGCTTTGTCTTATCTTGCTGGCAAGGATCGTGCCCACTTCGGAGATTTCCCTCCTTATCCCCAAGGCCCAAGGGCTACCACCCCTCCAGGGGACAGAGAGGTCACTCAGAAATGGACAGGGCACAAAATCTTTGCCATAGCTGGGGGGAGGACCACCCATCAGGGATGTGCAAGCGAGGCAGTTCCTAGGCCAGCATAGGATTATGTCATACGACTGGCAGATAACAATCATAAAGGACCTCTAGCTCATCCCTCTAGACTGTAAACTCACTGTGTGCAGGAAATGCATCTGTTCACTGTTGGACTGTACTCTCCCAAGCACCTAGTACAGTGCTCTGCACGGAGTAAGCACTCTATAAATAACGATTGTCTGACTTGATGCAGTGCCATGTTGTGTCATAGTCCAATCTCTACTACTAGGGATGCGTAGACTTAATAGGATACCCAGATGCATTTGTAATTCTACAGAATGCCTCTTATGGAAATCGAATACCTGTTGCGGCCCCATTTCATTAGACTGCTGTCTCACTGAACTACTTGCTATCTTTTGTGGAGCTCCACTCTGCAATGGTAAAAAGAAGGTAGACAAACTCTGAAATGTCATAAACAAAAAGCTTCCTTTATCTGGTATATTTTCTCACAAACGAGTCATACAAACTATACTCTTAATGGACAAACAACCCATAATTCATATCTTTATAAAATTTTGATGATTAGCATAATATTACCAATTAAACATAATATTAGAAATATTTTGATATTTTAAGTCAGCACCCATTGTAATGTGTGGGGAATAAGGTGGGGTCACTGCCCTCAGGAGAAGACACTCTTAACAGGAAAGACAGATGAACAAATACATAAAAACAGCAAAACATAGAACACAAGCATATGTAACATGTAACAGATACTTATTATTCTTAGGGAACGACTGGGTTAAGGTCAATTGGCCTGGGAGAGGTTTGCGTTTCCAAGGTTACTAGTTCCCAGAGATAACAGCAGTAAAGCTATTTGTACAAAGCTGTAAAGATACAGTGAAGACAAGATAGAAAGTGACCTGCTGTAGTCAGTCAGAAACTGAGTAGGAGCCCCACCCCACCTTAATCCAGTTGACCCAAAGTTGACCTCTCCACTCCCAACCCCATGGCCATGGCACAAAAGCAAAGGTGACTATTTTTAAGTCATAAAGGATCCATTTGATTAGTTCACCTATCATGTGTAACATACAAGCACATGCTAAAACTGTGCAGTTAGACTGTGTGGGCAGGAAGGAGGAGGGCAACATTAATTACACTGCCCTCCGTAAGGAACTCTTAGACTCTTTGCCCAGTTGTACTGTGAGCCTAGGTTGCAGGGGCAGGGATTTTTTGCTGAGGGAGTGTTTTGGGGTTTTTTTTCCATGGTATTTTTTAAGCACTTACCTTGTGTCAAGCACTGTTCTAAGCACTAGGGTAGATTCAATTTGGATACAGTCTCTGTACCACATGGGGCTCACAGTTTAAGTAGAAGGGAGTAGGATTTAATTTCCATTTTACGGTTGAGGAAACAGACACAGAAAAGCTAAGTGACTTGTCCATGGTCACCCTGAAAACAATTGACAAAGTTGTGATTAGAATCCAGTTCCTCTATTCCCAGGTCTTTCCACTAGTCACCGCTGCTTCTCAAGCAGTTACGATGTGCTAAGCCCTATACTGACTGTTGTAGTAGATACCAAATAATCGGGTAGAACTCAGTCCTTGGTCCACATGGCACCCATGGTCCAAGAGAAAGGAAGAACAGGCAACTTGAGTCATTTTACAGATGAGGAAACTGTGGCTCAGAGAAGTGAAGTGACACTGCAAAAGAAGTGTGGAGGCACAACCACCATTTCCACCCAGAAATCTCTGTAAGGACATCAACCTGCATAATTACCCATGTGTGACTTGCCTAATGTAATGCAGCAGGCACACTGCTTATTTTGTCAAGCGGTCTACAGAGGGGTCAACCAGCAGAGCCATCCGTAGGCAGAGGGGTCAGTCCACAGAGTGTCGGTCTACTGAGGTAGTGGTCCAGGTGGGTCATCTGCAGAGAGGTCAGTTTGCAGAGGGATCTGTCCATGGAGGTGTAGGTCTGCAGAAGGGTCGGGCTACGGAGGGGATGGTCTGTGCAGAAAAATTGTGCTCAGTAGATAGATTACGGGCCTGGAAGTCAGCAAGACCTAGGTTCAAATCCCAGATCCATTGCTTGTCTGCTCTATGACCTTGAGCAAGTCACTTCATTTCTCTGTGCCTCAGTTACCTCATCTGCAAAATGGGAATTAAGACTGTCAGCATCATGTAGGACATAGACTTTATCCAACCTGATTAGCTTTCACCTATCCCAGTGCTTAGTATAGTGACTGATACAAAGTATATAATTAACAGATACCATAAAAGGGTGATGGAGGCAATCCATGGAGGGGATCTTCAGAGGAGTTGGTCCGTGGAGGGAGTTGTTTACAGAAGGGTAGATTCATTCAATAGTATTTATTGAGCACTTACTATGTGCAGAGCACTGTACTAAGCGCTTGGGATGAACAAGTCGGCAACAGATAGAGACAGTCCCTGCCGTTTGACAGGATCTGCAGAGGAGTGGGTCCAAGGATGGAGTGGTCCACGAAGGGGGAAGCCCTTGAAGGGGAAGTTCTGTGGAGAGGATGGTCTTCACAGGGGGCTGTTTGTAGTGGGGGGGATATGAGCTTGCAGAGGGGTCTGCTTCAGGACTTACTGCCATGGTTCTTAAGCAGGCCCAGGGCTATTCGTTCAGCTCTGTTCACACAGAGGATCTCTCTTGCTGACGGGGAATCTGGGTAGAGTCCATGGGGGACATGAGCTACCTCGATCTGCTCCATTTTAGTACCAAAGCAGGCATCGCTTGGAAAAAGGGAACTGAGGGGGGAGCTGGTGACAGTTCCGGTTAACAATTAACATAAGACAGACATGATGAAATGTAAATTAGAAATTGAGCAAATAATCTAGAGGTTTTTTATTGACTCTAAACAAAGAGCCCAGTGATCCTCCAATATTGATATAGACAAGACTGATGCCACACAAATTGCTCCAGAAGAAGGGGGAAATCAATAAGTCAGTCAGTAATAACAATAATTGTGATAATTGTTCAGAGCTTAATATGTACTGAGCATTGTATTAAGTGCTGGGGTAGTTACAAGATAATAATAACTGTGGTATTTGGGGGAGCAGCGTGGCTCAGTGGAAAGAGCCTGGGCTTCGGAGTCAGAGGTCATGGGTTCTACTATCGGCTCTGCCACTTGTCAGCTGTGTGACTGTGGGCAAGTCACTTAACTTCTCTGTGCCTCAGTTACTTCATCTGTAAAATGGGGATTAACTGTGAGCCTCACGTGGGACAACCTGATTACCCTATATCTACTCCAGCACTTAGAACAGTGCTCTGCATATAATGAGCGCTTAACAAATACCAACATTATTATTATTATTAAGCCCTATATACCAAGTACTGAGAAGCAGCGTGACTTAGTGGATAGAACACGAGCCTGGGAGTCAGAATGACCTGGGTTCTATCCCAGCTCCCCCACATAATAATAACGATGGCATTTGTTATGCACTTACTATGTGCAAAGGGCTGTTCTAAGCGCTGACGAGGATACAAGGTGATCAGGTTGTCCCGCATGGGATTCACAGTCTTAATCCCCATTTTACAGATGGGGTAACTGAGGCGCCGAGAAGTGAAGTAACTTGCACAAAGTTACACGGCTGACAAGTGGCTGAGCTGGGACATGTCTGCCTTGTGATCTTGAACAAGTGACTTAACTTCTCTGGACCTCAGTCACCTCATCTGTAAAATGGGGATTAAGATGGGAGCCCCATGTGGGCTCTATAGTCCCCTGTAGACTATAAACTCCCTCTGCTTGGGGATTGTGTCTGCTTATTGTTCTCTCCCATCTGCTTATTGTAGTATCATGCAGTAAGTGCTCAATAAATATCATTGATTGAGAAGCAGTTTGGCCTAGTGACAAGCCTAGAGGATTTGAGTTCTAATACTGCTTCTGCCACCTGTCTGCTCTTGGACTTTGTGCAAGTCACTTAACCTCTCTGTGTCACTGTTCCTTCATCTACAAAATGGAAATTCAGCATGAGAAACAGCATGGCTTAGTGGAAAGAGTACAGGCTTGGGAGTTAGAGGATGTGGGTTCTAATACCAGCTCTGCCACTTGTCTGCTGTGTGACCTTGGGCAAGACACTTAACTTCTCTGTGCCTCAGTTACCTCATCTATAAAATGGGGATTAAGACTGTGAGCCCCATGTGGGGCAACCTGATTACCTTGTATTTACCCCAGCACTTAGAACAGTGCTTGGCACATAGTAAGCACTTAACAAATACCATTATTATTATTATTAAATAATAATGCCTCTTCTCCCTCCTCCTTAGTCTGTGACACCCATGAGGAATCTGATTAGCTTGGGTTGACCCCAGTGCTTAGTCCAGTGTTAAGCATTTACTATGTGCCAAGCACTGTTCTTCATCTAAATTCCTGAAAATTCTAAATCTTCTGTCCCTTATACCAAAATAATGGTCTTCAAATAAATGGAAGGTCAATTCTTTTAACCTTCCCCTATGAACCTTATCTTCCAACCTTTCGTGGCTTCCTTGTGGACTTTCCCAGTTCTCCATCCTGCTTAAAATTCAGAACCCAGAACAGTCCTGTAGCAAAGTCTGACCATTTCAGAGTATAATGAAAGGATGACCTTATGATTCTTCCTTCTCTTTATACATACCAATATCCACTTTAATTCTTCAAAAATTGTGCTATGTTACTGACTCATATTCACCTTGCGGTTCTGTATAGCTATAGAAGGGACCTCAAGGTGAATAGGCGTAAATATTCATGTTCAGTGTCTCCCAAACTTGCACTTGTGATAAAATTGCTGAATGACATGGTCGCAGCTTCCACATGTCAACCGTACATTGTTCCGGAGGGGAAAAAATGCTTAAAGTTAATATATACCATATTTACTGGCCACAGATTTAATGAGCATTGCAGAGATGCTGAAGGAAATTCAGGTTCCGTCTCATGCTGTCTGCTCTTCCTTCAGTGTAAAGACTATAAAATAAACAGACGTAGGTAGGCATAGATATGGACATCAAGGGTGGTAGAGTTCATCACTAGATTGGTAGCCAGTTCCTGGACTATTTACCAGTGTTCTATTCTTCATTAACCAGTCATTCTAGCTCTGACTCACCCCTACCATTAGTAGTAGCAGTAGTAATAATAATAATGAATAATGGTGGAATTTGTTAAGTGCTTACTATGTGCCAAGCACTGTTCTAAGTGCTGGGATAGATAGAGGGTAATCAGGTTGTCCCACATGAGGCTCAGTCCTAATGCCCATGTTACAGATGAGGTACGAGGCACCAAGAAGTTAAGTGACTTGCCCAAAGGCACACAGCTGACAGGTGGTGGAGCCGGGATTAGAACCCATGACCCCTGACTCCTAAGCCCATGCTCTTTCCACTGAGCCAAGCTGAGAGTAGTAGCCGCAGCTGCAGGAATAGTAGGAATAAGATTTATTATATGTTTATTCTTTGTTGCTTGCCAGAGTAGATTCATGATTGATGGGCCATCAATCAGCCAATTGTATTTATTGGGCGCTTACTGTTTACAGAGCATCATACTAAGCACTTAGGAGAGTATAATATACCAGAGTTGGTAGACACATTTCCTGACCACAATGAGCTCACAGTCTAGTTCTGTTGGACGTGGTCTTTCTCTCAGAACACTTGAGTGACCCTTGTTTTTCTAGCAGAATTGTGGCCTAGTGGAAAAATCCCAGTACTGGGTGAGAGGAGACTTAGGGTCTCAATCCTAGCTCTGCCACCAACCAGTTGTGGGACCAACCCGATCCTCTCCCAGACTTCCCTATCACCGTGGATGGCACGACCATCCTTCCCGTCTCTCAGGCCCGCAATCTCGGTGTCATCCTTGACTCGTCTCTCTCGTTCACCCCACACATCCTATCCGTTACCAAGACCTGCCGGTTTCACCTTTACAATATCGCCAAGATCCGCCCTTTCCTCTCCACCCAAACAGCTACCTTACTGCTATGGGCTCTCGTTATATCCCGGCTAGACTACTGTGTCAGCCTTCTCTCTGATCTCCCTCCTCTCTCGCCCCACTCCAGTCTATTCTTCACTCCGCTGCCCGGCTCATCTTCCTGCAGAAACGATCTGGGCATGTCACTCCCCTTCTTAAACAACTCCAGTGTTTGCCTATCAACCGCCGCTCCCAACAAAAACTCCTCACTCTAGGCTTCAAGGCTCTCCATCACCTTGCCCCTTCCTACCTCTCCTGCCTTCTCTCTTTCTACCACCCACCCCGCACGCTCCGCTCCTCCGCCGCCCACCTCCTCACCGTCCCTCGGCCTCGCCTATCCCACCGTCGACCCCTGGGCCACATCCTCCGGCGGTCCTGGAACGCCCCTCCCTCCTCACCTCCGCCAATCTAATTCTCTTCCCCTCTTCAAAACCCTACTTAAAACTCACCTCCTCCAAGAGGCCTTCCCAGACTGAGCTCCCCTTCTCCCTCTACTCCCTCTACCACCCCCACTTCACCTCTCCGCAGTTTAACCCTCTTTTCCCCCCATTTCCCTCTGCTCCTCCCCCTCTCCCTTCCCGTCCCCTCAGCACTGTACTCGTCTGCTCAACTGTACATATTTTCTTTACCCTATTTATTTGAATGAATTGTACATCGCCTTGATTCTATTTATTGCCATTGTTCTTGTCTGTCTGTCTCCCCCGATTAGACTGTAAGCCCATCAAACGGCAGGGACTGTCTCTATCTGTTGGCAACTTGTTCATTTCAAGCGCTTAGTACAGTGCTCTGCACATAGTAAGCGCTCAAAAAATACTACTGAATGAATGAATGAATGTTGTGTGAAATTAAGCAAGTCACTTACTCTGTCTCTGTCTCTGTCTCCTCATCTGTAAAGTGGAGACAAGATATTTGTTCTGCTCATCTCTTAGACTTGTGAGACTTATGTGGGAGGGAGATTGAGTCTCTCTACCCCAGTGCTAAATATAATGCTTTGACACATGCATTCATTCATTCAATAGTATTTTCTGAGTGCTTACTATGTGCAGAGCACTGTACTAAGTGCTTGGAATGTACAAGTCGGCAACAGATAGAGACAGTCCCTGCCCTTTGATGGGCTTACAGTCTAATGGGGGAGACAGGCAGAGAAGAACAAGGGCAATAAATAGAGTCAAGGGGAAGAACATCTCATAAAAACAATGGCAACTAAATAGAATCAGGGTGATGTACATCTCATTAAACAAAATAAACAAAATAAATAGGGTGATGAAGATATATACAGTCGAGCGGACGAGTACAGTGCTGGGGGGGTGGGACGGGAGAGGGGGAGGAGGAGAGGGAAAGGGGGGAGAAGAAGGTTTAGCTGCAGAGAGGTAAATGGGGGTAGAGGGAGCAGAGAGAAAAAGGGGGGAGCTCAGTCTGGGAAGGCCTCTTGGAGGAGGTGAGCTTTAAGTAAGGATTTGAAGAGGGGAAGAGAATTAGATTGATGGAGGTGAGGAGGAAGGGCATTCCAGGACCGTGGGAGGACGTGGCCCAGGGGTCAACGGCGGGATAGGCAAGACCGGGGCACGGTGAGGAGTTGGGTGGCAGAGGAGCGGAGCGTGCGGGGAAAAAGAGAGAAGGGAGGAGAGGTAGGAAGGGGCAAGGTGATGGAGAGCCTTGAAGCCTAGAGTGAGGAGTTTTTGTTTTGAGCGGAGGTTGATAGGCAACCACTGGAGGTTTTTAAGAAGGGGAGTTACAGGCCCAGAGCGTTTCTGCAGGAAGATGAGCCGGGCAGTGGAGTGAAGAATAGATTGGAGCAGGGAGAGAGAGGAAGAAGGGAGATCAGAGAGAAGGCTGACACAGTAATCTAGCTGGGATATTACGAGAGACTGTAGCAATAAGGTAGCTGTTTCGGTGGAGAGGAAAGGGCGGATCTTGGCGATATTGTAAAGGTGAGACCGGCAGGTCTTGGTGACGGATCGGATGTGTGGGGTGAACGAGAGAGACGAGTCAAAGATGACACCGAGGTTGCGCGCCTGAGAGAAGGGAAGGATGGTCGTACCATCCACAGTGATAGGGAAGTCTGGGAGAGGACCGGGCTTGGGAGGGAAGATGAGGAGTTCAGTCTTGCTCATGTTGAGTTTTAGGTGGCGGGCAGACATCCAGGTGGAAACGTCCTGGATGCAGGAGAAAATGTAAGCCTGAAGGGAGGGGGAGAGGACAGAGGCAGAGATGTAGATCTGCGTGTCATCTACATAGATATGGTAGTCAAAGCCGATAATAATAATTATAATAAAAATATAATACATACATTTATTAAAATTTATTACAACATTTATTAAATTTATTAAAATATAATAAAATAATAATGATATTTGTTAAGTGCTTACTAATTGCCAGGCACTGGACTTGATGCTGGAGTATATACAAGGTAATTGGTTTGGACTCGGTCCATGTTCCACAAATGGGCTCATAGACTTTAAACCACCATTTCATAGGAAACTGAGGCACAGAAAAGTGAATCGACTTGCCCAAGGTCACAAAGCAGACAAGAGCCAGGATTACAGCCCAGATCCTTCTGACACCCAGATCCTTCTGACATCTTTATTAACAAATAAAGACCATCATTATTTAATATACCTAGGGGGTGAGCAGAGTATAACATCCCATTAAATATCCCTGATGTGGAAAAACATCTTTTTTGATATTAGTTTTTTTTGCCTGCCTAAAGCATACATCATATTTTCACCATTTTCATTTATTTTGATAACCAATCTATAGTGAATCATTCAACACATATGCATTGTTTTTATAAGAAATGGTTGTAAGACGTATTTCACAGGAGATTAACATCGCTATCATGCACTATGAGAGTTTCCAGAATTGAAAAACCAAATTTAACCTTCAGAGAAATCAAGGAAATAGATAGGGACTGCTGATAAATTGCTTTTCACTATTTCTTAAGAGCTCTGTCAATTGAGTCTAATGTTGCTTTGGAAAATAACAAAATTGCTGGGGAAGAAATATATTCCTTGATACATTTGGCAAATGATGATGATGTTGATGGCCGAGTCTCAATCCTGAGACTTCAGGACTGAGATCTTTCCCGACAGAACTGACTACAGTCCTGTGGTTTGCCCAGTGAAACTTACAAGCTCTCCTAATTGCCAGTCATATTAACACTGGGACACAGCATACAACAAGTTAATAGGCAGGCAGGGGTGCAGCGCATTGTAAAGTGTGTGCAGAGGGTTGGTATTCTTGTTTGGTTTTTTTATGTGCAGGATTCATTTTAAGAAAGAGAGAACCACAGTGGATTGTACTCACAGTGGATTGCTAGGATTGAGCTTTCAACAATGGTGTAATAACCCAGCATACAGTGAGTTGCCTTAGTAATAATAATAATAATATTTAAATGCTTACATGTGCCAAGTACTGTACTAAGCAATGGGAAAGATGCAAGACAATCAGATCCCACATGGGCCTCTCATTCTAAATAAGAGGGAGCCCAGGTTGAATCTCCTTTTGCAGATAAGGGAACTGAGGTACAGAGAAGTTAAGTGATTTGCCCAAGATCATAAAGATGGTAAGGGGAGGAGCCAGGATTAGAGCCCAGATCCTATGATTCCCAGGCCCATCCTTTTTCCACTAGGCCAAGCTGCTTGATAGCCATTAGTCTTTACTGGCCAAGTTAGCTGGCTATTTTCTCAAATTTCTGCCAGGCCTGTCTACCTCACAGAATGGCCTATGTGATTCTTTGGTGAGAAACCTTCACTACTGATGATGATGATAATAATAATGATGGCATTTGTTAAGCCCTTACTATGTGCCAAGCACTGTATTAAGCACTGGGGAGATACAAGGTAATCAGGTTGTCTCACGTTGGGCTTACAGTCTTAATCTCCATTTTACAGATGAGGGAACTGAGGCACAGAGAAGTTAAATGACTTGCCCAAAGTCACACGGCTAAGTGGCGGAGCCAGAATTAGAACCCATGACTTCTGATTCCCAAGCCCATGCTCTTTCCACTAAGCCTCATTGCTTCTCTGCTTCTGATGATGGTGCAAGAAAAGCCAGGACTAGAAACCTAGGACACCTGATTCACAGAGCAATGCACTTTTCTGTGGATCAAGCAGATCATGAGAAGCAGCATGGCTCAGGGGAGAGAGCACGGGCTTGGAAATCAGAGGTCATGTGTTCGAATCCCAACTCTGCCACGTCAGCTATGTGACTGTGGGCAAGTCATTTAACTTCTCTGGGCCTCAGTTACCTCATTTGTTAAATGGTGATTATAAGACTGTGAGCCTCACGTGGGACAACCTGATTACCCTGTATCTACCATAACACTTAGAACAGTGCTCTGCACACAGTAAGCACTTAACAAATACCAACATTATTATTATTATCTGAAATAGATCTAAAGTTATCTAATAGATCCTCCTGATTATGTACTGAAATGGAAAGCAAAAAATGAAAGGTTGGTAGTTCCTTCTATTTGAATAGTGCTTTATAAAGTGTCTTCATATCTCATTTTATTCTCTCAACACCCCTTGAAGGTAGAGGCTGATATTATTAGTCCCACTTTGCAAATGAGGAAACTGACATGAAGAAGGGTTAAGTGTCTTGCCCAAGATCACACAGCAGACCAGGGGCAGAACTGTAACTGTAACTCAGGTGTCCTAAGCTGCAGGGGCATTTTCTTTCCACTGGGCCATAATGTATTTCTACTGATCTTTCTCTGAAGAGCTACATGAACCATCCAACCCTTCCCAATGGATAAATTTCACTCTAGAAAGAACATTCGGTGCTTCTGAATCAAACTGAGGTCTGAAAGCATATAGGAACCTAGCAGGGGGATTCCAAAATTGTCCCCATTTCTTTGGGATTTCTTGATAGAATATTTAAGAGGAGGAGAATATGTATGTACTTCTCGCTATGCGGAAGCTTCATCAAGCTTTACCTCTGTTTCTAGAGGTATATCAAAATAAACTTTGATAGAAAAAGAGAAAGAGTTCATATACTATTAAATGCAAAGAAAAGCACAGTCATTTTAAGGAGAGTGGGAAAAGAACTTCATTTTATCTGCAAGCCTTCTTAAAATTACAGGATAATCCTTCCAGCATAGAGGGTGCAGTGATGGAATCTCATAGCAGGAACAAAGGTTGAGTCTCGGTCCTGAGACTCCAGAATGATGAAACCTGCACAGAGGAATTGATTCTAGCACTTATGGCTTTCACAAAGACCCTCATATTCTCTCATCCCTGCCAATCATGTTCCCCCTGGTTATTCAAGTGCAAAGAGCAAGTAGGCAGGCAAGAATGCGGCACATTACGAAGCAGTTGTGCAGTCTTTGTCTGTGCTAGCCTGATATAGACAGAACTGGAGCTAGAACCCAGGTCTTGTGATTCCCAGAGCAGGGTTCTTTCCACTGAACTAAGGATGGAGCTATTTCTACAACTCAGTATAGTGTCTGGCATGTTGTAAGCACTTAAATACCATAATTATTATGATTATTCTATAATACAAAGTCCATTCAGAAGTTGCATTATGCCCAAACATGCAGCTGGAGCAGCTTCTGTTATGCCTATGTTAATGATGTTGGTATTTGTTAAGTGCTCACTATGTGCTAGGCACTGTTCTAAAAACTGGGGTATATACAGGATGATTGGGTTGGCACAGTCCTGTCCCAATAGGGCTCACAATCTTAAATGCCATTTTACAGTGAGGGACCTGAGACACGGAGAAGTTAAGTAACTTGCCCAAGGTCACATAGCAGACAACTGGCAGAGCTGGAATTAGAACTCAGGTCCTTCTGACTCCCGGGCCCATGCTTTATCCCACTAGCCCACACTGCTTCCTTAGGAAAATGAATTCAGTGTCCACAGTTACAGTGATCCAAGAAAAATGTCAGGAGCAGAAGCAAAATCTCTGTGCATAATGAACAGATAAAGGTTTTTGATGCCTCTCTTGGGATTTTCTGATTCAACTCCTCAATGAATTGGGCTGGTAATAAAAGTCTGTCAGGCTCATCCAGTCATTACCTTACAGTTCACTTTCCAAGGCTAATGATCTGGGGAAGCTTTCAGAATCAATTTGATGACATTTTATCAGTGGGTTTAAATAACACCTGATCCATAGTGTCCATATCAATATTGAGACGTGTCCCAAAAATAGATTTGGCTTGGTCAAAAGAGATACCGCAACATCGGATGAAGTAGCATATTTTTAGAAAAAATTACACAGTCATTTGTCAACAAAATGTGAGCTCCTGGTGGGCCTTGGTTCAGGTCTAAATTAATGGTCTGGTACCTTTCCTCTGAGGTTAGTATCAAGTAAATGCTCAAAAATGTCAGAAAAATATGCACATAGTAATATTGAAAACTGAAGTTAACTCACTGATAAGTTCAATGTTGAATAAAACACTAGACCTACCACAGTCAACCAGCAAGTCTGGGATTGAAGTCAGTCAGTTGCCTTAGCAGATCCTATAAGCCATCTGATCAGGGCTGCTCTTGAATAGGAAGGAGATGGATTAGATCTGATCAAAGATCATCTTTGATCGAAAGGAAACGTTTTCTGTTCTTCCGCCAAACATCTGTGACAAACAGAAGAGACAGTATCTTAACCAATCAGAATCTATCCAGCTATTATTTCCAATCAGAGGGTGCACTGAAGTTTGGAAAAGAAAGTGTCAGGATTAGCTGCTCTTCAGTCAGTGACTGGATCAATGGTATTTATTGAGTGCTTACAGTGTGCAAAGCATTGTACTAAGTTCTTTGGAGAGTGCAATGCAACAAATGTTCCATGCCCACAAGGGGCTGACAGTGTAGAACTCTTCTCACTTGAGAATAGAAATGGACATCACTGAACAATCTTGTAACCTCCTTTGCTGATCCCTTTCCCTGTCCAAACTCACAGTAAGAGGAGGCAATAGACCTGCTGAAAACCACACAGAGGGCCATTATAAAATATGGATTAGGGCTATAGAGTCTTCAGTCCATTGAATCAAATGCCACCTCTCATCAGATGAAGTCCATTCGTAGTTACACATTCCTCCTTTCCTCTACTACACCCCAGCTCATACCTTCAATACCTCTAAAGCCAACCAACTCATTGGATTTAGTTCTCATCTGTCAACTGCTAATGACTTGCCCTTTCCTTTCCCTTTGTCTGGAATCCCCTCCACCAAAGTAAAGTGGCTTGCATAAGGTCACACAGCAGAGAAGTGGCAAAACAGGATTAGAACCCAGGTCCTTCTCACTCCCAGGCCTAAACTCTAAAAATTAAACATGGCCTAATGGTTAATCTCCTTAGTTTTTATCCCCTATTGTCACTCCCCCTGTATCATCTATATGCATATCTTTATTTTCTATAACTTGATCCTATCAGTAATTTGTTTTAATTTCTGTCTTATGCATTAGATTGTAAACATCTTGAGAACTGGCATCATATCTACTAGTTTTAGAGGAGTAGCGTGGTTTAGAAAAAGAATGATCTTGGGAGTCAGACGTCATGGGTTCTATTCCCTTCTCCACCACTTGACAGCTGTGTGACTTTGGGCAAGTCACTTAACTTCTCTGTGCCCTCAGTTACCTCATCTGTAAAATGGGGATTAAGGCTGTGAGCCCCACATGAGACAACCTGATAACCCTCTATCTACCCCAGCACTTAGAACAGTGCTTGGCACATAGTAAGCACTTAACAAATACCGTAATTATCATTATTATTGTACTATCCCAAACACTTATTACAGTGATCTCACACAGTAGTGCTGTCTCTCTCTCTCTTTATACATATATCTGAGTTATCCTTAGTAATCAAAGAAAACACCATCTTCCTCAAACTCTCAGCTGAATTCAACAATGTGGACCACCCTCTTCTCATCTAATCTTGGCTTCACTTACACTATCCTCTCCTGCTTCTCCTCCTGCTTCTTTGGTTGCTCATTCTCTGTATCTTTCATGGCTCCTCCTCTGCCTCCTACACTTTAACTGATCCTCTAATGCTAACCTACTCACTGTACCTCGGTCATGTCTATTATGCTGCAGACCTGTTGCCCACATCCTACCTCAGGCCTGTTACACCCTCTTCTTCATATATGACAGATAATTCCCACCTTCAAAACCTTATTGAAAGCATATCTCCTCCAAGAGGCCTTCCCTGACTAATTCTCCTTTTCTCTTCTTCCACACCCTTCTGCACTGCTCCAACTTGCTCCCTTTATTCTTCCCCCTTCTTAACCACACAGCATTTATGTACATATCTGCAACTGTGTTTATTTACATAAATGTCCATCTCGCCCTCTAGACTGTAAACTTGCTGTGGGAAGGCAGTGTGTCTGTTATATTGTTATACTCTTCCAAGCACTTAGTGCAGTCCTCTGCACATGGCAAGTGCTCAATGAATACGATTGACTGACTGGTGTTGACTGATACCTACACCCACTCCCCTGGAAAATACATTCACTCCCATGGTTATGACTACCATCTTTTAAGTAGATGATTCTGAAATCTACATCTCCACCCCTGGCCTGGATGATTCCCAAATCTACATCTCCACTCCTGACCTCTCACCTTCTCTGCAGTTTCACACTTCTTCATGTCTTTGGGCCATTTCTACTTGGATGTCCCACCGACCCCTCAAACTTAACATGTCCAAAATAAACCATTTCATTTTCCTATTCAAACCCTGTTTTCCCCCTGTTTTTCCCATCCCTGTATACAACATCAATATCTTCCCTATATCACAAGCCTGCACTACCTACTCATCTCTCTCATTCAGCCCACATATTCACCAAATTCACCACTGTCACCAAATTGTATTAGTTATGCCTTCATAACATCACTAAAATCTGCCTTTTCCCCTCCATCCAAACTGCTACCATGCTGATCCAAGTCCCACCTTGACTACTACAACAGCCTCCCTCCCATCTTTCCCCAAACCAGTCCTTACTTAACTCTTCTGCCCAGATCATTTTTCTAAAGAACTTTCAGTCCATTTTCCCATTATTCAAGAAACCTCATTATTTGTCCATCCACCTCCATAAATTCAACTCTTTACCATTTGCTTTATAGCTTCAGTCAGCTCTCCCTTTCATATCTTACCTCACTGATTTCCTACTACAACCCAGCCCATACCATTCATGCCAGTATTGCCAACCTATTCAAGGTATTTCAATCACATCTAAGTAGCAACTGACCCTTTGCCCACATTTTCCCTCTTACCTGGAACTCTCTACCCCTTCGCACATGACAGACCACCACTTACCCACCTCCAAAGTCTTACTAAAATCACATCTCCTCCAAGAGGCCTTCCCCAACTAATCCCTCATTTCCTCTTCTCCCTCTACCACTAAGGTCACTTAGGGCTAGGTATCCATATCCTTTCAGCACTTTATACTCACCCCACCCTCAGCTCCACAGCATTTGGAAACAGACAGGCAATTTGCTTTGATGTCCATCTCCCCATGTAGATTGCAAAGTCCTTGTGGGCAGAGAACTATCAACTCTATCCTATTTTATTTCTCAAGTACTTAGTTCAGTGATCTGCAGTAAACTCTCAATAAATACCACTGATGGATCAATTGACAAGTTTACCTAACAGTAGGAGTATTGCTGTTAAAGCCAATGAAGGATACCCAATCCCAGCCCCATTAGGCACAAATAAAGGTTGTGGTAAATAGTATAGTGCTTTGCACACAGTAAGTGCTCAATAAGTACAATAAAATGAAGTGCTGCTGTTGAGCTGTTTTCTCTTTTGTTTTCTTATCTTTCTTTCCATACAAAACTTTTTTTCAAAGAAAGCCACTCCCTTCTTGTTGACAGTGAGCCTTGAAGGCCTGTCCTCAGCAATTGACTCCCCAGTTTTTAACTAAATTGCAGGTTTGTCTGAGGCTTTGTTTTACCTTGTCTTTAAAAGACTTCCTCTGCCTTTCAATGTTCCACTTTCAGCTCTCCTTATAGCAGCTGTTTGGCTATTCTTCTGTCCCTCATTCCCTCTCAGCCCAGCTGTGGTAAGGTGACTATAGATTTGTTGCTAGGAGACTGTGTTCCATAGCTTCATTGTTAGTAAGCTTGTCAATATATACTTTTAATTGATTGATAGATTGATATCCATCTTATATCCATATATCCATGCCTGTCTATTCAGGATTGAACATACTCGTGAGTCACATTTTAATGTCTAACAACGAAAACCTTTTCACTTTCAACCACTCCAACTCCCAGAACAAGAGAGACAGACTTGACTGACAGATGTGTTCTCTGCTGGAGTCTTTTTTACCAAGTTATTGATTGGTTTACTGAATGATTCAGGCTATTGATGATGTTACCCTAGGAAGCAAATGTGTCAATTTTTGTTCACTGGAATTGAGTAGTAGTAAAAATAGTATTTATTAGGCACTAACTTTCTGCAAAGCACTGTTCTAAGCGCTGGGAAAAAGTACAGGTGTGGGAATTAGTCACAGCCCATCTTCCTCAAGGGGCTCACAATCTAAGCATGAAAATGGGAAGAGGGAACCGGCCACTGACACAAAAGTAGTCATGGCCCCTTTTCCTCAAGGGGCTCACAGTCCAATTATAAAAGCAGGGAAAGGGGGGTGGCGACCCCTATATAATAAATATGAAATAATAAAATGCTAAAGCAACATAAAGCAAGGACAAATACATACAAAGTGAAAACAAAAAACGTGGAACAAAACCCATAGACTGTGCTTGAGGAGCAGAGATACAAGATCATCATGGTTCATTTTCCAACGGGGATAACCCAAGTGATCATTACAGTTATAATAATAATAATAATGTTGGTATTTGTTAAGCGCTTACTATGTGCCAAGCACTGTTCTAAGCGCTGGGGTAGACATAGGGGAATCAGGTTGTCCCACGTGGGGCTCACAGTCTTAATCCCCATTTTACAGATGAGGGAACTGAGGCACAGAGAAGTTAAGTGACTTGCCCACAGTCACACAGCGGACAAGTGGCAGAGCTGGGATTCGAACTCATGAGCCCTGACTCCAAAGCCCGTGCTCTTTCCACTGAGCCACGCTGCTTCCAACCTCCACTGCCTTCTCGACCCTCATTATTTTGTGAGAGGCTTCAGGCTACCATTGTTTCTGTCCTAACCATCTTGGTGGTGCACAGTAGGATGGAATTACAGGCCCAGGATGACAAAAAGAGCTCCAGTGGTAAGGCAGCATGAAGCCTCAGTGACTGGGAAGCTGGAAACCCTACCCAAGACCTCATTGCAAGTCAGTCAATTGTATTTATTAAGTATTTACTGTGTGTACAGCACTGTACTAAGCTTGAGAGAGTACAGTAGGCAAATTCCCTGCATTAGCATTAATATTATCATCCAAAGTGCTTTATTGCACTTTCCTAGAGATTCCTCTCTTCTGCCACAATCAGTCTTTTCTTTAACATGAGGGCTATTTTTCTTCTTTCAATCCATTTTATTGCTTTTAATTGAACCTCTTTGCTCTGTCCGAAGCACTTCCTAAAAGAGAAATAAGGAAAAATTTGAAGACAAAAAGGTGAAGAGAATAATTAGGGAATTATCTTTACTATAACGTTGCATTGTCATTTACGCTAATATGAGGCAAACTGCTTGGTAATATATTGCAGTGAGCAGATTTGAATTGGCAATTTCACAGGAGGAGACAAGAAAGGATAGTAATACTTTTCCATCTGTAGATCCCATTATTCTTATAGGTAAGATGATAATAAATTTCATTACAGTTTATTGGAGACATCATTTCAGTGATTATATATCTGTTTATGGAGAAATAGATTTTTTATTTTAGCTTTGAGCTGGAGAATGAAGCTATAAATGTCCCTGTATTAGATGTTCTGAGCTAAGAATGAAATAACATATTGTAAGTAAATTATATGACACTTGTGATGTCCTTGAGCTCCATTTCATTGGCAAATGAGAAATGTGGGCTAGGTCAAGCTGTGAAGGTGTATTTTACCATAAGCAGTTGTGTTAACTAACCAAAGAAAGTATTTTACTAATTGTAAATAAATCCAGAGGAAAGTTTGCAAATGATTACATATTCAAATTTTCAGTTCACAAAGATTAATATTGCACTATAATACAATTTTACATATCCTAAGAACTGTCACAGTGAGTTTGGGAAATTGGCTTCCTATTACATAATTCAGAATTTTAATGACATATCTTCCAATGAATTTTCCTATATATGGCAAGGTTCTGATAATAATAATAATAATAATGGTATTTGTTAAGCATTTATTATGTGTTAAGCACTGTTCTAAGGACTGGAGTTGATGCAGGGTAATTGGGTTATCCCATGTGGGGTTCACAGTTTTAATTCCCATTTTACAGATGAGGTAACTGGGGCACAGAGAAGTGAAGTGGCTTGCCCAAGTCTGCCACAGCAGCCGAGTGGCATAGCCAGGATTCGAAACCATGTTCTCTGACTCCCAAGCCTGTGCTCTTTCCATCAAGCCCTGCTGCTGCTGCTTCTGCTTCTAGTAAGCATAATACTTATGGTTTTTATTAAGCACTTACTACATAGTAAGCACTGTGCTAAGCACTAGGGTAAATAAAATATGATCAGGTCAGACACAATCCCTGTCCCACATGGATGCTCACAGTCTAAGGGGGAATGAAAATGGGTATTGAATCCCATTTACAGCATTGGGCTCTTAGCCTAAGGAAGAGAGAAAACTGGTCTTAATCTCTGTTGTACAGAAGAGGTAACTGAGACTGAGAGAAGTCAAGTGACTTTCCTGAGGCCATTCATTCAATCATATTTATTGAGCACTTACTGTGTGCAGAGCACTGTGCTAAGCGCTTGAAATGTATAATTCGGCAACTAAACACTTGGGAGAGTACAATATTACAATAAACAGACGCATTCCACCACAGCAGATTTATAGTCTAGAGGGGGAGAGAGATAATGATATAAATGAATTACAGTCATCTACATAAGTGTTTTGGGGCTGGGAGGGGAGATGAATAAAGGGAGAAATTCAGGGCAATGCATGGGGAGTGGGAGAAGAGGAAAGAAGGACTTAGTCAGGGAAGGCCTCATGGAGGAGATGTGCCTTTAAAGGTCTGGAGAAGAATTGTCTGTCAGATATGAGGAGGAAGAGCATTCCAGGCCAGAGGTAGGAGGGAGGTGAGAGGTCAGAGGTGAGATATATGAGAATGAGGCACAGTGAGAAGCTCATTCCTCTACTCCACACTAGAAAGGTTAATAAGGTTTTTAGTGGATATTTGCCTTGAGATGGTCAATTGTGCTGGGCAGCAGCAGCATGGGTGAGTCAAGGGCAGAGACTCAAGTTTACTGTGCAGAAGAAGACAATGGCAAACCACTTCCATTTTTTTTTTTTTTAACCAAGAAAACTCTATGGATCCACTACCAGAACAATTGCAGATGGAGGTGGGGTGTTCTGGCAAACATGTGTCCATGGCGTCACTATGGGTTGGACACTACTCGACAGCATACGACAAAACAATAGACATCCCATATTATACTGCCTACTCTCTTGCTGCTATTGTCACCAGATGGAATAACTGGCCTTCCCCCAGACAATGTCTCTTTTGGGGGCATTCCTACTGCACTATTAGGAATAGTAGGAATACCACCTTGAATTAGTCTGACATTTTTATTTTCCTAAAGTGTTTTCACAATATTTATATTGTATCTTCAGTAGATCTCTGAAATATTGGGAGATACTGGAATTCTTATCCCCTTTATACAGATGCAGTCAGTGGAGCCCGGAGAGGTTAAGTAATGTCAGAGATCACACAGCAGAAGAGTAGGACAAGAACAGTGGTTTTCCAATCCCCAAACCATGCTGCTCCTTTCACTAGACTACACTACTCCCCAGCTGAAAAGTAACATGGGTCCCAGGTGTCTGGTGATATGTTTTTTCTTAGGCAGCCCATTAGTAGGAGAATGTTCCACTACATAATTGCAATAGGGAAATTCAAGACTGCTTTGTTCAAAATGGATTTCCTTGAAAACCTGACACACTACTTCTTTGAGCTGCCGAACAGAAAAGGCTATGTTTGCTATAAATTATATTTTCACATAGTTATTTTTAGAGTTACTATTCTCTTCTGGCCCTCATTTAAAATAGAAAGAAAATCACTCACATACCTATCAGAATACCATTGATGGAGATGATTTCTTTAGGTTCACTCTCATTATTAATTGGGTTTGGGAAGAAGGAAGCAGATAAATAATGAAGCCTGTCCTGAGGGGCCAAAGTAGACTTGCTCTGTACAAATATGATCTAATGTATCCTCCAGAAACGGGGATCCCACAACCTCCCCTGGGACAAAATTCTACTGTCAAATGGAACTCATTAAAAATAATATTTCCCCTAAGTAGTCAGCCTCAGTTTTTCCTTTACTTTCATTCCCTTGTTGCTTGTAACTCAACATTAGGCCACTCTAAATAACAATACTAATAATTATTATGAAAGTTATTGTTATTATGATTAAGTGCTTACTATCTGTCAACCACTGTACTCTGCACTGAGGTAGATGCTAGTTAATCAGGTTAGACACAGTCTCTGTCACACTTGGGGCTCATAGTCTAAGTAGGAGGGAGAATAGATATTGAATCCCTAATTTAAATATGAGGATACTAAGTCACAGAGAAGTTAAGTGACTTGTCCAAGGTCACAGAGCAAACTTATCAGGGAGCTGGGAGTAGAATACAATTTCTGGGACTGCCTGGCTCAGGCTCTTTCCATTGGTTCACGTGGTTTCATGAGCAGTGTTTCAATTCCTCAAATAGTTGCACATTTTATATTCCTCTTTTCACATATTTGTCCCCGAGTTCGACTTAAAATTACTTTACTTTGAAATCAGTTCAAAGATGCCATAATCAGAGAACAAATTTAACTTGCACAAGAACTGCTCTCTATTACTTGAATGAGCTATCAGTTGCCCCCACCCAATCACCATAGACATGACAGGCATTCTTTAAGAACTTGTGTATTTTGTGTCTGTGCTTATAGTACCTGTAAATGTGTGCATCTGCCCTCAACCATTTTCTGCATTCCACAGGAATGTAATGAGATTTGGTCAGAGTTAGAGATCAATTTATTCCAATTTCTTGAACCAAAATTATTCAAGACAGAATTCAATCATATTTATTGAGCACTTACTATGTGCAGAGCCCTGTAGTAAGCATTTGGGAGAATACAACAAAATTAGCAGACATGTTCCTTGCCCATAATGAACTTACAGTTTAGAGAGGGAGGCAGCTCTCTAATTTATAATATAGAACAAAGGGAGGATAACAATGTTGTCTTCAGTAAGGGAAAAGATGGGAGGAGGATAAGGTTTAGGTAGTAAGATAAGGAGTTCAGTTTGGGACATGTTTAATTGGAGATGTTGGCAGCACATCCAAGTAGAGGTGTCTTGAAAGCAGGTGGAAATGTGAGATTGCAGGGAAGGAGAGAGGTCAGGGCTCGAGATGTAGAATTGGGAATCATCTGCATAGAGATGGTAACTGAAGCCAATGGCAACAAATGAGTTCTCCAAGGGAGCAGGTGAAGAGGAAGAATAGAAGGAGACCTATAACTTAGCCTTACTGTTTGAAGGTGGGAGGCAGAGAAGGGAGCCAGCAAAAGATACTGAGAAGGATTGGCCAGAGATAGGAGGAAAACCAAGGAAGGACTGTGTCAGTGAACCCAAGGTTGGATAACATTTCCAGAAGAAAGGGATAGTCTCCAGTGTCAAAAGATGGCTGAGATGTTTAGAAGGATTAGGATAGAGTACAGGCCATCAGATTTAGCAAGAAGAAGTTCACTGGTTACTTTAGAGAGGGCTGTTCTCTGGAGTGAAGGGGGCGAAAGCCAGATTGGAGGGGGTCTAGTAGAGAATTGCCGGACTACTTGTTTTGTTGTCTGTTCGTTCATTCATTCAATAGTATTTATTGAGCGCTTACTATGTGCAGAGCACTGTACTAAGCACTTGAAATGTACAAATCGGTAACAGATACAGTCCCTGCCTTTGACGGGCTTACAGTCTAATCGGGGAAGACGGACAGACGAGAACAATAGCAATAAATAGAATCAAGGGGATGAACATCTCATCAAGGGGATGTCTGTCTCCTCCTTTTCAAGCTTACTCTCTACAGCAGGAGGGAGACATCAAAATAATTTACAGATAAGAGAAATTGTAGAATACAAGGGTAAGTGCATAAGTGTTGTGGGGCGGGGCTATCAAAGTGTTTCAGGAATACACAGACAAGCACATAGGGTAAATGAGGACTTGGTCAGGGAAGCCCTCTTGGAGGAGGCACCTTCCTCTATTGAATTCAGAAGTTCTGCTCCCTGATTGGCTAAGCTTTTCCCAAGTCACAATAGGCAGATTCCAATTCCTTCCAGAAGATTCTAATCTTCCAAAGTTTCTAGCAAATATATCCTTCAAAATCTTGACAATGAGTTTCCAGGAAGGAGAGATTACAGGAATAAAGTGGCTAATGCTCTTGCAGAATCCTGTGGTCTCAGTTCCACTGGGACCTGGACAACCAGATTCTGCTAATGATTTGATATATATACACACAGATACACATAAACATAATATAAACATACATATAAACACACTTCCCACTTGGAATACAGAGACTTCTTCAATCAATAAATGGAATTTAGTGAGTGCTTATTGTGTGCAGATCATACTAAGAGCTTGAGAGAGTACAATATGAGGGTTGGTAGACATATTTCCTGCCCACAGTGAGCTAACCAGAGGAGCTTAGTAAATGGGGAAAAAGAAACCTTTTTCTGATTCCTACAGGTACAGTTCTAGGTCATATCCCTCATCTTAGTAATAGTATTTATGAAAAACTCACTATATGCAAAGCACTGTATAAATGGTGGGTAAAAAATATATTGATTTAAAGTAGACCCCAGGGTGGGATTTGGCAAAAGAAATGCAAGGAAAGCAGCAGATAAAACAGAGTCTAATGTAAAAAGACAAAGACAGGACTAAATACTATACTGCAGGAGTTGAAATCTCCTTTGTATATAATTGCTAAATTATGCATCGCTTATGGAGAATGTAATAGAATATAGTAGTTTCTTTCTTTATCCACATCTCAATTCTCCTCTCTTTACCAAAATTAATCCACTTGCCCTTCCTGCCTCTCTACCACATACCACTAGCTCTGGATCCCTTCCATGGTATCAATCAATGGTATTTCTTAAGTGCTTACTGTATGCAGAGCACTGTACTAAACATGAAGTACTAAATATGCCTCATCTCCCCGTTTTCAATGCTGTTCATGGAAATCCAGGTGTCAGGCCCAATTTAACCACTTCAAATTAATGCAGTGGGGGTAGGATGAGATGAGTATCAAAATAAAAGGTTTGAACCCAAGAGCATAAGCAATGCAAAAGAGAGAATAGAGTGGGAAGATGGGCTTTCCCAAGAGATATGATTTTGGTAGAGCTTTGAAGATGGGAAAAGTGGTGGTCTGTTGGCTATGAAGGGAAGAGAGTTTGAGACAAGAGAGGGTGTGAGCAATGGTTTGAGGACTAGCAAGATAAGATTGATATGCAGCAAGTAGGATGGTGTTTGAGGAATCAAGTGTGTGGACTGAGTTATAGTGGGAGAAGAGTGAGAAAAGGTCAGAGGGGGAGAAAAGCTGGTTGGTGCTTTAAATCTGATAATGTAAAGCTGAGCAACCATGGGAGGCTGTAAGAAATGGGGAGATGTTCATAGAAAGTTGTTTTTGGAAAATGATACCAGCAGCAGAGTAAAGTATGAGCTGGAGAGAGGAGGTTTGGAGGCAAGGAGGTGAGCAAAGAGCTGGATGCAGTAGTTGTGACTGGCTACAGCAAGTGCCAGGATAGTAGCAATTTGGATGGAGTGGAAGGGTAACATCCTAGAGATGCTGGGAAGGTTGAACGGACAGGTTTTGGTGATTAACTGCATATGAAGTTGGATGGGAAAGATGAGTTGAGTTGAGGATAATGCCAAGGCGGTTGCAGGCTTGTGAGATAAGGAGGATGGTGGTGTTGCCAACGTTAAAGGGAAATTTGATGGGGAAAGATGTGAAGATAAGTTATCTTTTGGACATGATAGTCTGAGGTGTTGTTGGGATGTTATACTGTACTCTCCCAAGTGCTCAGAACAGTTCTCGGCACACAGTAAGTGCTCAATAAATATGATTGATTGATCAATCAAAGCAGGAGGAAATGTAAAGATTGTAGAAGAGATAGGTCAGGTTCTGTAGGCAGATTTGGGAATTATCTGCATAGAGATGGCAGTTGAAGTCATGAACATGAATGGGTTTTCTGACAGAATTGATATTAATGAAGAATAAAAGAGGCTCTCAGACTGACCCTTGAGCGTCCTTCCTCCACATACATGCAGATGGTGAGAGGCAGAGAAGGTGGCAAAAGAGAATGAGAAGGGAGGCCAAAGAGGTTGGAGGATAACCAGGGGTGGGGGGGGTGTCAATGAAGCTATAGTTAGTCGAATGACTAGGGGGTTCCCCAGAAAAAGAGGGGCAGGGGGGATCCCACAGTGTCTAAAGAAGCTGAAAGGTCTAGGAGTATTAGGATGGAGTAGAGTCCATTGGATTTAGCAAGATCAGTGGTGACCAGTTTGCAGGGAGTCTTGGAGAATGTTGGAGGAGAGGATGATTTATGGCCAGTCTGGGACTATATACTAAAGATGATCTTTAGAACTGGCAAAGAAAGGGATATTGTTCAGTCAGAGGGATGTGTTCTTGGTTTGTTTCTCCTGTAGTGGAAATGAACATCTGGAAAGATTTAAAAAGTGGTCATTTTTGGACCCTGGCACAGATATATGCTGCATTGTAGTAACATTTGAAATGGTAATAATTCAGAATACAGAAAACATTGAATATGAGTTTCAAACATTCCTCTAATATCCCATCAATTATAATTCATTTTGATTAAGACCTGATAAGGCTGACTACCTACATGTTCAAACAATTGTTTGTAATTAGATTCTCCTTTATGAACATTTATCTTGTAATAATAATGTTGGTATTTGTTAAGTGCTTACTATGTGCCGAGCACTGTTCTAAGCACTGGGGTAGATACAGGGTAATCAGGTTGTCCCACATGGGACTCACAGTCTTAATCCCAATTTTACAGATGAGGTAACTGAGGCACAGTGAAGTTAAGTGACTTGCCCACAATCACATAGCTGACAAGTGGCAGAGCCGGGATTCGAACCCATGACCTCTGACTCCCATGCCCAGGCTCTTTCCACTGAGCCACGCTGCTTCCCCATTTCTATAAACCAGAAAGTATTCTTATTAACCATTATAACCACTTGGACAGTAAATCACAGAATAATCTCTTTCATTCCTTGTTATTTCTTTTCTAGTTTGCAAATGAAGAGAAATATAGAGCAATCACAAAGAAAATTAATGTAGTAAAGTCATTGAGAAAATAAAAAAGAATTTGGAAGATAACTTGCACTCAAAGTATAAGGACATTACCAGTGAACATGACATGAAAGATCCATCAGTGGTTTCAAACAGATCACATAGGTATTAAAATATCGTGACCAAGTGTTTTCAGTAGTATTTTATTGAGCCCTTACTATGTGCAGAGCACTGTACTAAACACTTGGAATGTAAAATTCAGCAACAGGTAGAGACAATCCCTGCCCAATGACGGGCTCACAGTCTAAATGGGGGAGATAGACAGCAAAGCAAAACAGAACAAAACAAAAACAAGACATCATCAAGAAAAATAGAATCATGGAGATGTACACCTCATTAACAAAATAAATGGGGTAATAATATATACAAATAATATATGCAAATGAGCACAGTGCTGAGGGGAGAGGAAGAGGAAGAGCAGAGGGGGAAGGGTGAGGGGAGGGGGAGCAAAGGGAAAGGGGAGGGCTCAGTCTTGGATGGTCTCTTGGAGAGGTGAGCTCTCAGTAGGGCTTTGAAGAGGGCAAGAGAGTTAGTTTGGCGGAGGTGAGGAGGGAGGACATTCCAGGACAGCGGGAGGACGTGGGCCAGGGTTCAACAGCAGGATAGGCGTGAATGGGGGACAGTGAGGAGGTGAGCAGCAGAGTGTACTGGGTCGGCAGTAGAAAGAGAGAAAGGAGGTGAGGTAAGGGGGGCAAGGTGATGGAGAGCTTTGAAGCCAAGTGTGAGGAGTTTTTGTTTCATGCAAAGGTTAATAAGCAACCACTGGAGGTTTTTAAGGAGGGGAGTGACATGCCCAGAGTGTTTCTGCAGGAAGATGAGCCGGGCAGCGGAATGAAGAATAGACTGGAGTGGGGAGAGACAGGAGGAAGGGAAATCAGAGAGAAGGCTGACACGATAATCCAGCCGGGATATTATGAGAGCTTGTACCAGCACGATAGCCATTTGGAAGAAGAAGAAAGGGCGGATCTTGGCGATATTGTAAAGGTGAGACTGGCAGGTGTTGGTGACGGATTGGATGTGTGGAGTGAATGAGAGAGCTGAGTCAAGGATGATACCAAGGTTGCGGGCCTGTGAGATGGGAAGGTGGTTGTGCTGTCCACGTGACGGGGAAGTCAGGGAGAGAAGAGGGTTTGGGAGGAAAGATAAGGAGCTCAGTTTGGGACATTTTGAGTTTTAGGTGGCTGGCAGACATCCAGGTGGAGAAGTCCTGAAGGCAGGAGGAGATACAAGCCTGGAGGGACAAGGTGAGAGCAGGGGAGGAGAAATAGATTTGGGTGTCATCTGCATAGAGATGACAGTTGAAGCCGTGAGAGTGAATGAGTTCACCAAGAGAGTGAGTTGGATGGAGAACAGAAGAGGGCCAAGAACTGACCCTTGACAACCCCTACAGTTAGTGGATGGGAGGGGGAGGAGTCCGCGAAGGGGACCGAGAATGAACAGCCAGAAAAATAAGAGGAGAACCAGGAGAGGACGGAGTCCGTGAAGCCAAGGTGAGATAAGGTGTCGAGGAGAAGGGGACAGTCGACAGTGTCAAAGGCAGCTGAGAGGTCAAGGAGGATTAGGATAGATTAGGAGTCATTGGATTTGGCAAGAAGGAGGTCATGGGTGACCCTCAAGAGGGCAGTTTCAGTGGAGTGGAGGGCACGGAAGCCAGATTGTAGGGGGATCAGTAGAGAATTGGAGTTGAGGCATTCTAGACAGCGAGTGTAGATGACTCATTCTAGGAGTTTGGAAAGGAAGGGTAGGAGCGAGATAGGACAATAACTGGAAGGGGAAATGGGGTCGAGAGGGTTTTTTTAGGATGGGGGAGACATTAGCAAGTTTGAAGACAGGGGGTAAGAAGCCACTGGTGAATAAGTGTTTAAAGATAGAAGTTAAGGAGGGGAGGAGGGAAGGGGCAATAGTTTTTATAAGGTGAATGGGAATGGGGTCCGAAGCACAGGTGGCGGGGGTGGAACTTGTGAAGAGGGAGGAGATCTCTTCTGAGGATACTGCAGGGAAGGATGGGAAAGTAGGGGAGAGGGTTGGAGTGGGTAGGATGGAGAAGGGGGAGGAGTGACTTTGGGGAACTCAGACCTGATAGTGTTAATTTTCGTAATGAAGTAATGATGGCCAGATTGTTGGGGGGTGATATGACCCTGTGGAAAGAGCACCAGTCTGGGATTCAAGTCATGTGGGTCTAGGCCCAGTTGTCCATGGTGTACAGGGGGTAATGAACATTAAAATGCTTTAAGACAGCAGGAAGACAGAGATGATCCCAGCCATGCAAGGATGATTCCCCAGGAACCTAAAGACTCCTTTGCCTGTGGGTAGAGATTGGAGACAGCGCAACACCATTCTAGATCTCAAGGTCTACTTGCGTTGTTCCTTTTCCCCCAACTAGTACCCGCACTTATGGTTCATGCAGAAAAAAATGAAAATTGGTTAATTTCATTTATTTGAATGACCAGATCTTCCAAACTGCTTAATCCAAAATGATTTGGCTTTGTGATTACAGTTTTCCCTCCCCTGAGATTTCATCCCTCCTTTTGTACCATGCTTAATTTTTTTTGTTTTTAATGGTATTAACACTTTGTGCCTGGCACTGTTCTAAGTGTTGGAGTAGATACAAGGTATTTAGATTGGACATAGTCCACATCCCACATGGAGCTCATAGTCTTAATCTCCATTTTACAGATGAGGTAACTGAGGCAAAAAGAATTGATTTTCCCAAGGTCACAGAGTGGCAGAGCTGGGGCTTGAACCCACTCCCAGTCTCATGCTGTTTCCACTTAGACACACTGTTTATCTTGAAGAGGAATTCCAATTTTGAGAATGCTTTCAAGTACTCTAAGGAAGAAGGAATATGCTATGGTCTGCACAGCATATTCTAGCCTAACATCGTGTTAGCCCCCAGGTACAGTTTCTTTGATGATTCAGATCCAAAGCATAGTTTTGTAGAAGAAAATGATCTTCCAAGTGGCTTGTGTGAAACTTACCTAGAACTAAAATAACATTTGAAATATTGCCTGAGCTTGTTTGATGGGGATATGCTTTTATTCTATTAGCAAGACTAATCAGGAATTACCAGTTGTTGTATGTACATTTTAGAATGAATGCTCTCCTGTTCACAAACTTCAAAATGTGTTAAAAAGATTTTAGGAAAGTATTCAATGTTATGAATATAGGAATTGGTTATCAAAACACAAATAGACTTCAAATACCACATTGCTTTATATGGATTTAAATATCACTCCAAGAACTGCAATATTGATTTGAAGTGTTTCTTAAATTGTTATTGTATGTAGTGGAGTGCAGGAGACATATGTAAGATTATTATTTCTCCCCTGGATCTGACAAAGAATTACATTATTTTGAAATAGTGTTTCCATTCTATTTGCTATTCACTGAATACATTAATAGCAGTTATTTTAGAAAGATGCTGCTATAAATGTGTCCTTCTTTTGGACTTTTATATCAAACATTTTCAAAAATATTCTTGTGGATTAAAAATCTCTCTCAACTGCCGCAAGATCTATTTGAAAGTGTTACAACATAGGCAATTGTTCTAAGTATGAAACTTGGGAATTTTTAAAATTCCTTGCTGTAATAATCACCCAAAACCATTTTGAAAAGGGTCAAAGGGTTGACAAACCATTATCTCTCACTGCAGGAGGGAAAAGAGCCAATTCCTAGAATGCATGCCTAGAGCACTGGGCAAGACATCTGAGGTCAGTGGGAGCTTAAAATATACAGAGACTGCAAGACTAGATCCTCCTGTTTTTCTAAAACTTTATCTTTTAAGCATTTTAATCTGATGCCTCCAATTGCATTTTATTTATTGAACAATGTGTATCAAATCAGTGTGCGTGGGTTCAACAAAGAACGGGGAAAGACATCTCGTTAGGTATGGCTCTTTCGTGAACAAAGTGATTACACTTTCTGGTGACAGTTCTTCCCCCGCAGAGATGTTCTCTAACCGCACAGCCTGAATTGATTTGAATCTGTCCTACCTGTCTTTTTTTTTACCTCCCTTAGTGGATAGATCAAGGTCCTGGAAATCAGAAGGACCTAGGTTCTAATTTCTGGCTCTGCCATTTGTCTGCTGTGTGATCTTGGGTAAGTCATTTCACTTCTTTTTGCCTCAGTTACCTCATCTGTAAAATGTCAGTCACTTGTGTTTAATGAGCACTTGCTATGTGCAAAGTACTGTACTAAGTTCTTGGGAGAGTATAATATAAAAATAGACATAGTCCCTGTCCACAAAGAGTTTATAGGGAGATTAAGATTGTGATTCCTTTGTGGGACAGGGGATGTGTCCAAACTAAGTAACTTATATCTACTCCAACACCTAGTATAGTGTCTGGCACATATTAAGTGCTTTACAAAAAACAAAATTAACATACTGCCATGAATGTTTACTGTTCAGTTGTATTTATTGGGCACTTGTTGTGTGCAGAGCACTGTACAAAATGCTTGGGAGAGTACAATATAACAAGGAACAGACACATTCCTTGCCCACAACGAGTTTACAGTCTAGAGGTAATCCGGGAACTATTACCCTTCATATCCTTCACACTGTCACTCTTCTCATCTTAAAAGCCCCTCTGAAATCACCTCCTCCAGGAGGCCTTCCCAGACTAAGCCCCCCTTTCCTTCTGCTCCTCCTCCCCTTCCCCCGTGCTTATTTGTGCTTATAAGCAGCACTGTGCTTATTTGTATATATTGTTTATTACCCTATTTATTTTGTTAATGAGGCATATATCTCCATGATTCCATTTACCTTGAGGTTGTTTTGTTTTGTTCTGTTTTGATTTGCTGTCTGTTTCCCCTGCTTAGACTGTGAGCATGTTATTGGGCAGCAATTATCTCTGTTGTCAAATTGTACATTCCAAGTGCTTAGTACAGTGCTCTGCACATAGTAAGTGCTCTATAAATACTATTGAATGAATGACCATCTCCTCTAGGAGACCTTCCCTGATCAATTTCTATTCTCTTGAATTCATATTCCACCTACTGCCGCTTCTGTACCATTTAAGCAGGAGAAGCAGCATGACTCAGTGGAAAGACCCCAGGCTTGGGAGTCAGAGGTCATGGGATCCAATCCCAGCTCTGCCACTTGTCAGCTGTGTGACTGTGGACAAGTCACTTAACTTCTCTGTGCCTCAGTTACCTCATCTGTAAAATGGGGATGAAGACTGTGAGCCTCACGTGGGACAACCTGATTACCTTGTATCTACCCCAGCGCTTAGAACAGTGCTCTGTACATAGTAAGCACTTAACAAATACCAACATTATTATTAAGCATTCACAACCCATGAGAAGCAGGGTGGTTTAGTGGATAGAGTATGGGCCTGGGAGTCAAAAGATCTGGGTTCAAATCCTGGCTCCACTACATATCTGTTGTCTGTCTTTGAGCAAGTCACTTAACTTTTCTTGGCTCCAGTAACCTCATCTGAAAAACAGGGATGAAGACAGAGTCCTATGTGGGAGATAGACCGTGTCCAATCTGATTACCTTGTATCTACCCCGGCACTTAGAACAGTACTTAATACACAGTGAGTGCTTAACCAGTACCATTATTAACAATCCATATTGTTTTAGCACTAACTCATATACATACTTCCTTTTTTTCTGTCTCCTACTGTTAGTGCTTTTATCCTCTACCAAACTGTAAACTCTTTGAGGGCAAGAAATATGCCAATAATATCATTTCATTCTCTCAATCAATTAATACCATTCTATGCACATAGTAGGTACTCAATAGCTACTCTGCTTGCAGAGGCTTCAAGGGGAACTGGGCAGTTGGAGACCTACAGTGTCACTTTATTCCTGTAGGTTGGTGTCCAAGTTCTCAACTAATCCCAAGGATTTATTAAGTACCTACAGTGGTCAGAGCACTGTCATCAATCCTGCTGACTAGAACAGAATTAGAAGACACAATCCCTAGTCTCAAGGAAGAGTCTTGGAAAAATAGATTCTGATAGGAGAAGGTAGCACTCTGTTACAGTGTTTGAGGGATGTGCTTTTGGAATTTTTTCCAGGCTTGGGTAAAATGACTGTTGCAAGCCCCTAATTCATATTAATGAGGACCTTCCAGGACTGGAGGAGCCTCTGTGACACATAGTAGAAGCCAAACCACACCTCTCATCACCCAGCTTACGGTGAAAAGTTTTTGACTGAGTTTTACCAGCATGCAGGGGAGTGACACATATATATATATATATATATATATATATATGCTCACTCCACCAAAGATCCAATACCAGACTATGGTCAAAGAAACCCATTCTGCCAATCCTTCTTCTTTCTGCTTTCAAGAAGTGCTCCCCTGCTGCTTCAGTATTTACTGCCTCTACTTCTCTGCGTGGCTCCATGCTCCCTTCAGGTGCCCCCTTTATCTGCCTTAGGCATGGCAGCTGGGCTCTGCATAGCAGATGTTAATTGGTCCAGACCCATTACTGGTAGAACAGGGAGAGAAAGCCATACCTCCCTCCATGCTCCATCCCCACAGGCCAGCAATCACCTGCCCCAGATAGAGTTCATCAGTACCTTAGCAAAGTCTTTCCCTTGTTGTTATTTACGGGATCACAAACAATCACTAAATAAGATAGCTTTTGTAGGCTCACCACAGTGATTAGTTCTAATGCATCATCTTCAATATCAAATCTTTTTGGAGTTAACTGCAGCACAGCTGACCAAACCTGGCTGCTAGGAAGACCCTGGGAAGTGAAGACTCCTCTTTTGAAATAAATTTACAGGACTAGGTTAAGATCTGGGGCAAACAGGCCGAAGTGTGCTCTCTCTTGGGAGATAAAGCTCACTCCTGGGAGTCAGAAGACCTAGGATCAAATCTCTGCTCCACTTGTCTGCTGTGTGACCTTGGGCAAGTCACTTAAGTTCTCTGTGCTTCAGTTACCTCATTTGTAAAATGGGGATTAAGACTGAAAGCCCTATGTGGGTCATGGACTGTGTCCAACCTGAATATCCTGTAATAATAATAATAATAATAATAATAATGTTGGTATTTGCTAAGCACTTACTATGTGCAGAGCACTGTTCTAAGTGCTGGGGTAGATATAGGGTAATCAGGTCATCCCACGTGAGGCTCACAGTTAATCCCCATTTTACAGATGAGGTAACTGAGGCACAGAGAAGTTAAGTGACTTGCCCACAGTCACACAGCTGACAAGTGGCAGAGCCGGAAGTCGAACCCATGACCTCTGACTCCGAAGCCCAGGCTCTTTCCACTGAGCCATGCTGCACTGCCCCAGGGCTTAGTACTGTACCTGGCACATAGTGATTAACAAATTCCATAAAAACAAAAGAGCATTTCCCTGGAAGTCAGAGGATCAGGATTCTATTCCAGGCTCTGTCACTTACCTGCTGTGTGATCTTGGGCAAGTCACTTAACTTCTCTGTACCTAAGTACTCTCATCTGCATAGTGGGGATTCAATATCTGTTCTCTCTCCTACTTATATGTGAGTTCCATTTGGGAACATATTATCTTGTTTCCGCCTCAAATCTTAGTACATTGCTTTACATACAGTAAGCATTTGATACATACAATAATTATTATTACCATTATTATTATTGTCATTATTATTATTATCATTATTATTCATTCACCCCACACCCCCTTCCTAGCTGGGACTATATTTACCTAAGCACAGTGCCTGTAGCAGAAATAATGGGAAGATTCATTCATTCCTTAAACAGTATTTACTGAGCATCTGCTGTGTGCAAGACACTGCACTAAGAGTTGGGGAAAAATACATAAATGAAAATTAGACTCGTTCCCCCAAAAGACTCATACTCTGCAAGAATAGTGGCAAAAGGATTAGACTCAAACACATAAAGGAAAACGAAACAATGAAAGAAAATCCCTGAAAAGACAATGTCAACAGCAGTTATGGTAAGGACTGCAGAATATTGTGGCTAAATAATAATAATAATAATGATAATGTTGGTATTTGCTAAGCGCTTTCTATGTGCAGAGCACTGTTCTAAGCTCTGGGGTAGATGCAGGGTAATCAGAATGCCCCACGTGAAGCTCACAGTCTTCATCTCCATTGTACAGATGAGGGAACTGAGGCCCAGAGAAGTAAAGTGACTGGCACACAGCCACACAGCTGACAAGTGGCAGAGCCAGGATTCGAACCCATGACCTCTGACTCCTTAGCCTAGGCTCTTTCCACTGAGCCATGCTACTTGTCTGATTGGTTTCGGCTCCTCCCTGCTCAGGCAAGGCTGGGCAGAGTCCAAGAGCCAAAATAGCCACAGCCATAGCTTCTGAACCCCAATATTTAAAAATGTTACCATCACTTCACACTTAGCCATGCTGGAAAGAAGCAGAGAAGCAGCGTCTTCTCTCTGCCTCAGTTACCTCAGCTGTAAAATGGGGATTAACTGTGAGCCTGGGTAGGACAACCTGATTACCCTGTAACTACAATAGTGCTCAGAACAGTGCTCTGCACATAGTAAGTGCTTAACAAATGCCAACATCAGTATTATTATTATGGAAGGTCAGAAGGCAAGGGAAAATGACATCTGAAGGAGGTGTCTTCTATGCATCGTACCTTGTTTTTCTGACTCTAGGAATCACTCAATCAGTGGCATTTATCGTGTACTTACTATGTACAGAGCACTGTTGTAAGCACTTGGGAATGTACAGTGCAACAGAATTAAGACACATTTCCTGCCCATAACGAGTTACAGTCTAGAAGCAGCCCAACCTTATGTTGCCTCTTTTTTCCTCCAAACACAGCAGACCACTGCAGACAGTAAGCCCAAATCAATCGAATACTGAGCAAAAGCCCAAAGAACCAGAAATGATCTTTTTTGAGATATGGCAATCAGATACCCCAACCTCTATGTGCTCACTGAAGAATAAATAGAGGACCAGGGTAGTAAATGCTAGGTTTGCTATTTTACCCTTCATTAATGTGACATTAAAGCTGTATTCCGGTGGACTCCTCCTCCTGGAGTTCAAAGAAAACCTTTGTGTTCGTAGCTGCAGGCAGGGTATGGGATGAAGCTAACCCCTAATTTAAAGAAATGAATGTTGTGTAACAGTGAGGTAGCTAACAATAGCTCTTTGTGCTTTTTGTGTTGTAGTTTTCCATATCATGCAGGGCGCGGAGAGGTTAGTGGAACATCCAACGGGGATGCCAACTTTTTGTTTGATGGCCAGTTCAAACTTTGGGGGTGACCCACAGTAAGGCTCCCTGATACAACATGAAACACATAAACAGGGGCTGAGAGTGTATCTCTCTTCTCTCAGGACTTTGAGCTCCTTGTGGGCAAGGAATGTATCTGTTGTTGTATTGTGCTCTCACAAGAGTTAGTACAGTGCTTTGCAGACAGTAAACCCTCAAGAAATATGATTGAATGAATCATTATATTGTACTTTCCCCATTGTTTAGTACAGTGCTCTGCACTCAGTAAGTGCTCAATAAATGCAATTGATTGACTGATTGACTGCCCCATTCCTGGACAGGAGCAGGAAGGGTATTGGGTAAAAAAGTCTGCGGTTCCTGTTCTGGGGCTATAGCACTAATAAGAATAATTGTGGCATTTGTTAAGCTCTAACTATGTGCTAGGCACTGTACTAAACACTGTGGTGAATACAAGCAAATCAGTTTGGACACAGTCCATGTCCCACATGGGGTTCACCAGAGCTTAGAACAGTGTTCTGCACATAGTAAGCGCTTAACAAATACAACCATTATTATTCACAGTTTAAATCCCCATTTTACAGGTGAGGTAACTGAGGCCTAGAGAAGTGAAGTGACTTGCCCAAGGTCACACAGCAGACGTGGAAGAACTAGGATTAGAATACAGTTCCTTCTGACTCCTAGGTCCGTGCTCTAGCCACTAGGCCCCACTGCTTCTACAAGTTCACTAGTTTTGAATGCTTCCTAGTTTTGAATGCTTCCTAGCTCCAATGCCAAACACTAGACTTTCCAACCTGGCCCATCACAGAGCTCATATTAGGTTTCCAAACAGGGCCAGGAGTGAAAGAAGCTTCTTGTGTAACAAGTCCTTAGAGTCTCCATCCCAATCCCAAGGGCCAATACAGGAAGACAAGTGTCCTGCCTAGTCCTAGAGATCTATGGGAGCAAGTTAAGCTCCCTGTCTCATCCCAGAACCCCCCAAATTCAGAGGGAAACTGAAAGCGGAGTTGCCATCCTATGACTTCATTCAATTAATCAATCAATGGTACTTATTGTCTCCCCCTCTAGACTGTAAGCTTCTTGTGGGCAGGGAATATATTTACCAACCTTATCATATTGTACTTTCCCATGAGCTTAACGCAGTGCTCTGCACACAGTAAGGACCCAATAAATACCAGTGACGACAATGATGATGATAAGTGAGTTCTTACTGTGTGCAGAGCATTTTGCTAAGCATTTGGGAGAGTACAGTTCAATAGACAAGCAGTGTGGCTTAGTGGAAACAGCACAGGCTTGGGAGTCAAAGGACGTGGGTTCTAATTCCAGCTCTGCCACTTGGCGCTGTGTGACCTTGGGCAAGCCACTTAACTTCTCTGTGCCTCAGCTACCTCATCTGTAAAATGGTGATTAAGATTGTGAGCCTCTCGTGGGACAACCTGATTACCTTGTATCTACCCCAGTGCTTAGAATAGTGCTTGGCACATAGTAAGTGCTTAACAAATACTTAATTATTATTATTTATTATTATTAGAGTTGGGAGACATGATCCCTGCCCTCAAGAGGTTTACAGTGTAGTGAGGGGAGGCAGATGTTAAAACAAATTAGAGATGAGAGAAACAACAGAATGAAGGATATATGTACATAAGTGATGTGGGAATGAGGTAAGTATCAAAAGATTAAGGGAGAATGGGCCCATGTGCATAGGAGATGCAGAGGAAAGGAGAATAAAGATGAGATAAGAGGTTATCCAGGGAAGGGTTCCTGAAGGAGATATGATTTTGTAGGGCTTAGAAAATGGAATGATTAATGTCAGATATGAAGAGGAGGGATTACCAGGCAGGAAGGAAGGCATGAGCAAGGTGTCAACAAGAGAGAAGAGATCAAGGCTGTTACGTAGGGTGGGGTTTAAGGAGCAAAGTGTGCAGGCTGAATTGTACTGTAGCAAGATTAGGTGGTAGAGGAAAAGCTGATTGAGTGTCTTTCTGTTTGATGCAGGTTTCGATAAACATCCATAGGAGATTTTTGAGGAATGGGGAGGAGTGCATAGAACATTTTTTTAGAAAAATGATCTGGGCAACAGAGTGAAATATGGACTGAACTGGGGAGAAACTGGAGGCAAGGAAGTCAGTGAACAGGGTGATGCAGTTGAGGTGGAATATGGCAGGTACTTGGGCAAGTTCTTAGGCTATAAACTCACTGTGGGCAGGGGGCATGTTGGCCAACTCTGTTGTATTTTACACCCCCAAGCATAGTACAGTGCTCACTATATAGTGAGTGTTCAAAGAATACAACTGATTGATTGATTATGGAGGTGTTTTGAAGTTAGAACCATCAGGATTTGGAGACTGACTGAATATATGGGTTGCATGAAGGAGATGAGTCAAGGATAAAGCTAAAGCTGCAGACTATGAGTTGGGGTGGACATGACATGATATTGGAAAAGTCAAGTGCAGGAGAAAGAGTGTGCAGAAAGGTGAGGAGTTCTGTTTATCAGTTGTCTCTAGTTCCACCGGTTGAGGTGGGCTAATTATAGCTGCCCATCCTGCAGGTGGAGGCAGGGTTATTACTTGGCCTGCCTTGTGCTAATTCCATGGGGGGGGGGTTCCTCATCCCCATGAAGGGGTTAATAGTGATTCCCTCCCCCAACTCAAGTGAATTTACCCGCAAACTTTAGAAAAATGCATCTTGTCATTTTAGAAGATTTTCACAATGCTTTTTTTAGTGGCCTGGAAAACTGGAAGACTATTTGAGTAAAAGAAGGCATGGGGAGATGACCAGCTGTCCTTTCCGACCTTCTCTTCTCCCTTTCAACCCATCAACGAGAAACAGAATGGCTCAATGGAAAGACCATGGGCCTGGGAGGCAGAGGACCTGGGTTCCATTCTGATCTGCCACTTCATTCATTTAATCGTATTTATTGAGCACATACTGTTTGCAAAGCATTGTACTAAGCGTTTGGAAAGTACAGTTTGGCAACAAATAGAGACAATTCCTACTCAAAAAATGGGCTCACAGTCTAGAAGGGGGGAGATGGACAATAAAACAAAACAAGTAGATGGGCATCAATAGCATCAATATAACTATATAGAATTATAGATATATACATATTAATAAAATAAATAAAATAATAAATATGTACATATATACACAAGTGCTGTGGGCAAGAGGGTGGGAGGAGTGGAGATAGGGAGAGATGGAGAAGCAGAGATCTCTGCTGTGTGATCTTAATCAAGTCATTTAAGTTCTCTGTGTCTTAGTTCCCTCACCTGTAAAATTGTGTAAAATGGGATTTAAGACTGTGAGTTCCATCTGGGACATGGACTGTGTCCAACCTGATTAACTTATAACTATTCTAATATTTAGTACGGTGTCTGACACATATTAACCACTTAATACCATTGAAAAAATCTAAGATGACCAAATCTCTGTCCCCTTCTCTTTCCCCATTGTCTATCTAATCTCTGAATCAGTATTTTCTGATTTTGACCCTACACAACCCATTCTAAGTTCCCACAGATCTGGTCATTTAACAAATTCAGCATTTCATAAGACAGGAGAGGGATTAACTCCTCACTCTAGGCTTCAAGGCTCTACATCACCTTGCCCCTTTCTACCTCTCCTCCCTTCTCTCTTTCTACCGCCCACCCCGCACGCTCCGCTCCTCCGCCGCCCACCTCCTCACCATCCCTCGGTCTCGCCTATCCCGCCATCGGCTCCCTGGGCCACGTCCTCCCGCGGTCCTGGAATGCCCTCCCTCCTCACTTCCGCCAAACTGATTCTCTTCCCCTCTTCAAAACCCTACTTAAAACTCACCTCCTCCAAGAGGCCTTCCCAGACTGAGCTCCTCTTCTCCCTCTACTCCCTCTACCACCCCCCCTTCACCTCTCCGCAGCTTAACCGTCCTTTCCGCCCATTTCCCTCTGCTCCTCCCCCCTCTCTCTTCCCATCCCCTCAGCACTGTACTCGTCTGCTCAACTGTATATATTTTCATTACCCTATTTATTTTGTTAATGAAATGTACATCGCCTTGATTCTATTTAGTTGCCATTGTTTTTACGAGATGTTCTTCCCCTTGACTCTATTTATTGCCATTGTTCTTGTCTGTCCATCTCCCCCGATTAGACTGTAAGCCCGTCAAAGGTCAGGGACTGTCTCTATCTGTTGCCAACTTGTTCATTTCAAGTGCTTAGTACAGTGCTCTGCACATAGTAAGCGCTCAGTAAATACTATTGAATGAACTAACAGAAGCAGACAAGAAGAGTGTCATAGGTGAAAGAAAAAGCAATGTTGATGCCACCCAGTCACATTTTCTAGAGCTTCCATCATCTCTGTACCTCTGCTGCTGCCTTCTCTTCCAACTGAGTTCCAGCGCCATACAGCTGTTAATCTGCCAGCACTGCCAGAAGCTGGTCCCTAGATGTTTCTGAAGCAGCTGGCCAGTGCATAATGCCAAGGAACGGACTGCTGCAGTATCTGCAGCTGCTCCATTCTGGAGAGGCTTTGTGGTTGTGTCAGAGGAAGCAGTAAAGACACTGGTGGCCTCATCCTCTCCCCACATACCTGCTATTGGCAAATGGTGGTCCCAAGAATAATAATAATAGCAATAATGGTCAAGAAGAAGGCTTAGTCTGAGTAATACCTTGGGACTACGTTTCTATGTAAGAGTGTGTGTGGTGGGGGGGAGGCTGTATAAGTGTGTCTCTATTCCCCCAAACTATGTGTGCGTGTGAGTCCCCTTTCTGCCTTTCTCCCATTTAACTTTGGATCTTGGGCGAGCCCCACTCCCATCCCAATTCCTCTCTCACTTGAAACTTCAGAACTGATATTTCTTCCCTTATTGGACCCCAGGTCAATGTTGACTGTAGAAGTACTTGCCTCCCTGACTATTCTCGACAGTTTGACCAAAACTGGAACTTTTGGGAATCCCACGTATCAACTTTGGGGAGGAGGTATGAAGTCCTGAGATTGTGGAGGGTCCTCTGCACTGCTGGATTCCTGGACACCTTAGTATGATGGAAAATAGAGAAATAGGTATGAAAAAAAGCCAGAGAAAAGTGGACATACGAGATTAGCATTGTATAAAAAAATGCTAAACCCCTCCATTCTAACAAAAGAAGAAACTGAGTGAAAATAGAAAAACAGGCTAGAACCAAAAATATAAAGAAAGGATAAAGGTATGGAACCAGAAAATTGAAATTGAAGAATAGAAAATGCTAACTATTGCCACCTTGATATTTTAACCTTCAGAACAGTGATACAAAAAATTACAATGTGCTTTACAACCACAAGCATCTTCTATTATTAAAGGATTCTTTTTCCTAAATCTTTTTTTATGTCTGCCTGTTATATTATCACCCTTTCATTTGAACATTTGACCTCTCAACATCTAATAAAGTTTCTCCTCGCATTCTTTTACTAGCCAGCTACTTCTTTACATTCTTACAATAACACAGCTTCATAAATAAATGTCATAAAGTCTCTCCCTCATCTTGGCTCACATATTGCATTACAGAATATCTGTCAATGCTATTTTATTCCTCTATAAGTTTGACATTCAACCTATAGTCCTTCCACTTTTTGTCAACAATATGATAAAATAGCCTCCTTTCCAGTCGCCTTTTCATAACAATATCTTGTACTGATTCAAATCTGGCGTTATTCTTGCCATTGGACCTAATCTCTTGCATTGAACAGCATTTTTGTTTCTGCTTTAGAAGAGTCTTTTTTTCTACTACTTTCCATAGAACGCTGTTCTCCACAATATGGCAAAACATTTTAATTAGCAACAGGAGCATTTTCATGAAAGGGCAGGATACACCAGGAGATGAGAAAAAGAGATCTTAGAGAGTTTGATTGTGAGTTTTTAATTTGTGGTATCTTCACTGTGGTGTGGTAGAAAACATTTCTGAGTATGAATTTTGAGGGGACATTTGATTAGCTTGTCTAGAAAGGAATGTTGTAATGTACTCTCCCAAGCACTTAGTACAGTGCTCTGCAGACAGTAGGTGTACAATAAATACAATTGTTTAACAACAACAAAAAATTCTAAAGCTATTCTCTAGAAGAAGCAGGCTTTTGATGGAAGGGAAATGAGAGGTGAAGCCTACAACTAAAAAAATGGAAGAGTTTAATCTCATTTTTATATACTCATTAAAAAATATAAACATAAACGTTTTATCAGAGTAAGTGGTAATGTTATCTACTAAGCACCCACTGCGTGCAGTGGGTTCTTCTATGACTCTGGAAAGTATAAGAGACGAGACATATTCCCTACCCATAAGGGGCTTACACTCTAGAGGGGAAGACAAATATAATACTAAGTATTAATAGAGTCATCAGAATAAATGATTGATTGAACAATTGATTATATGTATATACAAAAATGAAGCTAGATTGAGAAGTAATCCAGAATAGGGGAAAATAAAAATATGTCAGCAAAAGGAGGAACATATAAATCTGCAAGGCCTAGTGGCAGATACGCATATTGGGATATTTTAGGCCTCAGTAGGTGTTATTACCAAGGCATGTTTTACTGAAAACTCATGGAGGACAAAAGGCATCATGAGAATAAATAAATAAATAAATAAATAAATAAATAAATAAATAAATAAATAAATAAAATATCATTGAATGAATGAATGATTGAATGAGAAGCAGTGTGCCTAGTGGGTTGAGCACAAACCTGGAAGTTAGAAAGACCTGGGTTCTAATCCCAACTCTGCCACTCATCTGCTGTGTAAAGTTGAGCAAGTCATTCCAGTTCTCTGTGCTTCAGATACCTCATCAGTGAAATGGAGATTAAGACTGTGAGGTCTGTTGTGGGACATGGACTACGTCCAAGCTGAGTAGCTTGTTTCTACCCTGGTGCTTAATACAGTGCCTGGCACATAGTAATTGTTTACTGGAGAAGCAGCATAGTTTAGTGAAGCAAGCACAAGCCTGGGAGTCAAAAGGTCTTGGGTTCTAATCTTGTCTCCAACCCCTTGTCTGCTCTGAGGCTTTGGGAAAGTCACTTCACTTCTCTGTGCTTCAGTTATCTTATCTGTAAAATGGGGATTAAGATGTTGAGCGCCACATGGGACGGGAACTACGTCAAACCCAATTTGCTTGTGTCCACCCCAGCGCCTAGGGCAGTGCCTGGAACATAGTAAATATTTAACAAATACCACTGTTATTATTAATAATAGTAAATGCCATAAAAATAACTGAAAAAGGAAAACAATGCAGTCATTTTTGAAGAAGGATATGGATGACCCAGATAATGACCAATCCACCAGTTGTATATCACAACATGAGAAGATTCTAGAACAAATCATGAAGCAATCTGCAGTGAGTCCTAGAAAAGCATTCATTAACAGAAAGCAAACATCATGGTTTTATAAAAGGCAAGAAGTGTCATGAAAATAAGGGAGAAAAAATCGATTTAATCCATTTATATTTCACTAATATTTTCTATTTCACCACACTGGACAGTCTCAATTGAAATGTTAGGAAAGCATTGTTTTGACCCGATTAACATTAGGGAGATGCATAGTTAGATTGAGGGCTGCATCCAAAAAGCAGTAATTGATGGCTAAGCATCAGTCAGAGACAGACATACTTCATATGAGCCCCTCAGGGGTAAATCTTGAGGACAATGTCATTCAAAAAACTCTATTGGCAAGCTGTACAAAGTTTTGAGAAAATGTGCCTCTGATTTCTAGTTGAAAACTGTAGGGTGTAGTGAATGTGTCTGTTACATTGTACTTTACTCTCCTGAGTATTTATTACAGTGCTCTGCACCCAGTAAGCACTCAATAAATATGACTGATTGATTGATTGCTGCTCTGCCCCCACTTTTAAAGACAGCAGTAGACTGAATAAGGATTTAGACATATTGAAAAAATTGTCCTTCTGTGAAAAGTGAAGTTGAGAAAAACTGAAAGACAAGAAGCAGCATGGCTCAGTGGAAAGAGCACGGGCTTGGGAGTCAGAGGTCATGAGTTTGAATCCCTGCTCTGCCACTTGTCAGCTGTGTGACTGTGGGCAAGTCACTTAACTTCTCTTTGCCTCAGTTTCCTCATCTGTAAAATGGGGATTAACTGTGAGCCTCACGTGGGACAACCTGATTACCCTGTATCTACCCTAGAGCTTAGAACAGTGCTCGGCACATAGTAAGCGCTTAACAAATACCAACATTATTATTAAGAAGCTTGGACAATGTTCAGAGGCTAGTCAGATCAGAGGGAACCTCCAATAGATCTAGGGAAGTTTACTGGTTGCTCAGAAAAAGATGATTGAGGCCTGTGATGATTCCATCACTACTGAGAATAATCAGAGACAAAACCACCCTCAGCTCCATTGCTCTAAGTAAAAAACTACTTAAGGTCGCATTTCAAGTCCCTTTTATCCCAGAAGGAGTAAACAAAACTAGCAAAAACATTATGCAACTGAGACTTTAAAAATAGAACTACAGATTGACCCTAGTTTACTGCCGGTCTTTTATTTTACTTGGGATACCCCTAAAACATAGCAACATCCATTGTCTAGCATGGTGGTTCTTTACCAGGTTTCTCCATGCAAGTTATATGTGTTTCTTTGGAAGAAAGAGGAAAAAGGAATTTGCCTGTTTCATCCTTTTTAAAAAAACTCCCCCCACCCCCCAGCCCTTTGTTGCATGCCTTCCTTGGAATTAGGCTGCCGAGGCTATCACTGATATCACTGAATCAGTCATATTTATTATGAGCTTACTATGGGCAGAGCACTATACTAAGCGCTTGGGAAAGTACAATATAGCAGTTGTATATTCCCTGGACACAAGAAGCTTACAATCAGAGCCCCATGTGTTCTGGCCAATACAAGAGTGACTGACAATGGTCAGCAGATAGTGAGCCCTTAACAAGTATTACTATTATTATTAGGATATGCAAATAGATTTTCTTGAAGGGTTCCATATGCCACCTCACAAACCCCCATGGCCAAAAACTGCACTGTCTCCTTCTATTACGATGTGCCATCTGGCCCAATCACCACATCCCCCACAGTTCAACTGAACTATGTCCCTAGAAAATGTGGCTGTATCGTGAAAGGTAGTGTCTTAAAGTGCATAGACAAACCTGTTTGAATCTATGTTCTATTCCAGATCTATTAGAAAAGTAATATGGAATTCTTTTACATGCTTTCTGTAATGAAAAACAGTGCTAAACCTTTGTTTAATTTTTATACAGGTAGTTCAAAGCATAACATCAAATTAGTAAATAAATGAAGAGTTATAATTGGACTTCGAGCCTAGGAATTAAGCTATAGAAGTAGAAGCTTGTTCTGAGGACTGGCAGTATTTATTTCAACTATAGGGATGAAGCATTTCTCCAACTGAAGTTGAGCTAAAGTCTTCTTCTTTTTGTTTTAACGTATACTAAGGCAGGCTAACTTCAGAACATCTCTGCACAACTTTGAATTCCTCTCTCCATTAAGGTCTTCTTCTTGTTCAAGCATATATATAAATTCATGCACATTTTTTAAAATGGATGACAGCCTCTTTAATTCCAAAGATTTAGCTGGTGGTGGAGAAATCTTAACTTGTTTGCCTTTTTCAATATCTTTTAATGAGGCATTAGGTGGTCAAAATCCTATGAGATCCCCAATGTACAATGATTTCTCTGAATCAGATGCCTTTACCTCATTGACAACTGCATCATCCATTTCTAAATCAAGTTGACTCCAAGGTTCAATAACTTCTTAAAACCTTGAAAAATCTTTAAACAGCATGAAAATCTGACACAAACTGTAGGCAGAGTTTCTTCAACAATCTATTCACTGCTGACTACTCAATCTCAGTCCAATTAGAGAGGGGACAAGGAAGATTTATTTACCTATAGTGCTCACCCAGAACGTTGAGTCAAGCATGTTTGAGGTTAGGCATTGGACCATAATAGTGGATCACTGGGATGATTATATCATGAGGTGGGTATTTTTTTAATGGTATTTGTAAAGTGTTAAGTGTAAAATACAAGTTTATCAGGTTGGACACTGTCCCTGTCCCACATGAGGTAACTGTCTCCTCTTATGCTGTTGAGTTGTCTCTGACCCATAGCAACTCCACGGACACCTCTCTTCCAGAATGCCTCACCTCCACCTGCAATTGTTCTGGTAGTAGATCCATAGAGTTGTCTTGGTAAAAATACAGAAGTGGTTTCCCATCTCCTCCTTCTGCGCAGTAAATGTGAGTCTTCACCCTCGACTATCTCCCATGCTGCTGCTGCCCAGCACAGGTGAGTTCTGACTTGTAGCGGATAGTCTTCCGCTCGATAGCCACTGCCCAAGCTAGGAATGGGTGGGCCTCTGCTTGACTCTCCCTCCCATAGTCAAGACTGGTAGAGCACTGGAAACTCTCCAGGTGCAGTCCTGAGAGGAGGATGAGGTATGCAGTTTAAATTAAAGGGAAGAGGATATAATCCCCATTTTACAGATGAGGTAGCTGAAGCACAGAAAAATTAAGTGAATTGCCCAAGGTCACACAGAAAGCAATTGTTAGAGCCGGGATTAGAACTTAGATCTTCTAAATAACCTGGCCCATGTTCTTTCCACTAAGTCAGGATGCTTCTCTGGTTGTTTATATAGTCTTTTGGGAATTATTTGATCCATTCAGGCATTGGAGGGGAAGAAGTGTTTCATGTGACTAGGCCTCTATGAAGGTTGCAGCTCCCATAAAGTTGCAGCTAGTGTTCCATTGGACCAGGCACACTGCTAGGATCTCTGATATGGTGTTTCATTGATCATACATTAATTTATTTGATCTTTCACTTGGGCATTACCAAGAACCACAGCTGGGACAAGAGGCCTCGAAACTACCCAACCCATTCTGAATGTCATGAAAATCATGGTCCCTTTTCTACTGACATTTCTGTCACATAAAACAGGACAGAGATTTGGCCATAAGGGCCCTGGGACAGAAGGGAACAGAAATAGAAGCAGCATGGTGTAATGGTTAGAACAGGGGCGTGGGAGTCAGAAGGACCTGGGTTTTAATCCCAGGTCCGCGACTTGTGCGCTTTGTGACATAGGGCAAGTCACTTCACTTCTCTGTGCCTCAGTTTCCTCACCTGTAAAATGGGGATTAAGACTGTGAACCCTCTGTGGGACAAGGACTGTGTCCAATCTGATGACTCGTTTTTTTGCCTGACTACTTGTTTGGTTTTGCTGTCTGTCTCCCCCTTTTAGACTGTGAGCCTGTTGTTGGGCAGGGATTGTCTCTGTCTGTTGCCAAATTGTACATTCCAAGTGCTTGGTACAGTGCTCTGCGCTGCCAACCTTGTTACCACTTCAATACCAGAATGATGGCAGCTATATTTCTGGTTAAGCTGGTTCAGTTCATTCAGTCATCTGTTCATTCAGGTGTATTTATTGAATGCTTACTGTGTGAGGACCTCTGTACTGACTGCTTGGGAGAGTACAATATAGCAGTAAATAGACACAGTCGCTGCCCACAATGAGCTTACAGTCTAGAGTTGAGCCTGGGTTGTTACAGCTTTAACTAAGGTAATGGAAGCAAAGGGTGGTGACATTGGCCCAACTGCTAACCAGGGGCCTGTCAAATCCTGCCTTAGCCACCTCTTCAAACCAAGTGCTTTGAGTCCAGAATTTGTAAGCTAGAGGCCTGGACTGCAATGGATTTGGCAAAGATCACCACAGCCTCCGGTGATCTCTCCCGATTCTGCAGGATCTGATCAGCAAGATACCTTTCTCCAACATTGCCTTCTTCATTAGCGGTAATATTAATGGTATTTGTTAACAGTTCATTTTGTGCAGAGCACTATACTAAGATCTGTAGGCAAATTACACAGTTTCTGGTCCCCAAGGGACTCAAGATGTAAGAATAAGTATGGGAGGGGAAAGAGATGGGAGACAGACACATAAAGTAGGATGAAACATAAGTCATACAAAAACAATCTGAAAGCTGAAGACAATGGGAAAAACAAGAGGAGCAGTGAATTAGGGCTAAAGGAGCAGAGTGTAACAGTCACAGCCATAAGCATAGACACAGTTCAAGTGAGAAGCAGTATCGCATAGTGGATATATCACTGGCCTGGAAATCAGAAGGTTTTAATCCTGGCTCTGCCACTTGTCTTTTGTGTGACCTTGGGCAAACCACTTCACTTCTCCGTGCCTCAGTTCCCTCATCTGTAAAATGGGGATTCAGACTGTGAGCCCCATGTGGAACAGGGACTGTGTCCAATCCCAGCTCTTAGTACCTGGTACCTGATAAGCACTTAAGAAATACAATAATTATTATTATTTTTACAGTCACAGCAGCAACCTGCCTGATTTCAGAAAGTTGTCGCTGATCCTCACCCACACCCCTTCTTTTATTTTCTACCAGTTTTTCCCATCCTAAATCCTCCAGGGGGTGGTTCTGGGTAGCTGCCACTGCTTCTCCCATTCCCCTCTCCAGTCTCTTCCTCCACAATCATGTTCCTTCTTTCTTCTCCTTCCTACTCCCTTCCCTTGTCTAGATCACCTCTCTTGTGGATTTAGAGGGATATCCACTCAAATATCCACCTGGTGTAGTACCAGTGTCCCCTGTATCTTCAAATGGAGGGGACAGGTAAATGTTCCTCAGTAAACCTGAATTCCCTTAAATTTCATGGCTGTCCTTCTGAAATCGGGACATCTTAATCCCTTTACTGCCAGTGCACATGTCCCAGAAATGTTTGCAAGTATCACTCAGAGGAGAGGCTTAGGATGAGAAAAAAGTGGTAGAAAATAAAAGAAAGGTCATGGGGTATCAGGGAGTGAAAGCCCAGAGGCAAAAATGTTCTATTTTGTCTCACTAATTTTCACTGCCTATTGAGTACTGTTCACAGTTCTTCACTTCAGTTATTTTCTGCCTGCTCAGCATGATCAGAGTTAGTAAGTCTCTTTCCGCTAATTGCCATCACTTACTATTGACCATCTGCGACAAAACTTTTCTTGAACTTTTTGGGGGCCTGTTCGATTTAACTTTGGGACTGTTTTCTCTAGGCTTTTCTTAAAATAGAGGAATGGCCCTCCCACAAACTTGACCCCAAAAGAAGGATTCTGGAGGGAAACATGGGGAAGCCTGAGGAAGATGTTATTACCAGCCATCCCTACTTCCTCCCCAATAACCATCCCTGCAGCCCTGACCCAATCTTTCCAGGACACAGAAAGACTAAACCCTGGATGTGCTCAAGGACCAGCGTGAGACCAGGCTGAGATATTTCCACAGCCGTCCAACCAGAGAGAGCCAAACCAACTCCATTTTGGGGAGGCCAGCCATCTCATACTTTGTAGAAACTGTTACATGCTTGTAGTTGTTTAAGTGTGGGAAAATGTTTTATACAACGAAGCATTTGTAGTTCTCAGGAGGAAGGTCACAGTTTGTAGATATGGCCCAAGGTTGAACTTGTCAGAGACTAAACATCTTACTCAGTTCCCCAAAACCTTCCCCGCCTGCCGTTTCACTGAAATGTTTATATGTAGATTAGGGCCCACATGGAAGAAGCATGATGTCATGTGCTACAGGCAGATAATCTTTTCCAAAATATGGCAGTGATACACATCCACGCTCCCCAGTAAAAGCCTGAAGGCAGGAGAAAATGTGAGACTGCGGAGAAGGAGTGATGTCAGGGCTGGAAATGTAGACTTGGGAATCATCTGCATAGAGATGATAGTTGATAATGAGTTCTCCAAGGAAGTGGGTTTAGATGGAGAATAGCAGGTGACCCAGAACTGAACCCTGATTTAAGGGATGGGAGGCAGCAGAGGCATCCATGAAAGAGACTGAGAAGGAGCAATTAGAGAGATAGAAGAGCCAGGAAAGAACAGTGTCAGTGAACCTAAAGTTGGGTAATGTTTCCAGGAGAAGAGGGTGGTCGACAGTGTTGAAGGCAACTGAGATGTCAAGGAGGACTAGGGTGGAGTAGAGTCTGTTGGATTTGTCAAGAAGGAGACCACTGGTGACCTTGAGAGAGCAGTTTCTGTGGAGTGAAGGGGACAAAACCCAGATTGAAAGGGGTCAAGAAGAGAATTGGAAGAGAGGAAGTGGAGACAGTAGGTGTAGACAATCACTCAAGGAGTTTGGGGAGGAATGGAAGGAGGGAGTTACAGTGGTACCTGGAGGGAGCTGTGAGGTCAAGGGAGGTTCTTTTTAGGATGGGGAGACATAAGCATATTTGAAATCAGCGGAGAGTGAATAGTTGAAGATGGCAGTCAGGGAGGAAAGAATAGAGGGTGCAAGCGCTTTGATATGGTGCTACAGGATGGTGTCAGAGATGCAAGTAGATGGGATACAGTTTGAGAGGAGGCTGGAGATCACCTCTTGAGATTCTGCTGTGAAAGATGGGAGAGTTGAAAAAGGGGGGGGGGGACTGGCGAGGAGCAGGGGACATTTTAGGGAGATCACTCCTGATGACTTCATTTTTCTCAATAAAGTAGATGGCTAGGTCATTAGGAGAAAGAGGTGGGGGGAGAGGTGGGGATTTTGAGGAGGGAGTTAAAAATCTGGAACAAAAGGCAAGGACATGGGAGTCAATAAAGATGGAGAAATCATGTTGTCAGGAAGAGGAAGGGGAAGAACTAAAGTAGGCAAGAAGGAACTTGAAGTGGATGAGGTTAGCCTGTTATTTGGATTTCCTCCAGCAGTACTCTGCATCTCATACAGAGTGAAGGAAGCAGATTGTGGAGGTAAACCATGGCTGAGGGTTAATGGTACAAGATCGATGAAGTGATAGGGGAGAGAAGTTGAGTTAAGAAAAGAGGGTGGTGTTGAGGACATTGATTTGGTTATTAAGGGAAGAAAGTTTGGGCATGGAGATTAAATGGGAAGGATCTTGGAGCCAATGATATAATCCAGAAAAGCCCAGGCCCCAAATTGATGGATTTTCCCTTTTCTCTTCTCCTTGGCAAACTTTTCACCAGGTTCAGTTTCCTTCCTTTTCTTCCTTTCAATTTCATTTCCTGCTCACTGCTATTTTCTCTTGCTTGTTTCTTATGCTCCTTCCTCAACAAACTGGTTTTACAACTACAAGTCCTCTCTGCATATCATTCATACCCACTTTGGAAAAGACATATCATTTTGCTTATGCATATATACATATGTGTGAGTGGTTGTGTGAATTACATATTACATATATACACATACATAGAAATGTATATATACATACTTAAAAATGTATGTACACACACACATATATATAAATATTGGAGCCATATAAAGGATGAAGGTTCCTATGCAAATGAAGCTACAAGGAATCTGTTTCATTTTACTTTCTCAGTTCTGATTTTGCTCTCGATTAGAAAGAAATTGTTGCAAGATTGTACTTGATTACAGGACTGTAGGTGCACAGTATTTCAAGCTCAAACATGCTTTGGTTAGAGAGCTAGTTACATAGTGACTCAGTATTAATCATACCTTATACGGATACAAATTAGGCTTTAGTGCTGATTCTTTATTCAAAGGTTAGCCTCTTTAGGTTATTCAACCTGTATATGGCTCAGTACCATTCCAATTTTTCAATAATTTACATTTCAATTGATCCAATAATGAGTGGAATTTAGGGAGTGCTTACTATGTACTTAGCATGCACAAGGCACTTCATAAATACCATTGATTAGTTAAAAAGAGCATTGTATTAAGTGAATACAATGCGGTCCTGGAACGCCCTCCCTCCTCACCTCTGCCAAACTGATTCTCTTTCCCTCTTCAAAACCCTACTTAAAAATCACCTCCTCCAAGAGGCGTTCCCAGACTGAGCTCCTCTTCCCCCTCTACTCCCTCTGCCATCCCCCCTTTACCTCTCCGCAGCTAAAGCATCATTTTCCCCTTTTCCCTCTGCTCCTCCACCTCTCCCTTCCCATCCCCACAGCACTGTACTCGTCCGCTCAACTGTATATATTTTTGTTACCCTATTTATTTTGTTAATGAATTGTACATCGCCTTGATTCTATTTAGTTGCCATTGTTTTTACGAGATGTTCTTCCCCTTGACGCTGTTTATTGCCATTGTTCTTGTCTGTCCGTCTCCCCCGATTAGACTGTAAGCCCGTCAAACGGCAGGGACTGTCTCTATCTGTTGCCGAATTGTACATTCCAAGCGCTTAGTACAGTGCTCTGCACATAGTAAGCGCTCAATAAATACTACTGAATGAATGAATGAATGAATGAATGAATGGGAGAGTACAACAGAGTTGGTAGACGTGCTTCTGGCTCACACGGAGCTTACAGTCTACCATCCATATATAAACTAAAATAGATTGAATATATATTTGCTTTAGAAATTTTATTTTAGCTCACTATGTTATAAATAGACCTTTTTGGCTTCAGAAGTAGGAGTCGTTTTCATAATTATTTCATTGTGAAACCAATCAGAGCTCCTAGGCAAAAAGGTACTAAGAATAAAGTGCATTTGAGATTGATCTTCAAAGATTCAATAATCACTCAATCGAAATATCATTGTCAATTCATGAGCCCTGGACTAGTGTTTGAGAGAGTAAATCAGAAGCAAGAAATACCATATCTGACTTCAAGGGGTTTACACTCTAATGTTGTGCACACATCCTTCACTTGCAGCTTTACAGCTCACTGAGGGTTGTGCAACCTTGTCTCTGACTTAATCTTTAAGGCATATGTAGCCCTACTTTAGTGGCAAAATTCCCAGCTCTACACTCTGCTGTTATTGCAAGACTCACTGAGAACTCAGCTGCCTTTTCAGTGAATCAGTCAATTATATTTACTGAGCCTTTACTGTTTACCGAGCACTATACTAAACACTTGGGAGAGTACAATATAACAATAAACAGACACATTCCCTGCTCATGACAAGTTTATGGGGTGGTCAGAGGCTCTAAACTCAGGGTATTTCTGGTGCCAGGATCTGGCATCAGAGTGTCTACCAAGGAAGGCTATGAAGTTTTCCAAACTAACCTAGCATTCCCTGACATGGTTTAGTGGAAACGGCTTGGGTTGCTGAGGTGGGTCTGACTGTGACAGTGCCTGGAACATAGGGAACGCTTAATAAGTACCACAATGATTATTCCTGCTCCTGGTAACTGACCAGCTTTAGTGGATCCTGCCACTTGCTGAATACCTCGGGGTTCCAGCACCTGTCACCAAAATCCCATAGAGAAGTATGTTACTGGCAGAAGACACAGAGTTCCTGGGCAGCTGCTATTCACTGCCTAAACATGACTATCACTCCATCTCCAAACCCAAAGGATGGCACATGTCATCAACGGTATATGATGGTGCACCTCCCCACATAGAACAATGACAATATAACTGTGGAATTTATAGTATTTATTGAGCGCTTACTATGTGCAGAGCACTGTACTAAGCGCTTGGAATGAACAAGTCGGCACCAGATAGAGACAGTCCCTGTCGTTTGACGAGCTTACAGTCTAATCGAATTTGTTAAGCGCTTACTGTGTGCCAGACACTGTACTAAATATTGCGACTACATTAGCCTCCTCTCTGATTTCCCATCCTCCTGTCTTTCTCCACTTCAGTCTATACTTCACTCCGCTGCCCAGAGTATCTTTCTACAGAAATGCTCTGGGCATGTCACTTCCTTCCTCAAAAACCTCCAGTGGTTGCCTGTCAACCTTTGCATGAAACAAAAACTCCTCACTCTGGGCTTCAAAGCTCTCTATCACCTTGCCCCCTACTACCTCACCTCCCTTCTCTTCTTCTACCGCCCACCCCATCTACTCCACTCCTCTGACGCTAACCTCTTCACAGTCCCTCGTTCGCACCTGGCCCGCCGTTAACCCCTGGCCCATGTCCTACCACTGATCTGGAATGCCCTCCCTCCTCATGTCTGTGAAACTAACTCTTTTCCCCTCTTTAAAACCCTACTGAGAGCTCACCTGCCAGGAGGCCTTCCCAGACTGAGACCTCCTTTTCCATCTGCCCCTCCTCCCCTACCATTCCCCCTACTCGCTCCCTCTGCTCTACCCCCTTCCCCTCCCCACAACACTAGTGTATATTTGTATATATTATTTATTACTCTATTTTATTAATAATGTATATATATCTAGTTATCTATTTATCCATTTTGATGGTATTGATGCCTGACTACCCTTTTTGTTTTGTTGTCTGTCTCCCTCTTTTAGACAGTGAGCCTGCTGTTGGGCAGTGATTGTCTCTATCTTTTGCCGAATTGTACATTCCAAGCGCTTAGTACAGTGCTCTGCACATAGTAACCACTCAATAAATACAATTGAATGAATGAATGAATGAATCACTGGAGTAGATACAAGCTAACCAGGTTGGACAAAATTCCTGTCCCACATGGGGCTCACAGTCTCAATCCTCATTTTACAGATGAGGTAAATGAGGTACAGAGAAATGAAATGATTTGCCCAAGGTCACACAGCAGACAAGTGGCAGAGCTGGGATTAGAACCCCTTACCTTCTGACTCCAGGGCCCATGCTCTATCTACTTCCGGGCCCACGCTCTATCCACTACATCATGTTATTCAATCAGTATGAGAACTGAGAAGAAGCTGATTCTACCCACTCCAAGTAAGTGCCCTGAGAACATCTGCTGTAACTTATTCTCTTCAATATCAAAGGGGAGAATTGGACTCTCATAATGAATATCAGCAGGTACTTCTCTTACATAATTTAGTCTAGCTTTAAGAATTCATTATGTATCTACATAACATTTATGCTTCAAGATGTTTTGATGTACTTTATAACTTTCAACTTGCTAACTATACATTAAGCTACTTAACATGCCAACCAGATAGGTCATGGTGTAAGTGGGAATCGTAAATTATTCAGAAACATTTATTCTGGCAGGTGCAGCTCCACCTGAACCAGTCATCCCAAAGATTGTGTAATTTGCAGTAGAACCAGCAAGTTCCAAGAAGTCTTCTTTTTTAACTTTCAAGGCATAAAACATAAAATCTCTTTCTTATTCCAGTATGTTACTTACTTTTGCTGCTCCTTTAAATACTTGGTCAATCAATGGAGTCAGAGCACTAAACTAAGCATTCGGGGAAGGAAAATACAACAGAGTTGGTAAACGGGATCCCTGCCCACAGGAGCTTATCGCTTCTCACTGAGAAACTGATATGGTCCAAGCTTCTAGAGAATAACAACAGTAAACTTCATTAGGGACAAATGTTTTTAGATCTTCAAACAAAAACACTTCAATAACTTAATTTTCATTCATAAATTGCAATAGGTAGATCTACTAGTCTTAAAAATCTATGCAGTGGGTATTAACAATTAAGGCATTGCGACTGAATGGCTTAAATATATATTTTTAAAGAATTAAATAACTTTTCAGATCAAATAACTTTGAGGATGGACAGGGACTCCTACTATGTGACTACCCACCCTCCCCAGACTGGTCATTTATCTGGCTATATCTATCTCTCGAGGTAAATAGATAGATCTGGCTATATATTTGGCTTTATCTACAAAGCAGCATGGCTTAGTTGATGGGAAGCATCATGGCCTAATGGATAGATCACAGGCCTGGGAGTCAGAAGGACCTCGGCTCCAATCCTGGCTCTGCCACTTGTCTTCTGGGTGACCTTGGGCAAATCACTTAACTTCTCCATGCCTCACTTACCTCATCTGTGAATTGGAGATTATGACTTATATGGGACAGAGACTGTAACCAACCTAATTAGCTCTTATAATAATGATGGTATTTGTAAAGCACTTACTGTAACTGAGGCACAAAGAAGTTAAGTGACTTGCCCAAAGCCACACAGCTGACAAGTGGCAGAGCCCAGCACTTGGTATAGGAAATACAACAATCTGGAGTGAGGGGAACTATCGGGACTCCCCTCCCAGAAAAATGGTCTGGATTTATGGACTTCCTCAAAAGATTCTGTATGATGCCATTAGTCATACTGCATAGCCTATGAAATACATATAATGTAACATACCTCTGTTATCTATGGGGCAATAAATAATAAAAATAATTGTATTTTTTTGTCAGGTGCTTACTATGTACCAAGGGGTATACTAAGCACTGGGGTAGATACAAGATAATGAGGATCCACATGGGGCTCACACTCCAAGTACGAGGAGTACAGGTATTTAATCCCTACTTTGGGGGAACTGAGTCACAGAGAATTAAAGTAACTTGCACAAAGTGATGCCACAAACAAGTGGTGGAGCGGGAAGAGAAACCCAGGTCCTCTGACTCCCAGGCCCATGCTGTATCCACTAGACCAGACTGCATTAGACGCCCATCTGGAATCAGTCAATCAATTCACCAATCGATCATCATTCAATAATTCAATGATCACCCATGATAAATCAATCATTTGATCAGTCAATGGTACTTACTCTTTGCAGAGCACTGACCTAGGCTCTTGGGAAGATGACAGTTTACAGTGGTAGACAGAATTCCTTCATTCAAATAGAATCTAGTGGGAGAGCCAGATAGCATGGCCTAGTGGACAGAGAGTTTGTGCTTTGAAGTCAGAGGGACTTGGTTCTAATCCCAGCTCCACCACTTGTCTGCTATGTGACCTTGGGCAAGTCACTTCACTTCTCTGTGCCTCAGTTACCTCATCTGTAAAATGGGGGTTGAGACTGTGAGCTGCACGTAGGACAGGACTGTGTCCAATCCTATTTGCTTGTATCCACCCTAGGGCTTAGTACAGTTCCTGGCAAGCAGTAAGGACTTAACAAATACCAAGTGATATTAAAATAAATTACAAATAGGGAATCAGCCGATTGTAAGAATATGTCCATCAGTGCAGTGGGGGTGGGGAGAGTAGCAAACTGTTAAGTCTCAAATACCAAAAGTAGCTACCCTAATGACCTTTCTAGCAAAACATCATTTTGTTCTGTTGCCTCTGGAGCCTCAGGGGATTGTTCTTTAGCATGTTTGAACCGAGCAGTGGTACTTAGGACGTGTCGGTTGGCCACTGGAAGTACTCATCATTGCCAAACCTGCTTTGAGCAACCCAGAAGTAAAAGACATCATAATGTGCATTATTCATTCAATAGTATTTACTGAGCACTTACTATGTGCAGAGCATTGTACTAAGCACTTGGAATTCATTATACTTATTATACCAGCTAATGTAGTAATATAGAACCTTTCATGGAAATCTGCAGATTCACCCTTAATAACCCGTGAGCAGAGAACGGTTCTATTTGTAAGCTCCCAAGTGCTTAGTACAGTAAGCACTCAATAAATATGATTGGATGATTGATTGATTGATTGACTAGTGCTGGCTGCTCTGATAGAGGCATTTGGGTACCTCAGGTCTCTGAGGCTTTGGGACAATTTTGGAGGGTTTCCTTATGCTGCAGATGTGGATTGGCCCAAGCTATGCACTCCAGAGCTTGGAACTGTTTTTAAAAATGAACCAGTACCATTTGAAGGACCACCCTCAAGAACCCTATGAATGTGTCTGAGAATTGAGCCTCTAAAGGAATATGGAGTGCTTGCTAGAATCTACTGTATTGTTAGCCCTTAGAACAGCTCTTGACACATAATTCCTTTAATTTATGAGAAGCAGCGTGGCTCAGTGGAAAGTGCCCGGGTTTGGAAGTCAGAGGTCATGGGGTCGAATCCTGGCTCTGCCACTTGTCAGCTGTGTGACTGTGGGCAAGTCACTTAACTTCTTTGTGCCTCAGTTACCTCATCAGCAAAATGGGAATTAACTGTGAGCCTCAATTGGGACAACCTGATTACCCTTTATCTACGCCAGTGTTTAGAACAGTGCTCTGCACATAGTAAGCGCTTAACAAATACCAAAATTATTATTAATGAACACTTAAATGCCATCATTATTATAAGGGAGCATTGGGGGAAGGAAGAAAGGAACTCATGATTTTCCCTAGTCCTCTTGGTCCCCAAGTTTATGAGGAGTCATTCCCTTTGATAGGATGGGTCATTTCTGCTCAGGTTTGTTTTATAATATGGGGTTTGTCGGAAGGACGCTAATGGTCCGTGATTTCATTACAACACTCTAGACGAGTCACTGTCTTTTTTTTTTTTTTTGACTCTCATTCCCCTTTCCAGAAATTGTCTCCCTCCCTGTTAGTAACTTGCCCAGTTTGCTAAAAGGTAAGGAGTGGAGAGACTGAAGAGCAGGAAAGGGTGTGTATTGAAACTGCATTTTGTTGTAAGCAAGGGATTAGAGCCAGACTTGTGAGGAGAACAGGAGGTATAGAATGGAGACCTGTCAAAGATGCAGAAATACTTAGACAAGGCCTTGCTTTCCATCAGAGTCTAACAATCAGCTCTCATGGTAGAGTTGCTTTTAGATGATGTGGATGCAGAGAGCAAGCTCAGTCTAATCCTTTAAAACATGTCTGCGCCGCATTTTTAATGTTATTTGTTGAGCCCTATGTTTCAGGCACTGTACTAAGCCCTGAGGTAGATACAAGACAATCAGGCTGGACAAAGTCAAATTCAATCATATTTACTGAGTGCTTACTACATGCAAAGTACTATACAGGAGCTTAGGAGAGCACAATATAACAACAAACAGACACATTCCTGCCCACAGCAAGCTCACAGTTTAGAAGGGGAGACAGACATTAATATAATTAAATGAATAGTTAAATAAAAAAATTACAGATACATACATATGTGCTGTGGAGATGGAAGGAAGGATGAATGAAGGAGCAAGTAAGAGTGGCCCAGAAGGGAGTGGGAGAAGAAGAGAGGAGGGTTAATTGGGGAAGCCTTCTTGGAGATGTACCTTCAATAAGGTTTTGAAGTTGGGGAGAGCAATTATCTGTCTGCTATGAGGAGGGAGGGCACTCCAGGCCAGAGATAGGATGTGGGCAAGAAATTGGCAGTGAGATAGACGAGATGGAGGTACAGTGAGAAGGTTAGCATTAGAGAAATGAAGTGTGTCGGCTGAGCTGTAGTAGGAGAGTATCTGGATGAGGTGAGAGGGGGCAAAGTGATTAAGTGCTTTAAAGCTAATGGCAAGGAGTTTTTGTTTGATGTGGAGATGGATGGGCAGCCACTGGATTTCTTGAAATCTTAATTCCCATTTTACAGATGAGGTAACTGAAGCACAGAGAAGTTATGGCTTGCCTAAGATCACACAGCAGATTAATAGTGGAGCCAGGATGAGAACCCAGGACAACTGACTCCCAGGCCCATGCTTGATCCACTAGGCCAACCTGCAAGCAGAACAAATGATCTCTTTGAATTAGGGTGACCATAACATTTTTTGTAGAGTCCTGGGACCTACTAAACTTTTTTTGTCCCATGGTATTTGTTAAGCACTGAATGTGTGCCAGACCCTGTGCTAAGCACTGGGGTAGATAAATGCAGGAAAGCATCATGATCCAGTGTTAAGAACACGGGTCTGGATGGCAAAGGACATGGGTTCTAATCCTGGCTCTACCACATGTCTGCCATGTGACCTTGGGCAAGTCACTTCACTTCCCTATGCCTTAGTTACCTCATCTGTAAAATGGAGATTAAGACTGTGAGCCCCATGTGGAACAGGGACTGTGTCCAACCTGATTACCTCGTACTTGCCCCGATGCTTAGAACAGTGTTTGGCACCTAGTAAGAGCTTAACAAGTACCACAATTATCATAAAGAAACAGCATGACTTAGTGGATAGAGCATTCATTCATTCATTCAATAGTATTTATTGAGTGCTTACTATGTGCAGAGCACAGGTCTGGGAGTCAGAAGAACCAAGGTTCTAATCCCACCTCTCCCACTTGTCTTCTGTGTGACCTTGGGCAAGTCACTTAACTGTTCTGTGCCTTAGTTACCTCATCTGTAAGATGGGAATTAAGACTGTGAGTTCTAGGTGGGACAGGGACTGTGTCCAACCTGCTTAGCTTGTAATTTCCCCAGTGGTTAGAACAGTGCCTGACAAATAGTAAGTGTTTAACAAATACCATCATTAATGTTATTATTATAAGATAATTAGGTTGGACACAGTCCCTGTTTCATTTGGGGCTCACGGTCTTAATCCCCATTTTCCCAATGAGATACCTGAGACAAAGAGAAGTGAAGTGACTTGTCCAAGATCACACAGCAGGTAAGTGGTTGTGAGCCCATTGTTGGGTAGGGAATGTATCTACTTGTTGCTGAATTGTATTTTCTAAACGTTTAGTATAGTGCTCAGCACACAGTAAGCACTCAATAAATACAATTAAATGAATGAATGAAGTGGCTGAATGGGGTTTAGAATCCACATCCTTCTGACTCCAGACCCATTTTCTATCCACTAGGCCATGCTACTCCTGATCGTCTTGACATTGTCTTGACATCATCTTGATGCAATGCTTCTGACCCACCCTCTGCCCCAAATCCTACTCTGATGGGGAGTTAGGGCATGCTGTATTGTTTTCAACCCCAGTAGGTCCCCAAATCAATCAATCAATCAATTGCATTCTATTAAACTGTAAGCCTGTGGATTAAACTGTGAGCCCATCAAAGGGCAGGGACTGTCTCTATCTGTTACCGATTTGTACATTCTAAGCACTTAGTACAGTGTTCTGAACATAGTAAGCGCTCAATAAATACTACTGAATGAATAAATTTTTTGAGTGTTTACCATATGCAGGGCACTGTACTGAGCACTTGAGAAAGTACAATGTAACAATATAACAGAGTTGGTAGACATGTTCCCTGCCCACAAAAAAAGGGCTTAGTAGTAATAATAATAATAATAATTGTTTGGCTTATTATATGCCAAACACTATGCTCATCACTGGAGTAGATACAAGCTAATCGGGGTAGTCCCTGTCCCACCTACGGCTCACTGTCTTAATCCCCATTTAATAGATGATGGTACTAAGGCCCAGAGAAGATAAGTGACTTGCCCAAGGTCACGTAGCAGATAAGTGGCAAAGCCGGTATTAGAACCCACATCCTTCTGACTTCCAGGCCTATGCTATGTGGTTACACTAGGTCACACTTTAGCACAGTGGCAGCACCTAGTACAGAGATCTGCATCCATTAAATGCTTAATAAAGACTATTACTATTGCTCCTATGACTACTACTACCTACAGTAGAAGAAAGATTAAAAGGAACTGGACTCTTTATAACTCTTAGAGGTCCCAAATGCTCATGTTTATAAACAACACCATGAGGCAGCCAGGAATTCTCCTGTTTGGGGCTTTAAGCCGGCATGGGGCAACTATTACCATAATTCTCAGGGCATCATCAGGAATCTTTCTTTTTGTGTCAGTTCTGTCTTCCCAACAGCTCTAGTATCTACCCTTTCCTCTACATCTAAACTGTTACCACAATGATCCAAGGACTGATCATGTCTCGTCTTGACTACTGCATCAACCTCTTCACTGGCCTTCCTGCCCCCTGCCTCCCACTTCCCCAGTTCAAATTTCACCCCACTGTCAAGTTCATTTTTCAAAATACATGCAGCTACGTCTTTCCATTCCTTAAAAATTTCCAGTGTTGCCCATCTCCCTCTGCATCAAACAGAAATTTTATCTACCAGTTTTGAAACATTCAATCAGCTCTCCCCCTCCTTTCTGACCTTGTTAATCTTATACTACAACCCAAAAGCACACTTTCCTTCTCTAATGCCAACCTACTCTCTGAATCTCAATCTCATCTATCCCACCACCAACCTTTTGCCCACATACTCCCTCTGGCCTAGAACTTCATTCAATTGTATTTATTGAGCGCTATGTGCAGAGCAGAGCTGTGTGCAGAACTCTCTCCCCATTCATTTCTGACAGTCCACCACTCACCCCACCTCTAAAGTCATCCTATAATCACATTTCCTCCAAGATGTCTGATCTGAGTAAGCCCTCATTTCCCCTTCTCAGCCTCCCTTTTGCATAATCATAATAATAATAACAGTTTTTATTAATCGCTTACTATGTGCTGAGCACTGTTCTAAGCGCTGATTGATTACAAGGTAACCAGGTTGTACCATATAGGGCTCACAGTCTTCATCCCCATTTTACAGATGAGGTAACTGAGGCACAGAGAAGTGAAGTGACTTGCCGAAGATCACACAGCTGACTAGCAGTGGAGCCGGGATTAGAAGTGAAGTGACTTGCCCAAAATCAATGATCTGACAAGTGGCAGAGTCTGGATTCAAATCCATGACCTCTGACTCCCAAGCCCAGCCTCTTTCCACTGAGCCATGCTCTTTCACTTGGATCTGTACCCTTTAAGCACTTGGTATTTCACCCCACCTTCAGCCCCACAGCACTTATGTACATATCCTTATACTTTGTTGTCACTTTTCCCTATTTGTAATTTATTTAATGTCTATCTTCTCCTCTAATCTATGCTCCTTGTGGCCAGGGATCATGTCTACAACTCTATTGTATTGTACTCTCCCAAGTATAATAAATGCTCAGTAAATACCATGGAATCATTGATCTAAACTATTACCCATCGCAATGTGGCAAAAGGAGTTTTATATTCAGTACTTACCAAGTAGATCAACACATTTTCTCAAAAGAGGTGAAATGAGGCAACATCTTTTGCAGAAAACAAATCACAATATGCTGATATTACCAGAGAATGTGGGAACTATTTCAAATGACTTTGGCATTCCGTACAACCTAAGCCTCTAAGTGTGTGGGAACTACTTTAGATGAAATGACTTGATCTTTAAGAAAGCTAATAATCCTCAACTGCTATTAAAGCATTTAATTGTCATTAACTCCTCATTAGCATTCAATTAAGATGCTTCTCTATACACACAAACACACACACTCACATACATACATATAAATATATATATATACTCAATAGCAAGAAATAAATGAGAAAAAACCATTGATAGCTAATAATAATAATAATGTTGGTATTTGTTAAGCGCTTACTATGTGCCGAGCACTGTTCTAAGCGCTGGGGTAGACATAGGGGAATCAGGTTGTCCCACGTGGGGCTCACAGTCTTAATCCCCATTTTACAGATGAGGGAACTGAGGCACAGAGAAGTTAAGTGACTCGCCCACAGTCACACAGCCGACAAGTGGCAGAGCTGGGATTCGAACTCATGAGCCCTGACTCCAAAGCCCATGCTCTTTCCACTGAGCCACGCTGCTTCTCCTTGGCTCAGATAGCTCTCAGATAGCTCTTTCTGCTAGTTAGAGATTTGCTGAAATCATTTAGTTTAAGTGTGTCAAAATGATTTTATGGCTTTATTCATTGTCTTCTCTATAAACTCAATTAAAAACTTTCATAGGATCTTCAAGGTCACAGATGCCCACAGATGTGAAACAATTAAGCATGTCATGACTGGTCAGAAAATGTGGTCCTGACAATATACTTCCAGATTTTAAGAAAACAAATCTTCTAAAACCAAAGATATCCCACTGTAGAGGAAAAAACCTTATGAATGATCTTTTTACCCTTTGCCATCCTTTTTTTTAAACTATAAAGAATTGCTTTATAGCTTAGTAAAATCATGAATAGGGAAGAAGGGAAAGAAATCCTTTAAACTTTGATAATATTTTTGGTTGATGAATATTTACCTTATAAAAATGATCCAATTAATTTTCAAGGCTCATTTGTAGCTACTGTACAGTAGCAAAAGCTAGTGCCATGGTGTTCTCGGGGAAAATACATTGGGAAACAAGGACATTTTCCACAGCTGTAAAATCATTTGAAAGTTAGCAGTTAGTTTCACAGGATGGAGGAACTCAAACTGTCTGATGTTGCAAGAGCTAGAGAGAACAAGAAGGACAAAGAATCACAGAATCTTATGGTTGGAAGAAGCATCCAGCACTCTCTCTTCCAGTATTTCCCAATAGGATTCTGAAGGGCAAGGGCAGGGAAGATCACAGAAGAAAGTCCTGGGAACCCTGCCTGACTAAAGGTGTACACTTTGCAGTAGAAAACTGTAGCCAGTATAAAATAAATGAGCCAACTTCTTTCTTCTTTTCTTGGCCCTATCCCTGACCTTCCACTTCCTGCATTTTAGAGAAGGAGCTTGGGCCTTGTGAAAGAATGCAGGAGTGGGAGCAGTGAGACCTGGGAGCAATCCTAGCACTACCATTTGCCTGCAGTGTGACCTTGGGGAAATGACTTGACTTCTCTGTGCCTCATTTTCCTTATCTGTAAAATTCAATGCTTGTTACCTCCTTCCCTTTCATTGTGACCTCTATATGGAACAGAGACTGTGTGTGAGATCTGATTATCTTGTATCTACCCCAGTGCTTGCATCATAATAAAGGCTTACCACAATTAGTATCATTTCCTCCTTTCCTTCCAGTTTTGCATATTGACATGGTGTTTTATTGAGGACTGTTGTGGAAAACTTGGTGATGGAAGGAAAAAGACTTTCCTCATGATTCCCCTCTAGACTGTAAACTCCTGTGGACAGGGAACAACCTTCCAAATCTGTTATATTGTACCCTGCCAAGCACATAAATACAATTCAAGCATTAGCACAGTGCTCTGCACACAGTAATTGCAAATAAATACAATTGTTTGATGCTTTGTACACAGTAAGCACTCGATAAATATGGTTGATTGATGATTAAAACATTAATTAATTCATTCATTTAATCATATTTATTGAGAGCTTACTGTATGCAGAGCACTGTACTACTAAGCACTTGGAAAGTACAATTTAGCAACAAATAGAGAAAATCCCTGCCCAACAACTGCTCATTAGAAACCTCCTGATGTCTGGAGACCTACTCATTCAATCATATTTATTGAGCGCTTACTCTGTGCAGAGCACTGTACTAAGCACTTGGAATGTACAATTTGGCAACAGATAGAGACAATCCCTGCCCAACAATAGGCTTACTTACATGAGGTTTCGACATATTGCCAGGTAGGATTATCACAAGGCAATCCCAGGAAAGGAAGAATTTCACCAAGTTTTAAAGACATTCCAGAAAGGAGATTCTTTTAGCTCCAGAAAGTAAGTTTCTCAAGGACCTGGCTAGTGCCTTTTTTTTTTTTTTGGCTGATTCCTCAAGTACCTAGTAAGCTTTCAAATACCATAGTTATCCTGCCTGTCCCTCAAAAGGTGGGAGAAGTAACAACTGCAACAACCTTTGACAATCCTTTCTCCCACAGATTAGAGCTCTACTGTCTAGGAAAAGAGTTGTCTATCCCCACAATATCAGGATTTCCCATTAGTCCCTGCTCTGCTCTACTAAGTCAGGGAAAAATGTCAGCAATAGCGTGAGGCCATGTGAACCTTCAGAATGTCGGAAAAGATGTGGCAATGACTTGGTGACTTTGATAGTACCCATTGTGACTATTGGAGTCTGGGTAAGTCTGAAACTCTCTTCCTCTAGCCACAGAACCTACTGCTCTTTTTGTACTTGTCTCTGGTATGGTCTTTTACATTGTTTTTGTGTTTTGTAATCTTTCTTTATGGATTTATTGCCGGTCCCCTTTGCCCACTCTTCCCCAGATCCTAAGGCTGTATGCTATCTGGGGTCCGAGGACCAGCTCTAATTCTGAAACGTTTATGACAGTACTTAGCACAGTGCGTACCACACAGTAGTGATTTATAAAAAACAAATTACTACTACCTGTTACCAACAACCACCTCCCATCAGCAACATACAGGGGTTTCTATGAGAGAACCCCCCAGAAAGGAAAAGAACCTGCCCATCACCCTAGTAAAATTACCAATCCAGAATGAGGTGACACATCAAGAGGTCCATATCAATGCAGTTCACTGGCTTGCCTTTACACTGGTTTAAGGACCAGTCGACTCCAGCCCATAGAGAAAATGCCATTACACCTTCCACCCCTTTTTATATCCTTCAACACTCCTTGCCCCTCCCTGGATCCTCCCTGAAGGTGAACATTTTTGACTCTGATGTCAGTCTGGTTGGTTCAGTGTGTTCCTGAGGTGTGTCCACATATTTTGAGGGGTTCCCATTGGTGGGAGCCTGCACAAGTCTTGCAAAATGGTTGTGGTCAGGACAGCTAGTATGACCTTCTTGGACTGATAGTGCTGATAAACTTTCCTTGTCCCTTCAATATGGCCAATATCAATAGTTTACCTAGAGGTGATGGGTTGATCTGTTCTTTATCATAGCCCTATTGTTCCTTGTACCTGCCTGATCCATCCTCCTTTTGTGTTCTATTTACTGTTGTGTGGCTCCTGGTACCTGTCTTTTTGTGGTATTCTCGGGAACTGCTTGCTCCACCCTATTTTCCTGCTTCTTCTTCTATTCTTCATATACAAAGTTTAAGGAACCCAACATCTGTCATAGGAACCCCCAGCCTAAATATCTGGTATCCATAGCACTACTACTATTCACAATTTAGTATCCTCATGACTTAGCTGAAAGAACGCAAAACTGTTAGGAGACCTGGGTTCTAATCCTGGCTCCAAAACCCTGCTTGTTGTGTGACCTTGAGCAAATCACTTGACCTCTTGGTAAAATGGTAGTTAAATACTTGTTCTCCCTCTCCCTTAGACTGTGAACACCTTGCAGGATAGAGACTGCATCTGATTTTTTTTAAGGTGTTTGTTAAGTGCTTGCTAATAATAATAATAATGTTGGTATTTGTTAAGTGCTTACTATGTGCTGAGAACTGTTCTGAGCACTGGGGTAGATACAGGGTAATCAGGTCCCACACGGGCTCAGAGTCTTAATCCCCATTTTCAGATGAGGTAACTGAAGCAGAGAGAAGTTAAGTGACTTGCCCAAGGTCACACAGCAGACAAGAATTATAGCCATTATTAGATTCCAGGTCCTTCTGACTCCCTCGCCCATGCTCAATCTATTAGGCATGCTGCTGATCTGTTTGAATTATACCTACTCCAGTGCTAAGCATGGTGCGGTGCTATGCATATGTTAAGTGCTTAAAAAATACCACTATTATTGTCATTATTATTATCTGTGAATATGATTATCTTATGCTCAGTATTTTCATATAAGTAGTCAGTTGTATAAACCTGTCCCCAGGGATAATGCCTTTAGGGACCATTCAATATACTTCCCAAATTGACATCAAACCCTGGCAACTAACTTCCTACTCTCTAGGGAGGTTTCATATCAGTTGCTCATCCTTAGAGATATTTGGAAATATCTTGGAAATTTGATTGATAGGGTGTTGATTTCAGGTTCAGCTATACAACACACAGGTCTCCAGAAAATGCCTGATTAAAAATCCCAATCTCACATTTTTTATAAGTATACGTTGATAAAATTGACATGTTTCAGGTAACCTTCTGCTGCTAAACTGATATCTATTTGTGTTGGACTGAAATGTACAAAATATTGGAAAGCCACTGTTTTCATCTATTGTTCAGGAGATGTTTTCTTCATGAAAAGTCTTTTAACATATAGTAGTAAAGAGTTAATCATTCTGTATTCTTAGTAATTATGCTGGTTGTTCCTATATGTCTCATAATTTGTTTCGTTGCCTAACACCTTACAGTACTCAAATAACCTATATCTACTGTACCTTGTAGCGTGGCAGTAATTATAAAGCTAAAGAATAATTGCAATATTCCCATACGCTGGTAATGCACTGCACCAGAATTTAAGCTCTGACCTTTACCTCTGCTTGAAAAATAATTCACTTTATTTCTTAAATATTTACTTGTTTCCTTCTGAAACATTTCTCCATATTCAAGTATATTTTTCTTGATGGTAATTTCCAGTTGTTGAACATGTTTCTGCCACTGTGTACTACATGTTCCATTTTCTATGCAATCTGTGTTGACTTGAGAGGACATTCACCTTAAAAATACAATCGACATAAATTTTTCCCTGGTGATTTTCCCACCATCCTGGAGAATCTGTATTTCATTTTTCTTCTTTCTCTCATTTTAAGTGATCTAATAATTTTTAAATGAAAAAAATTAGACCTTACTACAGCTTTCTCTATAATAAAAAGTAATTCTGAATCCAGATGGACTTCTCCAATAGGCCGGGACCATGTTTAGTCAGAGCAATTCATCAACTGAGTCTGTTATGATTACATAATTAATAAAAGGAAATGCGCTTGACAAAGAGGATGGATTTTACATTTTTAATGATGTATCACAAATTAGCAAATAGAATTTTAATGAACAGTTCAGCTATCTACTGTCCATATTTGCTGAGGAAATGAAAAAAAAAATCAGCAATCTCATGGTTTTGCATGGCTGTTCAGAGGAGCTAAGTTTATCATTTCCTGGTTTTCATAAAGGGACATGTTTATGGAGTGTCAAACTGGGAAAGGTTCTTTCAATTAGGTGGATTTGAATCTTAAAGGCTATCACACAATGTGGAAAGTATTATTTGAGAGGGTTTTTTTAATCAATTAGTGTACTCTGTGGTGGCAGTTTGAAAAGCCAGGAAAACTTGAAAATTGACTCACTTTCTTGAATGCCATTTTTTAATTTTCACTGAAGAGATCTTTTTTTCATTATTTTATTATTTTTAGTGTGTTATTGTACTGTTGTGACTGATGCTGTAATTCTCCCCCTGCACATGTCTACCATTGTGCATGCCTGCTAACCATATTATTCATTCAATTTTATTTATTGAAAGCTTACTGTTGTAGAGCACTGTACTTGGAAAAAACAGTTCAGCCATAAAAAGAGACAATCCCTGCCCACAACAGGCACACAGTCTAGAAGGGAATCTATTAGTATTGAGGCACTTGTAGTTAATGTTATACTAGTCCCGTCACTGGCTCAAAAGGGACCTTCTTCTATGCATCACTGAGCCACAGGGGTGGGCAAAAGTTCTGTCCCCCTCCCGCCCCCATTATTATGATCCTCTATAACTCTCCGGCAGCTGGACAGGAGCAATAAAATCAACTCTGCTGGAAGAGAGGTGAGGAACAGAGGGAGCAGTGACATTCATTTGGTAGTGTGGTCATGTCATAAAATCTCCTTAAAGCGTGCCCTGCTTTCCATAGGGTTCTACTAAAAGACTTCAGGGTTTACAGTAATACCACCTGTATTTAGCATTTCAGCAAACTTCTTTTTAGACTAATATTCTGATCATTCATGAAATTATTGGCATTTTATAAAGTCCTTCAAAGGCGAAACCTTCAAGGAAACAGTGAATCATCCTGAGTTTGTTTTGGAACATTTCTATTTTTGCAGGAAAGATTTAGCATGCTTACTTTTGTAATTATATTTTTAGATCTTATGCACCTTTCTCAAAGCAGTCTGTTTCAATTCATTTTTTAATTCTACCTAATCCCCAAGATATGATTCCCTAAATAGTAGTAATTATGGGGTTTTTAAAAATTATTTCAAGAACTGTGCTAAACATTGGAATAGATACAAGATAAGAAACAGTTCCTGTCCCATTCAGGGCTCCCAGTAGGGAGAAACACTACTTTGTCTCTATTATTGTTACTATTATTACTGTTATGGTATTTGTTAAACTCTTACTATGTGTCAAACACTGTTTTAAGTTCTGGGATAGATAAAAGTTAATCAGGGTTGTAGGCAGTTCCTGTGGAGGAGGAAGATGAGGTATTTTATTCCTATTTTACAGTTGAGAAAACTGAGGCATAAAGAAGTTAAAAATCTTCCCCAAGGTCACCTGGAAGGCAAGAGGTAGGGCCAGTACTAGAATCTGGGCTTTCTTATCCATTTCCTTTCCACTAAACCACACTGCTTCTAGGTGAAACAGGCATTCAGCAGGTGTTTATCCCTCTGATGGATTGGGAAAGTCTAGCCCAAATCCCACTTGGATTAATTTTCAGGATATTTGTACTCTGACATTTAATAATAATAGTAATATTAGTGGTACTTGTCAACTGCTTACTATGTACCAGGCACTGTACTAATCGCTGGAGCGAATACAAGCAAATTGGGTTGGACACAGTCCCTGTTTCAAATAATAATAATGATAATAATGATAATTAATAATTATGGTATTTGTTAAGCGCTTACTATGTGCCTAGCACTGTTCTAAACGCTGGGGTAAATGCAATGTAATCAAGTTGTCCCAAGTGGGGCTTATCCCCATTTTACAGATGAGGTAACTGAGGCACAGAGAAGTGAAGTGACTTGCCCAAGGCCACACAGCAGACAAGTGGCAGAGCCAGGATTAGAACCCTTGATCTTCTGACTCCCAAGCCTGTGCTCAATTCACTACACCATGGTACTCTCCCAAAAACTTTGTACAGTTCTCTGCACATGTAACTTCTTAATAAATACCACCAATTCATTGATTCATTCAAATCAGAACACAAAGGCATCGGCAAGGAAAGCAGGGAAAAGAGATGGTGTCAAAGCAAACTCCCTTAGTAAAGCAAAGCACTTACTAAGCAAAGCACTTAGTACAGTGTCTGTAACACAATAAGTGCTTAAATACCACCATTATTAATTTGAACAACAGTAATAAGGAAAATAATAAAATAATAATATTGGTATTTGTTCAGCACTTACTATGTGTCAAGTACTAGTTTAAGTTCTGGTGTAGATACAAGTTAATCAGGTCAGATAGTCCCTGTCCCACACAGGGCTCAAAGTCTAAGTAGGAGGGCGAACCTATTTTACAGTTGAGGAAATCAGGCACAGAAAAGTTGCTTGTCCACAGTCATACAGCAAAGTGGCAGAACCAGGATTAGAACATAGGTCATTTAATTCCCAAGCCCATGTTCTTTCCACTAGGCCACCCTGCTTCCCTCTTTTTCTGGTCATATGTCAAGAGCTCCTGACTTCTAGCTCATCATGTGTATCCTCTGAGAAGACTCTCCCCATGGGATTGAGGCTGAACCCCTACTGTCTTCCTAAATCCCAGGGAGGAGTACCAGCTGTAATGAACCTAGATTGGCGTGACACAAAATGACAGTATGAAAGACTCTGGCTTTATTTGGACAGGCTCAGCAGGCTCAGAAAAGTCTGGATTCCTTCATTAGTGTCTAATGTGTCCTCCAGGGGAGGGGCATCTGGTCAGCCTGGCCCAAGTCTCTGCTCACTGACAGTGCCCACTAGAAATGAAATCAAGTCAACTGGTTCTCCAGGGGCTGGACCCAAAGCAACAGAGCATTTTCGCCAGGCTACCAGTAGTGCTATTTAAGCAGGTACCAGCAGACATGCTCTTAATTCAAAGCCAGATATGGAGATTCCACCATGTCATCCCAATACCTGCCTCTGCTCTTACATAAATATGTATATATGTATATGTGCATATATGTTTAAGTATTTTTATGTATACATACATGTGTGTATATATGTACAATACATATAAAACAATGCAAATATGCTACTTCATTTATTTCTCTAACCCTCTTCCAATACTCTTGCTACTCAAATTATATCTTGTCTTCCTCTTGTTCCCAATCAATCAATGACTTTTATTAAGTACCTACTCTGTGTAAAGCACTATATGTACCAAGATCTTGGGAGAGTACAATAGAGTAAGCAGACTTGATCCCTATCCTCAAGGATTTTAAACTAGTCATATATCTTTTGTGTTCTACATATTGTAAATTCCTTGGTAACAGGTATCATACTTCTCTGTTTTAACTCACCTAAACCCTTAATACAGTGCTCTGTATACATAGTAGGCAACCAGTAAATTCTATCAATCAGGCCCTGGAATTTTCATTCATTCATTTAATTGTATTTATTGAGTTCTTACAGTGTGCAGAGCACTGTACTAAGCACTTGGAATGTAGGAGAAGCAGCGTGGCTCAGTGGAAAGAGCACGGGCTTTGGAGTCAGGGCTCATGAGTTCGAATCCCAGCTCTGCCACTTGTCGGCTGTGTGACTGTGGGCAAGTCACTTAACTTCTCTGTGCCTCAGTTCCCTCATCTGTAAAATGGGGATTAAGACTGTGAGCCCCACGTGGGACAACCTGATTCCCCTATGTCTATCCCAGCGCTTAGAACAGTGCTTGGCACATAGTAAGCGCTTAACAAATACCAACATTATTATTACAATTCAGCAACAGATAGAGACAATCCCTGCCCAACAATGGGCTCTCTCACATAGTTCTAGGGAATATGATACTGGACTTTCATAAGTGGCTTTTAGAGATTTTAGCAAAATAATGCTTGCTTAGAATGAAAATCTAGCAATTATTTTCAGAGACTACCATATAGATATATGAGAATGAAGACAGGGAAAATAAAGGGGAAATTGCTTGAAACCCCAAGACTGGAATTTGAAAAGATAGAATAGCTTTAGATCATCTTTTGAAGTCCTCAAGATTAAATGATATTATTTTAATTCTGCTCTTCTTAGCATTTTCAATGCCACCCAATACATTTGTGTCCAGCACATTTATTCCATCTTTCTATCTTCTGTTATTGCTTTACAATTGCAGATTGTGTCACTTATTTGTCTTCCTAACACTTCCATGGTACTGGTCTCTATGGCAGGTGAGTATGCCAAGGAGTGAAGCAGTTCAACAAGTCACTCAAAGTTCTCCAGTAAGCCCATGAGCAGGGCCCAGATTCATAAACTTCTGCCCCTTGAGCAGCGTGTGATAATCCCTCAACAGAAAGGAAGTTAGGCTTTTGTGTAATTTCAAGGATCATGGTTGAGGGAAAACTATGGTGGCAGCCTCCTGTCTCTCCCCACTCCAGTCCAAACTTCACTCTGCTGCCCAGATCATTTTTCTGCAAAATCATTCAGGACATGTCACCCCACTCCTCAAAAAACTCTAGTGGTTGCCCATTCACCTCCATATCAAATCAAAACTCCTCACCACTGGCTTTACAGTGCTGCACCACCTAGACCTCTCTTATCTCACCTCACTACTCTCCTACAACCCAGCCCACACACTTCGCTCCTCTAGTACTAACCTTCTCACTATGCCCTGATCTCATCTATCTCACTGTCGAGCCTGAGCCTACATCCTGCCTCTGGCCTAGAACGCCCTCCCTCCTCAAATTTGATGGACAATTACTCTCCCTCACTTCAAAGCCTTTTTGAAGGCACTTCTCCATCAAGAGGCCTTCCCTGTCTAAGCCCCCTTTTCCTCTTTCACTCCCTCCTGTGTCACCCTGACTTGCTCCCTTTGCTCTTCTCCCTTCTCAGCCCCACAGCACTTATGTACATATCTGTAATTTATTTATCTGTATTGATGTCTGCCTCCCCCCTTCTAGACTGTAAGCTCATTGTGGGCAGGGAATGTGTCTGTTTATTGTTGCATTGTACTGTCCCAAGCGATTAATAAATATGATTGAATTAATGAATGAATACAGTATAAGCATATTAGACAGTCCTGAACCTCATAGGAGTCCTGGAGCTCATAGTTTTAGTAGTGGGGGGGGAAGAACTATGTAATCCCCATTTTGGAGATGAGGAAACTGAGGAAGAGAGGAGTTCAGTGACTTGTCCAAGCAGGCAAGTGGTAGAGTCAGGATTAGAACCCAGGATCCCTGACTCTGAGGCCTGTGTGCTTTCCATTAAATCATGCTGCTTCTTGTCACTGCTAGAAGTCCTCTCTCCCTCACATCTACTCTCTCTGACTGCCCTCACACTTTCAGGCCACTCAAGCCATCTCTGTGACTCCCTTCCCTGCCCACTGGTGGGGGTATTCCTTTTCTCTTGCCCCATCACCAGCATACCAATTCTCTATCATTTTTCCCACATGTTATTTATCTTATTCATTATCTACATTTGTTAAGAGCCAGTTGAGTTCATATCTTTGCATGGTGGTTGAGAATAAGTTGGGAAACAGTCCCTGCCCATAAGGAGTTTACAACTACTGATAAGTAAGGCAAACTGAGAGGCAACTTACAAATGTACATCAATGTGGAGAAGTACCTGAATGTTACTGTTTCTTTTCCCTCCTCCTCTCCCACGTGATTTTAGTAACAAAAAAGTAATCAACTTTTTGTGGTATTTGTTAAGCACTTACTATGCGTTGGGTACTGAACTGAATGCTGGGGCAGATCAGTCAGTGGTATTTATTGAGTGCTTACTGTGTGCAGAGCAGACAATACTACAGAATTAGCAAGCATGTACCTTGCTCATAATGGGCTTCAAGCTAATCAGGTTGGACAAAGTCCATATCCACATGGGTCTCATTGTCCTTCATTCCCATTTACAGATAGGGTAACTGAGGCCCAGGAAGTGAAGTGACTTGCCCAAGGTCACACAGCAGACATTTGGCAGAGTCAGGATTGGAACCCAGGTCCTTTTGACTCCTAGGCCTTTAATCCATCCACTAGGTCATGTTCAAAATATTCAATATTCAAAATATTAACAGAGGTTCTACTTCACCACTCTCTGCTCTAGCAGAGGGAAAAGCTAGGCTTGGCACAGAGTCCAGACCTCTTGGGAGATGGTGGTACCATCCTGGTGATACTAGGGCATCCTTAAATACCTAGAAGACAGGGAGGAAAAGAAGTTATTTTAACAAGATGCCAGCCATTTGGTAGAGTAATATATTTAGCTAGATTTAAGCTGCTTGAAGGTCGAGGATCGTGTCTGCCAATTCCACTGTACCATACTCTCTCTAGTGATTAATACCATGCTCTGCACAGAGTAAATGCTCAAAATATACCATCGATTGATCAATTGACTAGATACAACTCAAAGATAATGGAAGCAGAATGAGACAGTCCTAACTCATAAGAATGGTATATTCTCAGGTTCACCGTCGTTAAAATCTCTTTGGAAAATAGATATAGGCTAAAGCCTTATCAACCTCCTATTTTCCCTGAAGGAATTGTCTGAATGTAAAAAATCTGTTTCCTAGAGGGTTATTTTCCGTAATTAAATCGAAGCCAATCTAAAACATAGGCAATTCCCTTGACATGTCACTATGCCACTAGTTTTTTCCTTAAGACTTTTACACCCAATGTTTAATTGACTCTCGAGTCTGTTCTGATTTTAAACAGGCTATTCACATGGAGTCATTGGCTTCTGTAACTAAACAGTTGTTCTAATTCACTGAGCCAATACCCATTCCACTTTCAAATTCCTTTTCAAAGTTCAGCTCTTCCATGAAGCATTTAAATTGACAATCTGTCTTAGGTGTTGTGAATGATGACAATGAATGGTAGGGAACTCAGAGAAGAGAATGACATAAAAATTAAAAAGGCATTAGCCACCCCTTAGAAGATATTTTCAACTATAATGCAAGTTATTTGCTGGATCATTCAAATTCCAAGCCCCATTAATCAGAAACTCTAAGCAACGCTGTAAAGTGACAGGGGCCTTCAAAAAATCCCATCAACATCACCACCACCATGACACTACCACCAGACTGATGAAGCAGCATGGTCTAGTGAAAAGAGCATGGGCCTGGAGTCAGAGGACTTGGCTTCTAATCCAGTCTCTGCCACTTGCCTGAAGTATGACCTTGACAAGTCATTTAAATTCTCTATCCTCAGATACCATAACTGTAAAATGGGCATTCAGCATCTGTTCTCCCTTCCACTTAGACTGAGCCCTATATCAGAGAGGGACTCTGTCTGACCCGATTAGTTTGTATCTTCTTCAGCGCTTAGAACAGTGCTTTGCACATAGAAATCACTATCACCACCTGAATTATATAGAAACTTTGAATAGCATGTAGCAAAATCCAGGCTTCATTGTCCCCATGAGGTAGATAGGAGAATTGAGAGGCAGGTTTGTATGCGAGGGTTGAGGAATGTGAGTGTGAGTTTGGATGAAACAGTTGTAGGAGAGTTGTAAGAAAGAAAGAACTCATATTAAATAAAGGAATCAGATAATTATCCAGAAAAATATGGATTGCAGATTTTTCTGGAGAAGGAACTAATCATTAGGTTAAGTAGGCTAATGTGAAGCCTCACCCTTTCAACTGTTTAAACTTTAACTGGTCTCCCCAAACTTCATAAAACCACCGATTTTGTAGTTGACTGCCAGACAGTAACTTGCAGTTAATCTATGCTATTACCCTGTTGACATCTTTAATACTAGCACTAAACTGTTGGCCTGTGTTCAGCTTGTGGTTAATCATGACCCTCATGCATTTTTCTGCTATACTTTGTATCTCATTGTTCTTCCCTCATTCTGTATTTGTAGTGATTGGCTTTTGTCCCAAGGTCAGGCTTGTCTCAGAGAAATTTTATCATCTTTTTCCCATGCACTTTTTCTCAGTTATCAATGTTACTCCGATTACTTTTCCCCTGGTCTTCCAAAGTGTTAGCAATCCTCCTCTCAGTTTGGCAGCCTGTCTCCACTGTTTCTGCTGCCTCTGCTCACCCAATGTCCCCACCTTCTATCATTATCTTTCCTTCCAAAGATAAGGGCCTAGCATTATAAACCCACTCTCTCTCTCCCCCTCAGTCAATCATATTTATTGAGCACTTACTGATTGCAGAGCACTGTACGTAGTGCTTGGGAGACTACAATACAACAGAGTTAATAGACAAGCTCCCTGTTCACAACAAGCTCACAGTCTCCCACCTACATATAGATAAAGGATTACATCACTGAACTCACTCTGGCCTGAAGCATGTGGCAACACTGGGCAACTGCTCATCCTCATTCTGTGGACCTTACAAGATCAATTATCTCCTTTTCCTGCCTCTAAAACAGGATGAAATGTGTCTTAAAGATCTGAGAGTAGAGAGATGTTTAACAGCCTAGAAAGTCCAGTAGTGTGAGAGCAGGTGGTTCTCATTAAAGGGCTGATTGGTGAGAAAGTAGGTTTCCTTCTTTCCAGCAACAATGATTAAGAAAATGAAGCTGGGGAAAATGACAATTGGAAATCTTCACAGCAAACTCTCCTGGAAGTCTTAAAATTTTGTTTATTAGTAAATAAAAAAGTTTGGCAGAGAAAAAATGATCAAGAAAAATAGATCTACACACACCGGCACCTAGGTACTGCTTGAGAATAATGGTAATACAATTAATTAATGTTTGCATCTATATGTGAAATTCATATTGAAGAACCAAAAATGATAGAAGCCAACTTTAATTTTAGGGTTATTTAATTACAATTTACACTTAGTACAGTGCTTTATACACAGTAAGTGCTCAATAAATACGATTGAATGAATTAATATACTGGAGTGTCCTTTTATTCCTTATTCAACATCAGCTGGGTTATTTGAAACATAAGTTATTATTAAGTCACAGTTTTCAGAAAACCTGGGTTCTAGTCCTAGCTCTGTGAGCTCCTTATCTTCCCTCCCAAATCCTGTCCTCTTCCTGACTTCCCTGTCACTGTGGACAGTACTACCATCCTTCCCATCTCATAGGCCCGCAACCTTGATGTCATCCTTGACTCTGCTCTCTCAATAACCCTACACATGCAAACTGTCACCAACACCTGCCAGTCTTACCTTCATAATATCACCAGGATCCACCCTTTCCTCTCCATCCAAATTGCTACCGTGTTGGTACCAGCTCTCATCATATCTCGACTGGATTATTGTGTCAGCCTCCTCTTTGATCTCCTTTCCTCCTGTCTCTCCCCACTCCAGTCTATTCTTCATTCTGCTCCCCAGATCATCTTCCTACAGAAATGCTCTGGGCATGTCATTGTCCTCCTCAAAAACCCCCAGTGGTTGCCCATCAATCTTCACATGAAACAAAAACTCCTCACTCTTGGCTTCAAAGCTCTCCATCACCTGGCCCCCTCCTACCTCACCTCTCTTCTCTCTTTCTACTGCCCAACCTGTAACTCCGCTCATCTGCCACCACTCACCTCCTCACGGTCCCCCATTAGCGCCTGTCCCGCTGTCAACTCCTGGCCCATATCCTACCACTGTCCTGGAATGCCTTCCCTCCTTACATCTGCCAAACTAAATCTCTTCCCCTCTTCAAAGCCCTACTGAGAGCTCATGTCCTCTTGGTGGCCTTCCCAGACTGAGCCCCCCTTCCCTCTGTTCCCTCTCCTTCCCTTTCCCCCCAACCCTCTGCTCTTCCCCCTTCCCCTCCCCTCAACACTTTGTATATTTGCATAGATTATTTATTACTCTATATATTTTGTTAATGATGTGTATTTATCTATGATTCTATTTATCTTGATGATATCTACACCAGACTACTTGTTTTGTTTTGTTCTGTTTTGCTTTGCTGTCTTTCTCCCCGTTTAGACTGTGAGTCCATTATTGGGCAGAGATTGTCTCTATCTGTTGCCCAATTGTGCTTTCCAAGTGCTTAGTACAGTGCTCTGCACATAGAAAGTGCTCAATAAAATACGAATGAATGAATGAATGAATGAATGAATGAATGAATGAATGAATGAGAAGACATTTGGTCAAAGAACTATCTAGCATATTCCAAGAGGAGGGCAGCTCCAACATGAAGCTTGAAAAAAACCTGGGTGAGGAAGTAGGCAAAAAACTTCAGCAAAATGTCTCTAGACTACATGCTTCTTATGGGCAGGGCACATGTCTACCAACTTGGTTATACTGTATTCTCCCAAGTGCTTAGCACAGTGTTCTGCACACAGTAAGTGCTCAGTAAATACCACTGATTGATCAATTGAAATGCCTGCCAGATTATGGCAATGCAACATAATAATGGTGGTATGTGTTAAGAGCTTACTATGTGCCAAGCACTGTTCTAAGCACTGGGGGAGAAACAAGGTAATCAGGTTGTCCCACGTGGGGCTAACAGTCTTCATCCCCATTAGAGAAGCAGCGTGGCTCAGTGGAAGGAGCACGGGCTTTGGAGTCAGAGGTCATGGGTTCGAATCCTGGCTCTGCCACTTAGCTGTGTGACTGTAGGCAAGTCACTTAACTTCTCTGTGCCTCAGTTACCTCATCTGTAAAATGGGGATTAAGACTGTGAGCCCCACGTGGAACAACCTGATTGCCCTGTGTCTACCCCAGCCCTTAGAACAGTGCTCTGCACATAGTAAGCGCTTAACAAATACCAACATTTTAGAGATGAGGGACCTGAGGCACAGAGAAGTTAAGTGACTTGCCCAAGGTCACACAGGTGACAAGTGGTGGAGCCAGGATTAGAACCCATGACCTCTGACTCCCAAGCCCGGCAAGTCAATGACATGCCACTGACACTGTGGTGCAGTCTCTTCAGTCATAAATGAAACCTGTGCAAAAAAGATTTTTAAGCAACCCTGTGCAAGCACTTTATAATATGCATGTCCTTGTGTGCTCACTAGCTTACTGTACTTCGTGCCTTCCCGAAACATAAATGGCAAGACAAGAAAATGAGGCTGGCAAAGTACCAGCTCTGACCCCATTTGCATTGTAACTAATTCCTTCCCACAGGGCAGGACCCAGGGCTGTATATCATTCTAGATAGGAGCTAGAGCATTATTAGATCAATGTTATTTATTGCATGCCTACTGTGTGCAGGGCACTGTACTAAGCACCTGGAAGAGTACAATGGGATGAAAGATAATGTCTTTGTCCTTGAGGACCTGACAATCTAATGGGATTATTAATTATTTTCAACAGGATAGAAAAAGAATGGGATGACTCTGAATCACTATAGTTAACTGAGAAGCAGTGCAGCTTAATGGATAGGATGTGGGCCTGGGAGTCAGAAGAATCCGCGTTCTTGTCCCAGCTCCATCACGTGTATGCTGTGTGACCTTGGGGAAGTCATTTCACTTTTCTGTGCCTCAGTTACCTTATCTGTAAAATTGAGATTAAGACTGTGACTTTATCCAGCCTGATTAGCTTGTATCTACCCCAGCGCTTAGAACTGTGCCTGCCACATAGTAAACACTTCACAAATATCACTTAAAACAATTCAGGATGTAAAAAGCAATAAATAGTCCAGACTAGGCTTGGCAGAGACCTTCATGTTAGCCAAATCAAATAAGAATGCAAATGCTGTTTTGTATTGTGTCTTGTTTTGTGCTCGCATCACCCCATTCCTCGAAATCCTCCTTTACCTATTCTTCTCTGCATTAAACAGAAATGTCAGACCATTGGCTTTAGAACATTCATTCAATTTTCTACCTTCTATTTACCCTTGATCCTTTCCCACTACAATCCAGATCACACCCTTTGCTCTTCTCAAGACAATCTAACTACTGTGCCTTGTTTTCATCTTTCTTGCTGCTGAATTACTGCACATGATCTTCCTGCTGTCTAGAACTCCCTACTCCCGTCACATTCTGGTAGATTGCTGCTCTTTCTCACCTTCCAAATCCTTCTATAATCTCATCGAGCCCAGGAGGCTTTTTCTAATTAATATCGTACTGACCCAGCCTATTTCCTTCCTTACTGTCATCTCAGCATTTTTCTGTACCTAAGCACATGGTTACTTTGTCTCTCCTAGGCCCCAGGTAGCACTTAAGTACATATCCTAAAATTCTGTTGCTTCTTCCTACCACTTATTGTCTGTCTCCCTCACTTAGCTGTAAATTCCTTAAGGACAGGGATCACGTCTACTTACTCTATTGTAATAATAAGGATAACCATGGTATTTGTTAAGCACTATGTGTCAGGTACTATACTAAGTGTTGGGAAAGATACAAGCAAATCAGGTTGGACACAATTCCTGTCCCACATGGTGCTCAAAATCTTAGTCCCCATTTTTACAGATGAGGTAAGTGAGACCCAGAGAAGTTAAGTTACTTGCCCAAGGTCACACAGCAGATAGGTGGCAGAGCTGGGATTAGAACCCAGGTCCTTCTGACACCCAGTCCTGTGCTCTATCCATTAGGCTACGCTGCTTCTCTTCTATGCACCTACTAGAGAACTCTGCACAGAAAAGTGCTCAAAAAATACAATGGATTGATTGATGCTGTTTTGATACTGAATTTCTTCCCCTCCTCATCCACAAAATTATTCTTCTTTCATAACTTTAAACTATAATCACGGACAATCTTAACATATGCACTTAAAAGAATGACCACTTGCCTCAGCACTGGTTATGACAAGCTCCTGGATTTCACAGGTGACATAAAATAGGACTCATAGATGTTCAAGGACCTGAACCCTAATTATAGAACTCTATTTTCATCACCTTGCCCCTTCCTACCTCTCCTCCCTTCTCTCTTTCTACTGCCCACCCCGCACACTCTACTCCTCTGCCGCCCACCTCCTCACCGTCCCTCGGTCTCGCCTATCCCGCCGTTGACCCCTGGGCCACGTCCTCCCGCGGTCCTGGAACGCCCTCCCTCCTCACCTCCGCCACACTGATTCTCTTCCCCTCTTCAAAACCCTATTTACAGCTCACCTCCTCCAAGAGGCCTTCCCAGACTGAACTCTCCTTCTCCCTCTACTCCCTCTACCGCTCCCCCTTCACCTCTTGCAGCTTAACCCTCTTTTCCCCCCATTTCCCTATGCTCCTCCCCCCTCCCTTGCCATCCCCTCAGCACTGTACTCGTCTGCTCAACTGTATATATTTTCATTACCCTATTGATTTTGTTAATTAAATGTACATCGCCTTGATTCTATTTAGTTGCCATTGTTTTTACGAGATGTTCTTCCCTTTGAATCTATTTATTGCCATTGTTCTCGTCTGTCTGTCTCCGATTAGACTGTAAGCCGGTCAAATGGCAGGGACTGTCTCTATCTGTTGCCGACTTGTTCATTCCAAGCGCTTAGTACAGTGCTCTGCACATAGTAAGCGCTCAATAAATACTAATGAATGAATATTTTCAGGGTGAGTAATAATAATAATAATGATAATGTTGGCATTTGTTAAGCACTTACTATGTGCAGAGCACTGTTCTAAGCACTGGGGTAGATACAGGGTAATCAGGTTGCCCCATGTGAGGCTCACAGTTAATCCCCATTTTACAGATGAGGTAACTGAGGCACAAAGAAGTTAAGTGACTTGCCCACAGTCACACAGCTGACAAGTAGCAGAGTAAGGATTTGAACCCATGACCTCTGACTCCCAAGCCTGGGCTCTTTCCACTGAGCCATGCTGCTTCTCATCTATTAATATGTATCTATTAGTATCTATTAATCTATTAATAGTATCTATTAATATGTCCCCAGATATTTGAAATATTTTGAATCATAATTTTTCCAACTAGCAGGATTGAAAGGTATTATTAAATGGTATATTTAACTCTAAGTATCTTTAACTTAAATCTTTAATTAAAGATGAAGGACATAAAATTTTCCCAGCTCCAAGAACAACACATTGTAAAATGACATTTAACCATCATTTTATTTTGGATTTTATCTTTTCCAGTCATATTTCTATACTACCTAGTCATTCTCTGTTATTCTGGGTGCTCATGTCACTTTTTCATGATATTTCATGAACTAGCACAACTATTTCTCAATGGTAGCGTGACCTTCTTAGTTTACCACAGAAAACTAGAAAACTCCAATTCCCTGCTGCAGTGATGAATCTACTTCCAGTCTGATTTCTGAATACAGAACCACAGCACCATCACCTTAGCGTCTTTAGAGTTTGTGAAATCGGTAATTCCTGACTCACCCTTCTAATTAAAATGACTAATTGCATCATTCTCCTGAGGGCCTGGGAATTGCTCAATTTCATATTGGTTATGTTGAATAAAGAAAGTATCAGACCAATAACCCCGAATTAGTTTATAACATGTTGTGTTTCTTCATTTGTTAGCACTGCCCTTACTAGGTTGTAACTCCTAACTATCAGTGATACTTACTGAGCACTTACTATGTGCAGAGCACTGTACTAAGCACTTGGGAGAGCACAATACAATAAAGTTGGTAAACACAATTTCCGCCTTCAGGAGTTCACAGTCTAGTGGGAAGCTTACAGTCTAGACTGTAAGCTCCCTGACGGCAGGGATTGAGAAGAGTAACGTTAATTTTTTTATGGTTTTTGTTATGCCCTTATTATGTGCCAGGCACTTTATTAAGTACTTTGACAGATAGAAACTAATTAGGTTGAACACAGTCCCTGTCCCACAAAGTGCTCAGAGTAGTAATCTCCATTTTATAGAAGAGGTAACTGAGGCAAGAGAAGTTAAGTGACTTGGCAAAGTCACACAGCAGACAGGTGGCAGACCCAGAATTAGAACTCAGGTCCTTCTATTCACTAAGCCTTGCTGTTTCTTTAATTGTATTCGAACGTACTGTCCTAAATGTTTATTCTAGTGCTCTGCACTGAGTAGCCCCTCCTTAAATATCATTATTAATCTTCAGGGAAACAAAGTTTTCTCTATGTTTTCCCGAACAATCAGAATTCTCCCCAAGTATATGGTAGTCCTTGTAAATTGGATAATTTGTAGGGGTTATGATCTCTCAAAGGTCTTTTGAGTACCACATGGTATCTCACAATCTTGATGTCCTAAGTCGTACCATACAGTTCGAAAGAAAGTCATTGTCTCAAGGCATTTAAATATGAATTACTCTATGCTAAATACTAATATGCTAGTTTGCTATTCTTTTCTGTCAAATACGGGGCTTGAGGCCCAAAAATACTATCCCTGTTTAGGTTCATTAGGTGTGGTGCTCTGATAAACCAAATTTGAGTTTGATGAGGCAGACAATATTTAGGACTCCTTTGTGTCTTCTGCCCCCTTCCTGGGTGAGCAATAAGTCCCTATATGGAAGGCTTAGGCACTTGGGGGCTTACTGGGTGCTATTGCACCCTTATTAGTGAGAGAACGGCCAATACCCTGAGCTATTTGGTTTAAGAGAAAGGGGCATCCCACCATCTATAGAAAATGCACTTGACTCTGCCATAGGTTATCAATACATCTTGATATGCAAAAGGCAGCTCAGAAGAAAACGTAATTTTGAACTTGATTAAGCTTTGAGTCCTTTTTCATTACATGAGTTATCTTCCTAGTAAAGAAAACTAAAACTGGACACGTATGTACTATTTATTTTCAGTTCTGCTATTTTCTAAATGAACAGAGAGCCACTATCACATGTAGAATTGAGTTCTATTAATTAATTGTTACACTGGTATCACAAATTCATGGAGTAATGTGACAGGTTTTTCCTCAATATCCTGGAAAGGGTTAAGTCTTGGATTAATATTGATCCATTGAAATTCCAGGCCCTCAAGAGCATTAATAATTTCAATAAAACAGCTACGTTCCTGTCACATTCAACACCTCAACCTTTCCAGGGCACAAGAGCGACACTTTCAAAGCTAACACATTTATTCAAAATATATTAAGAGCCTATCTTTAAATCATGTGCTTGTATGCATCTCAACTTGAAATCATAGCAAGAGTCAACAAAATCTATCATGTGTCATTCCCTTCATATGCTTATTCATTCATAATAAGCAAAGCACCATGATGACCAATAGGGAGTGTTAGCAACTGGTCCCTTTGTTACTAAAATACATTTTTAGGCAAACTATTGGATAGAAAAAGAAATACTAGGTAGTTAGAATGTGAGAATGACACATGTAGGAGGTCTCTTTCTTTGCCATTTTCAAGGACTACAGGAATGGGGTAATTTAATAAAAATGACCTTTCTGCAGTTCTTTGCTAGGTAAATGAAATAATTACAAGCTTCCATTAACCATAAAATTCAAAATTGAAATGATCCTCTAAGACTATTTTTAATTTCCACATATGCCAGGGGGCTATGCCAAACAGTGGCAATCCCCAACACTTGAATTCAGCAGGTAATTGTCACAGGTGGGTTCAGTAGGATTAGCTGCATCCAGTAATAATAATGATGAGACTTTTTATGGTATTCGTTTAGAACTTACAGTGTGTCACCCACTGTTTGGAGCACTGGAGTAGACATAAGTTTTCAGGTTGGAAACAGTCTTACTCCCAAATAGGGCTCACCTCTACAATAATCCTTGCAATCTGGTTCCCAGTCCATGGAAACTGCCTTCTCTAAGGTTAGCAGTGACCTCTTTCTTACCAAATCCAATGGCCTCTATGCCATCCTACTCACCCTTGACCTCTCAGCTGTCTTTGACTAATCAACCACCTCCTTCTCCTGGAAACATTACCTAACCTTAGCTTCACTGATACTGTCATCTCAGTTCTCCTATGTCTCTGGCTGCTCCTACTAGTCTATTTCACGGCTCCTCCTCTGCTTCCCACTCCCTGAATGAGGAATTCCCTCAGAGTTCAGTTCTGGGTTCCTTTCTGTTCTCCATCTACATCCACTCTCTTGGAGAATTCATTTACTTCCATGACTTCAACTACCATCTAAATGCAGATGATTCCCAAATCTGCATCTCCAGCCTTGATCTCTCTCCCTCTTTGCAGGTCTCATATTTCCTCCTGTCTTCAGGATATCTCTACTTGAATGTCCTGTCACCATTTCAAATTTAACATCACTAAAACAGAAATCCTCATCTTCCCACCCAAACTCTGACCTCCCTAAAACTTTTCTATCGCTGTAGACAGCACCATCATCCTCTCTGTCTCACAAACCCATAACCTTGGCATTCTCTTCGTCTCATCTCTCTCGTTCATCTCACATATTCAGTCTGTCACCAAACCCCGTCGGTTCCACCTTCACACACTGCTAGAATCTGCCCTTTCCTTCCCATCCAAACTGCTACTATGCTGATCTACATACTTATCCTGTCCTGCCTTAACTATTGCATATCTGTTTCCTTGCTGACCTCCCTGATTTTTGTCTCTCCCCATTCCAGTCCATACGTCATTCTCTTGCTCGGATCATTTTTCTAAAGAAGCAATCAGTCCACATCTTCCCAGTCCTCAAGAACCTCTAGTGACTTCCCATCCACCTCTACATCAAACAGAAACTTCTTACCATTGGCTTTAAAACATTCAATCTGTTTGCCTTCTCTTACTTTACCTTACTGATCTCCTACTACATCCCAACTCATTCACTTGGCTCCTCTAGCACCACCTTGCTCACAGTGCCCTGATCACAACTATTTTTCTGCTAATCCCTATCCCACATTCTCCTCTGGCCTGAAACTTCCTCCCCAAGATGTATGCTAGACAACCACTCTCCCCTCCTTCGAAGGCTTATTATGGTCACATCTCCTCCCAGAGTCCTTCTCCAATTAAGCCCTCTTTTCCCTGATTCCCTCGCCTTTCTGTGTCTCCTGTGCACTTGGACTTGTTCCCTTTGTCTACTTGATAGCCACCCCACCCTCAGCCCCCAGCACTTATGTACCTATCCTTAATCAATTCATTTATGTTAGTGTCTGTTTCTCCCTCCAGACTGTAAGTTCTCTGTGGACAGGAAATATGTCTACCAACTCTGTTGTACTGTACTCTCCCAAGTGTTTCATACAATGCTCTGCAAACAGTAAGCACTCAACAAATACCAATGATGGTTATTGCATTTATTAAGTGCTTATTATATGCCAAGCACTGGGAAAGAGACAATGCAATCACATAATAATGTTGGTATTTGTTAAGCCCTTACTATGTGCAGATCACTGTTCTAAGGGCTGGGGTATATACAGGGTCATCAGGTTGTGCCACATGAGGCTCACAGTCCTCATCCCCATTTTCGGATGAGGTCACTGAGGCCCAGAGAAGTGAAGTGACTTGCCCAAAGTCACACAGCTGGCAAGCAGCAGAGCCCGGATTTGAACCCATGACCTCTGACTCCCAAGCACGGGCTCTTTCCACTGAGCCACGCTGCTTTTGTGTCATATTAGACACAGTTTCTGTCTCATAGTCTACGTGGGAGAGTGAAGAAATACTTTACCCCCATTCTGCAGATGAGGAAACTGAGCTACAGAAAAATTAAATGGCTTGCCCAAATTCATGCAGCTCAAGTGGCAGAGCCAGGATTAGAACCCAGAGCCTTTGATTCCTGGACCCATGCTCTTTCCACTATGCCACACTATGTGATTGTCACCTGGCCTTATCTGGATTCTTAGCTGGCCAGGATTAATCAATCTATTGGTTGATCACTGGTATTTATTGAGTGATGTCATTGGCTTGAGCATCTACTAAATACTTGGTAGAGTATAATGCAATTGGTAGACAAGATGCTGCTGGTAATTATTTCATTTTTTTAAAAAATGGCTCTCATTCTTTTGAATGTCATGAAAATCTCAGAGAAAATAGGTAAACTTTCTTACATTATATTGTAAAGGATGTCCAAAAGGAGGAGAAAGAGCAAGTATAGTTTCCTATAAATGCTATTATATTTAAATAGCATTACTATTCTTTCACTTTGCTGCCGCATTTTTCCTTTTCTCACTGATTATTTGTGATATTGTTTATAAAATGAATTATGTCCTTTAGTAATGATGAAAGAACTAAAACAAAACCATAGTTGTGTCGGTATAGCCCACAAGTCTGTAACCATGGTGTTACCCTCCACTCATGTGTCTCATTCAATGCATAGATTCAGGCAGTAATCAAATCCTGTCAGTTCAACATTCACAGCATTGTTAAAAGCCACCCTTTCCTCTTCATCCAAACTACTACCACGTTAATCCGAGTACTTACCACCCCCCTCCGCCAACCCCCAGACTGTGAACTAGTTGTGGACAGGTAACGTCACTGTTTATTGTTGTATTGTACTTTCCCAAGAGCTTAGTACAGTACTCTGCGCACAGTAAGTGTTTAATACATATGATTGAATGAATTAATTAATTAATTAATTATCCTTTCCTGCCTTGACAGCTTCCTTGCTGATCTCCCTGCCTCCTGTCTCTCTCCATTCAAGCCCATACTTCACCCTGTTGCCTGGACCATTTTTCTACAGAACCATTTCGTTTGTGTTTCCCTGAGCCTCAGTGGTTGCTCATCCACCTCCACATCAAACGGAAAACCTTTCCATAGGCTTTAAAGCACTCAATCACCTTGCCCCCCTCCTACTTGACTTGCATATTTTCCTACTACAACCCAGGTTACACACTTTGTTCCTTTAATGCCAACCTACTCATTGTACTTTGATCTCATCTATTTCACATTCGTCCTGCCTCCGGCCTGAAATGCCCTCCCTCTTCATATCCGACAGACAATCACTCTCCCCACCTTATTAAAACACCTCTCCTCCTCCTTCCACAACTAAATCCTTATTTTCTCTTCTCCCACTCCCTTCTTCACTGTTCTTGCACTTCACCCCTCCCTCAGATCCACAGCCCTTATATACATAGCAGAAATTTATATAAATGTCTATTTCCCCCTCTAGACCGTGAGCTTACTGAAGACAAGGAACTTGTCTACCAACCCTATTATACTGTACTCTCCTAACTGCTTACTACAGTGTTCTGCACATAATAAGTACTTAATAAATGCAGTTGATTAACTGACTGATCGACCATGAAGAAGGATTTGTAAATCACTGACTTTCCAGAATGAGACAATCCCTAACACTTCCATTTCCCTACTCCAACCCCAATGTGTCCTAAACAATGCCACTCAGATATCAAAATAACTGGGTCCATTAATGTCATCTCTGAATTGGCTTTTCTAGGGTTCATTCCTCCTCTCAGGATAGCATCTAAAGACTATTTTACCAAGTCTTGGCTATGGGAAGGAGAGTCAAGCAGAGACATACCCACCCATTTCTAGCTTGGGCAGTGGCTAGCAAGTGGAAGGCAATCTGCTATAAGTCAAAACTCACTTGAGTTGGGTAGCAGTGGCATGGGAGAGATTCAACGGTGGAAACTCAAGTTTACTGCGTAGAAAAAGGTAATGGTAAACCACTTCCATATTTTTACTAAGAAAACTCTATGAATACACTACCAGAATGATTGCAGGTAGAGAGGGAGGGAATTCTGAGAGAGATGTGTCCATGAAATCTCTATGGGGTGGAAATGACTCAGCAGCATAAGACAAAACAAGGGTTTATTATCATTCTGCTTCTATTCTACTTAATCTATGTGACTTTCATATCAAAAGATCATGTATCCTCCCCTCACATACCTATTGGTATTTTGAATTGTACTTTCCAAGGGCTTAGTACAGTGTTCTGCACACAGTACGCTCTCAATCAATATGATTGAATGAATGAATGCATATTGGTAATTGGATATTTTTCTCACCAATATGAATTGCCATATGATGGACATAGGACTTTCATGGGTATACAGCCCACAAACAGAAACACTATAACGAGGCTCCAAATGTGAAAAACTCAGCTATGTATCTTGATGCAATAACAGAACATTAAGGGGACAGGGGGGAATAGAATGCATGCTAAAGATTTTCAAATGAACCATATGGCTGGTTTGGATTTTTTTGTTCACATATTAAGTTTAAACAAATTATCCCCCACAGTATCATTCTGTTCCAAAACTACAACAACTCCTTGCTCAGTAGGGAAAAAAATCCACCAGCGTTAAAAGGATGAACAATGCATACAGTACAAACATTTCAATAAAATTGAAGAAGAAAGAAAATCTGTTTAAAAAAGTAGGAAAGTTTAAATATAAAGGCATAGAAAGTGTGGATTAATTTTTACTACCTCAACACTATTAACAGTCTTCAGGGCCTAGTAATTCTGCATATTTGATTCTGAAAGAGAGGGATTCACCTTATTAAGCAACTCTAGCTGATGTTTTAAAAGCAAACAATATAGTCATACTAGCAACAGATCCCAGCCCTCCCCATAGTCAAAGTCCCCTTAAAATCCTCCCCCAACATGCCTTTTCCAATTTATTCTCCACACTCAAATCATATAAACCTACAAGCCACCTTAATCAATTAAGGATTTATACATTAAGTATTTATTTTGATTACCCTATCTGTCAGAATTTGTATATTTTTCCTGCTCTTAGAGGGTAAGGTCCTTGTGGGCAAGGGACAAGTAGTTTTAAATTTGGGGATTTTATTATAGTGCACTGCAACCAGGTGGGAATTCAAAAATGCCATTACTATTACTCCTGATACTATTAAATTGTAGATTGGAGCCTCTTAGCCTCCGGCCACCCTAGCCTATGTGATGACATCATTCGAAGCCATTCATTAGTTGGACTATTTTCTGGAGCTCTGAGTAGAACAAGGGAACGTATTTCCAAAGAGCAGGGCCAAACGGTAGGAGGGAGAAGAGGAGAAGAACCAAAAGTGAAGATAAAAATAGAGCAGCATACAAAGGAATCATGCTTCTGACACAACGAGCATTTACGAAACCATTTCTTCCCACACCACATCATGGTGTAACTTGGCCATCGTACTTTGTGGGAAGAATGTTCCTTGTCTTGTCTTGTCTTATGCTGTTGAGTCATCTCCGACCCATAACAACTTCATAAATACATCTCTCCCAGAAAGCCCCACTTCCATCTGCAATTGTTCTGGTAGTGGATCAATAGTTTTCTTAGTAAAAATATGGAGGTAGTTTACTATTGCCTTCTTCCATGCTTTAAACTTGAATCTCCACCTTTGACTTTTTCCCATGCCATTGCTGCCCAGCATAGGTGAGTTTTGACTAGTAGCAGATTGCCTTCCATTAGCTAGCCACTGCCCACATTAAGAATGGACTGGGCATGCCTCTTCTTGACTCTCCCTCCAATAACCGAGACTGGTAGACTACTGAAAACTCTCCAGATGCTATCCTGACAGGGGAGAATAGAATAGAGTTCCATTCTATTCACAGTGTGTGATGAAAACAAACATCCAGTGAGAACTGGCTGCATAATGCATAGTAATTGCCATAATACAAATGATAATAGACCATTACCATCAAGAGTGCTTTCGAGTGCTCCAATCAGCACAACTGTGCCCGTGGTCCTAAATTTTCCTAATTTTTAGGATTCGATTAGTACAGGCATGGTCTTGAATAAGGCAAAATTGATATTAACTAGAACAAAGATGTTATTTCTGAAGGCTTACAGAACTACCAGCCCATGAAACTCTGCAGAGCCAAATTTTCCTTATTCTTTGAAACTGGGAAGAATTGAGGGTATTCGGATCACTAAAGGACTGTGTGTCACAATTTGCCTTGTTCTTTGTACTATAGGGACTCTCACACATTTAGAGGATAGGATCCCATTCTGTTGCACTGGCAAAAGTAAGGATGATTTTCGCTAAGGGGGCTGGAGACACTATCATTCACTGCTGAAGGGGAACTGCTCAATTAAACACTCACCCTAAAAGGGGTGGCCCTGGAGCTCCTTTTTAGCTGAATGGGCCGAGCCAGAGGTGGAGACAAGATAGTAGCCGCTACATATTCATCAGGGCTCACTTTCATCTTCAACCTCTACCTAGAGCCCCACTGAACAAGTCATCTGTACTTTGTAGGATGGGACTTTGACCTACTTACGGAGCTAGGAGAGCAGTGCCCCAGACAAAATGTTTTTGTCCAGGCTGGGTAAAGGGGAGGCTTCAAGTGCAAGTTAGATGAGGTTCCTCTCTCCTAACACTTTCCAGTGTGGACAGGTCACTGGGAAAGTATAATAATAATGATAATGATAATGGTATTTGTTAAATGCTTACTGTGTGCCAAGCACCGTTCTAAGCACTGAGGTAGATACAAGGTCATCAGGTTGCCCCACGTGGGGCTCACATTCTTAATCCCCATTTTACAAATGAGGGAACTGAGCCCAGAGAAGTTAGATGACTTGCCCAAGGTCACACAGCAGACAAGTGGCAGAGTCAGGAACAGGAACAGTAACGTTGCTGTTCACATAGTAGAATTACATAGTGGGAGCACAGGAGATCTGATAGGATTACTATGCCAAAAATCTCATGGCAGTCTCATATTTCTATTCTGCTAATATGCATATGTGTTCATCTGAAAGTGACAGGAGTTGAGTAACTTCAAACCTAATTGTATTCACCTTCTGAGATGCTGTTCTCTCTCTAGCCATCTCTTGCCACTGGCTCTCCTGCTTGGATCAGTGACCTTTGGGCATTTGACATTGACCCCTATGGCACTTATGTATATGTCTACAAATTATAAATTAGTTATTTATATTAATGTCTGTCGCCTTTGCTATATTGTAAACTCAGTTTTTTGTTTGTTTGTTTTTAAACGGTATTTGTTAAGTATTTTCTATAATAATTGTATTATTTAAGTGCTTATTATGTGCTGGGCAATGTTTTAAGCGCTGAAGTGGATACATGCAAATTGAGTTGGACACAGTACCTGTCCTACGTGGGGATCACAGTCTCAGTCCCGATTTTTCAGATGAGGTAACTGAGGCCCAGACAGAGATGTTAAAGTGCCTTGCCCAAGGTCAGACAGTAGACAAGTGGTGGAGCCAGGATTAGAACAAAGGTCCTTCTGACTCCTAGGCCCATGCTTTATCTTTTAGGCAACACTGCTTTATTAAATGTGGGGTTTGTTAAGTGCTTACTGTGCGTCAAGCACTGTACACTTGGGTAGATACAAGACAATCAGGTCTAAGTAGGAGGGAGAACAGGTATTGAATCCCCATTTTTCAGATGAGTGCAACGGAGGCAAAGAGAAGTTAAGTGACTTGCCCAGGGCCGAAGTCAGATATATGGCAAAGTTGGGATTCAAATCCGGGTCCTCTGACTCCCAGGCCCATGTTCTTTCCACTGAGCAAGGAAGGTGTCTTCCAACTCTGTTGTATTGTACACTCCCAAGTGCTTAGTTCAGTGCTCTGCACACAGTAAGCACTCACTAAATACCACTGATGATGATTATGATGTTGATGATGAGGAGGAGGAGGATGATTATGTTGGCTCTTATAGTGAAAGTTATAACCATCACTGTAATAGTGGGAGGAAAGGATGTTCTCCTGTTTTCATTCCTTCTCCTGTTATGGTTGTCTCAAAGCCAGTCAGCTTACTTGTAATTCCTATGGCTGTCCATTCTCCTTGGCCTTCCTACAAAGCCGTGATTGTAAGCAGGATGAACACTGCCTCTGGGTTGAACTGACTGGGACCTCAGAGAACTTCACTTTAAACAGGCACATGCAAGCTATCCTTCCCTCTAACAACGTGTGGTATTTGTAAAGCACTTACTATATGCCAGGCACTATACTAAGCACGGGTGTAGATACAAGGTAATTGGGTTGGACATCGTCCCTGTCCCACTTAGGTTCACAGTCTCAATCCCCATTTTACAAATGAGGTAACTGAGGCAAAGAGAAGTGAAGGGATTTGCCCAAGGTCATCTAGCAGACAAGTGAACAATGGTGCCATTTATTCATTATCTCAGGATCTCCATTTTCTTTTTCCAGGACTAGGCTAGGTTCTTGAAGTTCAATTTTGCCTATTAGCCAAGAGTTCGCACCTTTGCCTCAGAGATTAGATCTTCTCCCCAGTGAGGAAGTCTCTTCTTTTTTATGCCTAGATGCCCTTTTTAATCCTGTCCCATAATCTCTGAAATCTTCTAATGTCATTTCCAATCACTCTAATTTAGTGTTCCTATTTTAGTACCGGGTCTCTGCACTGTCATTTTCAGGGCTGATGAAAGGAAAAGCTAATTCATTCATTCAGTTCTATTTAGTGAGCACTTACTGTGTGCAGAGCACTGTATTAAGTACTTGGAAGGTACAACAAAGAAAAACAATCCGGGCTCATAGCGGGCTCTCAGTCTATAAGGGGGAAGGCAGACATCAAAACAAGTAAATAGGCATCAATAGCATCAATATAAATAGAATTATGTATATATATATATATTAAAACAAGTAAACAGGAATTAATATGAATAAATAGAATTATAGATATGTACATATATGCACAAGTACTGTAGGGGGATGGGGGTAGAGCAAAGAGAGTGAGTCAGGGAGATGGGGAGGGGAAGGGGAGCTGAGGAAAGGGGGGCTTAGTCTGGGATGAAGTTAATAAGTTTGTTTGAACCTGATTTGGTTCTTACAAGTGATCCCTTCACTAGGGCAGTCTGAAGCAAAGATGATGCATTGATGGGTGATCTTGAAGCAATAATGGCAGTGGCTCTGCTTTTGTAACTCCATGAAAACAGCCCAACTTTCCTGATGCTACGCAAATCCAGAAATGCTTAAGCATAAAAGCTCCCCATAGCCGCACTTGATATTGGACATTGAATTTCCTTTGTAGTATACCTAAATCTAGTGGTTAGTTTTGAAGAAGCCACTTTATTGCCAATCTTCCATCCAAATTTGGCAAATACATTTTATTACTATTTTTGATAATAATATTAGCAACAACAATTTTAATGGTTTTCATTAAATGCTTTCACAATATTCCTTTCATTCCTTTTACTGCTTCTGTTCTGAACAGGAAATGTTAACCCCATTTTTTTGCTCTAAATTTTGATGAGGATGTGATCCACGGGCCTCCAGTGACTAAGATGAAGCTAGCACATACATTTTTACTTTTGTCTGAAACTAAAATTGGAAGTCAGATACAAGAGATTTGAGACGAAATATTAAATCACTGTTCCTTCTAGCCACTTGACATTTTGGCTGATGCTAAGAGCAATAGTACATGTAAAATAATAAGGGTAAAACTAGAAGGTCGGGCAGCTGGGTAAACTGTAGATAGAGACACATAGGTATTCTCCTTGCTCTAACACAGGCTCCTGATATGACCTTGGAAAAAAATCACTTAATCTCTCTGTGTCTTTGTTTCCTCACCTCAAATTTGCTCCCTATTTATCTTACCAGAATAAAAACCCAAATATATCTACTTTCTAAAGGGAAGCACCTCATCCCTAGATAATAGAAGACACTGGAAAAGCAGCGATTATGCATTTTAGTGTCACTTTTCATTTATTTTCTGTTTATTTTCCTTTATTTTAAAATTCTCAAATGGTATATTTTCTCAAAATATCAGCAAGAGCAAAGGATTATAAAGACAGGAGACCTGAATTCTAGTTCTATTTTTGCCAATGCTCTTAGGTCAGGCACTTTATTTTCCTTTGCCTCAGTTTCTCCATCAGTAAAATGGGATAACATATGCCCCTTGTAGGAATGTAGTAAAATATAAATGAATAGACCCTTTCTGATCTTTAGAATGTTATCTGAAATATGTGATTAGTTGATTTTCTTTTTAAAATGGGGACTTTCCATATATTATATACATGAGAAGCAACGTTGCTTAACAGAAAGAGCCCAGACTTGGGAGTCAGAGGTTGTGGGTTCTAATCCCGGTTCCGCCACTTGTCAGCTGTGTGCTTTGGGCAAGTCACTTTGGAGTCAGAGGTCATGGGTTCGAATCCCAGCTCTGCCACTTGTCAGCTGTGTGACTGTGGGCAAGTCACTTAACTTCTCTGTGCCTCAGTTACCTCATCTCTAAAATGGGGATTAAGACTGTGAGCCCCACATGGGGCAACCTGATAACCTTGGATCTATCTCAGTGCTTAGAGCAGTACTCGGCACATAGTAAGTGCTTATCAAATACCATCATTATCATTATTATCATTATATACATATATAGCCACAAACAAACACACTCTACACCTATGTTACACCATTCCTGTAAAAGGTTGCAGACACTCCCCTACTTCAGGCCTTACACCTCCCATCATGATGAGATCAGATTTTGCTGGAGCTATTCATGTAGGCACAGAACAAATGTTCTCTGTGTGTATGAGCTCAGCAGAACAAAGCTCCAGCCCCATATGGGTGGGAGGACTTGCAGTGGTCAGCTCACTCTTCTAAGATGCAAATGTCATAGGATATTTTTAAATGAAGGCTAAAATTTCAATACGTTTTTGAAAATGGGTACTGAAAACTGCCCTGACAAGATGGGAATATTTTTCTTGCTTATATTGTAACAGGTGCATTGTTGAGTGCGCATTCCCATCTTTTAAAACAAGTTAAAAAAACCCAAAAACTGGGTAGTTGGCATCAATGTAGATGTGTCCATAATTTAACATAATGTTCACTTCCTGAAGTGTTTATTTACTGTCTGTTATTAACACATGAACACATTCCAGAGTTTTTAGTGTACAATACAAATATAGCACACTATACATATTGTAATAAAGCTAATTCTTGAGCTGTAAATAAAAAAACAGACTCATATAGAGTATATTCATATAGAATACATCCATACAGAGTACACCTGAACTCTGTTTGAGGACATGCTGTCCTATCTGGGATGGAGAAAAATGGGTTCTCCCACATGCACAGAGCAAGCACTGCTTTAATTCAGAGATGTGCACCCTAAAAAAAAAAAAAGGCAGTGTGTAGAACAGGGGAGAAACTGGATAGAGTTCTAGTAATTCTCCTTGAACTCTGGCTGTCTGCTCTGCATTACCTCCTTAAATTGGGGCTATCCAAACTGGGGTGAATCCAGATCCCATTATAGCAAAGGATTATTCAGCTCCCATTCTCATCTTTGCCCAGGTAGAGTTCTAGCAAGGAGAATGCTAAGAAGCAGCAATTCAAGATGATGTAAAGATAGGGTCTTCCTCAGTCCAAAAGAGTCGGATTAAATATGTATTCTGAATACTCCCTCCTTCCCCCTCTCTCTCTATACATATATAGATATAGAGAAGCAGCGTGGCTCAGTGGAAAGGGCACGGGCTTTGGAGTTAGGGGTCATGAGTTCGAATCCCAGCTCTGCCACTTGTCGGCTGTGTGACTGTGGGCAAGTCACTTAACTTCTCTGTTCCTCAGTTACCTCATCTGTAAAATGAGGATTAAGACTGTGAGCCCCACGTGGGACAACCTGATTCCCCTGTGTCTACCCCAGCGCTTAGAACAGTGCTCTGCACATAGTAAGCGCTTAACAAATACCAACAATATTATACAGATAGAAAGATATTGGACTATATAGACTACATATTTATGTGTGTGTATATCTATCTATCTATCTATCTATCTATCTATCTATCTATCTATATATATATAATAATAATGATGACATTTGTTAAACACTTACTACGTGCAAAGCACTGTTCCAAGTGCTGCGAAAGATACAAATTGATCAAGTTGTCCCACGTGGGGCTAACAGTCTTAATGCCCATTTTACAGATGAGGTAACTGAGGCACAGAGAAGTTAAGTGACGTGCCCAAAGTCACACAGCTGACAAGCAGCAGGGCTGGGATTTGAACCCATGGCCTCTGACTCCCCAGCCAGTGCTCGTTCCACTGAGCCACGCTGCCTCTCTCTCTCTCTCTCCCCCCCCCCCTTAGTTTTTTAAAATGATGCTACTGAAGGTGAGATTCTGTTCACATATTGGGTAATGACTGAAAAAAACAAAACTAGGATGGATACTTTTGCCACATTGTTTATATGGAAAATTTAATTATTGCTGGGTTAATGTGTATGCCACACCCTGGGTTAGTTTCCTTTCAAAACTATTTTCTAGCCTCCCAATCTTTATGATGACTTAGCTACAGGAAAGGTGTCCTTCTTGCAATTTCTGGCCCTTAGACTGGAACCGCCACTGCAGTGGTATTTCATTCTGTTGTAGACTAGACTTCATGATCTCTTTAACTTTTTTTTAAAATTCCCTCTGGTATTGTTTCTGCCGATTTTCATTGCCTCATACAGAAGCTGTTTGGATATTCATTCTCTTTACATGCTCCACCCAACAGGGTGTATGTAGCTCACCAGTCTCTTGTGGGTAGAAATCACATTTTCTAACTCTATTCTACTCTACTCACTTTAAACAGGTGCTCAATAATTTATTATTATTAATCATTAATAATTATTAATTGATTCATTCTTTGTAGCACTCAGCAGGAACACTGGGACAGGTCAAGTGTACACTTGCAGCAAGGCATCAAATGATACGAGCTATATGGTACTCCCCCAAGAGCTAAATACAGTGCACTGCATATAGTAAGTGCTCAGTGAATAGCATTGATGATGATGATGTTATCGCCCGATGGGTTTATCATTGGATGGTTGTAATCTGAGCTATGCAGGTGTTATATATGCATGCATGGAAGTCAATGAGGTTTAATAGAAAGATTGACCTTGGATAAGTCCCTTATTGTCTGTACCTCAATTTCCTATCCATGTAATGGGGATAGTAATACCTACCTCTTCCTACCTCACATGGGTTTATAAGAATAAAATAAAATCATTGATGTAAAAATCAGTGCCACATAAATTAAAGATATTATTATTATCAATAGTAATTACTGAAAACAAAGAAATGGAGAAAAGCAAGAAAGCATTTCTGAAAAATATATATTCTCTTACTGAAACTGACACTCCAAATTATCCAAGAGATTATATCAACCAAGTGGGGAAGCTTGAACATTGTACAAACAGCAGGTGTTCCTAGAGATTGAATTTATTTTTTGCTTTTCAGTCACCATGCATGGAGGATTCTTAATACTTATAAAATCATTTTTAGATACAATGTTTGAATTTCATCAAATTCAATAAATAATAAGGTAAGAAAAGATTCTATTACTTATTAAAAACATACGGTTATCGTGTGTGCAGGGGGGTATGTTGCAAGAAGGAAGGCAGAGAGATGGAAAGTAGGGGAAGAGGGAGGGAGGGAAAGAGAAAGAGAGAAAGAGAGAGGTTTCTGAGGTAGCTATCATTTGGGTTTGAAGATGACATGGCCAACAGTGAACAATCGGTGCCACGCCACAACAGAGCTGGAGAATATAAATTTTGTTTGTTATGTGACTGGAAAGGGGCAGGGCCAAGTGATACTGCATTTGGGTAGATTGCTAGCTACCTGAAACATTAAGTGAACATTTTGGGTGTGCCTGGTATGCTCCATACTATAAAGACAAAAGGTAAATGTGGATGCCTTTCCTACCAATTTCATGTTGTGGTTTGAGGGAAAATTGGACAAAACAAGAAGAAACAGCTTACAGACCAAAAAAAAAAACAAAATTGTGCTACCCAGCAATTATTTTTCCACCTGGTTTTATCCCCCGAGTCTCACCAAGAGCATAGGAGAATATGAGCGACATTGCTCACGTGACCTTGGGAGGTTCAGGTTTCAAGGTAGCTCAATTAGTGTTTTCAGTTTTCTAAGTTCCAGCAATATGTTCAGAAGTACAAAAGCCAGAGACACACCTCCTCCTCTGATGGTTTATAATCTAAGGTATGTAGAGGAAAAGGTTTTAAAAATAAGGAAAGAGTTTTCAAGTAAAATGGGAAAAAAAGGAATTCTGTTGGCCAGAAGGGGGATTTACAATTCCAAGGGTCTAAAGGAAACCTGGAATCTGACTAGGATGGGACGAAAGACTATAAAGAGCAATTAGGAGACAGAACAGAGGCAAGGGTAAGCGAGCGTAGGAGGAGGTGCATAAATTATGTCCACTGGCCTGGACAATTTAGAAGCAGAGTTTATTTTAATGGGAGTGATGTTTTAAGTATATGGTTTGAATGAAGATCAACACATAACTAAATGAATGTTGTATCTGTAGCTATTTCCAAATGTAAAACATCTTAAAAGCAGTGTTGCCTAGTGGATAGACCAAAGGCCTGGGAGTCAGAAGGACCTAGGTTCTAATTCCAACTCTGCCACCTGTCTACTGTGTGACCTTGGGCAAGTCACTTCACTTCAGTTCTCTCATTCATTCATTCAATAGTATTTATTGAGGCTTACTATGTGCAGAGCACTGTATTAAGCGCTTAGAATGTACAATTGGGCAACAGATAGGGACAATCCCTGTCCAATGACAGGCTCACAATTTACAGTCTAGATCTGTAAAAATGGAGATTAAGATTGTAAACCCTATGTGGGACAGGAACTGTGTCCAACCCAATTAGCTTGTATCTACCCTAGCACTTAGGACAATGCCTGGCATATAGTAGGCACCTAACAAATACCACAATTATTATTATAATTATTATTATGATGATGATTATCATCCCAATGGGAAAGCAAAAAGGACAGGGGAAGGAGAACATGTTTAATGAATTATCACTGTTCTCACCATCAAAATGATTCTTAGATTCTTGGCTAGCCAGAGGCAATGTGGAAGGGCAGAGGTGGAGTGGGAGAAGGGAGAGGAAGGTGGGGTGTAAAAGGGGGAAGGGTGGGAGAAGTTGGCAGGTCAATATCCCTGGACATGAGCTATAAATTGTGTAGACTCATAATGTATTCAGGAAGCCACTCCTCCACAAATCCAAGATGGATTTATCATAAATGCTCAATATTCATCTTGTTATCTGAGGGTAGGGCTTTTTTCCAAACTCTGTTATAAATATAGAAATACTCTGAGGATAAATAAATGGCTTTTCAGTATACTCAAACAGCGATATTAACTAAATAGAACCAGGACTTATTTAACCCATAGATCCCGCCATCTCTGGCAAAACAAGTATCACTAATAGAATGAAGAAAGTAACATCTGACAGAATATGCAGCAGAACAAAAAAGGTAAAAGCAATAGTATAGGAATGATGCTAAAATATGGTATTTTTATAAAATATGCATCCTTACTTGCTTTTAACTCTGCTCTCTCCTCTCCCTGGCAATATTATTTCTGCATCCCTACTGACTCCCATTCCCACTGGCCATGCCACCTGTTTCAGACTTATAACTCCCTCCAAAAAACCCCTGTCACTCTTGCCTCTATTAAACTGGCCATGTACTCTCTTGATAAATTTGAAACAATCAGGTGTGATCTCCCTAAAATCTTCTCTTCAGTCAATTCTGCCATCCTCCTGCCTCCTCTTCAACTCTCTCATTTCTCCAGGAGTATTTCAGGAGGTCTCCTGCCTCTTTGCAAAATCTACCCCCCTCATGCATCTCTGACCCCATCCCTTTGCACCTTATCGAAACATTTGTCCCCTTCCTTCTTCCCTCCATGACTGCCATCTTCTACCATTCACTTTCCAATGGCTTTTCCCCTATGCTTTCTAACATGCTCATGTAATCTCTATCCTCAAAAAAACCTCTTGATCCCATGGCTCCCTCTAATTATCACTCCTTCTTCCTTACTTTTCCTCCCCAAACACCTTGGCAAATTATCTACACATGCTACCTCCACTTTAGGTCCTCCAATTATCTTCTTGACTTCCAGTAATCTGGCTTCTGCTTCCTTCATTCCATGGAAAAGGCCCATTCTAAGGTCACGAATGACCTCATTCTTGCTAAATCCAGTGGTTTATGCTCCATCCTAATCCTTCTCAGCTGCCTTCAATACTGTGGACCCACTCCTTTTTCCTGGTAACATTATCTAACCTTGGCTTCATTGACACTGTCCTCTCCTGGCTCTCCTCCTATATCTCTGGCTGCCCTTTCTTAGTCTCTTCCTCTAACTGTGGAAGACCCTCAAGGCTCAGTTCTGGGACTCCAGTCCATACTTCACTTTGGGGGCCAAACAATCTGTTTTAAAAAAAAAGCTCAGTCCATGCCTCCCCTTCCTCCAGAATCTCCAGTGGTTGCCCATCTACCTGCACATTTAGCAGAAACTCCTTAACAATGGCTTTTAAGCACTCAATCAGCTCTCCCACTCTCATTTTCCTTCTCTGATTTTCTTCAACTCACCTTGCAAAATTTGCTTCCTCTAGTGCCAACTTACTCACTGTACCTGGATCTTGTCTATCATGCCTCTAACCCCTTGCCCATATCCTCCCTCTAGCCTCTGAACTCCCTCTCCCTTCACATCTGACAGACTACCACTCACCCCACCCTCAAAGAATTGTTAAAATCACATCTCTTCCAAGAGGCCTTCCCCGATTAAGCCCTTGTTTCCCCTACTTCCCCTCCCTCCTACTTCACTTATGTATTTGGATCTGAACGCTTTAAGCACTTGATATTCAACCCAGCCTCAACCCTACAGTATTCATGAACCTCTCCATGATTTATTTTAACGTCTGCTTCCCTCTCTAGACTGTTAGTTCCTTGTGGTCAGGGAATGTGTCTTCTAACACTCCCAAGCACTTAGGACAGTGCTCAGCAGGGAGTAAGCTCTCAATAAATACCACTGATTGACTAAAGGTAACATAAGCCACTGTCCAAATGACAATGTCTATACATACAGTGCTCTGCAGAGAGTAAACTCTCAATAAATACCACTGATTGACTAAGGATAACAAAAGCCACTGTCCAAATGACAATGTTTATACTGTTAATCTAAACTTGATTGATTATGGTCTGGTTTTTCTTTGATCTTAGTGGCAAGAGATTAAATTCCCATCCTTTATATCATTAAAAAAACTAAATAACAACTTTGATGAAAAACAAAAATCGAACAATAGTATTTACTGAGTACTAACTCTGTGCAGAGTACTCTGCTGAATGCGCACTTGAAAAAGTACAAAACAATAGAGTTGATAGATATGAATCTTGCCCTCAAGGAGTTTATAGTCTACAGGGGGAAATGTACATTAAAACAAATTAGAGACAGGGGAAATAGTAGAGTATATGGATATGTAAATGAGTGAAGTGAGGCTCCAGGGTGAGTATCAAAGTGCTTAAGAAGTCCAGGTCTTAGTGCATAAGTGGTGCAGAGGGGAGGGTGGAGAGGGAAAATGCAGGCTTAGTTAGGGAAAGCCTCTTGGTAGAGATATGATTTTAGGAGGTTTTGGAAGGGTGAGACAGTGGTGGACCTGCTGTTTTAAAACAAAAGTAGTTATTAACTGCAATAGATTTTACAAGTCATTTGTTTTTCTTCTTGTATCTATGAATTTAGTGATATTAGATTAGCAGTTCAGAAGAGTTACGCTGTTCAATTGTTTGAGTCCTTTGATAGCTGAGATAGGTCTTCAGCCTCATCAATCCCCAAATTGAAGCATCAGTGTTTCATATGGTGATGGGTACTTTTAGACAGGGTTTTGAAGTTCATATAATTCTGGGTGTCATGTTGCAAGTGATTTAATTCTGAAAACCCCTCCAATCATTCAATCATATTTACTGAGCACTTACTGTGTGCAGAGCACTGTACTAAAGCTTGGGAAGGTACATAATAACAGAGTTGGTAGGTATATTCCCTGCCTTTGAACTCCAAAAGAAGATCCATTTAATTTTGAACTCTGAATTCTGTCATGAGTCTGTTTTTTGAACTCTTAATTTACTACCTTCTGTATAATAATAATAATAATGATGATGGTATTTGTTAAGCACACTATGTGCCAAGCACTGTTCTAAGTGCTGGGGTAGATACAAGGTTATCAGGTTGTCCCACATGGGGCTCAAAGTCTTAATTCCCATTTTACAGATGAGGTAACATTTAAAAAAAATTTTTGACTAAGTTTGGAGCGATATTCAGTGTTCACATTCAGTGTTCATTGCATGATATATGTTTTGCCTCATTATTCAATTTAAAGTTGAAACTATCATTTCCTTTTTGGAGTTTATTGAATGCCTATTGTGTGCAGAGCACTGTACTAAACATTTCATTTACTTATAATAATAATAGTATTTTTAAACGCTTCCTATGTGTCAAGCACTACTTAAGCACTGGGGTAGCTTCGAGTTAATCAGGTGAGACAGAGTCCCTGACCCATACGGAGCTCACAATCTAACTAGGAAGGAGAACAGGTTTTGAATCCCCATTTTACAGATGAGGAAACTGAAGCACAGAGATGTTAAGTGACTATGTGCCCAAGTTCACACAGCAGACCAGTGGCAGAGCTGGGATTAGAACTCAGGTCCTTTGACTCCCAGGCCTGCGTTCTTTCTATTAGGCCATACTGTTTCCTAGTATGAACATTTTAACCTGTAAAATTTGGCCATTCATCCTTCAGCAATCTATCTAAATACCTCTTAAGGGAATTTAAACCAAACCCCAATGTTAATTTTCTATTGTGTCTCAGAACACTGCATCAGTCCTTCATGTCTGTCACATCAGTAAAATTATTGTGATAAGAAGGGAATCTTTAAAAAACATTTTCCTTTAGCAATATTTGTAGTCTCCATGCATTTAAAAATATCATTGCCACTTTAAGTTTAATAAAGGTACCTGATTTTCATAATTGCACTAGACACCCATATGGCGTTGGATCAAGTTTTATTGTGTTCAGAGCAAGAAAAACCTTTCCAAAATTTTAATAGGCCATTTTAATTATCTAAGATAGAGCCTAATGAACAGAGTCTTAGCATCCATTTTATATGGCAAAGGGTTTTAATGAAGACTTTTCAGGATTCTGATAAATTGTAAAACATGTAAGTCTCTTAGGTGATTGTCTAACGAAAATTACAAATTTTTAGATAAAGTCAAGACTATCTCTAACTCCACCAGCTTTATTTGTACAGGTCCAAGTGATGAGATTTAACTAATGAGTCTAATAGTGAACACTGATCTACTTTAATTTTTGCATTAAAGCCTGAGTATGTACTAGGAATAATTAGGAATAATTAGCACCATCAAAACATTACCCTTTCAAGCAAATTGCTTATCAGTTTGCTGAAGCTATCTTTTACAACCCAAAACAGTTTTCAGATCTATCCCAGCTGTGCTGTATAATCTCATAAAATAATCTTATTATCTAACCTTTCTTTGCCAACCAACTTCACGTATATATCTGGTATTTTTTCTTGTAGAGCAATATCCCTGGTTTGATGGATTATTGTGGCAAAGAATAGTGACCTTAATTTTTCTGATGATTTGTCTAATAAACATTTTAGTGGTGACCATTGGCAAAATGCATTGTTAATCACACTTGACAATTGATGAGTTAAAACATTAGCTTGGGAGGAGGAAAGAGTGTGATCTGGGATGTTGAGGGAGGACAGTGGTTAGGGTTACTGAATGATGAGGAAACTAAGTTTTATGTGGGAGAAAATAGATAACCACTGAAGATTTTTGAGATCAATCAATCAATCATATTTCTTGAGTGTTTATTGTGTGCAGAGCACTGCACTAAGCACTTGGGAGAGCACAATAGAACAGTTGGTAGACATGTTCTCTGCCCCCACCGAGCTTACATTCTAGAGGCAGACAGACATTAAAATGAATAAATAATTTACAGATAGTTACATAAATGCTTTGAGGCTGAGGGAGGAATGAATGAAGGGTACAAATTCATTCATTCATTCATTCACTCAATCCTATTTATTGAGCGCTTACTATGTGCAGAGCACTGTACTAAGTGCTTAGAATGTACAATTCGGCAACAGATAGAGACAATCCCTGCCCAATAACGGGCTCACAGCCTAAACAGGGGAGATATAAAGCAAAACAGAACAAAACAAAACAAGTAGTCTGGCATAGATATCATGAGTTTGAATCCCAGCTCTGCCACTTGTCGGCTGTGTGACTGTGGGCAAGTCACTTAACTTCTCTGTGCCTCAGTTCCCTCATCTGTAAAATGGGGATTAAGACTGTGAGCCCCACGTGGGACAACCTGATTCCCCTATGTCTACCCCAGCGCTTAGAATGGTGCTCGGCACATAGTAAGCGCTTAACAAATACCAACATTATTATTATTATTATTATTATCATCAAGATAAATAGAATCACAGATATATACACATCATTAACAAAATATATAGAGTAATAAATAATATGTACAAAGATGCACAGTACTGAGGAGAGGGGATGGGGAAAGAGCAGAGGGCAGGAGAAGGGGGAATGGGGAGGGGAGGAGGAGCAGAGAGAAAGAGGGGGCTCAGTCTGGGAGCCCAAATGGTAACACAGAAGAGAGGAGGAGAAGAAGATATGAGATCCTGGTTAGAGAAGGCCTCTTGGAGGTGATGTGCCTTCACTAAGATGATGAATCTGTCAGATATATAGAAGGAGGGCATTCCGGGCCAAAGACAGGCTGCGGGCAAGAGGTTAGCAGTGAGATAGAAGAGATTGAGGTACAGTGAGTAGGTTGGCATTAGAGAAATGATGGGTGTGGGTTGGGGTGTAGTTGGAAATATGGGAGGCAAGGTAGGAAGGGTTAAGGTGATTGGGTACTTTTAAGTCATTGGTAAGGAGTTTTTGTTTGAGACGAAGATGGATGGGCAACTACTGGAGGTTCTTGAGCGGTGAAATATGGACTGAACGTTTTTGTAAAAACATTATCCGAGCAGCAGAGTGAAGTAAGAACTGGAGAGGGGAGAGATAGGAAGCAAGGAGGTCAGGAAGGAGGATGTTGCAATAGTCAAGCCAGGTTAAGACAAGTGCTTGGATTAACATGGTAGCAGTTTGGAAGGAGAGAAGAAGGTGGATTTTAGTGATGTTGTGAAGGTTTACCCCAAGGATTAGGTGACAGATTGAACATGTGGGTTGAATGAGAGAGATGAGTCAAGGATAATGCTGAGTTTACAGGCTTGTGACACAAGGAGGATGCTGCTGCTGTCTATAGTAACAGAAAAGTCAGAGGAAGGACAGGGTTTAGATGGGATGGTAAGGAGACCTGTTTAGGACATGTTAAATTTGAGGTAATAATAATAATAATAATAATAATGGTATCTGTTAAGTGATTATCATGTACCAAGCAGTGTTCTAAGCACTGAGCACTGTTCTAAGCACTGGTGTTGTCAGGACATCCAAGTATAGCGATGTCCTGAAGGGAGGTGGAAATGAGAGACTACAGAGAAAGAGAGAGGTCAGGGCTGGAGATGTAGATCTGGGAATCATCCCCATAGAGATGGTAGTTGAAGCCATGGGAGCAAATGAGTTCTCCCAAGGAGTGGGATTTCCACTATTAGGGGGTCGGAGGAAGAGGAGGAGCCCACAAAAGAGACTGAGAACAAGTAGCCAGAGAGAGAGGAGGAGAACCAGGAGAGGACAGTGTCAGTGAAGCCGAGGTTTGGTAATATTTCCAAGAGAAAGGGGTGATCAACTGCATCAAAGGCAGCTGTGAAGTCGAGGAGAATAAAGATAGAGTAGAGGCCATTTGATTTGGCAAGAAGATCAGTTGAGCTATCTGAGAAAATGGGTTCTGTGGAGTGAAGGAGATGGAAGCTAGATCATGGGGAGGGTCAAGGAGAGAACTGGAGAAGAACTGGAGATAACAGGTATAGGCAACTTGCCCAAGGAATTTGTAGAGGAATGGTACAAGGGAGAAGGGGTAATAACTGAAGAGAGCTAAGGGACCAAGGGAGGGGTTTTTTTTGTATTTTTTTTTAGGATAGGGGAGAAACAAGCATGTTTGAAAGCAGTAAGGAAAAAGCTACTGGAGAGTGAACTGTTGAAGATACCGGTCTGGGAGGGAAGAAGGAAGGGGGCAAGTGCTTTGATAAGGTGTTTTCGTAACTTATGGAGTCAGAAACGCAGATGGGGATGGCAGGAATTTAGAAAGAAGGCAGATGAGATGAGTGATGTGATCTAAATGGTGTGTTCATTAGAACAGTGCAAGCAGCTGAACGTAGGTTAGAGTGAAGAGGGGAAAAGCTAGTGGCAAGGTGACCTGTGATGAGCTTGGAGCAGCGTGACTTTGTGGAAAGAGTCCGGGCTTGGGAGTCAGAGGTCATGGGTTCAAATTCTGGCTCAGCCACTTGTCTGCTGTGTGACCTTGGGCAAGTCACTTAACTTCTCTGGGCCTCAATTCCCTCATCTGTAAAATGGGGATTAAGACTGTGAACCCCATGTGGGACCACCTGATTACCTTGTATCTACCCCAGTGCTTAGAAAAGTGCTTGGCACAGAATAAGTGCTTAACAAATACCATTATTATTATTATTATTATTGGAGATGATGAGGTCTTTATGATGGTGGTCTTTATGATGGAGAGGAAGAGTTGGATCTATGACATATTACAAAGGAACAACTTTACTGATTTGCTGCTATAGCCCAGTCTGCACACTTAATTCTTCTAACACCAACCCACTCACTGTAGCTCAATCTCATCCATCTTGTCCATGACCCCTTGCCTACATCCTCCCCTGGCCTGGGACTCCTCCCCCTCCATATATAACAAACCACCCCTCTCCCCACCTTCAGAAACCTTACTAAAATCACATCTCCTCCAAAAGACCTTCCTCAACTGAGCCCTCATTTCCCCTATTTCCTCTCCCTTCTGCCTTACCTATGCACGGCCACTTGTCAGCTGTGTGACTGTGGGCAAGTCACTTAACCTCTCTGTGCCTCAGTTACCTCATCTGTAAAATGGGGATTAAAGACTGTGAGCCCCACGTGGGACAACCTGATCCCCCTGTGTCTACCCCAGCGCTTAGAACAGTGCTCTGCACATAGTAAGTGCTTAACAAATGCCAACATGATTATTATTATTATTATTATTACCCTTTAAGCACTCTATATCCATCCCACTCTCAGTCCCATAGCATTTATGTAACTTATTTTAATGCCTGTCTCCCTCTCTAGACTGCAGGCTGAGAACATTTCTTCCAACTCTGCTGTACTGTACTGTCCTAAGCACTAGAAAAATGCTCTGAACACAATAAGTGTTCAGTAAATACCATTTTTGCAAATCCCATGTTAAGGACAACTCATTGTACAATACTCATAGTTCTCAATGCCTTTTATATTCAAACACACACACTTGTTCACACACTATGTTTTCTATCAAGCTTCTATGATCAGAGAAACATTCCCTAATCCATAACTATGTTCTAGCCAAAATGCATAGTGAAAACATGCATTATTTTGGCAGAGTTGAGCCTACTAAATGTTTGGGAAAATATAACAAAAGCAAGTGACATGCCACATTCCCAGGGTTCAAAGAGCTCACAATTTAATGGAGAAGACAGGGAGACACAAACTATCTTCAAAATGTGGGAGCAAGAAATAGAACAATGATATAACTGTGTTAGTAGGAGTATGGCAGAATAAATAGATGAGTAAGTGTAGATCAACCCGAGTCAAAATGTATATATAACTGCTAAGGCTAGGGGTAGAAAAATAAGTGTTAAGTGTGGCTGTTCATAATCTGGCAAGGTGGATCTTAAGCAGGCAAGGGCTCCTTTTAGAGCCCCAGAATGGGCATGAATAAAGACTGTGGAAACTGGAAGTGATATGAAGGGACTAGAAAAGACCACGGACATTCTTGGAGCCACCTGAAGAATCTCAAGGCTCCCAAATCACCTAATGGCCAATGAAAAGTTGAGAAACCCATTGCTCAGAGCACCTCTGTGGTCCAGTGTCTGACAGGACAAAATGGAGAAGAAGAAAATAGTTGCATCACTCCATTAGTCTGAAACCTGCTGGGATACCCAGTGTTCCTGTAAACAATATACACTCTCCGCGAGGACATTCATTCAATTGTATTTACTGAGCACTTACTATGTGCAGAGCACCATACTAAGCACTTGGAATGTACAATTCGGCAACAGATAAAGACAATCGCTGCCCAATAACAGGCTCATAGTTTAAACGAAAAAAGAGGTCAACCAGCCAGGCAGGAGTTGAACCTACAACCTTCTGATCCTGGCTTATTGTAGGGGAAAGAGTATGAGACTCAGGATCAGGAGACCTGAGTTCTAGTTTCACTCCGCCCCGGCCTGTTGTGTAACTTTGAGCAAATGACTTAACCTCTCGGTGCCGCAGTTTTCTCATCTGCAAAATAGGGCTTAGATACCCTATTTAGATACCCTATTTAGATACCCTATTAGACACTCGTGCTCAGAGAAGCAGCGTGGCTCAGTGGAAAGAGCATGGGCTTTGGAGTCAGAGGTCATGGGTTCGACTCCCGGCTCTATCACTTGTCAGCTGTGTGACTGTGGGCAAGTCACTTAATTTCTCGGTGCCTCAGTTACCTCATCTGTAAAATGGGGATTAAGACTGTGAGTCTCACGTGGGGCAACCTGAGTACCCTGTATCTCCCTCAGCGCTTAGAACAGCACTCTGCACATAGTAAGCGCTTAAGAAATACCAACATTATTATTATTATGCCAGTTTTCCTCTCCCCACTGCCCCCTGCTTAGACTGTGAGCTCCATGAGAGATAGGGACTGTGTCTGATCTGATTATTTCACTAACCTCAGTACTTAGTACAGTGCTTGGTATACTGAGAGCACTAATAAATACCCATAACTGACTACCGATTTTTTTTTTTGTAGGTTGAAAATGGCCTGGAACTTTGGTAGTCCTTATTAGGCAGGCGACAACAGTTCATTTTGGAAAGTTTTCTTCCAGCTGCCATAACGTCGTCACAGTAGCTGAGTCATTCATCTGAAACCGCTGCTGGTATAATATGATAGCCATATATTCCTGAATCTGCACCTGTATTGTGGAGCCCCTGAATCTGGGCAATTCAGGAGGCTCTCTCAGCCACCTCAGCATGCCTTATGAATTAGGCATGAACTCTTCTAAGATGTGATCAGGAAGAAGGCAGAGGAAAAAATCCTCCTGTGTAATGAAAACAATCACTCCAGCAAGCCTAAGAGCAGCCTCAAGTCTCCACTAAGTTCAGGATGGAGGAACAGATAAAGTGGATGACAATATTGTCAGCTTTGCCGCCTACCTCACCGCAGTTTGAGCTGTTAACTTTAAAATCGGGTTACGCCATTTAAAAACCTTTAAATGGTTAAACAAATGTATAATAAATAATTTAAGTGAACAGGAAGAGAATGGACTGCATTATTGATTAGTTCAATACTGTACCTCGTCCAGCGCTTCATTCAGTGGTTGGGATGTAGTGCTTGGCACATAGGGGAAGCAGCATAGGGGAAGAGCCCAGACCTGGAAAACCAAAGCCCTCGGTTCTAATCCCAGCTCTGCCACGTGTCTGCTTTGTGATCTTGGACAAGACACTTAAATTTTCTTTGCCTCAGTTTCCTCATCTGTACAATGGGAATTTGATCCACTGAATTCAGTTCATACTTGGATCAGATGCCCGGATCACTTTTCCTACAAAAACTCTCAGTCCGTGTTACCCCAATCCTCAAGAACCTTCCATGGTTGCCCAACCACTTCTGCATCAAACTGAAACTCCTTAACATAAACTTTAAAGCACTCAGTCACCTTGACCCTCCCTACTTTACCCCACTAATTCCCTACTATAACCCAGCCTACACAGTTCCCTCCTCTAATGCCAACCTACTCACTAGACCTTGATGTCATCTATGTGGCTGAAGACCCCTCACCCACTTCCTGCCTCTGGCCTGGAACGCCCTCCCTCTTTTATCCCACAGACCATCACTCTTCCCACCTTCAAAACCTTCTTAAAAGCACAGCCCCTCCCAGAGGCCTTCCCCGATTAAGCCCTGAGTTCCGCTTCAACCACTTCCTTCTGTGTGACTCTTGCATTTGGATTTGCACCATTCATTCACAGCCCCTCAGCACTTTTGAATCTATCTGTATTGTAGTTATTTATCTTCATGCCTGTCTCTCCCTCTAGACTCACCGTGAGCAGGGAATCTGTCTATCCATTCTGTTACACTGTACTCTCCCAGGCACTTAGTACAGCACTCTGCACAGTGTTGTGCATCGTGTTTTATGCCCTCAAATCATCTCTGACACAGAGCGACACCATGGACACATCTGTCCCCGAACGCCCCACCTCAAAAGAGCCCGGGCTTGGGAGTCAGAGGTCATGGGTTCTAATCCCGACAAAGCCGCTTGTCAGCTGTGTGACCATAGGCAAGTCATTTAACTTCTCTGTGCCTCAGTTACCTCATCTGTAAAATGGAGATGAAGACTGTGAGCCCCACTTGGGAGAACCTGATTACCTTGTATCTACCCCAGAGCTTAGCGCAGTGCTTGGCACATAATAAGCACTTAGTAAATACCAACATTATTATTATTTTTATTAGTGGATCCATAGAATTTTTGTGGTAAAAATATGGAAGTGGTTTATCACTGCCTCCTTCCATGCAGGCAATTTGAGTATCCACCCTCGCGTCTCTCATGCTGCTGCTGCCCAGCACAGTTGATCTTTTTGACTTGTAGCAGATTGCCTTCCACTGCTAGCCACTGCCCAAGCTAGGAATGGAATGGGTAGGCCTCTGCTTGACTCTCCCTCCCATAGTTGAGACTGGCAGAGTATTGGAAACTCTCCAGGTGTGACCCTGAGAGGGGTTGCACATAGTAAGCGCTCAATAAATATGATTGACTGGTTGATGATTAGATACCTGTTCTCCCTCCTAGACTACTTATCTTATATCTAACCCAGTGCTTAATACAGTATTTGACACATAGTACACAATTAACAAGTACCATTGAAAAAAATAGTGAATGCTTAAATACTATTAGTATTATTATTACAATTCTTTTATTTCAATGAAGTGTTAATCCATAAGAAAGAGCCTGGCCTAATAGAAAACACTAGGAAAGAAATGGTTCTAATCCTAGATCTGCCACTTGTCTATGTGACCTTGGGCAAGTCTTTTAATCTCTTCATGCCCTAGTTTCTTTATCTGTAAAATGGGGATTCAGTATCTGTTTTCCATCCCTCATTAGACAGTGAGCCCATGTGGACAGGGGTAGTGTCTAACCTGCTTACCTTCTATCTACTTGTAGAACAGCTCTTGACAAATACTACGTGCTTAACAAATGCCGTAACAAACAAAACAAACTGACTGACCTGCTTGCATTATATCTTCCCTAGCCCTTAACAAAGTGCTTGACACATCTGAGCACTTAACAAATACCACAATTATTACTGTTTTAGTAAAGTGAAGCAAAGGTTAGATCTATCAATCAAGCAAAGATACCTATCTAGTCAACACTGTGTGCAGAGCACTAAAGTAATTGCATAGGAAAGTACTATAGAAGCAAAAAACCTGATTTATGCCTCTGGGAGTGAACAAAATACATAGGCAAAATGAAGTTGAAAGTTGAGGCAATTTTCTGAGCATTTGAGAAAGAAAAAGAGCTATTTAGAAAATGGAGTATATTTCATTGCTGAATGTGTTAGTTGAACAAATTTACTAACAATTGTCCAGCTTTTCACATCACTTCATCTGTGAAGACAGAACAAGAATGATCGAGTCATTATTAGGATTAAATTTTGCCTTTTTAAGGAGACATAGCACAGTCATGAATATCTCAACTAAAATATGTGCTAGCTAAATATTTAGAAGAAGAGTAGACAATGAGCTTCCCCTCCTAGCAAATGAGTATTTATATTCTTCTATATTTTAAATATCTTAGGGGAATTTCTACTCATAAATACCCAGTGGAAATGCTTATTTGAGAGCTGAGGACCACCTCTGGTTGGAGATTCTACTCCCCACCCCTGACACACTCTCCTTTTTGTTGGTATTTGTTAAGTGCTTACTAGGTGAGAGGGCTCTTCTAAGTGCTGTGGTAGATATAATTGAATCAAGCCAGTTGCAGTTCCTGTCCCCCATGGGTCTCCCAGTCAAGTAGGAAGGAAAACAGGTATTGAATCCCCATTTTGCAGCTGAGGAAACTGAGGAACAGGTCACTCAGCAGGCCAGCGGTGGAGCTGGCATTAGAACTCACATTTTCTAGCTTCCAGGCCCATGCTTCATGCACTAGGCCATGCTCCTTCTCTCTTGATGAAAGCTAGCAGTGGACCCAGAGTCGGGAAGCATTTGAGGCAGGGTGGCAGGAGAGCTCAGGAAGATCCAGCCTAGGGGAACTGTGAAGAATTTGTTGCTCCCGGGGGCTAAGCCTCTTCCCAGCCTTCCTGTGTCTCCTTCTCCAAGCTCTCCTAGCTCTCTCTCTCTCTCCAGTCAACTCTGTCCCTGCCACTGTCCCTGCTGCTGGTACAATTGTTCACTCACCACCCTCACCCTCTCCTCCTTCTCCCTTCCCCTTCTCCCCCCACCCGCACCCTCTGCCCTCCCCCCTTCCCCCCAGCACTGTGCTTATTTATTACCCTATTTTGTTAACGAGGTATCTATCTCCATTATTCTGTTTATCTTGATGATGTTGTCTTATTTTGTTTTGCTCTGTTTTGCCTTGCTGTCTGTCTCCCCTGTTGAGACTGTGAGCCCGTTATTGGGCAGGGATGGTCTCTATCTGTTGCCGAATTGTATATTCCAAGTGCTTAGTACAGTGCTCTGCACATAGTAAGCGCTCAATATATATTATTGAATGCATGAATGAATGAATGAATCTGGCCGCACCCTTGACTGGAGGGATGTGGAGGAGTCAGTTTTTCCTTCAAGAATGGCTTAAGCATCAGTCTTAGTTCAACGACTTCTAGGTCCAATTTTTTACCACAGTTCAATCACAGTTCCACATGACAACAAGGAGATATGAGCTTTCCTCTTACCTCCAAATTATTTTCTTCTCCAGAAATCAGAGACACAATATGTTCCTTCTTGCATGATCTGTCACATGGATCTATTGATCTTGAGATCCTCAAAACTCAGTCGCTGGCAAAAATCCCCACTATGATCCCTTCTCCAGTGCATATGTTCATTTGAGCTCCAAATTCTATTAGGTTTAACTTTCATTACTTACTCACCACTGAAATATACTCATCGCCTGTGAAATTGGCATGAACAAAGAACAAAAGCTCCAGTGGAAGGAGTGTCAAGGAAATGGTAGTACAATACCGAACAGATTTCTCAGGACAAAGTGTTTCCAGCAAATAGCTCGGAATTACTTCTTCAAATATGACTCTGATCTCAAGGATGTAAGAAAAGAGTTGTTGGGGTCAAGCAGCTGGCTCTTTGTTAAAGAAGTTAATTTCAGGTACCAGTAATGAACTCCTCAAGATACCCTTCATCCCAGAAACCACTTAATCCCAGTTCATTACTAAACCAATAAATCATTTCTGGGTCCTAGAAAGCTCTTATTTAACCCCGTGGTCCATACAACCAAAGCTGAGCTGTTCGTCATTAAAAGTCTGTAATTACACCACCAGCTTTTGTTGAGTCAATTACACTTTTTGTAGAAGAGGAATGTTAATTGATTCCCAAGTTGGATAAATCTTAGTGTTATTTCCCCTAATATCAGTGTCAGGGAACATTCATTCAATCACTGAATTCCTACCCAACCATCAGATAGCATTTATTCCAGACCCGGAGGGTTCCCAGCACTGTATTTGAATGTGAATGAAGATGCAGTCTTGATTAATTAGCCCATTTTATGGATTTCACAAACTGATGCACCAGAAGGGAAAACAATTTTCAAAAACTCACATGGCAAATTAGTGTTCTAATGGGCAATGGGATTGTCAACTACTGAATTTTCAGGCTCGTTTTTAGTTCATTGAACCCCTCTCTAGAGTTTTAAATCTCCAAGGGTGAAACCTCAGGCTGGTGGCTTGTCTGACACTTGACTGAAAGTGAAGGTTGGAAAGCCTGGGGAGGGAAGCTGGCTTCCAAAACAGTACCAGGGATTCCTCTTTCAGGCGCAATGGGAGACCCACTGTGCATAGGGGGTAGTTGCCTCTTTTTCCCCAGTGCTTAAAAAATGTTGAAATGTAGTCGAGTGTTGGGTCAAGTGACTATGAGCTTACGTGGGGGACACAGAAACTGATAATGATCCCTTTCAAGTAAATTAAAAGGAATCTAGCCAAAGAACCTAAACCCCTTGAAGGAAATGTCTAATGCCGGTAAAGAACAAGAAATGCTGCAATTTAGGACAGTGCTTTGCCCACAGTAAGTTTACAGTAAATATAATGGAATGATTGAATGAATGAACTACCATTCTATATGGCTGATTCTCATATCTACATCTCCAGTCCCGATCTCTCCCCTTCTCTGCAGTCTTACAATTCCTCCTGCCATCAAGACATTTTTACTTGGGGTGCCCCACCATCACCTCAAACTTAAGCTTAAACTGCCCAAAATACAACTGCTTATCTTCCCACCCAAACCCTGCCCACCCCCCTGACTTTCCCATCTCTGTTGATGGCACCACCATCCTTTCGGTCTCACAAGTCCATGACCTTGGCATTGTCCTTGACTCCTCTCTCTCATTCAACCCACATATGCAATCTATCAAAAAATCCTGTCTGTCTAACCTTCACGACATCACTAGAATCCGCCCCTTCCTCTCCCTCCAAACTGCTATCACATTAACCCAAGCACTAATCCTATCTCACCTTGATTACTGTATCAGCCTTCCCGCTGACCTCCCGGCCTCCCATCCCTCTCCACTCCAGTCCATACTTCACTCTGCTGCCTGGATCATTTTTCTGCTAACAATACTCAGTCTGCCTTTCCCCACTCCTCAAGGACCTCTAGTGGTTGCCCTCCCACTCCCAAAACAAAAAGAAACTCCTTAACCATCAGCTTTAAAGCACTCAATCAGCTTGCCCCCTCCAAACTCACCTCACTACTCTCCTACTCTCCAGCACACACATTCACTTTGCTCCTCCAATGCTAGTCTACTGACTATACCTCCATCTCGACACCCATCTCTAGCCCACATCCCTGCTTCTCGACCGTTAATACCATCCCTCTTCATATTCGACAATTACTCCCCCCATCTTCAAAACCTTCCTGAAAGCACAACTCAATAAGCCCACATGTCCTTTTCTCCCCCTCCCTTCTGCATCATCCTGATTTTCTCCCTTTAGTCACCCTCCCTCAACCCCAAAGCACTTATGTTGTTAGACTGTGAACCCATTGTTGGGCTGGGATTGTCTCTATCTGTGGCCGAATTGCACATTCCAAGCGCGTAGTACGGTGCTCTGCACATAGTAAGCGCTCAATATGATTGAATGAATGAATATCTGTGATTCAGAGAAGCAGCATGGCTCATTGGAAAGAGCCCAGGATTGGGAGTCAGAGGTCATAGGTAAAAACCCCGGCTCCGCCGCTTGCCAGCTGTGCGACTTTGGGCAAGTCATTTCACTTCTCTGTGACTCAGTTACCTCATCTGTAAAATGGGGATTTAAACTGTGAGGCCCACGTGGGACAACCTGATCACCTTGTATCCCCCCGGAGCTTAGAACAGGGTTTTGCACATAGTAAGCCCTTAACAAATACCACCATTATTATTATTTATTTATAGAAATGTCTGTTTCCCCCTCTAGACAGTCTGTTCTTTGTAGACAGGGAATTGTGTCTGTTATATACTCTCCCGAGGACTTAATACAGTGCTCTACACATAGTAAGGGCTCAATGAATATTCATTCATTTAATCGTATTGATTGAGTGCTTACTATGTGCAGAGCACTGTACTAAACTTAAAGAATGTTCATTCATTCAATCGTATTTATTGAGCGTTTACTATGTGCAGAGCACTGTACTAAGCTCAATGAATATTCATTCATTCAATCGTATTTTGACTATTGAATGTACAAATGCTTGGAATGTACAAATCGGCAACAGATAGAGACAGTCCCTGCCCATTGACGGGCTTACAGTCTAATTGGGGGAGACAAACAGACAAAAACAATAGTAACAGATAGAATCAAAGGGATATACATCTCATTAACAAAATAAATAGGGTAATAAAAATATATACAAATGAGCGGCGGAGCACAGTGCTGAAGGGAGGGGAAGGGAGAGGGGGAGGAGCAGAGGGAAAGTGGGGGGGGAAAGGGGGCTTAGCTGAGGGGAGGCGAAGGGGTGGGGTAGAGAGGCAGCAGAGGGAAAAGCGAAGCTCTGTCTGGGAAGGCCTCTTGGAGGAGGTGAGCTCTAAGTAGGGCTTTGAAGAGGGGAAGAGAGTTAGTATGGCGGAGGTGAGGAGGGAGGGCATTCTAGGACATAGGGAGGACGTGGGTCACGGGTGGACGGCGGGATAGGCGAGAACAGGGGACGGTGAGGAGGTGGGCGGCAGAGGAGCGGAGCGAGCTGGGTGGGCAGTAGAAAGACATAATGGAGGAGAGGTAGGAGGGGCCAAGGTGATGGAGAGCCTTGTAGCCTAGATCTTCAGGGCACTGTACGAAGCGCTTAATATGATTGACTGATGAGTGTAAGAGGTGGGAAAAGTCGTGCAGAAATAAGGACTGAAGATCAGTCACCTTCCCAATTAAACGGAAACCACCACAGTTCTATCCTCCGTGAAATTTTGCTTAGAATGATGACATTACACGTCGATCAGTCAACCGCCGGGATTTATGGAGTGCTTAATGTGTGCAGAGCACTGGGCTAGTCGCACCGCGTGCCGAGCAGAGCAGTAAGTGCCGGGGAGGGCGCAATCCAACCGTAGACTGCGAGCCCGTTATAGGGCAGGGATGGTCTCTGTTGCTCTGGTGCTCTGCACATCGTAAGTGCTCGATCAATAGGAGCGAATGAATGAATGAGTGGGCCTATTCGTTCCCCGTCCCCCGGGAGCTTAAGGTCTGGAGGGGGAGAGGGACCCTAGAAAAAATGATGGATGCACGCCCAAGTGCTGCGGGGAAAACGCTTTATCCCTCGAAGATGCTCTGTGCGCCGGGGGTAAGGCGTGAGGACGGTACCCCCGTAACCCTTCCCGCTGCGTCCCTAGCGCTTAGCAGAGGGCTCCGCACAGAGGAAGCGCCCAACAAATCCCATTGTAGGGAGGAATGAGGAGACGACGATCAGGGTGTGATTCAAATCCACGACACGGCCTTCCTGCTGTGTCATTTGAGCCAGGCCCCCCCCCCCCACCTCCCTCCCCTCCACCGCCGGAGAGGAAAGGCAGGACGACGGCAGCAACGTCATGGCACGGTGGCACTTCTCCTCGGGCATCTCTGCCCCTCCGCTGGCGCCGGCGGAGGAGCCCGTGGGTGCGGGAAGGGGAGAGGGGAGGTGGGTGGAGGTGGGGGAAGGAGACACCCAAGCTGGACTCCCCTCCCCGCGATTGACACCCCCATCGGCCAGGCCCCGGCTTTCCGAGGGGAGCGCTCCAGCCAATGGGCACCGTGCGGGGCGGGTTTTGGAGCTGGGAGGTGCTGCTACTTAGCATCGCCGCTCTGGTCGGGGCTGGCCGGGGGCGGGGGAGTCCAGTCCAGAGCCGGAGAGGACGTCCAGGGGCGGGGAGAGCGGCCCGCAGAGGACCGGACCGGGGTGCACCGGACAGGGGCGCATCCGACAGGGGCGCATTGGAGAGGGGCGCACCGGAGAGGGGCGCGCCTGGCACCGAAGCCACAGCTCTGGGGGGGCGGAGGCACCCAAGCAGCGGCACCCAAGCAGCAGCAGAAAGAGCCGGCTGAAAGGCCAGGGAGGACTCCTTCACCTCCGCAGGACCGATGGGGACAGGAAGACTTTAAAGGAGTTTGGCGTTGCCAGGAGCGGGGAGATCACCGGTAGGGAGAGGGACTGCTTTGTTCTTTCTGGTTTGTCTCTCCCTCTCCCCTTATGTCGGATTTTTGTGTGTGTGTGTGACCTGGTGAGGGTGGTGGTCATTTCTGCAACCCCCACCCCACCCCAAAAAAGAAGAAAAAATTCCCCCCTTCTTTTTCCCCGTCTCAGGGCCGGGGTGTTTGTGAGCAATGGGCCGGAGGGAAAATGCTCCTCCCTCCCTTGTTAAGCAGCAGGATTTTCTCGTTTTTCGTGCGAAGGAGGCGAGAGGAGTTGGAAGGGAAGGAAGGAGGAGAGCGAGAGGGGCAGGCAGGAGAAAAGGTGCACGTTATAGCCGGGTGCCCGGGGAGCAGGAAAACCCAGAGCTCTGGACAGTTTGGAGTTTACTCTCCACGCGGGGACTTTCCTCGCCCCCCCCCCCCCCCCCATCCCAAGGTGCCCACCTTCCTACCCCCCACCCCTCCTTCCCGCGGACCTCCCACGGCTTTATTTTCCCTTTTTCTTCCCGCAGCTCCGTCTTGGATGGCCAAGGCAGGTGTCACAAACCCGGGAGCCGGCCGCTCCCTGCGCCGCTTCTTCCTTTTGTCGTTGCATTTTCGGGCAGGTTGGACGGTGCCCTCCACCCCGTGCCCAGCCTCCCCCACTCCCCGGCCTCCATCCCCAGCCTCCATCCCCTTCCCACCGGGAGAGCCCGTCACTGGGCAGGGATCGTCTCTATCCGTGGCCGAATTGTACCTCCCGAGCGCTTAGTACAGCGCTCTGCCCAGAGTAAGCGCTCCACAAATACTACTGAATGTAGTGAATGAGAGGCCCGAGAGGCTGGCTGGCGAGGGGCGTGCGGTCTCCCGGCTCAGGCTGGTGCTTCACGGGGGTTACCTTCCTCTTCTTTCCAAGGCCGGGGACGGGATCCCGCCGAGAGAGAGGAGGAAGGGGGCTGGGGGATGGACAGGAGCCCCCTGGCAGCTCGACCTGGGCAAGGTGGGGAGAGGAAGGGAGGGAAGGCGAGGACGGTCGGTCCTTGGTCTGGAGGTCCGATGCAGCCCCAGCGCTGGGCGCGCAATGTCCAGCGCCTTAGAAATGGTCCGCGTTACCATCGCTGTCGGTCGTCAGCGTTGTCCGGAGAGATGCGAGGGAAACTTTTAGTCGGCGGGGAGGGGGGGAAAGGGGGGGGGGAGGTGCGTACGACGGTGATACTATGATTCGGATGATTTTTCCTTGCTTTTTTTTCCCCCTCCCTCCCCCCCCCCCCCCCCGACCCTGTTTTTCCTCCCGCCTCGTCTCCTCGGCCTCCGTGTCCCGTCCTTCCCAGATCCCGGGCCTCCTCGCCCCGGCATTGATGGGCAATCAACTGGATCGCATCACCCACCTGAGCTACAGCGAGCTGCCGACGGGGGACCCCTCGGGGGTGGAGAAGGACGAGCTGCGGGTGGGCGTCGCCTACTTCTTCTCCGATGAGGAGGAGGACCTGGACGAGCGAGGCCAGCCGGAGAGGTACGGCCTGAAGGGCCCGGGCCGCAGCCCCGGCCGCGACCTCCCGGGGCCCCTGCCGCACCCCTGCCACCTGCACCTGCACCTCCAGCCCCCGTTGCACCACCCGCTGCACCCGCTGCAGCAGCTGCAGGAGCAGCTGCACCCGCTGCACCCGCTGCAGGAGCAGCTGCGCCGGCTGGTCCTCGACGAGACCCAGGTCTCGGCCTTCCGGGGGGAGGAATGCATCTTCTCCAAGGCCCAGGGCGAGGCCCTGAGCGTCCTCCCCGCGGCCTCCCTGCCGGCCCTGTGCCAGCCGGGCGACCTGCTGGAGCTGCTGCGGCTGCGGCCGGCGGCGGCGGCGGCGGCGGCGGCCTGCCCCGATGACCCCCCGCACTGGGCCGTCTACGTGGGCGGGGGGCAGATCGTCCACCTGCACCGGGGGCAGATCCGCCGGGACCGGCTGCCCGAGGCCGGGGCGGGCCACGTGGGCCGCGTGGTCACCAGCTGGTACCGTTACCGGCCCCTGGGAGCCGAGCTGGTGGTGCAGAACGCCAGCGGCCACCTGGGCCTCGGCCGACACGAGATCTGCTGGGCCGACTCCGAGAGCTTCGCCGCCTGGTGCCGCTTCGGCAAGCGCGAGTTCAAGGCCGGGGGCGAGGCCCCCGCCGGCGCCCGGCCCCCGAGGCCCCAGTACTGCCTCCAGGTCCAACGGCCCGACGGGCCCCTGCGCACCGCCACCTTCCACAGCCTGGAGGACCTCATCCGAGAGAAGCGCCGCCTCGACGCCGCCGCCCGCCTCGGGGCCCGCAGGAGCCTCGAACAGCTGGGCGACCCCAAGGAGTAGCCGCCGCCCCCCCAGGACTGGCTCGTCCACACCGCCCTGCCGCCCCCTCTCCTCCTCTCCCTCCCTCATCTCCCGTCCGGCTCTCTGACAACCTCCCTCTCTCCTCCTCCCCTTCCCTGATCCCTTGTCCCGCTCCCTGACATCCTCGCTCCCTCCCTCCCTCCCTCTCTCTGACCCTCTCCCTCTCGACCCCTTCCCCTCCCACATCTCCTGTCCCGCTCCCTGACATCCTCCCTCCCTCTCTCTGACCCTCCCCCCTCGCCCCCTTCCCCTCCCACATCTCCTGTCCCGCTCCCTGACATCCTCCCTCCCTCTCTCTGACCCTCTCCCTCTCGCCCCCTTCCCCTCCCACATCTCCTGTCCCGCTCCCTGACATCCTCCCTCCCTCTCTCTGACCCTCTCCCTCTCGCCCCCTTCCCCTCCCACATCTCCTGTCCCACTCCCTGACAACCTCCCTCCCCCTCCCACATCTCCTGTCCCACTCCCTGACAACCTCCCTCCCTCCCTCCCTCTCTCTGACCCTCTCCCTCTCGCCCCCTTCCCCTCCCTCATCTCCTGTCCGGCTCTCTGACAACCTCCCTCTCTCCCCCCCTCACCCTTCCCCTCCCACATCTCCGGTCCACCTCTCTGACCCTCCCTCCCTCCGTCTCTTCCTTTCCCCCTTCTCCCCCATCTCATGTCCAACTCTCCGATAACCTCCCTCCTTCTCCCTCCCTCCTCCCCTTTCCCCTCCCAGATCATATGTCCAGCTCTCTGACAACTTCCCTTCCTCCCTCTGTCCCTCTCCCCCCTCACCCTTCCCCTCCCAGATCTCATGTCCTGCTCTCTGACAACCTCCCTACCTCTCTCTGTCCTCCTCCCCCCTCACCTCTCCCCTCCCAAATCTCAAGTCCAGCTCTCTGAGAACCTCCCTCTGTCCTTCTCCCTCCTCTCCCATCCCCACACCCAATCTCATGCCCAGCTCTCTGACAACCTTCCTCCCTTCCCTCTCCCCACCTCTGCCCCCACCCCCCCCTTGCAGCCTGCTGCTGCTGATCTGGGCCGGTCACTCGGAGGCTGCTCTAAGCGAAGGGGCGACTGGAATGCCCTCCCACCCGTTGAATATTAGGAGCTTGGGCAAGGGAATGTGTCTGTTGCTGGGGGAAAGATGGGAGCAAGGACCAGCACCAAGGTGTGGGGTTGTGTGAGTGTGGGGGTAGGGGCGTGGCAGTGGGGGGAATGAAAGGTGGAGGGCTACTGCCAGCTTCCTTCCCCTAGGAGAGCCCCCTTAGGGAGGTCTACTGTGCCAGCTTCTACAGTCCCAAATTGGGAAGGGTTGGGGGGGGGAGGGGGTTATTGGGGAAGGGGCAGAAAGACACCCGGAGACCCCCAGGGCACCGATCCCGGAGTCCCGTAGGAGAGGGAGGGGGAGGAAGGTGCTGGGGAGGCGCTCAAACAGTACCAAGGAGCACCATGGCCAGCTCCCACATCCTGAGTCCAACGGGCAGGCCTGAGGCCTCCGAAAAAGATAACGGATGGGGGTGGGAGGGGTGGATCTCCCTCCTCCTATCTCCCCTTTCCCTTTCAACCCGCATCCCCAACCCCGTCCTCGATCGAAGAGGCTATCTACAACAAGGGTCATTTCGAATGGGGGCCAAGGAGAGCGTCTCTCCCCTCCTCCCCCCCCCCCCCGCGAACAATTCTATTTTTCAATAAAAGGTCACCGTCCGTCAGGGTGTCGGAGAGCCCGGCCGTCTGGGCTTCTGAGATTTCCTCTAGAACTGTTTTCGTTGTTCGTGTTTTTTTGGTCTGGCTTAGTGTCTGTCTCCCTGGGTTTCCCTCGGATAACTGGGGTACATCCTTTGTTCACCGTGTCGTTTCCCCACCCCCATTGGTTTTCATTCGATCATATTTCTTAAGCGCTTACTGTGTGCAGAGCACTGTATTAAGCGACCGTACTAAGCGCATCTCATCTGAGCCCTGTTCCTCCTCCTCCTCCTCCAGCTCCGCTCCTTGGGTCTCGGTCTCCCATTCCTGGCCCACTTTTCCCCTTCTCTTTCTGCCTCTGTGCCACTGCTCACCCTCTCCTTCAGTGTTCTGCCAAGCCTGGCAGTGCCAGCTCCCTCCCCACCCGCAAGCTCTGGGTCTCAGGATCCATCATTGGTAGTTATTGAGCACTCAATAGCCATATGCAGAGCACTGGGCTGAAAGCTTGGGAGAGTACAGTAGAATAGAGTTGGTAGGCCTGTATTTAAACATGCAACTTTTTCAACCTGTCCCCTCCATCCCGAGCCTGTCGCTCTGTCCAGCGAGGCTTTCCCAGCTCCCTGCTCCTCATCCCAGGTGTGTTCGTATCCCTCTGGACCCTAGACATTCTGCTAATGGCCTCGCTCTCTTTTCCAGGCCGCTGCTGGCACCAGCAGGCAGAACAAGCCGGGGATCTCCTTTTTGGCCAAAGCTTTGAGGTGGGGCAAATTTGGGGGTGGTTTTTTCTTTTTTTCTTTTTGTTGTTGTTGTTTGGAAGGTACTTTGGGGCCCTAATCAGAGAAGCACAATGGCAGTTTCCTCACTGTGCTTCTGGATGGGTTACCTGAGTTCAGATGTCTTTAAGGATGCCGGCCCCGGTTCTAGGGCACAGCCCCTGGACTGAGTTTCAAAAGAAAGGAGATGTGGGTGGAGGGCATGTGTGTGTGGGTGTGGGTGTGGGTGTGTGTTTGTGTGGGTGTGCTGGGGGAGAGGGGGGCGGGGGGAGTCATCGTGGCAACATTCCAGAAACCAGCATTAAAAAGACATTCATTTGTTCATTCAGTCATATGTACTGAGCGCTTACTGTGTGCAGAGCACTGTACTGAATGCTTGGAAAGACATCATAGCCAGTATGTTTAGCTTGTTCTGACATGCAAGTATTAATGGGCTGGGCTGGGCAGGGAGGAGGGAGGGAGGAATAAGGGAGAAAAGAAATTAAAAAAAGAGCAATTTCCAAGTATGTCAACAAAGTCTACAGTGTTGATGTTTATTGACCATCTTAGCAACATGCTAATAAAATTTCAAATTGAAATTTTTATTTTCATGGCTTTAATCCATGATAGTTTAAATACTGGGGGCCATAAAGAATGGATTTAGCTGAGAAGCTAAGTGAACATGCTTTTTTACTCTATTTTCTCAAATCTTCTGGAAGTTCCATATTTGAACAGTGTAGTTTCTTTGGGGCTTTTACCCGTAGTCCTAGTATTGGTGAATTTAATTCATAGGTAAACTATTCAATTTGTCAGTTGAAGGGTTACTGTTACAGCTAACACCGCTTGTGGACTAGATTATTGTCCTCTCACCTATTTCACATTCACATGCTCTTCTTCCGCACAGTGCTGAGTGCTGTTTGTGTTCCATATTTGCATTTAACATTTGCTTTTCTCTACCTCTGATTCCTCCTCTCCACCCCAGCCCCCACTCTTCAAAAGGTATTTAGAGTTGGCAGCTTTTTTTTCTAAGGCAACAGCAAGTCTTCAAGCTAAAAGCAAAGGGAAACCATAAATGATGGGATGGATGCATAATCCCTGTGGTACTGGTCAAGGGCTTAAGGTGTAGGGGCCAAGCGCTATACTATAAGCACTAGGATAGATGCAAGAGAGTCAAATTGGACACGGCCCCCGTCCCACGTGTGGCCCATGGTCTCAGTAGGCGGGTGGAGGATTTGTTTCCCATATTCCACATGAAGAAATTGAGGCAGGGGAAAGTTAAGCGACCTGTCCGAGGTAATGCAGCAGGCAAGAGGCAAGAGCTCTTCTCAGCTCTTCCCTAAAACTGGAGATCAGCTCTTGGGCAGGGGATTGGATGGGCGTGGGAGATCATCAGGGAAGCTAACTGGATTTTGAGTAACGGCTGTGTGCAGAGCCTATTTCGACGCAATGAGAAGTAAGAGGAAGTTAAGGCCACCCAGGCACAGAATGCTCCAGAAATCAAGATGCCAGGCTCAGGGTTCAGGTCTGCACCATGCATTGGCATGCCGTTGCATCCCCGAGTCTGATTCTGAACTCACTGTATTAGTCACAGTACCTTTTGGAGGAACCGGTTATAAGAGCATCTAATTGATCTGGTTAGCAATTTGCTCTATGCAATGGCGGACCAAATCAACACTTCTGATTTAGTGACTTAGTAAAAATACATTTTGATGAGGTTGCTTTCTGCAGTTTCCAAAGGCAATACAATAAAAAAATAGTATCTAAGCAAGGGCAGCTGACCGTAGCAATGACTTCTTCATGTTTAAATGAACTGCTTTTCATAGTCTTAATTTTCGTCCCATTTCCATCCATTGTTTATCCCTAATCTGGGGTCGGAAGTTCTGAAGATGAAGATTGAATCATGTATGGAAATAAGTGTATCTGGAGAATTTCCAAAAATAATTTAAAATGCATATGCCATTTTCTTCTGGTGAACTGCAAAGTTTCTGTCATAATTCACCTTTGGTGAACTGCAAAGTTTCTGTCATAATTCACTTACCTTTTGCATGCATCAGGACCTGAAAGATGTTTGCTTTTTCCCCGCTTCCCTCACTTTTAAGGAACACTGGCAGACTTTAGTCCCAAATCTTTTATTGTACAGGCACAATTACTGTATCTTGGTTCCCTATTTAATTAAACATGATCTTAAACACTTGTTCCAACAGTAACTCCTTTTTAACATCCATATCTGGTTGGTTTCCATCCATGCTAATCTGAGTATGAAATTTTACCAGAAGAAAGGCGTCAAAGTATCTTTTACTGTCTGACTTTGGGCTTTGTTTCCTGTAGTGGAGTATGCTATGACGATGTATTCCCAATAGTACCGCTCTAAAAGAAGGATAGCTATTGTTGGGGATTTTTTTTATATATTTGTTGATCCTGGGCTGGCAATAAAAATACCCATTTTTCAGTCAAAACGTCACTTCTTACTCTAGTAGCCCACTGAGAGATAGTATTAGAGGAAGTGGATACACAAACCTGTCTCCAAATCATTCAGTTTCAAACTGCAGTAGCGTCTTTTCATTTAATGGGAATACTATTGGTGAGATGAGGGCTTGCTTGTTCTTTGTCACGTTAATAAATATCAGATTCATTTTCAGTCACGGTATTATGGACTTAAATGTGAGACCTGTAAATTCACATTGAGAGCACTTTAGTCACCTAACAAGTTTTACGTTCTTGTTTTGCCAGGATGGGATTGTGACCGGATGTTATGTAACGTAAGGCAAAACGAAAAGTGTATTATTCAGCAGAATATAACCACCCACACAGGGAGAGGGTATAAATGCATAGAATTTTCATCAGGAAATGAGTATAATGCCAGGATTTGCTGGGACCCTAAAAGATGTCAGAGTTAGTAGAACATGCTCAAACCGTGCCAAGTAGTGATATGTGAGGAAATTGTGTCTTTGGTTTGAAGGTTTCCTCCACAAGCGTATCCTGCCCTTCCTCCCGTGACGTGCACAGACTGTGGCATGAACTAGGCCCAGTACTGAGTTCCCAGAAGCCGCCACATTTGGGTGTCCACTCGGTGCAGTGCATCATAGTCGGTGCTTGGGAAGAAGAGGATGTGAGTGTGACTTGGTGCCTGCCCACAAGGAGCTCGGACTCTAACGGGGGAGACCCACATATCTACAACTAGAGTGGTCAAGATAAATAATTGAAAACAGAGACACGAGTATTGCATAAGGGCATAAAGAATTTCCCAAGTGGTAGAGCTGGCCACTGGATTCATAGAGTTTAGGGAGCTGGTGAAGTAATCTGGAAGGCTTTATTGGTCGGGGGTGGGATTTTAGGGGGCCTTGGAACGTGGGGAGAGCTGAGCTCCATTTAATGTGGATTCATGAGGAAATTCTAAATCAGGGATAGCACGTGATCAAGGTCCAGCTGGAAACTGGGCTTGGGAGGAGCAAAGATAGCCAGCTGCTGAAAAAGGGGAAGAGAGCAGCTCCTCGGGGCAGGTGGTGAGCCTGGGAACTGATTGTGAGAAGCTTTTTCTTTCCGGCAGAGGGACACAGGAGGCTGCTGGAAGGTTTTGAGGAGGGGAGAGACGTGGGTTAAGAAATGCTTCAGTAAGATGGTCTGCAGCATTTTGTAGTATAGGTTAGAGGAGGAGGAATTTTTAGGCTCTTGACCTTCCCCATTCAGTTTTGGGTTGGCTAGGTCTTAGTCGATATGTGCAGAGCACTGTACTAAGTGCTTGGGAGAGTACAGTGCAACAGAGTTGGTAGACATGTTCCCTGCCCACGGTGAGCATTGGAGCACAGTCTCATCTCAAACCTACCTGGGAGAATTGCAGTGAGGAATTTGAGGCACTTCCACCCACTTCACAAATATTGTAGCTTTCATGGTGGGATCACTCACTATATGTGGATTCCTAGATGTGTGCTCCAGACCCTAATGAAATCTAGGCATGACCCAGAGTAACAGGGTTTGTGGTAACAGATCTGTGGTTATATCAAATGGGAAAGTCTGACCTGTTCAGGACTCTAAGATGCCGTGCCTGGGTAAATGAGAAGTATCCATTTTCAGCTGCTTTTCACTTCCAAAAGTTCAAATTTTAAAGATTTTAAGCAATCACCCTGACCCTTTACCTCTCCACTTGTTGAGGAAGTTCCTCCCTTTTGAAATAGACTTGAAATTGCTTCGAGTCTTTGCCAACATAGCATGAACTGATTTAAAGTCATGGATTGAAGCAGTTGCCTAGTCTATCCCTCAAGAATATTTAGTCTTTAAAATGATTTTATGTGTTTTATGCATCTGAAACCAAAGTCTAGGAGTGGATCAAATCAAGAATGTTTAACCTTTAGCGTTGGAAGTTATAGAATTGACAGTGGATTAAAAAAATGTCCTTTACTTGGGTTGGGAAACAATAATCTTGAACATCAGTAGATATTTGCTTATTCTCTTCTGTGTTTTCTGCAATTTTATTTTAATGATCGCAAGCTTTTTAACATTAATTTTGCTTTGAACCCAACTGTCTTATTTGAATTTTTCAATAAGAGATAATATTAGGAGAAAAAATATTGCCAAAGGCAAGCAATCATCGTGTAGGGATTGAAGAAAATCTCCAATTATTTGAGTGATTAACATTTCCTATGCCACTGACCATGAATCTATGTTTATGGGGGTGCTTTCTTCACCCCAAGAATGTTTTATGAAGCAAGAATGCATTCACCACTAAATTTAAAAAAACAAAACACTTTATTACAGAAAGAGCAGGCCACTTAGAAATAAAAGTTTGTTTTTCAGGTTAAAAATGTTCCGGTTCAGTTCTTGTAGGGTTTTTTTTTTTTTAACCTTTGTAGCAAATCTCAATGTAGAAATTTTACCCTTACTTTCAGAGAACTTCAGATGGTGTTAATATTTTCAATGGAGAGAACCTCAGTTTCCTTATTCTCTTTCAAGACTTGGGGCCTTCTTCTAAAACTAATTATTCTTGATGTGACTAGATTTTTTCTTGGCAGATATCGCCTTCAGGGAACTGATATACAAACTGTATGGTAGGAGATGGAGAATGAACAAGTATAGCAAAGAAGCTAAAGCCTGTAAGCTGGCCATGGGACAGCATCAGAGTGCATAGTTAAAATGAGCCTGATTCTGGAAAGTGCCAATTAGGACTGTCAATATTGTGTGATTTCTGGTTCCACAGACTGCCATGCCCTCTTCCTCTCTTCCCCATTTTCCCTTTCTAACTTAGAATTTTACTAGGAAATTTTCTACTTTCAGGCTACTGATCGTACGAAAGTATACTCAGTTATTCCACAGTGGATAGAACACTGCTAGAGGATTATGAACCATTTTTTCTGACAGTGCACATCTGCCTCGGTAGATGATAGAGTGATTCAGGAAGAAATCATGGTGAACCTCTGTGTAGTGTCAGTTTAGGTGTGTCTATTGCAACAAGAATTCTCCTTACTGTAGGGGTTTTGTCAGGAAGAGAATAATAATTTTGGCATATTTTAAGTGTTTACTGTATGCCAAGCACTGTACTATTAACTTATTATTAACTTGGCTATTAATATTAACTTGTGCTGAGGTAAATACAAGGTAATCAGGTCCCGCCAGTGGCTCACGGTCTAAATAGGAGGGAGAACAGGTATTGAATCCCCATTTTGCACATGAGAGAACTGAGGCCCAGAGAGGTTAATCCATTCATTCATTCAATAGTATTTATTGAGCGCTTACTATGTGCAGAGCATTGTACTAAGCACTTGGAATGAACAAATCGGCAACAGATAGAGACAGTTTGACGGGCTTACAGTCTAATCGGGGGAGACGGACAGACGAGAACAATGGCAATAAATAGAGTCAAGGGGAAGAACATCTCGTAAAAACAATGGCAACTAAATAGAATCAGGGTGATGTACATCTCATTAAGCAAAATGAACAAAATAAACAGGGTGATAAAGATATATACAGTCGAGCGGACGAGTACAGTGCTGAGGGGGTGGGATGGGAGAGGGGGAGGAGGAGAGGAAAAGGGGGGAGAAGAGGGTTTAGCTGTGGAGAGGTGAAGGGGGCGTAGGGGGAGCAGAGGGAAAAAGGGGGGAGCTCAGTCTGGGAAGGCCTCTTGGAGGAGGTGAGTTTTAAGTAGGGATTTGAAGAGGGGAAGAGAATTAGATTGTCTGAAGTGAGGAGGGAGGGCATGTAAGGACCACGGGAGGACGTGGCCCAGGGGTCGACGGCGGGATAGTCGAGACCGATTGGCGGTGAGGAGGTGGACAGCAGAGGAGCGGAGCGTGTGGGGTGGGCAGTGGAAAGAGAGAAAGGAGAAGAGGTAGGAAGGGGCAAGGTGATGGAGAGCCTTGAAGCCTAGAGTGAGAAGTTTTTGTTTCGTGCAGAGGTTGATAGGCAACCACTGGAGGATTTTAAGGAGGGGAGTGACAGGCCCAGAGCATTTCTGCAGGAAGATGAGCCGGGCAGCGGAGTGAAGAATAGACTGGAGCGGGGCGAGAGAGGAGGAAGGGAGGTCAGAGAGAAGGCTGACACAGTAGTCTAGCCGGGATATAACAAGAGCCTGTAGCAGTAAGGTAGCCGTTTGGGTGGAGAGGAAAGGGCGGATCTTGGCGATATTGTAAAGGTGAAACCAGCAGGTCTTGGTAATGGATAGGATGTGTGGGGTGAACGAGAGAGACGAGTCAAAGATGAGACCAAGATTGTGGGCCTGAGAGATGGGAAGGATGGTCGTGCCATCCACGGTGATAGGGAAGTCTGGGAGAGGACCGGACTTGGGAGGGAAGATGAGGAGCTCAGTCTTGCTCATGTTGAGTTTTAGGTGGCGGGCCGACATCCAGGTGGAGACATCCTGGAGGCAGGAGGAGATGCGAGCCTGAAGGGAGGGGGAAAGGACGGGGCAGAGATGTAGATCTGCGTGTCATCTGCGTAGAGATGGTAGTCAAAGCTGTGAGAGCCAATGAGTTCACCAAGGGAGTGAGTGTAAATGGAGAACAGAAGAGGGCCAAGAACTGACCCTTGAGGAACTCCAACAATTAAAGGATGGGAGGGGGAGGAGGCTCCAGCGAAGGAGACCGAGAATGACCGGCCAGAGAGGTAAGATTAGACTGTAAGTCCGTCAAACGGCAGGGACTGTCTCTATCTGTTGCCGACTTGTTCATTCCAAGCGCTTAGTACAGTGCTCTGCACATAGTAAGTGCTCAATAAATACTATTGAATGAACCAGGAGAGGACGGAGTCCGTGAAGCCATGGTGAGATAAGGTATGGAGGAGGAGGAGATGGTCGACAGTGTCAAAGGCAGCAGAGAGGTCAAGGAGGATTAGAATGCAGTAGGAGCCATTGGCTTTGGCAAGAAGGAGGTCATGGGTGACCTTAGAGAGAGCAGTCTCGGTAGAGTGGAGGGGACGGAAGCCAGATTGGAGGGGGTCCAGGAGAGAATGGGAGTATGGGAGTTAAGGAATTCTAAGCAGCGATTGTAGACGACTCTTTATAGGATTTTGGAAAGGAAGGGTAGTAGGGAGATAGGGCGATAACTGGAGGGGGAAGTGGGGTCAAGAGCAGGTTTTTTTAGGATGGGGGAGACGTGGGCATGTTTGAAGGCAGCAGGGAAGGAGCCATTGGAGATTGAGTGGTTAAAAATGGAAGTTAAGCAAGAGAGGAGGGCAGGGGCGATGTTTTTTATAAGGTGAGCGGGAATGGGGTCCGAGGCGCAGATGGAGGGGGTGGTGAGGAGCGAGGAGATCTCATTGCCCCATGTTGCACAGCAGATGAGGGGCAGAGCAGGAATTAGTACCCAGGTCCTCTGACTGCCAGCCCGTCCTCTTTCCAGTAAACCACACCACTTGCACAGCAAGGGGACCTAAGTACTTGGTGCGAGAATTCAGCCTTGGATATTTATTCCTCTCCCCATCCCCGGGCCCACTGGTCTGTATTACAGATTCTTTTCCAGCATATGCTACCACTTAATAATAATTATGGTATTTGTTAAGTTTTTACTATGTGTCAAGTGCTGTTCTAAGTGCTGGGACAGATACAAGGTAATCAGGTTGGATGCAGTCCCTGTGCTATATTGGGCTCACAGTCTTAATCCCCATTTTACAGATGAGGTACCTGAGGCCCAGAGAAGTGAAGTGACTTACAAGGTCACCCAGAAGATGGGGCAGAGCAGGGATTAGAACCCATGTCCTCTGGCTCCCAAGCCCCTGCTCTTGCCACTAATATTCATTCATTCATTCATTCAATAGTATTTATTGAGCGCTTACTATGTGCAGAGCACTGTACTAAGCGCTTGGGATGAACAAGTCGGCAACAGATAGAGACAGTCCCTGCCGTTTGACAGGCTTACGGTCTAATCGGCGGAGATGGACAGACAAGAACAATGGCAATAAATAGTCAAGGGGAAGAACATCTCGTAAAAACAATGGCAACTAAATAGAATCAAGGCGATGTACAATTCATTAACAGAATGAATAGGATAATGAAAATATATACAGTTGAGCGGACGAGTACAGTGCTGTGGGGATGGGAAGGGAGAGGTGGAGGAGCAGAGGGAAAAGGGGAAAAAGAGGGTTTAGCTGCAGAGAGGTAAAGGGGGGGTGGCAGAGGGAGTAGAGGGAGAAGAGGAGCTCAGTCTGGGAAGGCCTCTTGGAGGAGGTGAGTTTTAAGTAGGGTTTTGAAGAGGGGAAGAGAATCAGTTTGGCGGAGGTGAGGAGGGAGGGCATTCCAGGACCGCGGGAGGACGTGGCCCAGGGGTCGACGGTGGGATAGGCGAGACCGAGGGACGGCGAGGAGGTGGGCGGCAGAGGAGCGGAGCGTGCGGGGTGGGCGGTAGAAAGAGAGAAGGGAGGAGAGGTAGGAAGGGGCAAGGTGATGGAGAGCCTTGAAGCCTAGAGTGAGGGGTTTTTGTTTGGAGTGGAGGTTGATAGGCAACCACTGGAGTTGTTTAAGAAGGGGAGTGACGTGCCCAGATTGTTTCTGCAGGAAGATGAGCCGGGCAGCGGAGTGAAGAATAGACCGGAGTGGGGTGAGAGAGGAGGAAGGGAGATCAGAGAGAAGGCTGACACAGTAGTCTAGCCGGGATATAACGAGAGCCCGTAGCAGTAAGGTAGCCGTTTGGGTGGAGAGGAAAGGGCGGATGTTGGTGATATTGTAGAGGTGAAACCGGCAGGTCTCGGTAACGGATAGGATGTGTGGGGTGAACGAGAGAGACGAGTCAAGGATGACACCGAGATTGCGGGCCTGAGAGACGGGAAGGATGGTCGTGCCATCGACGGTGATAGAGAAGTCTGGGAGAGGACCGGACTTGGGAGGGAAGATGAGGAGCTCAGTCTTGCTCATGTTGAGTTTTAGGTGGCGGGCAGACATCCAGGTGGAGATGTCCCGGAGGCAGGAGGAGATGCGAGCCTGAAGGGAGGGGGAGAGGACAGGGGCGGAGATGTAGATCTGCATGTCATCTGCGTAGAGATGGTAGTCAAAGCCGTGAGAGCGAATGAGTTCACCGAGGGAGTGAGTGTAAATGGAGAACAGAAGAGGGCCAAGAACTGACCCTTGAGGAACTCCAACAATTAAAGGATGGGAGGGGGAGGAGGCTCCAGTGAAAGAGACCGAGAATGACTGGCCAGAGAGGTAAAAGGAGAACCAGGAGAGGACAGAGTCCGTGAAGCCAAGGTGAGATAAGGTATGGAGGAGGAGGGGATGGTCGACAGTGTCAAAGGCAGCAGAGAGGTCAAGGAGGATTAGAATGCAGTAGGAGCCATTGGATTTGGCAAGGAGGAGGTCACGGGTGACCTTAGAGAGAGCAGTCTCGGTAGAGTGGAGGGGACGGAAGCCAGATTGGAGGGGGTCTAGGAGAGAATGGGAGTTAAGGAATTCTAAGCATCGATTGTAGACGACTCGTTCTAGGATTTTGGAAAGGAAGGGTAGTAGGGAGATAGGGCGATAACTGGAGGGGGGAGTGGGGTCAAGAGCGCTTTTTTTTAGGATGGGGGAGACGTGGGCATGTTTGAAGGCAGCGGGGAAGGAGCCATTGGAGATTGAGTGGTTAAAAATAGAAGTTAAGGAAGGTAGGAGGGCAAGGGCGATGGTTTTAATAAGGTGAGAGGGAATGGGGTCCGAGGCGCAGGTGGAGGGGGTGGCACTTGCGAGGAGGGAGGAGATCTCCTCTGAGGATACTGCAGGGAAGGATGGGAAAGTTGGGGAGAGGGTTGGTGGGGGGGAGGGGAGAGGCGGAGGGGTGACTTTGGGGAGCTCAGACCTGATTGTGTTGATTTTCGTGAGGAAATAGGTGGCCAGATCATTGGGGGTGAGAGATGGGGGAGGGGGAGGAACAGGGGGCCTAGGGAGAGAGTTAAAGGTCCGGAACAATCGGCGGGGGTGATGGGCATGGGTGTCGATGAGGGAGGAGAAGAAGTTCTGCCTGGCGGAGGAGAGGGCAGAGTTAAGGCAGGAAAGGATAAATTGCTATTTGTTAAGCACTTACTACGTGCCAACCACTGTTCTAAGCACTGGCATGCACCTAAGCAAATCGAGTTTTACACAGACCCTGTCCCACACAGGGCTCACAATCTTAATCCCCATTTTACAGATGAGGTAACTGAGCACAGAGAAGGGTATGTGGCTTGCCCAAGGCCCCTCAGTAGACAAGTGGCAGAGCTGGGATTAGAACCCATGTCCTCTGACTCCCAGGCCTGTGCTCTATCCACTACACCAAGCTGCTTCCCACTACGCCTTGTTGCTTCCCTATAGATGCATAGATATAACCAGTGAAACAATATATGCTTGACAAATATAACATTGGTCCTGCACGGTCATATTGTTCACTACTGAGTTGAAATTAAATTCCAACACTTCATTTATAATGAAGGATTACTGTGATCCTTCAAGATAGCAATTTTATGTTTACTTATATGAAAATTACTTGGGCAAAGCACCAAGGCTTAACCTCAGCATCAGTACATGTACCTGTTTCCGAACAACTACAGTGCAGTACAATCCTGAGACCCTTTCATTCAATCATATTTATTGAGCACTTACTGTGTGCAGAACACTGTACTAACTGCTTGGAAAGTACAATTGGGCAACAGATATAGACAATCCCTATCCAACAACGGGCTCCCAGCCTAGAAGGGGGAGAAAGAAAACAAAACGAATAGACAGGCATCAGTAGCATCAAAATAGATAAATAGAATTATAGACATATACACATCATTCATAAAATAGAGTAATAAATATGTACAAATATACACAAGTGCTGTGGGACAGGGAAGGGGGTAGAGCAGAGGGAGGGAGTAGGAGTGATGGGGAGGAGAGAAGGAGCAGAGGGAAAGGGAGGGCTCAGTCTGGGAAGGCCTCCTGGAGGAGGTGAGCTTTCAGTAGGTCTTTGAAGAGGGGAAGAGAGTTAGTTTGGCAGATGTGAGGAGGGAGGGCATTCCAGACCAGAGGTAGGATGAGGGCCAGAGGTCGACGGCATGATTCCATGTGCTAATTGCTGATGTGGCCCAGGATCTGTAAACACGCCAGACATTCTGACCAATCATTTCAGGGAAGACCGTTCCCATCATACTGGGGACTGTAAGCTCCTTGTAGACAGGTATTGCATCTATGAACTCTATTATACTTTACCTTCCCAAGTACTTTTCAGTGCTCTGAACAGAGTAGACAATAAATGCCTCTGTTAGATTGATCTCCTTTCCTCCTCACCAATTCCCACTTAGTGACATGCAGGTCAGGCTGTGTGCTGAGGGAGATAACCCAAATAAGGTGGTGATGGAAGGGCCAGAAATGTCTTCTCTTTTTTTTTTCTTTTAATGGCACTAATTCAGTGCTTACTATGTGCCAAGCACTGTACTGAGTGCTGGGATAGATACAGGATTGTCAGGTTAGACACATTCCATGTCCGCATGGGGTTTGTACTCTAAGTAGAACAGAGTAGGACTTAATCCCCCTTTTTCAGATGAGGAAACTGGGGCACCGAAAAGTTAAGTGACTTGCCCAAGATCCCACAGCAGACAAGTGGTGGAGTTGGGATTAGAACCCAGGTCCTCTGACTCCCAGGCCCGTGCTCTTCTGTGTTGCTTTCTGCCACAGGGAGAAACCTATCAGCTGCTTTTCCCCTATCCCCTACCCACTTTCAATTGACTAGCTACACCAAGCAGCACTTTCTCTTCCCTCACCCCCAAATTTGTGCTGCTTTAGCAGGGCAGGGGTGGGGAATTTCAATTTCTTACCACAGCCAACAATGCCCCCTGGCTAAGGCAACCCCTGGTTACTGTGGCAACAGAAGCCACCAGATGACTTTTTAGGAGCAAGAAGGAATTTGGAGCCAAGTCTTTACAGCAAGAGAGAACATGATTAGGTGAAACCCAACCAGTTTCCTGCTATTTGGGGTGAGTAGGCGGGGTCAACATTTGGATATAAGCATCAAGATCCAGACTCAGCCTCCTCAACATTTTTCCAGCTGGAAATAGAGTTGCAGCTCATGGCCACTCACATTCCTGGTTTAAAAAAAAAAAAATCAAGGGCCATGTTTGGGGTCATGGGAACCAAGAAAATTCCTTAGGAATGAAGAGTGTCAGGGTGGGAAGTGATCTAAAATGTAATTTTGTACTACCTATAGGGCTTAGTAGTCAGAGAAGCAGCACAGCCTAGTGGAAAGAGCAAAGGCCTGGAAGTCAGAGGTCCTAGTTTTAATCCCAACTCTGCCACGTGTCTGCTGTATGGCCTTAATCAAATCACTTAACTTGTCTGTTCCTTGTTACCTCATCTGTGAAAAGGGTTAAATCCTTCTTCCTACTTTGACTTTGAGCCCCATGTGTGACAGGGATTGTGGTAGTACAGTGCTTTGCACACAGTAAGTGCTCAATAAAGACGATTGAATGATTAACTTTATCTTCTGCAGCATCTTGACACATAGGTGCTTAATGAGTAATGATTAATTATTGTTATTATCATTATTATTATTTCCAATCTAGTTCTGTCACAAGAAAGGAACAAGTTAAGTTTTAATCTGTGGAAACATATCCCACAATACAGTGGGTCACAATGCACCTACTGATTAAAGAACTTATGAATACTTGGCAATGGGTAAACCTTGAGTATCATTTAATGAGTTTTCTCTTATTATTAATAATGTTGGTATTTGTTAAGCACTTACTATGTGCAGAGCACTGTTCTAAGCACTGGGGTAGATACAGGGTAATTAGGTTGTTCCACGTGAGGCTCACAGTTAATCCCCATTTTACAGATGAGGTAACTGAGGCACAGAGAAGTTAAGTGACTTGCCCACAGTAACACAGCTAAGTGGCAGAGCTGGGATTCGAACCCCTGACCTCTGACTCCCAATCCCAGGTTCTTTCCACTGAGCCACACGGCTTCTCTACATAATTGGAATAATTTTCTTTTATGTGATATTAATTTAGAGGTCACTTTCAAATTTAGGTCTCTTTAATATTTTGTGGGGTTAATAGGGAAGAATCAGGAGACTAAATTTTAAAAAGCACAAAACTGTGGGGCCATTCATTTCAATGATAGTTCAATCAGTCTAGTTAGGTTGGGAATTGGTAAGTTAGTGAATAACCTGAACAACTAAAATATGAATAGAACAAGCTGGTTTAAAAAGACCATAGAAAACAATTAAGTGTGATATATGATTGAATGAATGAATAAATGAATTAATAGACTGATAGCCTAAAATTACAATAAAGAAAGGATTTTTTTCAGAAATAAATGAATTTATCCAAATTTCTGAAAGGTGAATAGAACCATGATTTTGTGTGTCAGAATACTAACACAGGTGGCAGGAGTCTAGCCAATTAACATTTGGAAGCAGCATAGTCTATTAAATAGAGCATGTTGGGTTCTAATCCCAGCTCTCCTACTTGTCTTCTGTGTGACCTTGAGCAAGTCACTTCATTTCTCTGTGCCTCAGTTCCCTCATCTGTAAAATGGGGATTAAGACTGGGAGCCCCATGTGGGACAGGGACTGTGTCCAACCTCATTAGCTTGTATTTACCCCAGCATTTAGTAAGCCCTTAACAAACACCATCGTTATTATTATTATTTGGAAGAAAGCTGATCTCTGAAGAGCTTTGAGGAGCATCAGAAAGGAATGGAAATGTGAAACTAAGGGTAGTCCGGTGAGCCCTGCTTTCTGCTGAGCACTCATAACCTCCTGAATTGTCATGGGTTTGATCTTTCTGCCTAGCTCTCTTCCTTGCCTCTGAATCCTTTCTTTTTTAGCAATAATAGTAAGGAGGCATGACCAAGTACTTGTCTGACATGGTCAAGCCCAGTACAGTACAAAAAGAGGAGGGAATGATGCTGGAGAGGCCCAAGCTAAAATAGTTCTGTCTGCTGGGCCACATGAGGGCTGTGTGACCTTGGTCAAGTCTCTTAATTTCTCTGACCCTCTGTGTCATCTGCAAAATGGGGAATAAGACTGTGAGCCCCATGTGGGACAGGGACTATGTCCATCCTGATCAACTTGTATCTACCCCAGCATTTAGAACACTGCTTGACATGTAGCTCCTAACAAATACCATAATTATTATTATTATTATCATTAATATTTTAGATTGACTTACAGATCAGGATTGTTCAATAGCCTGACCTCGGATGAGGACCCCCTGAGACCTGGTCCAAGTTTGCTTTTTCCTTTATGGTTACCATCCTCTTTATTGCCTGAATATCCTCCCCCAAACACTTAGTGCTCTGCATATAGTAAGTGCTCAATAAATACCAATGGCAGTGGTGATGATCTAATTAACTGCCTCAACTCATCATTTGCCCTCCCTGTGTAAATACACTGATTTTTTTTTTTTAAAGGCCAATCCTTTCAGGACAGGTACAAATCTTCCTCTTTTACTAGTAATAAGAACTTACTGAGTGCAGAGCACTGTACTAAGTGCTGGGGAAGAATATGTATTTGGGAATTTGACATGATCCCTGGCTCTTGGCAGGCTCACAATCTTGCCCCTTTTTGGAATTTCAGTCGTTAATTGACATGGAGAAAATAATGACTAATATAGTTGAGAATTGAACCAATTATCAATAACCAAAGCATTTGTCTATTTAGTCATCAAAAAGTAAATCCCAATTGCCTTGCACAATTAGCTTGTTACAGTTAAATCTAAATAAAGCAGCTGTTTTTAAGAATGACCAAAATAAGGACTACAAAACAAGTCCTTTTATATATAACAAATGTCCCTGCTTCTAATTTTTTAAACATCATCAGTGGTTTTTACTGAGTGCTTATTGTGTGCAAAACATCTTACTAAGTGCTTGGGAGAGAGCAATACAACAATACACCAGAGTTGGTAGACAAATTCCTTGCCCACAGTGAACTTACCATATAGAGGTGATGATTCAATAGAACATATTTTTCTATTTGTTTCAAAGTTTCATTTTTCTAATATAATTATATTTGAAATGAAGGATTTTTTACATGAAACTGCATTAAATTTTGAGACAATAATATAAAACTATAAGGAAATAATTAGGAAAAATGAATTCTTTATTCACACTGTATGAAATGACAAAAAACTTACCACAAACATATTCTGTATTTCAACCTAGGTGTTTATCCTTAAAAATGTGGTACCAGTAAAGGTTGTGTTATGGAATAAGTAGTCTCATGAATTTACATCTTATCAATTAGGATCAATGCTAAGTGCTTAGTACAGTGCTCTGCATGAAATACCACTATTGATTCTAGAGCTCCTGAAAAGCATAATGAAAATGCTTCACATGCTATATATTATAGTCATTAGTGAACTTTTGTTTAATATTTATTAACAAAGCACAAGTTCAAAGCACAGTGTCACAATATTAAACGAATGAGGAATTGTAATAGGATTAACTCTTTTAAGAGAAGCAGCCAAAGAAGAAGTGTGCTCAGCTGTGTTCCGGTTTTCAACTTTAGTGAAGAATTTGTTCAATTTGGGATGCAGAGCAGCCTCCTTATTTTCTTCATAAAGGATCTTTTAGTAAGCTAACTCCTTCCAAATAGTCCTGCACTGAACTCTTTGAGGGTCGTCATCTTCAATCGTGTTTATAAAATGATCTGTTCATTTAGAAATAGAAGTCTTGGCATATTCTGAAAGTTCTATCCCGAGATGTTAGTTGTAAATACTATTTATTGTGTCTATATCTTGCAATGATGTCCTAAATTATCAAAGTTTCGTGGAGTCCTCATTAGACAGAAATTCCTCCAAAAGAGATAGAATTATCTTATCAACCCCAGAACCATCCATTTCTAAATCGAGTTTCCTTCTCAGCTCAATAACTTCTTTGGTTTTCTGCCCAGGGGTCTCTGATGCCTTGAATATCTGACATAAACTGTGGGCAGAACTTCCCTGGAGATCCATTCACTGTTTATTTTGTAATCTCAGATCAGGTAGGGAGATTTTTACATGTAGCTGTTTGGGGTGTACACATGGGATAAATATACAGGTTACATTATGGGGTGACATACCTTACCTGAGTAACAAAAAATACTGGCTGTATCTTTGGGGTTGTTGTAATCTGAAATATTAATGTAGAGAATCAAGTGCTAAGTGCATGCTCAATAAACATTTCTCAATGATAACAAAGTAAAAAGAAGAGTTAAGTTGAATCTTCATGGTTAAAGCCTAACTCAGGGTTGAGATGATTTTACAGAAAAAAATTCCAGCCGAGCTACTTTTGGCCTTGAATTATTCAGAAAATTGCCTCGAACATTCCCCAAGTTTGTTTCAGATGGGGAAGCTTGGCTGGCATTTACAATTCAGAGTGTAAATCAATTCATAGCCAGCCCTGGGAATAACTGATAGATAAAGATTAATTTAAAATTTCACCAACTACATGTCCCAAAGGAAAAATTTTGAGAGAACCAGTCCCTTTCAAAGTATGTGCTACTGTCACACACAGCTCCACTTAACCTGGTTTCATGATGTTAATTACAAGTTACAAATGCATGATAGAAATCCAAGAGACCCAACAACATTAAGTTCAATTTTTATTTTGATCATCCAAAGTCGAAATGCACTTGGCATTTATAATCACCTGCCCAGGGTCTATCATGCTCATATGTAATCCTTTTTAGACACTAAATGTATTGCTCTAGGAAGTTCATTTTGTATTTGACTTTATTCTATTAAACAACAGGTCTAGCAAAGAAAAGCTGAAAGTAGGTTATTTGGAAGTACAACATGATGCTTTCTGATTTATTGCTATATGCTCACTGAATAAAAAACAGACAGAAGATTTTGGTGGAAAATTTCAACATGAATGTATCAGCCTAAGAAACTAAATTTGATAAAAAAATAAAACAGTCATAATAAATTCCCAACAATTGCAGAATAATTTAGTTGAGTTTTTTTAACCCAGTGAAAATTCAAATTAAACAAAAATAGTAATTTTAGGGGCAATTTTAGACCACTTCCCATGGAAGTATATAAAGACTGTCTTTCATATCTACAAACTTTGTTATGCTGTACTCTCCCAAGCACTTAGTACAATGTAAGCCCACCACAAGCTGCCTTATTAGAGACTGTAATCCTGAAAACACAAACAAGGAAGAAACCTCTGAAGTCACTGATGGACTCCACCTAAGACAGGTGAGTGCGGGCCTATGAAGTGTGGAGCATGGAGGAGGTGGGGCTTTGTCTCCCTGTTCTACCCGGTAACGGGCCTGGACCAATCAATGACTGCCACATAGAGCCCCCAGCTGCAGCACCTAAGGCAGATAAAAGGCACTCATTTTGAATTGTAAGAAGGCCCAGCTGAAGTGCACAAAGAAGGTAGTATAGATGTAGAAGTCCTTGAAAGGAGCAGTACTTGGAAGCAGAAATAAGAAGTATTGGCAGAATGGGCTTCTTTGGTTACAGACTGGTATTGGACCCTAGGGTGAGTATGTGTTTGTGTTACTCCTTTGTATGCTGGTAAAACTAAGGAAAAACTTTCCACAGTAACCTAGGTGATCGGAAGTGTAGTTTGAATTCTACTATGTGTCACTGAAGCTCTCCCGGTCTAAGGAGGTCCTGCTTGGTACAAACTTGAGCTTGTGACATTATACCCATGGTAAACACTCAATAAATATGATTAAATGATTAAGAGTGGCTTAAATAGTGGACCTACTCTAAAGGGAAGGCCTTCTACTTGGCTCTGAAAAGGGACATATTCATCATTTTGGAATCAATGTGGGTGAGTAAACACACCCTTCATAGATTAGCCAATGAAATCATTGGACTAGCATGATCACTGACATTGCTATCACTAGTATTTATTGCCTATTGAATTCAGAACAGGTGCTTGGGACCATATATTACAAATAGAGTCTTCTAGGGCATGCATTTTCACTCTTCATTTTGAATAGAATGATATCAAAGAACTAGGGAAAGTTCTACTTCAACACTCCCTAGGCATATCTGCTCCACAGGTAAGTCTCTCACCATTTGTGTTCCACAGGAGCAAAGCTCTATTATACTTATATTTGCTCATCATAATAACAAGACCCTCTTAATTACAACACACTAGTGATCTTGCTACCTAACCTGATATAATGTTAGAAGTTGTGCACCTAGCAGAGTGTAAGAGTTACTTAAGCTTCTTCAAGAATATAATTCTTGCAATACAGGAGGACTGTAAAGAGGCATGAAAAAGTTACTATCTCCATTCTAAGCACCTTGTGAGCAGGGAACATGTCTACCAACTCTGTTATATTGTACTTTCCCAAGCATTTAATACAGTGTTCTGTACACAGTAAGCACTCAGTCCCAAGATAGCCAATTCCTTATTAGTCTGCTCACATACCCAAACTGGGTACCCAAGTTGTCACTCATAGTAACTAGAGAAGCAGCGTGGCTTAGTGGAAAGATCCTGGGATTTTGAGTCAGAGGTCATGGGTTTGAGTCCCAGCTCTGCTACTTGTCAGCTGTGTGACTGTGGGCAAGTCACTTAACTTCTCAGTCCCTGTTACCTCATCTATAAAATGGGGATTAACTGTGAGCCTCATGTGGGACAACCTGATTACCCTGTATCTACCCCAGCACTTAGAACGGTGCTCTGCACATAGTAAGTGTGTAACAAATACCAACACTATTATTATTATTATTAATCTCATTACTGGACCTTTTCAGATTTCAAGGGGAGGATTAAATAATTATGGTATTTTGTTAAATGCTTACTATGTGCCAAGCACTATTCTAAGTGTTGGGGTCATTGGGGTTTTCACCCCCATGAGGCTCATAGTCTTAATCCCCATTTTACAGATGAGGTAACTGAGGCACAGAGAAGTGAAGTGGCTTGCCCTGGGTCACACAGCAGGCAAGTGGTGGACCAGGGATTAGAATCCATGCCCTCTGACTCCCATGCTCTTTCCATTAAGCCAAGCTGCTTTTTCTTTGCTCAAATGAGTACCAGGGCCCAAAAATATATGGGAGAAACCATGAATTGAATGGTTGCTAAAGATAACTGGTATCAGGGAAGGCTTTCTGGAGATGGAATTTTAGGAAGGTTTTGAATATGAGGACAACTGTGGCTTGACTAATTTGTGGAGAAGGGTGCTTCAGATCATAGGAGAATATAAGCAAGGCTGGTGGAGGTGGGGAGGAAGGAGGAGCTGGGGGAAGTGAGAAAATCAAATGAAGTGTAATTAAGTGATCCGAGTAATGAATAAAGAGAGCTAATATGTGAGATGAAGAGATGTGGTAGATCCTTGACAATTGTGAAGCATTTTTGCTGGAGATGGTACCTCTTGTTTTCATATATATATATATAAAATCTCCATGGTATTAGCATTTTGAATAGGAAATTTGTCTAGTTCAATCCTTTAGCATATTGAGCTCTTTAGTTGATTTGACATGTCACATTTTCACTGACACTCTGTGATTTTTATGGTGTTTACTGCTTACTACTTGCCAGCACTGTACTCAGCACTGGGGTAGATACAGGTTATTGGACACAGTCCCTATCCCACACAGGGCTTACATTAATAATGTTGGTATTTGTTGGTATTTGTTAAGCGCTTACTAGGTGCAGAGCACTGTTCTAAGCGCTGGGGGAGACACAGGGGAATCAGGTTGTCCCACGTGGGGCTCACAGTCTTCATCGCCATTTTACAGATGAGGGAACTGAGGCACCAAGAAGTGAAGTGACTTGCCCACAGTCACACAGCTGTCAAGTGGCAGAGCTGGGATTCGAACTCATGACCTCTGACTCCCAAGCCCATGCTCTTTCCACGGAGACATGCTCCGTCTCCTTGATCCCATTTTACAGATGAGGTAACTGAGGCACAGAGAAGCTGAGTGACTTGCCCAAGGTCACACAGCAGACAAGTGGGAGAGCTGGGTTGAGTACCCAGAATCTTTATGCGAGGCCCATGCTCTAGGCTGTACTGCTTCTCATTTAGTAAGAAATTCAGCATCAGTTGATAACATCACATGATATCAGTATAACTCTACTTGACTGAAATTAATAACAGAATGAATTGTATTTGTCAATTAGTCACTTCATTCCCTAAAAGTTTCCACTGGAATTAATCTCAAAAATAGCTTAAAAATAATGACTAACATGTGACTGTGGATCCAGGTAAAACACATGGATCCACCCCTACATCTCCGCCCCTATCCTCTCCCCCTTCAGGCTCGCATCTCCTCCTGCCTCCAGGATGTCTCCACCTGGATGTCGGCCCGCCACCTAAAACTCAACATGAGCAAGACTGAGCTCCTCATCTTCCCTCCCAAGCCCAGTCCTCTCCCAGACTTCTCTATCACCGTGGATGGCACGACCATCCTTCCCATCTCTCAGGCCCGCAATCTCGGTGTCATCCTTGACTAGTCTCTCTCATTCACCCCACACATCCTATCCGTTACCGAGACCTGCCGGTTTCACCTCTACAATATCGCCAAGATCTCCCCTTTCCTCTCCACCCAAATGGCTACCTTACTGCTACAGGCTCTCGTTATATCCCGGCTAGACTAGTGTGCCAGCCTTCTCTCTGATCTCCCTTCCTCCTCTCTCGCCCCGCTCCAGTCTATTCTTCACTACTCTGCCCGGCTCATCTTCCTGCAGAAACGATCTGGGCATGTCACTCCCCTTCCTAAACACCTCCAGTGGTTGCCTATCCACCTCCGCTCCAAACAAAAACTCCTCACTCTAGGCTTCGAGGCTCTCCATCACCTTGCCCCTTCCTACCTCTCCTCTCTTCTCTCTTTCTACTGCCCACCCCGCACGCTCCGCTCCTCCGCCGCCCACCTCCTCACCGTCCCTCGGTCTCGCCTATCCCACCGTTTACCCCTGGGCCACGTCCTCCCGTGGTCCTGGAACGCCCTCCCTCCTCACCTCCGCCAAACTGATTCTCTTCCCCTCTTCAAAACCCTACTTAAAACTCACCTCCTCCAAGAGGCCTTCCCAGACTGAGCTCCCCTTCTCCCTCTACTCCCTCTACCACCCTCCCTTCACCTATCTGCAGCTTAACCCTCTCTTCCTCCCATTTCCCTCTGCTCCTCCCCCTCCCCCTTCCCATCCCCTTAGCACTGTACTTGTCTGCTCAACTGTATATATTTTCATTACCCTATTTATTTTGTTAATGAAATGTACATCACCTCGATTCTATTTAGTTGCCATTGTTTTTATGAGATGTTCTTCCCCTTGACTATTTATTGCCCTTGTTCTTGTCTGTCGGTCTCCCCCGATTAGACTGTAAGCCCGTCAAATGGCAGGGACTGTCTCTATCTGTTGCTGACTTGTTCATTCCAAGCGCTTAGTACAGTGCTCTGCACATCGTAAGCGCTCAATAAATACTATTGAATCAATGAATGAACATGTAATGAGGGTAGGTAGGTCAAGACCCAATGCAAGAGGGAAATAAAGTTTTCCGAAAGTTATCCATTAAAAGTAGGTTTTTTATTTTGTGAATTCCTCAGTTTCCTCCATTGCTAACTCTAGCACCTGCTTAAACTGCAGACAGTTTCCTAGCAGCTGCTGAAGCTTGAGTTTAAATCTCTGGGGAAGCTAAATTTAAATTAAGCAGAAACTGGCCAAGACAGCAGGGGGCTGCAGGAGCTGAGTCGGCAGGATACCCACAAGTGAGCTTATTCCACTCTTGTCGGGGAGATCCCTCTGGTAAAATATATTTCCTGAATTTAAAGCAGAGCAGGAATAGCAACAAGGTGATTCCATTGTTGTGTTATTTTGATCAGGACCAATGGAATAGCCATTGATGACACTGGATCATTTGAGACAGCCATCTCCTGACACTCCTCTTTCCACCTCCCAACAACCCTGGCACCCCATGTATGTTTAAAATATTTATCTTTGAAATAATCACATTTTAATGGGCATGATTTATAGCTTATAAGCAGCATGGCCTCATGGAAAGACCTGGAGACTGGGACTGAGAAGACCCAGGTTTCAGTTCATCTCGGTTGGCTGCTGTGTGATCTTAAAATCACTTAAATTCTCTATGCCTCTGTTTACTCACCTGTAAAATAGGAATAAAATAGCTGAATTCTACTAGAGTTAAGCTGTAGATATAGAATATGACATACCCTGTTCTGTCAGCCGCAGACCTTGCTGTGCCCTCATCCAGTTTGTACTACACTGTGGTGATACTCATCTGCTGGATAAATAATAATTATGCAACTTGTTGAACACTATGTGCCAGGCACAGTACTAAGCACTGGGGTGGATGCTAGCAAATAGGGTTGGAATCAGTTCCTGTCCCACCTGGGCCTCACTGTCTCAAATCCCCATTTTACATGTGAGGAAACTGAGTCAGAGTGAAGTGATTTGCCCAAGGTCACACAGATAAGTGGCAGAGCAAGGATTATAACCCATGACCTTCTGACTCCCAGTCTCATGCTCTATCCACTGCAACATGCTGCTTCTCTCAATTGCTGCAGTATTTGTTATGCCCTTACTCTGTGTGAAGCACTGTACTAAGTGCTGGGGGGAGGTACAAGGGTTCCAGGCAGGATTATCATTTTAAACTACTACAAATCTCACAAGATGAGCAGATAAACTGTTGCAGTTTCTTGCTACATTATCCGTCATTTAAGCTGTTTAGCCTATTTGCCAACCTAGTGACAAGAGGCTGGAGCCAGGGAAGAGGGAGATGGTACATTCTGGTGAGCTCGACTTCTGTCTTTCCTAGAGCAGCTGGCTCTAGGGGTGGGGGTTACAGAGAAAATGCCCCAAGCAGGCACAGCAATTCCTGAGGAGCCAGCACAGTGCCACCTGCTTGTTTTCTCTTCATCCCCCAGAGACACAGAAGAAGGGGACAGATTCATAGATCAGGAGGAATAGCTTGGGAAGGAGTATCAAAATGAAGAAGCAAGGCTAAGGTGTTATAGGGTAATGGGGAAGCTTTGAGAAGTTCATGCCTGATATTAATGTATTTAGCACAGGCAAAATTCTTTACTCCACTTCATTAATTACTTAACATCATCTTTAGCCAGGAGACCTCTCACCTGTGCTGAGCAAAGAAACAAAGCCAGAAGGTCAAACAAGCTATAGCCAAACAATTTAAAAGACAGAAATAGCTTATCTACTGTGCTGTTCTCTATTGGCTTGGATCTGGGTCTCTGATGGGGTAGTTAATTAAGTAGGCAGGGTTTCTTGGAGGATGTTGTATTTTAGGAGAGCTTTGAAGTAGAAGGGAATGCTAAGCATGGGAATAGTATGAATTATGGACGGGGGGTAGGAGTGGAGGGGGCGAGGGAGAGAAAGAGACTCTGTTAGAAGGCAACCTTAGGAGCAAATAATTTGAACTGGGAAGTATTGGATGAAAAGACCTGATTTGTGAAGTGGAGAAATCAGGTGGAGAACCTTGAAGCTAATGGTAACAGGTTTCTGCTTGAAACAGAGAAAGATGGGTTATTCCCCTGGTTAGTGTGTTTTGTTGGTTTTACATGAAAATGAGTTGAGAAAGTCCTAGATACAGAAGATGTTTCCCCAGGAAGTAATGGAAAATGCTTAATGAGCACCTGTGATCCAAAAAAAATTGGCCCAAATGATAAATGAATATTAAAAGTAATTACGATTAACTTGCATGATGAAATAGCAATGTCAATATGTACCCATAATACAAGATAATGAATTTAAATTGCCAAATGTTTACATGTACCTGTGGTAAGGCATAACATTCTCCCTGTTGACTCCACCAAGCCAAAAACCTTTTTATCCATCACTTTGACACTAAACTGACATTTCTGCACACTGGCTTTTACTGCCGTACGGCTACAGTGAAAATACATAATAGTTAATATACATTGAGAAGTTTCTTTTTGTGGGGTGGGTGGGGAGGTTACATCAATACAAAGTAACTGCAGTGTGTGAGAGTGCACGGAGCCCCTGGTGAGGCTGAGTGCCCAGCACACAGAAGGCATGTACACTGCTCAGCGTACATGTATTGGAACACATTTGTGAAGTGAGAGAGCACTGTGAGAAACACTGACATTAAATTTCACCAGTGTTACTATGAAGAAATGCTAAAAGAAGAGAGTTGTAAGAGGGATGGCTGGATATGTGTATTTGGTTAAACATATCTGTACAAATACAGCTTTCATTCTGATGTATTCTAATGTATTTGTCCAACTACCTATTGTTTTTCTTTCTCTTGCTCATACTCTCTGTAAATAATTTGACCAACATTCCCTCCCATTACATTAAGCCGCTTGATTATGTTAATGTACCTTCTAGTCTACTCACCCAAGAGCTTAGCACAGTGCTCTTCACTCAATATTTACCCAATCAAATGATTTGGTCCTAGGTAAAAAAAAAAAAAAAAAAGAGTGGAGAGAAAGGGATAATGGACATGGGAAATAAAAATTATTGGACAGTGTCACAATTTTCTCTACCCTATTACCCATCTCTGTGGAATATTTATTTCATCAGATAATTCAGGTTAAATACAAACTCCTATTTGTAGGATAACTTCTCAACAAACATTCCAGAATTCCAGTAGGTATTTACTAAAGGAGATGAATATATTTATCCTGAAGCACGATGTGCAGCTGCCAAAAAATATATGGGAACAATCCCAAACTAGGGGGAATAAGACATTTGGAGACATAAGGCGTGGAGGAGAAAGTTGGGGCTGGAGCCCAGCTCTTGCTATAATCCTCAAAGTCCCATTTCCAGCTCCTTTCTGCTCCATTGTGGGCCTTCAGCTACTTTGTGAAATACCTGCCAAGTTCTACTGAGGTTGCAAAAAAGGGGTGGAATGAATCCCTGGCAATGAGTGAGTAAAGAAATGGGCAGGCTGACCCAAGAGAACTGTGAAGTCAGAGTGGCTCAGTGGAAAGAGCCTGGACTTCGGAGTCAGAGGTCATGAGTTCGATTCCCGGCTCTGCCACTTGTCAGCTGTGTGACTGTGGGCAAGTCAGTTAACTTCTCTGTGCCTCAGTTCCCTCATCTGTAAAATAGGGATTAAAAGTGTGTGAGCCCCATGTGGGACAACCTGATTACCCTGTATCTCCCCCAGCGCTTAGAACAGTGCTCGGCACCTAGTAAGCACTTAACAAATACCAACATTATTATTTTCATTCAATCACATTTATTGAATACTTACCATGTGCAGAAACCTACTAAGTGCTTGGGAGAGAGAGAGCAGACACTTTTCTTGCCCACAATGAGCTTACAGTCTAGAGTTGGGGAGGTAATGATAGTACTTGTTAAGTGCTTACTATGAGCCAAGCATTGTTCTAATAAGCCGTGGAGTAGACACAAGGTAATCAGATTTATGGGGGTGGGGGGAAGGAAAACTAGAGAAAATGTATCATAAAACTGATATATATATGGAATAGAGTGAATGGCTATGATTGTAACAGTGGGTTCCTGGGAAACACTGCTCCTTCCAGGCAAAGAGGAGGAGATAAAAGGGGTATAGCTTTCCTTTATGCTCATTTCCTTAGAAGCAGAAGGGATTTCAAGTGGTCTTTTGGTCCGGCTTTCTGTCTCTAAATTGTTTGTTGTTCCTTCAGGAGTATTTATTGAGCTCTTACTATGTGCAGAGCACTGTACTAAGCATTTGAAGTGTACAATTCAGCAATAGACAATCCCTGCCCAATAACAGGCTCACAGTCTAAACTGGGGACACAGACAGCAAAACAAAACAAGTAATCTGGCACAGACATCATCAAGAGAAATAGAATCATAGATATGTACACATTAACAAAATAAAGAGTAATTAATAATATATACAAATATGCACAGTGCTGAGGGGAGGGGAAGAGCAGAGAGTGGGAGAAGGGGAAATGGAGAGGAGGGGCAGAGGGAAAGGGGGGGGATGTACTCAGACTGGGAAGGTCTCCTGGAGGAGGTGAGCTCTTAATAGGGCTTTGAATAAGGGAAGAGAGTTAGTTTGGCAGATGTGAGGAGGGAGGGCATTCCAGAACAGCAGGAGGATATGGCCCAGGGGTCGACAGCAGGATAGGAGCAAATGGGGGACCATGAGGAGGTGTGTCAGAGGAGTGGAGTGTACAGGGTGGGCAGTAGAAAGAGAGAAGGGAGGTGAGGTAGGAGGGGGCAAGGTGATGGAGAGCTTTGAAGCCAAGAGTGAGGAGTCTTTGTTCCGTGTGGAGGTTCATAGGCAACCACTGGAGGCTTTTGAGGAGGGGAGTGACATGCCCAGAGTGTTTCTGAAGGATGATGATCTGGATAGCGGAATGAAGAATAGACTGGAGTGGGGAGAGACAGGAGGCAGGGAGATCTGAGAGGAGGCTGACACAGTAATCCAGTCAGAATATTATGAGAGATTGTACCAGCATGGTAGCAGTTTGGATGGAGAGGAAAGGATGGCTCTGGGTGATATTTTGAAGGTGAGAAGGGCAGGTTTTGGTGACGGATTGGATGTGTGGAGTGAATGCGAGAGCAGAGTCAAGGATGACGCGAAGGTTGTGAGCCTGTGAGATGGGAAGGATGGTATTGCCGTCCACAGTGACAGGGAAGTCAGGGAGAGGACAGGGTTTGGGAGGGAATATAAGGAGCTCAGTCTTAGACATGTTGAGTTTTAGGTGGAGGGCAGACATCCAGGAGGACATACGAGCCTGGAGGGAGGGAGAGAGAACAGGGGACGAAATGTAGATTTGGGTGTCATCTGCGTAGAGGTGATAGTTGAAACTGTGGGAGGGAATGAGTTCACCAAGGGAGTGAGTATAGATGAGTTTTTTTTTATGTTGTATTTGTTAAGGATGCTAGGTACTGTATTAAGCACTGGGGTAGATACAAGCTAATCAGGTTGGACACAGTCCATGCCCTATATGGGGCTCTCAATCTTAATCCCCATTTGACAGATGAGGGAACTGAGACACAAAGAAGTGAAGTAACTTTTCCAAGTCACACAGCAGATCAGTGGAGAAACAAGGGTTGGAGAAGATTAGCTAGATTACCAGAAATACATGGTTGTCTATTCTTTTCTTTCTTTAAAAAAAAAAATCTTCCTTGATTAAAAGCTCAACAAACTCCCCAAGGTAGTTGGAACATGTTCTAATAATACTACTAGTAATAATTATTGTATTTGTTATGTGACTACTGTGGGCCAAGCACTGTTCTAAGTGCTGGGGCAAATGCAGGATCATCAAGTCCTGTGTGAGGGTCACATTGCGATTAGGAGGAAGAAGAGGTATTGAATCCTCATTTTTACAGATGAGGGAACTGAGTCCTAGAGAAGTCATGACTTTCCCAGGGTCACACAGCAGTTAAATGGTCATTCTGGGATTAGAATCCAGGTCCTCTTACTTCCAGGTCTGTGCTATTTCCACTAGGCTATGCTGATTCCCCAACATTCTATTGTGTAATAACTTTTATAATCAATTGTTGGTCTTTAGGATTTAACCGAAAAATTACTTTTCTACAATGTAAGGACTCCTTGGTGGAAATGTTGGCTATGTGAACAGCTACCTCTTAGCATTTTTCATATTTATGTGTAACTCATTCCTGGCTTTTCTCCTTAAGACTATGATCATTTTCTATCCCTTTAATCACTCTCATTCTTCTCTCTCTCCTGGTTCTTTACCTCATGCCATAGGTTCTTTACCTCATGCCATAGTGTTAACAACAGTGGACATTCTTTTCTAAAGGACGGTCTTGTCAATGCAGAAAATAATTTCCTCCTTCCTTTTACATGCAACATTCCTACTGAAGTTACCCAGTATAATTTGCTCTTTGAACAACAGCATCTTATTGATACTATATATTCAGTTTATAGATGACCATTTCCTCCAAATCTGCCACTAGGTACTTTTCCTAGCAATCTTTTCTCAGCCTTTTATTTGCATGGCTTGTATTTTGCATTATTTAAATAGTAACTCATCATAGAACCAGGGAATTGTTAGATATGCCACCTCTGGAGTATTTCAAGACAGGAGGAAGCAGCATTAATCAATCTCAGTAATATTTATTGAGCAATGACTGTGCACAGAGCACTGTATTAAGCATGTGGGTGATTACGATACAACAGATTTGGTAAATATTCTATCTCCACAAGGACCTTCTATTCTAGAGATCTAGGAGAAAGAGCCTAGGCCTTGGAGTGCAAGGAACCTGGGTTCTAATCCTAACTCTGACACTTGGCTGCAGTGTGACTTTTGGACAAGTCATTTAACTTCCTTGTGCCTCAGTTTCTTCATCTGTAAAATGGGAATTAAATACCTGTGCCCCCTCCTCAATTAGATGCAAGGGACGTATCTACCAACTCATATTCTCCCGAGCATAGTATAGTGCTCTGCACACAGTAAGTGCTCAATAAATGATTGATTATAAGCCACATGTGGGACAGGGATGATTGGGTTGTATTTACCCTAGTGTTTGGACATTGCTTGCCACTTAGTCCTTAACAAATACCATCATTATTATTCTTTGGACACAACTTGAGGCAACTCGAAAAGTGTTTCTAAATATTTGACAGCTGGGCTTTTTTTTTTTTTTTTTTTTTAAGGAAACAATGCCTTACCATCATGTTGACTAATTTCCCTACAACACATAATTGATAAATGTATACATATTCTCTAGACTACAAGCTCCTAGTGGGCAGGGAACATGTCTACCCACTCCGTTGTATTGTACTCTACCAAGCACTTAGTAAAGTGCTCTATGCACAGTAAAAGCACAATAATATGATTTGTTAGTGTTTTTATGGTATTTAAGTGCTCAACTATGTGGCAGACACTCTCCTAATTACTGGGTTAGATACAAGCTATTCATGTTGGACATGGTCTATCTTCTGTGGGGCTCAGAGTTTCAATCCTCATTTTACAGATGAGGTAACTGAGCCAAAGAGAAGTTAAGTGAGACACCCAAGGTGACATAAATGAGTGGTGGAGCCAGAATTAGAACCCAGGTCCTTTGTACTCCCAGGCCATGCTCTGTCCACTGGAACACTCTGTGAAGAACATTGTTCTAGCACTTGGGAGAGTATGATAGTGATGAGATCCAATCCCTACTGTCAAGGAGCTTACAGTGTAATAGCGAAGACTGACAATACAATGTATTGCAAGACACAGAGGCAAAAAAGATGGAGACCTTTAAAGCCAAAGGGTGAGGTGTGTTTTTCTGATAGAGAGGTGGATGGGCAACCACTGGAGACTTTTGAGGAGAGGAGTGATATGTCCTGAACATTTCTGTAGAAAGATAATCCAGTCAGTGGAGTGAAGTATGGTCTGAAGTTGGGAGAGGCAGGAGGTTGGGAGGTCAGAAAGGAGGCTGATGCAGTAACCTAGGCATGAAAGGATGAGTGATTGTACTAACGTGGTAGTGGTTTGGATGGAGAGGAAAGGGTGGATCTTGGCAATGTTGTGAAGGTGAGACCGACATGATATGGTAAGGGATGGGATATGTGGGTTGAATGAGAGAGTGGAATCAAGGGTGATGCCAATGTTATGGGCTTGTGAGACAGGAAGGATGGTTGTGTCATCCACAGTGATGGGAAAGATCAGGAGAGGACAGAGTTTGAAGGGAAGATAAGGAGCTCTGTCTTGGACATGTTGAGTTTGAGGTGGCAGGGGGACATCCAAATAGAGATGTCCTGAAGGCAGGAGGAGATGTGAGCCCAGAGTGATGGAGAGAGAACAGGGGAGGAGACGTAGATTTGGGTGTCACCAGCATAGAGACAGTAGCTGAAGCCATGGGACTGAATGAGTTATCCAAGAGAGTGATAGAAGGGGAACAAGAACTGAACCTTGAAAGACCCCTTCAGTTAGGGGATGAGAGGGGAAGGAGGAGCCTACGAAGGAGACTGAGAAAGAATGGTCAGAGAGATGAGAGGACAGAGTTAGTGAAGCCAAGACTGGATAATGTATTGAGGAGAAGGGGATGTTCCACAGTGTTAAAGGCAGCTGAGAGGTTGAGGAGGATTAGGATGGAGTAGGAGCCGTTGGATTTGGCAAGAAGGAGTACAAGCGAGTACACCACATAAATGAGGGACTAGCTAAAACTTAGGAAGAAAACAGTGATTCTCCTTCCTATTGGACACAAATTTATACAATCCCAAATTTAGCCAGTGATGCCAGATTTGTGTTTTCAGTATCTGTTTTGGACAGTGTGATAGTAAAAGAATTAGAGAATGTTTTGGATATAGCAGGACCTGGTTTTCGAAGAATTAGTTATAAGGTTGCATGAGGCACTGAATATTGGGTAAGAACTAAAATGTGTATGTTCTGGGACATTCTGAAAAGGGTGTCCTCATGGAGTTACTATGGGTCGGAAATGACTAAGTGGCATTTGAAGAAGACTAAAATGGAAGTTTTCCATGATGTGGGATTCTTCAGAAACACAGTCTCCTCATTAAAGGAGAACTGATTGTGTGTACCTGATTTTTATGAGGCCTTTAAGATGTAGAAAATCTAGAACAAGGACAATCAACAATATTTTATGCTGAACTCTGCATAGTTCCACTCTAGACTATGAGCTTATGGATAGGGATCATGCTTACCAATTCCGTTGTATTGAACTCTTCCAGGTGCTCAGTAGAATACTCTGCACATGGTGTTTGATAAATATCACTGATTGATTCATATGGGTAAGAATTGAAGTTTGAAAGGCAAAATGTATATAAACATTTGGAAGTATATATACTCAAGGGAAGAAAGATGTGAATACAGTGCAGGAGTGAGAAACTTTCAGCATATTTTAGTCTTCTGCCTTCTGTGATTTTAATCTTATTTTAAAATGATTCAAGATACTGAAGTGCATCATGAGGGAGAATATGAAAAACAGAATTGACTTCTTGGATGGGGACCATAAGGGACAAGTTGGTCCATGGAAAACAGCTAGATGGTAAAGTGGAAGAAAAATCAAGGATGTGGTAGCAAGTGAGTGAATGGGAGAGCATAAGAAAAGATGTGTAGAGCATTAGAGTGCCTTAGGGACTTGCAGTCAAGGAAAAAAAATTTAAATTTGTTGCAGAAAGTTATGAAACAATAATGAAGGACAAGACAAGTAGGGGGATATAGCATGTTGGGGAAGATTATTTCAGCTAATTATAGGAATATATTAGAGTGGGGAGGTCAAAGAAGGGAAAGTCAGGAGTGAGACACTGTTCCTGGGGGAAGATAAACTAATTTCAGTTATCTCAGTAAGGTAGTGTGCCCCCAGAAATTATCACTATTTTTGAGTACAGTATTTGATAGAAAAAAAAGTCTTTGGTTCATTAGACTTCTAAATACTCTGTCATTTGAAGCAAGCTTTAAGTCACTGACTTAATTTTTTTATTCATTAGCATTTTATTTTTATGACTATTTCCCCATCCCAATATTTGTTTGCCTTTGTATATCTCTAGACTACAAGTTCATTGTGGGCAGGGGATATGTCTGCCAATCCTGTACTGCACTCTCCCATGAACAGCACATTGCTTTGCACATAGGCACTTATTAAATACGATTGTTGATGTTGAACAGGTCCACTGTGTTTATAGTTCCTTTAGATGTATGAAACTTAATGTGTGACTAAGTTAAAATGAAAAATTAAATATGGTTAGTATTTATGGACCCTTATAAAAACTTATCTCTATATTGTAATAATAATAATAATGTTGGTATTTAAGCGCTTACTATGTGCAGAGCACTGTTCTAAGCGCTGGGGTGGACACAGGAGAGTCAGGTTGTCCCACGTGGGGCTCACAGTCTTAATCCCCATTTTACAGATGAGGGAACTGAGGCACAGAGAAGTTACGTGAATTGCCCACAGTCACACAGCTGACAAGTGGCAGATGCGGGATTCAAACCCATGGCCTCTGACTCCAAAGCCCGCGCTCTTTCCACTGAGCCACGCTGCTTCCCATATTGTAAACTCATTTTGGGCAGGGAACTTGTCTGCTAATTCTATTGTACTCTCTGAAGTGCCTAGTACCACTCTATTCACATAGTAAGCACTCAATAAATATGATTGATTATAAAAATAAGTGCTTTTCAAAAGCTAATAGAACTTGGCAATTGTTGAACAAGTGGCATGTCACAGGTGATATTTTAGGGAATGTACATATCACTTTGACAGGAAGATAATTACCAAATGCAGCAATATAAATGGAAGAGGGAAAAAAATAGCCTTGAAATTGACCATGTGACTGTCCATATATTATACATAGGACTTTGTACAGGTTGACAAAAAGATGGGTTTCCTGAGTGCCCCTCTCAATGGTGTTGGGTGAAATTTCTTAATATCTATTGGTATATTCAATTGTATACATTTTCATTCCCCTTAAGTAGAGAAGCCTACTCTTTTAGTCACAAAATCAATTATTTTCAGCACTGGGATTAAACACAGATGCGTGTGATTTGAAAGACTGATGGGGCCGCTTGGCTGATTCATCCCGAATAAGGATTAAAAATAATAGTAATAATGATAGTGATAATAATAGTCCTTGCTCTTATATCAGCCCACTGCAGAGGAAAAGAGAGAGAGCAGGGAGTTTAGTACAATCTATTTGCAAGTGGTACAAATGCCCCAGCAGTTGTGACTGAACTAGGTTCCTAAATAGATGACAGAAGTAAAGATTTAAGGAATACGACAAATTGGGAAGAATTAATTCATTCAATCATTCATTGAATGCTTAATCTGAAGGACTCACAGATTAAGATTTGTAATTGTATGTTCAAGGATTATTGAAGAAATACAAACAACTTTCATATATGCTTGGAGCAAAATCTCCAGTGCAAGGTCATCTTAAGCCCAAGACTTTTACTCAGAAAAGGGGGTCAAAAAGGTGTAAAACTAAAACAACTTTGTGTCATGATGCCCTGAAATCATCTTCTCTCAGGATCTCAGGCAGGAAATGATCAGGTTACCTGGGAGGAAAAGAGCCCCAGAAAGAATTTCTTTTTTTTTTTTTTTTTCTCCTGCTTAGGGTTCCTCAGGAAAGCCTCAGAGGCCTCTGGGAAATTAAGGCAATTTAGACTGCCCTTTTGATTCCTGGATCCTGAATGGATTTTTTTTTCCTCTTCCCTTCCCTGCAATTCCCTTGTCCACTTTCACCCAGATCTGTTGGGAGGGTTTGAAAGCCCATAGAGTCTACTCAAGAGAATGACTGTGACCAAGCCATCTTAACCCTTGATACGGGGCTCCATATTGAATACATTAACCAAGTTCATTTGTCCAGTAGTAATAATTACGGTATTTAAGTGTTTACTATGTGCCAGGCACTGCACCAAGCACTGAGTTGAATACAAGCAAATCAGGTTGGACCACAGTCCCTGTCCATTATAAAGCTCACAGTCTTAATCCCCATTTTACAGATCAGGTAACTGAGACCCAGAGAAGTGAAGGCCACACAGCAGACAAGTGGCAGAGCTGTGATTAGAACCCATAATCATCTGATTCCCAGGCCCCTGTTTTATCCACTATACCATGTAGTGTTTATGGAACACTTTAGGTAGAGCACTGAATTAAACCCTGGGGGAACATTCAAGGGTGAGAATTAAGCATAATTACCCTTGCCATCAGAAATGGTCTCTTATAAAGGCATTCACTGAAGCATATGAGCAGCGTGGCTCAGTGGAAAGAGCATGGACTTGGGAGTCAGAGGTTGTGGGTTCTAATCCCACCTCTGCCACTTGTCAGCTGTGTCACCTTGGGCAAGTCACTTAATGTCTCTCTGCCTCAGCTACCTCATCTGCAAAATGGGGATGAAGACTGTCAGCCCCACATGGAACAACCTGATTACCTTATGTCTACCCCAGTACTTGGCACATAAGTGCTTAACAAATACCAATATTATTATTATTGAACACTATTTAGTGGAATGCACTGTGCTGTTTGGGAAAGTGCACAAGAAGCACATTTTCTGTTCAACACCTTGACTCTAAAGAGCTGCTTTTCTATCTCCTCTATAGCAGCCATCTCTCTCTCCTCTCTTCTCCATCAGTTTTTCCCTCCGCCCCTCCAAGCCCCTTCCTTCTACAGTATTCAACTAGCACCTCCATGCCTGCCAAATGAACAGACTTCACCACAAAACTTGCATGAAGGAGGACTTGCACTACAATAATAATTAGACCTTCCCTGATTAAGCCCTCTTCCCTGACTTCCTCTCCCTTCTACATCATCTGTGTTCTTGGAACTGTGATTTTTGGACACTTGATATTCACCCCACCCTCAACCCCATGGCACTTGTATACATATCTATAAATCACATATTATAAATTATTTATTTATATTAATGTCTGTCTCCTCCTCTGAACTATAAAGCTTGTCGTGGGCAGGGAATGTGTCTGTTTTTGTATTGTAATCTCCCAAGTGCTTAGTACAGTGTTCTGCACACAGTAAGTGCTCAAGAAGAAAATTGCTGATGATAAAGCCTGGGAATTTTCAAGAGGGACAGTATAAAAAAAAATCAATTTATAAGGGTGATCCCTGGTTAGTGGTGGTGCCGGCAGTGTGTACACTAGCAGAAACACTGGAAAGACTAGTCATTCAGTCAACTGTATTCATTGAGCCCTTACTGTGTGCAAAGCACTGTACTAACCACTTGGGAGAGTAAATATAACAATAGATACATTCCTTGCCCATGACAAGTTTTACAGTCTAAAGGGGGAGACAGACATAAATATAAATAATTTATATGATGTAAAGATTTGCAAAGAAGTGCAAAGATTACTGCAAAGCCCTTTTTTAGCATCAGCCAACTGGTGTCAAATCTTTAAATGAATTCATAAAGATAAATCAGTACATGCAAAAAGTAGTCAAATGCTCTCCTTTAGAACTTGCAAAGAAATGTTCATTATGAAAATGTGTGAGCTCTGCTGCCATAAAATGCATGAATGCATTAAGCATAATCATGCAATTTTTAGCTTTTTTTAATGATGTGGTTTGGTTTGGAAACTGCAATCTTTGGAAAAAACTAGATAATGGGGAACCCAACTTGAGCATGCTTGGAGTCTTGTTTCATTTGCAGACAGCTGTTCATCAGTCCTGTCAGTTCTCTACAGCATTAGAGCAGCCCATGTTCTGAATTCTGGTTACTGAAGAGGTTGCTCCTGACTAACTCTTTTGTTTTGCTCTAATGAAAATCGACTATCTTTACATTTCACCTTTTTATCAAGGGATCACAAGCCATGGTATAATCAGTACCTCTCAGTGCAATTTATTTGTGGTTCATGGACAAGCTAAGGAGAAGACAGGTAAGTTGATTTGCTTAACGAGTAATACATCTGGTGTCAGTGTCCTAGAGTGAAGCATTTCTCTTCTAGAGAGTAGTTTACACTGGTTTTCCTCTGGATCATAAACTAGAATCAGGTGGTATATGATCTGTATTAAGCACTTACTGTGCGCTCAGCACTGAGGCAGATGAAAGATAACGCAAACAGGAAATAGATATTATCACTAAAATAAAATCATTTAAGTACTAGGTCTGACCCATCACCACTGGGGTAAAACAGATAGGGAGTAGGACAAACTGTATTCAGCCTATTCACCCCTTATTCTAATACCACCTTGGTTTGACTGGATTTTTGACTTTTCAGGCTATCTACACTCTTCTGGATCTTTTTTTTAATGGTATTTAAGTGCTTACTTTGTGTCAAACACCATTCTTAGTGCTGGGGTAGATACAAGTTAATTAGGTTGGACACAGTCCTTGCCCACATGGAGCTCACAGTCTAAGTAGGAGGGAGAACAGAAGGACTGAGGCACAGAGAAGTTAAATGCTCAAACCAGAGAAGTTAAATGCAAGTCTTCAACGTCACACAGCAAGCAATTAGCAGAGATGGGCTTAGAACCCATGTCCTCTGACCCCCAAGCCCCTTCTCCTTCCACTAGACCATGCTTCTTCTCCATTCTTAAGTAGTCGAGTTCACATCTAGCAAGTGTCGTCTTCCTCTCAACACCTCTTATCAGCTTCCCCAAGAATTTCAGATCAACAGGGTTCAGGAAACTAATGCTACTATTTCCTCTATCCCTAATCCAATGTCTCTTTTCCCAACTAGACCATTAGCTTCTTGTGAGCACATCTGCCTACTGTGTTGTATTATAATTTCCCAAGCGCTTAGTCCAGTGCTCTGCACATGGTAAGTGCTGAATGAATACTATTGATTGACTCTCTACCAGTTCAACTATTGACAGCAGCTACAGGTATCATGTCTCAGGCAGGACTAGGATATGACCCACTGTCATGCTCAGGTAGTATACCTGTAGGTTTTTCTGCCCTCAGGAGCCATCATCCAAAAAAAATAATAATCTTTAAATTATGATGGCTGTTTTAAACCTATCCAGGAAGAAAGTAGTGTAAGTACAGCATATCTAGTATGTGGCAGACTGATGGCTATCCCATGACTCAGTGAAAAATAGTTACTTCTACTTAGGGTTTTGGACAACACATTTAATGGAGACTGTGTGTGTTTTTTTCCCCCAAAACAAGGTTTATGCAGTTATAGTCTGTCAGTAGAGTTCCATTATAACCCTACTCTATTCCACTATAATCTTTTTTTACAGTACCAAGTGCTATTTCAGATTGTTCAGAAACACAATATCCTATGGATCAGCAACCTTGATTTGAACAGTAATCTGGATGTGTTATCATAAAACATAGAGCACTGTTTTCAATTTTATTGACTGAACTCCTGTAGGATTCCGGTGTTCTTTCTAAAAATCCTCTTTGTAAAAGAGCTGGAGGAAAACTAATAAATGAATCAATTTGCACATTTAGGAAGGAAGGAATATTACCAGTGAGGTTTACAGAAATTAATCCAACAATAGTATCAGACATCTACTGTGTCCAGAGCACTACTCAGTTGCTTAGGAGACTACAGTAGACTTAATATTTAAAATTCCAGGCTTCAGGAAACAGAGACAGACACGAAAATGACTTGCAGGTAAGAAGGATAGGGGATATTTAGGCAAGTGTTTCAATAATAGGAAGTACTATGAAACTTTATGGACAGAGATCCACCTATTTGGGGAATTTCTCAAAGATCTACCAATTTTGAGGTCACTTATCTAACTGACTAGTCCCTTTCTCAAGTGTTGTATCACTTGATTTCAGGTTTTCTGGTAAAAGGGGTGGAATGAAGAGGTAGGTGGAGTAAAAGGGGTGGAATGAAGAGGTAGGTGGATCAAGGTCCTGCACAGGTTATGGAGATTTGCCAGGAAGCAGGAGAAAATATTTTCAGCTCTCCTTCCCACTCATTTGTCTGCAGTTTATTACCTGCTTCCCTTCCCCAACCCTCACCCTGGCCCCAGTAAGGGAAAAAGGGTGAATCTATGGAAATTCATAGAGAAAATAATGAGAAGCAGTGTGGTTCAGTGGAAAGAACATGGACTTGGGAGTCAGGTCATGGGTTCTAATTCCGACTCCACCACTTGTCAGCTGTGTGACTTTAGGCAACTCACTTAACTTCACTGTGCTTGTTAGCTCATCTGTAAAATGGGGAGTAGAATTGTGAGCCCCAAGTGGGACAACCTGATTACCTTGTATCTCTTTCAGTGCTTGGCACATAGTAAGTGCTTAACAAACACCATTATTATTTTTCTGATTTCCTTCATATTTCTTTCCAATTTATAATTGAGCTTCATAGGTATTTACATTCCTCCAGACTTGTAACTTCTTTGTCCCTTCCACCCCAAACTCCAGGGACTGCTTCCTTGTAGTTGAAAAAACTGGAAACAGATCATCCCAGAGTACTCACCATACTCTGGGTTGAGAAGCAATGTGGCTTAGTGGAAAGAGCACAGGCTTGGGAGTCAGAGGACTTGGGTTCTAATCCTGACTCCACCAGTTGTCAGCTCTGTGGCTTTGGGCAAGTCATTAAACTTCTCTGTGGTACAGTTACTTTATCTGTAAAATGGGGATTAAGACTGTGAGCTCCACATGGGACAACTTGACTACCCTCTATCAACCCTAGCGCTTAGAACAATGCTTGGCACATAGTAAATGCTTAACAAATACCATTATTGTTACTACTCACTCTCCCAGGTTCAAGCCAGTCTTTCTGAGTGAGTGCATCTCAGCTCAGGCACCCTCTGTCACATACAGGCTGCCTTCCATATCCCCACCCCTTGTCTTCCTCCCTTTCTGTTTTTGCTACAAAAGACCCCTGGACCAACCAAGATACAGTGGTTGCTGAGTGTCTGCTGTACCCACTTTTCCATGTTTAAAATCAAAGGAGATTACATCACTGGCAAGGGGGAGCTCAACAGGAAGACTTACCCACCAATCTGATCCTGCCACAAAGAACTAACCAGAGGAAGAAGCAGGTGGGGAAGGTAATGAACTAATGTTTTAATGGGAACAATCCAAAGTTGCCTGGAAGTCTATCATTTGTTGTGGGAGTTGTAGGTTAGGAAGCTGCACATTTTTTGTGTATCCTAATAGGCAGGTACCAAAGGACTACAGATGGTTGGTTGCAAGTTTGTAAGCTTGTGGTTTGGCTCAAAGTGCTGGGGAGGTAAATGGGGAGAGAAGCAGGGGAGTAGAGAAAATACCATATTGGATTGCATAACCACCCCACTTTGGGCATACCTTTGCAACCCCAAAACAGGAGAGGGGCTATTAAGCAGAAAAATTAAGTCTAGCAATAGGTAGAGGAGGAGAATAAAAGAATGGGGGGGGGGAAGAAGGTAAGAGGGTACTTTGGAGAGTGAAAATCTCACTTAATAAAGTTCCTGGCACATAGTATTCACTTAACAAATACCACTATTATTAAATAGTCAATCATATTTATTGAGCACTTACTGTGTGCAGAGTACTGTACTAAGTACTTGGGAGAGTACAATATAACAAAGAGACACATTCCTTGCCCACAAGTGTCACATACAATAGGTACTAATAAATTAACTTCCTCCACTCCACTGTGTTATCCTAGTATCACAGTCCATGTTGAGTGGAGCCAGGACTAGTGTTACTTTGAGATTCCAAGGGTTACAAACAGTCATAGGGAGACAGAGACAAGCCAGTAAATTTCTTACCCAAGATTTTGTTTATTAAAGTTCAGGTATTCCCGAGGATTTAGCTCTCCAATGTGAACTAGTCGTTAGTTACTCTCACTAAAAGGAGATGTGCACTTACTTGTGCCAATCCTGGTGACCCGCTTTGAGCTTCATTAGATATCACAGTGTGGGTGTCCCCAGCACACCAGGCAGATATGTGGGTCCAAACCAGCTGGAAAGTTGGTGTAACAATTGCCCCAAGCCTCCAGTGGCTGGCCCCCTCTCCCCCCACGCCCCACCCCGGCCCAGCTCCATCCAGTCACCCACTGCAGAAGTCCTCTTTATTGCCATTTGGAGAGGCGTGCAGAAGCCCACCCAAAATCTGGAGACAATTATGGAAGTATGTGATAATCAGGGAAGGACTTCAGAAGAAACTTTAATTTCAGAAAGGCTTTAAAAATGGGGATTGCTGAGGTCTGGGAGATAGTGAGGGGAAACAAAAGCCAGGCAGATGGGAAGACATGAGCAAGGAGTTGGATGCAGGAGAGGTGATAATGAGGCATAGTGAGGTTAGTTTGAGAGAAAAGAAGGATATGAGCTGGTGTTGAGTGGGAGAAGAGGGTTGATAATTATTAGGGGAAGAAACTGGTGAGTGTCTGTAATACAATGGTCAGGAAATTTTACTTGAGAGGAATTTATTCAGTCCTATTTATTGAGCACTTACTATGTGCAAAACACTGTACGAAGTGTTTTGGAGAATACAGTATAACAACAAACATATTCCCTACCCACAGTGAGTTTACAGTCTAGAAGAACTATAGTAGGCAACCATAAAACCATTTAGAGGACTGGGGAGATGAGTGCAGAATAATGTCTAGGAACTCTGATGAAGTATGGATTGGAGAGGGTAGAGATGGGAGGCAGGGAAGTGAGCAGGGAGGCTGATTCACTAGTCAAGTTGGGATATGACATGTTCCTGAACTGGAGTGATAGCCATTTGGATGGAGAAGGGGTGGATTCTTAAGGTATCGTAAAAGAAAAAAATCAATAGGATCTAGCACAAACTAAGTATGGGATTTGAAGGGAAGGGTGGAGTCAAGGATAATACCATCTTCAGAAATAGTGGTGATTTCAACAGCAATAGGAAAGTTGGATAGAGGAGAGTGCTGGGCAGGGAAGATGAGTTTTGTTTTAATTTAATAAATTATTTAAATGCTTACTATGTGCCAAGCACTGTTCTAAGTGCTGGAGTAGATACAAGATATATACACTGAGTTGAAGATGTTGGCTAGACGTAAGTGTCAGTAATCATGGTTTGCTTTGGTTATATCATAGAAGGGCAAGTTATTTTGCCACCTATTCTATTTTGCTAAACCTCGTTTCTAAGCATGAATACCTCACATATACCATCTTAGAACAAAGGATAATAATAATAAAGGCATTTGTTAAGCACTTACTTTGTGCCAAGCACTGTTCTAAGTTCGTTCATTCAATCGTATTGAGCGCTTACAATGTGCAGAGCACTGTACTAAGCACTTGGAAAGTACAATTTGGCAACAGATAGAAACAACCCTTACCCAACAATGGGCTCACAGTCTAGAAGGGGGACAGAGAAAATAAAACAAGTAGACAGGCATCAATACTATCAAAAATAGATAAATAGAATTATAGATATATACACCTCATTAATAAATAGAAGCAGGGTGGCTCAGTGAGAAGAGCCCGGGCTTGGGAGTCAGAGGTCATGAGTTCTAATCCCAGCTCTGCCACTTGTCAGTTGTGTGACTTTGGGTAAGTCACTTCACTTCTCTGTGCCTCAGTTACCTCATCTGCAGAAACGCTCTGGGCATGTCACTCCCCTTCTTAAACACCTCCAGTGGTTGCCTATCAACCTCCGCTCCAAACAAAAACTCCTCACTCTAGGCTTCAAGGCTCTCCATCACCTTGCCCGTTCCTACCTCTCCTCCCTTCTCTCTTTCTACTGCCCACCCTGCATGCTCCACTCCTCCGCCGCCCACCTCCTCACCGTCCCTCGGTCTCGCCTATCCCGCCGTCGACCCCTGGGCCACGTCCTCCCGCGGTCCTAGAACGCCCTCCCTCCTCACCTCCGACAATCTAATTCTCTTCCCCTCTTCAAATCCCTACTTAAAGCTCACCTCCTCCAAGAGGCCTTCCCAGACTGAGCTCTCCCCTTTTGCCCTCTGCTCCCTCTAACCCCCTTCACCTCTCCGCAGCTAAACCCTCTTCTCCCCCCTTTCCCTCTCCTCCTCCCCCTCTCCCGTCCCACCCCCTCAGCACTGTACTCGTCCTCTCAACTGTATATATCTTCATCACCCTATTTATTTTGTTTAATGAGATGTACATCACCCTGATTCTATTTATATGCATTGTTTTTATGAGATGTTCTTCCCCTTGACTCTATTGCCATTGTTCTTGTCTGCCTGTCTCCCCCGATTAGACTGTAAGCCCATCAAAGGGCAGGGGCTGTGTCTATCTGTTGCTGATTTGTACATTCCAAGGGCTTAGTACAGTGCTCTGCACATAGTAAGCACTCAATAAATACTATTGAATGAATGAATAAAATGGGGATGAAGACTGTGACCCCTACATGGGACAATCTGATTACCTTGTGTCTACCCCAGCACTTAGAACAGTGCTTGGCACATAGTAAGCACTTAACAAATACCAACATTATTAAATAGAATATTAAATATGTACAAATATACACTAGTGCTTTGGGGTGAGGAGGAGGTTAGAGCAGAAGGAGGGAGGAGGGGCAATGGGGAGGAGGAACAGAGGAAAAGGGGGGGGGGCTCAGTCTTGGAAGGCTTCCTGGAGGAGGTGAGCTCTCAGTAGGACTTTGAAGGGAGGAAGAGATCTGGTTTGGTGGAGGTGAGGAGGGAGGGCATTCTAGGCCAGAAGAAGGATGTGGGGCAGGGGTTGACGGTGGGACAAGTGAGAATGAGACACAGTGAAGAAGATAGAGGAGTGGAGTGTGCGGGCTGGGCTGTAGAAGGAGAGAATGGAGGTGATGTAGAAGGGGCCAAGATGATGGAGAGCTTTGAAGCCAAAAGTGAGGAGTTTTTGCTTCATATGAAGGTTGATAGGCAACCACTTGAGATTTTTGAGGAGGCGGCTGACATGCCTAGAGCGTTTCTATAGAAAGATAATCCGGGCAGCAGAGTGAAATATAGACTGAAGCTGGGAGAGACAGGAGGTTGGGAGATCAGAAAGGATCTGTGCTGGGGTAGATACAAGGTAATCACCTTAACTCGAAATTCTCTCCTGGACCCCCTCCATTCTGGCTTCCGTCCCCTCCACTCTACAGAGACCGCTCTCTCTAAGGTCACCCATGACCTGCTTTTTGCCAAATCCAATGGCTCCTACTCCATTCTAATCCTCCTGACCTCTCAGCTGCCTTTGACACTGTTGACCATCCCCTCCTCCTCCACACCTTATCTCACCTTGGCTTCACAGACTCCGTCCTCTCCCGGTTCTCCTCTTATCTTTCTGGCCGTTCAATCTCGGTCTCCTTTTGCAGGCTCCTCCTTCCCTTCCATCGTCTAACTGGTGGAGTTACTCAAGGGTCAATTCTTGGCCCTCTTCTGTTCTCCATCTATACTCACTCCCTTGGTGAACTCATTCGCTCCCATGACTTCAACTATCATTTCTATGCAGATGACACCCAAATCTACATCTCTGCCCCGTCCTCTCCCCCTCCCTGCAGGTTAGTACCTCCTCCTGCCTCCAGGACGTCTCTACCTGGATGTCTGCCCGCCACCTAAAACTCAACATGTCCAAAACTGAGCTCCTTATCTTCCCTCCCAAACCCTGTCCTCTTCCTGACTTCCCTATCACTGTGGATGGTACGACCATCCTTCCTGTCTCGCAAGCCCGCAACCTTGGTGTCATCCTTGACTCAGCTGTCTCATTGACCCCACACATCCAATCCGTCACCAAGACCTGCTGGTCTCAGCTTTATAATATTGCCAAGATCCGTCCTTTCGTCTCCACCCAAACGGCTATCTTACTGGTACAGGCTCTCATAATATCCCAGCTGGATTATTGTCAGCCTTCTCCTACATCTTCCCACTATCCTGGAATGCCCTCCCTCCTCACCTCTGCCAAACTAACTCTCTTCCCCTCTTCAAAGCCCTACTGAGAGCTCACCTCCTCCAAGAGGCCTTCCCAGACTGAGCTTCCCCTTTTCCCTCTGCTCCCCCTGCTGTCTCTCTGCCCACCCCCTTCAACTCCCCTCAGCTAAGCCCCCTTTGCCCCCCTTTCCCTCTGCTCCTCCCCCTCTCCCTTCCCCTCCCCTCAACACTGTGCTTGTCTGCTCATTTGTATATATTTTTATTACCCTATTTTGTTAATGAGATGTACATCCCCTTGATTCTATTTATTGCTATTGTTTTTTGTCTGTCTCCCCCGATTAGACTATAAGCCCGCCATTGGGCAGGGATTGTCTCTATCTGTTGCCGAATTGTACATTCCAAACACTTAGTACAGTGCTCTGCACATAGTAAGCGCTTAATAAATATTACTGAATGAAAGTAATCAGGTTGCCTCATGTGGAGCTCACAGTCTCAATTCCCATTTTACAGATGAGGTGACTGAGACACAGACACAGCTGACAAGGGGCAGAGAAGGTATAAGAACCCACCTCCTCTGATTCCCAATCCTTCGCTCTTTCCACTAAGCCTCGCTGCTTGTTCTTCCCTGGGTAGAAAGGTATGGATGACATGAAAGTTCAAGAACAAGGGTGGGAGAAAGTGAGTAATGCAAGTGGAAAAACCTAAAATATGACTTAGAAAAGTTACTTTTTCAGGTTTAATCTGACTACATCGAAATCCAAGAAATGATCAAAGGTTTTGTTATTCTGTTTCCTTTGTTTCCTAGAAGACACAAGTTCTTTACCTCAAAGGGAGCATGGGTGTGTTGATATAGAGAATTTTATTTCAGATTTCCCTTATAGAATGTCTTACAGTTCATTCAAGACAAACCCACTCACCTTTGGTGAGTATATAGCAGAGCTGCAAAATAGAAAAAAATATGTTGCCACATTCAGAATTTCACCTTTTACATGAAATGCTGTCAGAATTTTGTCTTTATCCCTCAGGACTACTAGTTTACAAATTACAGTATCTCCAGCCAGCCATTCTTTATTAAACTTCTTGGCAGGAAGCCTATAAGCCTTTTCAACATAGATCAGATCACTGTCTCAAGTTGCAAGACCTTGGAGAACCAATTTTCCAGAAAAATAATCAGGTCTCTCTCTCTCTCTTTCCCTCCTACGAGCAGGCCAAAACTTCTGACACTAATGCTCTCATCACATTTTCATGAATTTCACTTTCTTCTGCCTGAATCTTCAGTTAACTATTAGATATTTTTGCACAAACATAGTGCTATGTTTGAATCCATACACAAAAATAAACTTTCTTCATTGGGAAGGGCTATGTCAAGAAAATGCAGATACATTTTGAAATCCTTTAAAATTGGTCCTATTCATTAGACTCTCTTTTTCCAAGAATTATTATTATTAATAATATTTTTAAGGGCTTACAATGTGTCAAGCACTGGGATAGATTCAAGTTAATGAGGTCAGATAGAGTCTCTGACCCACATGGGGCTTTCAATCTCAGTTGTGAGAACAGGCACTGAATCCCCATTTTACAGATTAGGAAATCAAGGTTTAGAGAAGTAAAGTGACTTGCCCAGGGTCACACAGCAGGCAACTGATAGAGCCAGGATAAGAACTGAGGTCCTCTGACTCCTAGGCCTATGCTCTGTCCACTTGCAGTATTCCTTATGGATGGAATTAATCTTTCTGCCTAGAAGGCAGAGACTTACTTCAAGGCTGTGCCATTCCTAGAGGAGTGAACATCTTATACAGGAGCTGAATCAATGCTTTTGATACTGACGATTTTTAGCTAGAGTGCTTCTATTTAGTTGGATTGCTGATCATTACCTAAATGTATATCCAGACCATTGTTTTGAGGCATCAATCTGCACTCTCCACTGTAGTTATTCACTCTCTTCTCACACTACACCCCAGCTCAGAAACTTCACTCATCAAGCCAATTTACTCATTGTGCTTCATTCTCATTTCTCAAGCTGCCAGCCTTTTACTCTTACCCACCCTTCTGCCTGGAACACCATCCCCCTTGACATCCAAAAGACCACTGCTCTCCCCATATTCAAAGCCCTTCTTAAATCACACCACCTCAGGAGGACTTCCCTGATTAATTTGTAATTTGCCAATCCTCTATCCTCTCTACTACCACTTCAGCATTTCACTACCTAAGCATTAACCTCCTCCATAACCTCCCTGCCTCCAGACTCTCCCATATCCAGTTTATATTTCATCATGATGCCCAGATCATTTTTCTGAAAACATTATTTGGCATGAGCCTACCTACCAGCCCTCAAAATCTCCAATGGCTGCCCCTTTCCTCTCCACATCAAATAGAAACTCCTTGTCCTTGGCTTTAAAGTACTAAATCAATTTCTTCCTTCCTACTTAACATTGCTCCTCTCCCATTAACAACCCAGCCTACTTACTGTGACTCAATCTCATCATTAATCCCTTGCTCACAGCCTCACTCCTACCTCTCTTCCCTTTCATAACCTATGGACCATCACTCTCCCCATATTCAAGTTAATCAATTGTATTTACTGAGTTCTTACTGTATACAGAGCACTACACTAAGCACTTGGCAAAGTTTTTGAATACTGCTAATTTGGTAGACATAATCCCTACTCAATTCAACAGCTACCCAGAAGATTTAGAATCTAAAGACAGGTATCAAAAAACAAATTACGGATGGGGGGAAAAGGATATTTATATAATTGCTGTGGGGCTAGAGTGAATATTACTTTCTTAATGGGCACAGATCCAAGTGATGAGGAAGAGAGATGAAGGATTAGTCAGAGAAGGCCCCCTGAAAGATGTGATTTTAGGAGCTTTGAAGTTGTGGTGTGTCAGCTCTGAAGAGGAAGGAAGGACTTGGGTTTGGCAGAAGGAAAGATGAGGCTGAGATACAGAGAGCAGGTTGACATTAAAGGAGTGCAGTATGTGGATTAAGTTGTAGTGGGGAATCAGTGAAGTAAGGTAGAGAGAGAGATGATTGTGTACATTAAAGCTGATGATAAAGAGTTTCTGTTTGATGCCTATTGGAAGGGTAATCACTTCCAATATTTTTGAGGACTGAGGAGATATGGGCTGAACTTTTTTTTCAAGAAAAATGACCCAGACAACAGACTGAAGGATGGACTCGAGTTGGGAGACAGAGAGGCAGGAAGGTCAGTCAACTAGATGTAGTAGTGAAGGAGGGATATATGATCAGTGCTTGGGTCAGCATAGTAGCAGTTTAGATGGAGAGGAAAGGATGGAATCTAGGGAAGTTATGAAGGTGGAGGCACAGGATTTGTTGATGCTATCTTTATTATTTAAGTGCGTATTATATGCTAAACTCTGGAGTAGATACAAGTTAATCAGGTCAGAAAACTTCCCTGTCTTAAATGAGATAATACTGTATGTAGATGCAAAATAAGGTATTCAAGACTGTGAGCCCGTTATTGGGCATCGTACATTCCAAGCACTTACTACATTGCCCTGCACATAAGCGTTCAATAAAAAATTTGATTGAATGAATTCAATCAATTCATCATTCAGCTCTTTCAGCTTCAACTACCAATCAATCAGTGATATTTGTTGAGCACTTAATGTGGGCGGGGAACATGTGTACCAACTGTTAAACTGTAGTCTCCCAAACACTTAGTACAGTGCTCTGAACACAGTAAGTGCTCAATAAATACCACTGATTGGTAGTTGAAGCTGAGGAAGCAGATGAGTTTTTCAAGGGAGTGGGTGAAAATAGCTTAAAAGGGGACCCAGAACTGAGCCATAAGGAACTCCCACAGTTAAATGGTGGGAGGCAAAAGAGGTACCCGCAAAACGAAAGAGACTGAGAAGGAACAGCCAGAAAGATTGGAGGGTCACCTGAAGAGGACAGTGTCAGTGAAGCCAAATTTCAATAATGTTTTCAAGAGAGGAGGTGGTCACAGTGTTGAAGTCAGATAAGTTAAAGAAGATTAGGACGGAGTAGAAGTCATTGGATTTGGCGAGAAGGAGGTCGTTGATAACGAGGTGGGATTGTGTTGAGTGAATAATAATAATAATGGCATTTGTTAAGCACTTACTATGTGCCAGACACTGTACTAAGCACGAATGGAAGCCAGATTGAAGGGCATCAAGGAGGGAACTGGAGGAGAGGAAGTGGAAGCAGTGAGTGTAGATACTCCCTTTGTGAGCTCATTTAACCTCTTGGCTTTAACTGTCATCGCTACATAGATGATTCCCCAATCTATCTCTCCACCCCTGACCTTTCTCCTTCACAGTCCTGTACATCCTCATTCATTCATTCATTCATTTAATAGTATATCTTCCTGCATTCAGAATAGCTCTATTTGGATTTCCCTCTGACACATCAAATTTGACATGTCGAAAGCAGAACTCCTTATCTTCCCTCTCAAACTCTGCCTTTCCCCTTCCTGACATTCTTAGACAACACCAGCATCTTCCCTGTTTCAGAAGCCCATACACTTGACATTGTCCTTGACTCATTTTCCCCTACCTGCCCTCCCCTCTGTGTCACCTATCTAATCAGATCTGTTCCCCTTAAGAACTTAATATTCCTCAGAATCTCAGCCCCACAGCATTTGTGTAAATAGCCTTGTTTGTTCTATTTCCCCTATTTGTAACTTATTTTAATGCCTGTCTCCCCCTCTAGACTATAAACTTCTTGTGGGGAGGGATCACATATACCAACTGTATTGTATTTTACTTTCCCAGGTGTGTAATGCAGTGCTCTGCTCACAGTGAAAAATCAAATGTACTATTGAGCGATTATCTGGAGTGGCCCAAGTTCCCTGGGCACTGAGTGCCCCCACACCTATGCTCACCCATTTCTGGGATCTTAGGGAAACTTGAGGCTGGGGGGAGGGTGCTCCTGAAGTTGGGGTCCAGGGCCCTGCTTGATAGTGCCACCAACCTGGCTATGGTGGATGGATATTGCTGCCTTTGCTATCGGGCAGGGTGTCAATACCCTTAGGTATCAAATGTGTAGACATCATTACACCCTATTACTTCCTCTCATCTATACATATTTTACAGTTTGTCTTTCCTGCTGTTTTTTAAGCTCCTTGAGGGTGGGAATCAGGTCTACTAATTCACTAATGCTCTTTACAGAGTCTTGACTTATGCCATCGAGCCGTCTCCATAGCGTTCACTCTGGACACATTTTTCCCAGAACACCCTGACTCCATCTGCAATCATTCTGGGAGTGTATCCATAGAGTTTTCTTGGTAAAAATCCGGAAGCGGTTTACCACTGCCTCCTTCCACGCAGTAAACTCAAACCTCTGCCCTTGACTCTCTCCCGTGCCGCTGCTGCCCAGCAAAAGGAAGTTTTGACTTGAAGCAGATTGCCTTCCACTCGCTAGTCACTGCCCAACTTAGGAATGGAATGGGTATGCCTCTGCTTGACTCTCCCTCCTGTAGTCAAGACTGATAGAATACTGGAAACTCTCCAGGTGCAACCCCAACAGGGGTCTCTACAGAGTAAGGTTTCAATAAGTGTCTCTGATTAATCTGGATTTGCTGAGCTGTTTCCTAAAGTACCATACATAGCTCCTATATTCCAGAGCAACCACTGATTCAACTGAAAACCATCCAAACCCACTTTAATTATCCTCTTAGATGTACTGGGAATGCTTCGAGTCCTGAAGATCAACAAATGAAGCATTGTTGGAAGATTAGAATGAGATTTAAAGTGAATGGGGAAAAATTTCATTTCAAATAAAAATATAAACCCCAGAATGCCACAAGTAATTCTAGTTTTGAGGCCTTCCTATAATTGGATATTTAAACTTCACAAATATTGTACTATTCATAGTTCATCTTTTTTCACATAAGCATAAAAGTGACTTAACACCTCAAAGGATAGATTAACGGGCCTACAGAGAAAATTGCTCCTTTTATTTACAGTGCTACCAGCTTTTGATTACCTATGGGAATTAAGGACAAGTGTACTAGGCATAATTTAGCCCAACAGAATTAACCCTAAAATATTTTAACCATAAGATTCAACTTCTTTTATCAGGACCCTTAACAAGAGTGTGTTGGATGGTTTGATTCCCACAAGGTATCCTTGAGGGTGACTTATTTTGCTGCATTGAGAACTCAGAAGTTACCCCCAAGACTTCAATTCTCCATCTCCCTCCTACCCTTCCTCACCAAACTCCTTGAGTGAGTTGTCTACACCCTCTGTCTCAAATTCCTGTGCTCCAATTCTCTCCTTGTCCTACTCCAATCTGGTTTACATCCCCTTCACTCCACAGAAACTGCCCTCGCAAAGGTCAACAGTGATCTCCTTCTAGCCAAATCCAATGGCCTCTCCTCCATCCTAATCCTCCTCCTCCTCTCAGCTGCCTTTACACTGTGGACCACATCCTTCTCCTGAAACTTTATCCAACCTTGGTTTCACTGATTCTCTATCCTCTCCTGGTTCTCAACTCTCTGATGGTTCATTCTCAGTCTCCTTCACAGGCTCCTCCTCTGCCTCCCACTCCCTAACTGGGTGTGTGGGTGGGTCCTTCAAGGTTCTGGGTCCCCTTCTATTCTCCATCCATACTCACTCCCTTGGAGAACTCATTTGCTCCCATGGCTTCAACTACCACCTCTATGAGAATGATATACAAATCTACATCTCCAGCCCTGATCTCTCTCCCTCTTTACAATCTCATATTTCCTTTTGCATTCAAGATAGCTCTACTTGGATGTCTGTTTTGCCTCTTGTCTGCTGTGTGGCCATGGGCAAGTCATTTCACTTCTCTGTGCCTCAGTTACCTCATTGGTAAAATGTGGATTGAGACCATGAGCCCCACATGGGACAGGGACTGTGTCCAACTTGATTTGCTTGTATTCACTGCAGCATTTAGTACAGTGCTTGGCACAAAGTAAAAGCTTAATAGATACCAAAATTATGTCCTTCCATCACCTCAGGCTTTACATGTACAAAACAGAGCTCTTTATCTTCCCACCCAAATCCTGTCCTCCCCCTGACTTTCCCATCATTATGGATGGCACCACTGTGCTTTCTGTCTTATAAGCCTGTAACCTTGGTGTTATCCTTTGCTCCCTTCTCTCATTTAACCCACATATTCAATCACTAAATCCCACCTTCACAATATTTATAAAATTTGCCCTTTCCTCTCCATCCAAACTGCTACCATGTTAATACATTTGTTCATTAATTCATTCAATAATTTATTGAGCGCTGTGTGCAGAGCACTATACTAAGCACTTGGAATGTACAATTTGACAACAGAGACAGCCCCTGCCCAATAATGGGCTCACTGTCTGAAAGGGGGAGATGGACAGCAAAACAAGTAATCAGGCATCAATACCATCAAAATATGTAAATAGAATCATAGATATGTACACCATTAATAAAATAGAGTAATTAATGATATATGCCAATATACACGAGTGCTATGGGGAGGGCAAGGGGGTAGAGCAGAGGGAGGGAGTAGGGGGAATGAGGAGGGGCAGAGGGAAAGGGAGGGCTCAGTCTGGGATGGCTTCCTGGAAGAGGTGAGCTCTCAATAGGGCTTTGAAGAGGGGAAGAGAGTTAGTTTGGCAGATGTGAGGAGGGAGGGCATTCCTGGTCACTGGTAAGACATGGGCCAGGGGTCGACAGTGGTACAGGTGAGAACGAGGCACAGTGAGGAGGTTAGCAGCAGAGGAGCAGAGTGTACAGGATGGGCTGTAGAAGGAAAGAAGGGAGGTGAGGTAGGAGGGGGCAAAATGATGGAGATCTTCAAAGCCAACAGTGAGGAATTTTTGCTTCATGTGAAAATTGATAGGCAAACCACTGGAGGTTTTTGAGGAGAGGAGTGACATGCCCAGAGTGTTTCTGTAGAAAGAAAATCCAGGCAGTGAAGTATAGACTGAAGCGGGGAGAGACAGGAGGATGGGAAATCTGAGAGGAGGTTGATGCAATAATCCAGTCGGCATATTATGAGAGATTGCACCAACAAGGTAGCAGTTTGGTTGGAGAGGAAAGGGCGGATCCTCACTCATACACTCACTAATACACACATTCACTCAATCACCTGGATTATTGCATCAACCTTCTTACTGGATCCCAACCTCCTACCCCTTCCCACTCCAGTCCATACTTCGCTCTGCTGCCCAGATCATTTTTCTACAAAAATGTTTGATATGTCACCCAGCTCCTCAAAAACCTCCAGGGGTTTCCCATCCACCTCCACATCAAACAAAAACTTCTCTCCATTGGCTTTAAAGCACTCCATCAGCTTGCCCCCTCCTACCTCACCTCACTCTTATCCTTCTACAACCCAGCCCACACACATCATTCCTCTAATGCTAACCTTCTCACTGTGCCTCAATCTCACCTATCTCTCGGTAGATCCCACACCCATGTCCTGCCTCTGTCCTGGAATGGCCTCCCTCCTCAAATCTGACAGAAAATTATTATACCCACCTTCAAAGCCTTATTGAAGGCACATCTCCTCCAGGAGGTTTTCCTTGACTAATCTCCCCCTCTTTCCTCTTCTCCCACTCCCTTCTGCATCACCCTGATTTGTTCCCTTTGCTCTTCCCCATCCCAGCTCCACAGCACTTATATACATATCTATAATTTATTTGTTAATGTTTGTCTTCCCCCCTCCCCAATACAATAAGCTTGTTGTGGACAGGGAATGTATCTGTTTATTGTTGAACTCTCTCAAGCACTTAGTACAGTGCTCTGTGCACAGTACGCACTCAATAAATAAGATTGAGTGAATGATTGTTGAACATCTTAATGCTACCTCTGCCCCTGTGAGCCATATATCCAGCCCCGCCTCACCCTGACTTTTCCAGGGTTCCCACAGCTTTTAGCTTTTTAGTACTTCCTCCCCACACTTCCATCCCTCTTAGTCTCTATTTATCTTGACTCTATTTATTGCCATTGTTCTTGTCTGTCCGTCTCCCCCGATTAGACTGTAAGCCCGTCAAACGGCAGGGAGTGTCTCTATCTGTTGCCGACTTGTTCATTCCAAGCGCTTAGTACAGTGCTCTGCACATAGTAAGCGCTCAATTAATACTATTGAATGAATGAATGAATGATTACCCATCACCACAGTCCCTTCAACCACCAGATGACTGGGCTATTCCACCTTTCTGCTGACCATGGCAATTGCCAAACACCTCTTTAGGAGGTTCCTCCTTGTCACCTAATAGTGGGGTGAAATCCACTTAGGTTTTGCAAACTGGGCCTTTCTAGGCTTTGCATCAGTCATCAGAAGCCTAAACCAAACTTTGAGTCTGGAGATTGGTGGACTTGGAATTTCAGGCTCTTTTCCATGCGATGGCTAGAATAGCTTTTTCACTGATTTTCCTACCTACAGCATCCCTCGCTTCTCTCCAATCTCTACCACAGGCTGTTACACAAATATTCTTTGAAATATCATTCATCATGCATCCCCTCTCCTCTAAACCCTCCACAACTTTTCATTTCTCTCTGCATCAAGGAAAAATTTCTCACAGTTGGTTTCAAGGCTCTTCAACCCATTCTCTATACTACAGCTTTCTTCCCTGACTACTCTGCAGTTTTTTGTCTTCATTCCTCCCACTGTAATAGAAGCAGCATGGCTCAGTGGAAAGAGCCTGGGCATGGGAGTCAGAGGTCATGGGTTCTAATCCCAGCTCCACCACTTGTGTGCTGTGTGACTTTGGGCAAGTCACTTCACATCTCTGTGCCTCAGTTACCTCATCTGTAAAATGGGGATTAAGACTGTGACCACCATGTGGGACAACCTGATCACCTTGTATCCCCCCCAACGCTTAGAACAGTGCTTTACACATAGTAAGCGCTTAACCAATACCGGCATTATTATTATTAATAGTCTCTCTGTCCCTCACTCTTGAGTCTCACACCTGTCCTCTTGCTCAGACTCTTCTCCCAACCTGAAATTCCCTTGACATCAGGCAGATCACAACTCTTCCCACTTCCCACCCCAAGTCTTATCCTACCACATGCCTATAGCACTTACATACAATCAACTTCTGGCCTTTTCAGCATGTGTGTGTATATGTAGATAACCAATTTGACAGATACATTTTTTTTTCCTGATTATATTGTCTGTAACTAGTATATAAGCTTCTTATGGACAGGAAACATTTCTCCTTTTGCTGTTTCACTTTCCTAAATGGTTAGTGCAGTGCTCTGCATCAAATGGCCTCTAGATAAATGCCATTAATAATGCTACTTTCATGGCCTAACTTGTGATCGTAATTCTTATCCCACAAGCTGCTACATCAAAGCCATTTTGTTCTTTTCACAACATTTCAAATGGAAATGTAGCTGACAACTTTACGTTTTCAAACCTTGCTCTAAAAATACATAAGCACTTATATTAAACCTTACCCTTCCATACAACCATCAGAATGATGCTTTTGCTAACAGCTTTGTAATTAATTCTTCAGCCTCTGTCATTGCTGTCAATGCAAAACATCAACTAAAAGTGTGGCAAATTGAGAATATGAGAAAATAACAAGTTCTGCATTCAGTACACAAATCAATGAAATATATTTTCTATTTTTTCAATCTTGTAGCAAGTAAGCCAGAAATTGTACATAGAGTACATAAAACTGTTTCTTAATAGGAATTCTCATTTTGTACTGCTATTTCACAGTAGCCCTCACTCAACTAATAACATTCAGAAAAAAAAAAAAAGGATTATCCAGTTCCCTACACAATGTACCCAACAAATAAAACATCAAAACAACCATTCCCTGGTAACAGATTATACTGTTACAAGTACATCACTACTTTGAGATTTTTGGACCTAAAACTTTGTTAATCATTTATGAAACTTTTTCTGCTCTGCAAAAGTATTTCATAGGAAGCATGAGGGAAATGTGTTGTATTGAAAACATCAATTACAATTAAACCTCAGTTGGATACATATCAATCCATGGTATTTATTGAGCCCTTTTATTGTATGGAGAACACTACACTAACCTCTTGGGAAACTACAATGGAACAGAGTTGTTTGACATGATCCCAACCCACAAGGAGTTTACAGTCTACAGAGGGAGACAGACATTAAAGTGTATTAGGGATAGGGAAACAAGTAAAATATAACAACGTTTACATGGGTTCACAGTCAACACGAAGAGGAAGGTGGATAGTGGAATTAAAAGATTGGAAAGGCCTCTTGGAGGAGATGTGATTTCAGGAGGGTTTTGAAGGTGGGGAGAATGGTGCACTTTGGGATATTGAGGAGGGAGTTTCAAACTTGAGGGAAAATGTGGGCAAGGGGTCAGTGGAGAAATGTGCAAGATGAAGTTGTGGAGATTAAGTTGGTGTTGGCGTATTGGATAGAACAGTCAGAAGATTATGGGTTCTAATCTCCTTTAGTGCTCACTAGGCCAAGCACTGTGTTAAGTACTGAACAAAATCCATTTAGTACAAGATAGCTAGATTGGACATAATCCCTGTCCCATTTGGGGCTCACAGTGTAAGTGAGAAGGAGAACAGGTATTGGAATGCCCATTTTTACAGATGGGAAAACAGGTCCAGTGAAGTGACTTGTTCAAGGTTACACAGCAGGCCAGTGGCAGAGCCGGAGTTAGAGCCTAGGTCCTTTGATGCCCAGGCCCATGCTCTTCCCAGTAGGCCAATTGCCCTCAATAAGCTTATCATCTAAAGGGGGAGATAGATGTTAAATTGCAGGTAAGGTAAACAATTGAGTATAATAAATTAAGTGCAGTGGGTGGCGGGGTGGGGAAGGCTGAGCTCCTAAATATTTAGGGTGTGGGACTAAGTGTATTAGGATGAGAATATAGTCAAGGAAACCTTCCTCGAGGAAATAAGATTTTAACAGGGCTTTGAAGATGGGGAGAGTGCTGGCCTCTTGGATATTTAGTGAAAAGCAACTTCCAGGCAGGAAAGAGGCGTTGAGAGTGGGTGAGGTATGAGAGATGTAGACAGAGAAGGCTAATGTGAGAGAAGACTTGTTTGTAGTTGGAGATGAGAAGATGGAGAAGATAAGTATGGGGGAGAAAGCTGATAGTGCTTTGAATCCAATGGTGCGGAGTTTCTGCTTAATGAGGAGCTGGATGGCTAACTATTGAGGGTCTTTGCCTGCTTTAATAATAATAACGATGGTATTTGTTGATGGTATTTGTTAAGCGCTTACTATGTGCCAAGCACTGTTCTAAGCTCTGGGCTAGATACAAGGTCATCAGGTTGTCCCATGTGGGGCTCACAGTCTTAATCTCCATTTCACAGATGAAGGAACTGAGGCACAGAGAAGTTAAATGGCTTACCCAAGGTCACACAGCAGATAAGTAGCAGAGCTGGGATTAGTACCCAAGCCTGGGCTCTTTCTGCTAAACCACTCTGCTCTCTCCTCTGCCTGGCAACATTATTTCTCCATCCTTAAAGATTCCCAAGCCTATTTCAGACATTTGTCTCCCTCCTCAAACCTTCTGTTCCCCCACCCCACTCATTTCATGCCCATAGTGACCTGGCCACGTATTTTATTGAGAAAATTGAAACTATCAGATATGCTCTTGCTAAAATCTCCCCTGCTTCTTTCCAGTCCCTCCCTCTTCTTGCCCCTTCTTTGACTTTCACAGCAGAATCTCAAGAGGAGATCTGTCTTCTCTCAAAATCCATCCCCTCTACCTGCACACCTTATCAAAGCTCTTGCTCCCTCTCTTCTTCCTTCATTGACTGCCATCTTCAACTATTCACTCTTCGGTGGCTTTCTCCCACTGCTTTCAAGCATGCTCCTGTCTCCCTTATTCTAAAAAAAAAAAAAAAAAACAACCTCCCTTGACCCCACAGCTCCCTCCAGCTATTGTCCCATCTCCCTCCTCTCCAAATTCCTTGAGCAAGTTGTCTACAACCCCTGTCTCCAGTTCCTCTCCTCCTATTCTCTCCTTGACCCCCTCCAAGCTGGCTTCTGCTCCCTTTACTCCACAGAAACCATTCCTTCAAAGGGCACTAGTGATCATCTTCTTGTCAAATCCAATGCCTCTATTCCATCTTAATCCTCCTCAACCTCTCAGTTGCCTTTTACGCTGTTTGACCAGCCTCTTCTCCTGGAAACATTATCAAACCTTAGCTTCACTGACACTATCCACACCTGGTTCTTCTATATCTCTGGCCACTCATTCTCAGTCTCTTTAGTGGGCTCCTCCTCTTCTCCTCACCCCCTAACTTTGGTAGTCCTTCAAGGTTCAGTTCTGGATCCCCTTCTATTCTTCATCGACTCCCACTTCCTTGGAAAAGTTATTTGCTCTGATGGCTTCAACTACCATCTCTGTGCAGATGATTCCCAATCTACATCTCCAGTCTTGACCTCTCTCCCTCTCTGCTGTCTATCATTTCCTCCTGCTTCAGGACATCTCTACTTGGATCTCCCACTGCTAGGTCCCAACATAGTCAATTAAGGATGAGGCAGGGGGTGGAGGGGAAGGGGGTTTGTGACTCAGCTTTACCAATGGAATAGATCACGGCATTGATTATTACAGTAAGAAAACATTTATTAGCAGGCACAAAACATCAATTGCAATGGATCCTTCTATTAAACCCTCTACCCAGGATGTTAAGACTTTCATACCACAAGATGATCAGTCCCAAGTGGTATTCAGTCCTAGTATCGGTTTGAGACCAACACCAGCATTCCCAGTTAAAAGGTCTCTTCCAGCCAGGGATTTCTCTGCCATCCATTTGGATAACAGCGAGCAGCAGTGACAGGCATTTCCCCCAGCCTTTTATACTATACTTGTTGACCATTACATTGAGCTTCTTCCACCTAATTATCCTAATCTATCAATTAAGTACCTTTATGTTCCATTCTAAGAAGGTGTCTTGCCTGGGGACCCTGTGGGTATGTCAAGATTCGGTCTTCCCTTGGAGCCTATCTGTCTGTCTGGGATCACAGGAAACAATAGGCAGAAGGACATCAAGTTCAGCAAGTTAACGCAAGTTGCAAACTACACCCTTCACCCTCTGACAACTCCAACTTAACATGTCCAAAACAGAAGTCTTCACCTTCCCAACTGAACCCTACCCTCTCCCTGACATTCCCATCACTATAGACTGCACCATTACCCTCCTCTAGACTGTGAGCTCCTTGTGGGCAGGGAATGAGTCTGTTGTACTCTTCCAAGTGCTTAGTACAGTGCTTTGCTTGTATTGTACTCTCTCAAGTGCTTAGTACAGTGCTGTGCACATAGTAAGCACTCAGAAAGTACAATTGAATGATTCAATACCCTCCTGTCTCATAAACCCACAATCTTGGAATTATCCTTGACTTATCTTTCTCATTCAACCCACATATTCAATCTCTCACCAAATCCCGTTGGTTCAACATTCAAAATGTCACTAAAATCTACCCTTTCCTCTCCATCCAAACTGCTACAATGTTAATACAAACATTTATTCTATTCCACCTTGGGATCACCTTGGTATTGGCCTCCTAGCTGATCTTCCTGCTTCCTGTCCCTCCCCATTTCAGTCCATTCTTGACTTTACTGCCCAGATAATTTTCTACAATATCATTCAGTCCATTTTTCCTCACACCTCAGAAACTTCTAGTGGTTGCCAATTCACCTTTGCATCAAATAGAAACTCTTTACAATATGATTTAGAGTACTCAATCACCTTGTCCCTACCTACCTTACCTCCCTGATTTCTTACTACACTCAGCTCACACACTTTACTCTTCTAATGCCAAACTACTTACTGTACCTTGATGTCAACATCTTAACGATGACCCTCTTGTCCATGTCTTGCTTCTTCCTTGGAACACTCTGCCTCTTCCTATCCAACTGACAATCACTCTCCCCATTTTCAAAGCCTTATTAAAAACGCATCTCCTCCAAGAGGCCTTCTCTGACTTAGCCCTTATTTCCTCTTCTCCCTCTCCCCTTTTTGTCATTCCTGCACTTGGATTTTCACCATTTTTCACTTCCCCATCAGCCCCACAGCACATAGATACCCTTAATTTATGTATTTATATTAACATCTATCTCTCCCCCTATACTGTGAACTCACTGTGGGCAGGGAATATGTCTATCAATTTTATTGTGTTTAGTTCTCCCAAGTGCTTAGTACAGTGCTCTGCAAACAATAAGTGCTCAGTAAATACAATTGATTGAATGGAGAACGATAATTAGAAAAATGATTTTTACTACTATCAATCAATGGTGTTTGTTGAGAACTTACTATGTGCAGATAATACTAAGCACTTGGGAAAATACAAATACAGCAGAATTAACAGACACTCTCTCTGCTCATAATGACCTGGTAGTCTAGAGGGGAAGACAGATGTATGAATAAGTAATTTGTAATATATAATTTAAAGGCTAGTGTATAAATATATAATTTAAAGGTACGTGTATAACTGTGCTGTAGGGCTAGAGATGGGGCAAATATAAAATGTCCAAAGGTCCATAGATGTTGGATAAGTGTGAACAAGCTGTTAAAAAGAGGACTTAATCAAAGAAAGCTTCTTAGAGAAGGCGTGACCTCAATAATGCTTTAAAGGTGGAGAGCGTGGTGGTCAGGCACATATGGATGGGGATGTAGTTCAAGGCTAGTGGAAGGACATGGGAAAGGGGTCATTGGCAAGACAGGTGAGATAGATGCACAGAGAGTAAGCTAATGTTAGAGTACAAAATGTGCAGGTTGAAGTGAGGTAAGATGGGATGAGATGATTGAGTGTCTTAAAGTTTCTGTTTGATGTGGAGGTGGATTGACAATCATTGAAAGTTCTTGAGGAGTGGGCAGACACGGACTGAATGTTTCTATTGATAAATGATCTATGAAGCAGAGCAAAGTATGGGACTGGAGTGGGGAGAGACAGGAGGCCAGAGGTCAATGAGGAGGCAGATGCAGTAGGCATGGTGGGATAGGATAAGTGCTTGGGTCAGCATGGTAGCAGTTTGGATGGAGAGGAAAGGGTGGATTTTTAGCAATGTTGTGGCAGTTGAACCTACAACTACTGCTACTATTTCAATAGATTCCAAGAGAAGTTGTAGAATTCCCATCTCCAGAGATATTTAAGAATAGCCAGCTATTCTTCGATGTTCTGGACTAGGTGAATTCATGAGGCATCTCTCAGCCATTTTGACTATTTGACAAGAAATTTTGGTTGGCTGTATGCATTATAAATCATGTCAAATATGCATACAGGAAAATAAACCATTGTTTTTGAGGAGCATGGATTAATAAAATGGCATCCTATTTCTAAATGATATTAGATCATGTTAACTCAAGACACCATAAAGACTATGTGGTTGAGTTTCTCTTAATATGCATTCTTTATCTAGGAATTTGGTTTCCCTTATGAACTTTGGGAGCCAGTTAATTGCTTGATTTTAAAAGTTGTACATATTTTAGTGAAGGTATCTTCTCAGAGGTTATCACTTTCCATCTTTGCTTGTAATCATAGTGACGATTCCCTAAATGGACCACTCTTTTTAAGTATTTTAGTAACTAAATTAGGTTATTCAATTTTCTATACCTTGTTGATCCCTTTCTCAGTCTATCTGAATCGTCTGACTGCAGATTGAGATTTATGAGTCAGTGGAAGACTTTAGCTCTTTACCCTAGAGCCTGTATCTCCTTGGCCTGAGTATCCATTTCAATATAGCAGCAGCAAAGTCAACCAATGTGCCAATTCAAATGAGCTTTGACATTCTACAACTCACTTTCTGCTCTTCTCTCTCAATATTATTATTAACTTTTATTGAATAAAATGGAGACATAGTCCTTGATCCTTGGGCTAGTAACTGGCATTTAAAGATCTGGACCAAGAAAGCAAGATCAAATACTTAAAGGAAATTTGGTCATAGTTGTGGGGTCAAACAAGACGTTTGTGCAATTCAGAATGGATTTCTCCTTCAGTGAGCCAACAGTGGCTCCAAACAAGCTTAGGAGATATTTAAGAAAGAGCACTGCCTTATGGATCCCTTTTTTCTGTAAAAACATTCAGGCCATATTTTCCCACTCCAAGAACCTCCATTGATTGCCCATCCACCTACACATCAAAAAAAAAAAACTCCTTATCAACTTTAAAGCACTCAATCACCTTGCCCCTTCCTATTTCACCTACTATGATTTACTCTCCTACTACAACCCAGTCCACAAACTTCACTCCTCTAATAATAATAATAATAATGTTGGTATTTGTTAAGCGCTTACTATGTGCAGAGCACTGTTCTAAGCGCTGGGATAGACACAGGGTAATCAGGTTGTCCCACGTGAGGCTCACAGTTAATCCCCATTTTACAGATGGGGTAACTGAGGCACAGAGAAGTTAAGTGACTTGCCCATAGTCACACAGCTGACAAGTGGCAGAGCCGGAAGTCGAACCCATGACCTCTGACTCCGAAGCCCAGGCTCTTTCCACTGAGCCACGCTGCTCCTCTAATGCCAACCTTCTCACTCCAGCTTGATCTCATCTATCTCGCCACTGACCTCTCACCCACATCCTGCCTATGGCCTGGCAGGATATCTGACAGACTCTTCCCACCTTCAAAGCCTTATTGAAGGCAAAATCTCCTCTATCAGGCCTTCCCTGACTAAGCCCTCCTTCTTACCCCACTCCCTTCCGCATTGCCCTGACATGCTCCTTTTATTCATCCCCCTTCCCAACCCAACAGCACTTATGCCCATATCTGTGTTTTTTTTTTATATTAATGTCTGTCTCCCCACTCTAGATTGTAAACTCATTGTGGGTAGGGAATATGACTGTTGTACTATCCCAAGCGCTTAGTACAGTGCTATGCATACAGTAAGCACTCGATAAATATGATTGATTTACAAAATTAGAAGGGAGAAGTTGTTACAGGAAATGTTCAGAGTGGAATGGGAGGAGAAGGAAATGTCGGGAGTTCATCATCCCAGTTCACATAAAGCTTGGGAAGATGAAAACATACCTGCTCCTGCCCCACTCCTAGAATGTCTCCTCAGTCTTCTTAAGTCAGTGACCTCTATAGCAGCTGGTAAGAATGCAGCTTCTCATGGGAAGCTGGTTCCAGTTCTTTCATTCAATCGTATTTATTGAGTGCTTACTGTGTCCAAAGCACTTGGGACGATACTGTATAACAATAAACAGACACATTCCCTGCTCACAAAGAGCTTCCAGTCTATGATTCTATATTGACTGGAAATATTTTACACTAGGCCTTCACTGAGTGAATGTGACTTTCTGGGTGGAGTAGAGATGATATGGAAGGTGATGGTGGAGTACTCTCTGGAAAATTGATGGATGAGCCTCGGTCCTGTTCATGGGGTGTGATTTGAGATGTATGTGGAGACCAAGAGGCAAGGCACCTGGCTGACCCCAGACAGTCAGACATAGGTCAGTGCAGCACTTGAACTCACCTGAGTCCTGACTCCTCTGTTGAGCAGTGTTTTTGTCTTCAAAGGACTGAATAAACCAATGGCAGATCTGTCTCTGGGAGAGCAATCCTGGAGGAACAGCTCCCAAGGATGTTGATGAGAGGATCACACTTTGAGGTTGGCTTTTTTTTTTCCACTGGCCACCCCTGGAGTGTGTTGCAGGACTGAGCTCTTGCCATTAAGATTATCTTGGAAATCCTCTTATCATCCATTTGTATCAGATAGAGTAGGGAAGATAGGAAAGCGAAAGAACAGGTAGGTGGCTAGCTAAATATGAAGGCCACTGATTCTGAATATACTGGAAAACCTATGAAAATGTCTAAGAGGGTGAATTTGGGTGATTATTTTGCATATCATTTTTTAACTCACCAATTGGGTAACTACATTTCTTGACTTGAAGAATGAAGAACAGAGAAATGATCCCTTGTCTAGTATTCTAATAATTATTTAAATAACTTTTAAATACTAGATAAATGGTATTTTGCATCTTAGTTTTTTCACAGAAAAAATTGAAGAGGGCTTCTCTGCCTTATTTGCACTTACATTCAGGACTATTTTATGTGTGAATTGACTAAAAGGCCAATTAGAAAAAGAGAATTTTTAATATATTTTATTTACCAGGTGTAAAAGAATGGGAAGATAAAATAGATTAAAAGAACTTGAAATCAATGAGGCAAAATCAGTGGAGTTAAATAAGAGTTACTGATGAACGATGTTATTTTGGAGAGAATGTTTATAGTCTGTAGGAAGAATGTTGGATAGCCTGAGCTTTATAAACGAAATATTTATTTTCCTAATCCAATTTAAACCTCGTTCACATCCCGTGCAATACTCTGGCATATGGTTATGCAAGATATGAAATAGTCTGATTAAAAACCACTGGAGTTTTCATTTCAATTATATTTCATTAAACAAATGAAAGAAATAGTGGATTTGTCCATCAACCATTATAGGAAGAGAAGCTAACATTCTCAGTCAGCCTCTACTGCAGGAGTTGCAAAGAACAGGTTCTATCAGAAGTAGCTTCGTCTTTCACCTTTTGACAGAGTCCAGAGCACAGGCTGTGATAAACTCAGGGCAGAAGGTTTAGACACAGGAGATGTCTCTCAGTTCATTGTTTTGCTCTAATGGAGGAAGTCTTTACTTATAATGCCACCTCCATCAGATGTCTTAAGTACAGTGGCAGTAGAGGAATGAGAGAAAAAAAAGTGCATTTCAACCTGGGAAACTAGCTGCATAGAAAGTCTAAGATAAGAAATAGAAAAAAATGGGCTCATTCTTTGGCAGTGTGATGTGTTAGGGGTCATAGTGTCCCTGACCATCTCTCCCTTGTCTAAACTGGCCATTTTCAACCCTATCCCTCTTTTATAAGATTGGTGGGTAGATTCAAACTCTCTTTGGCAGAACAGGTTGAGTGTCAGACTTCTGGAAATACTTATGACTCTTTTCCTTTTTTCTAACTCATTCCTTCAGGGTGGGTATTTGCTTACAAGTGTTGCTAAATCATTCTGAAGTGTTCCTAAGACCTTTTGATTGTTCACTTTTATATATGTTTTGAATCATATGCTGAAAGGAATAAAAGTGACCTAGTGGAAAAAGCATGGGTGCAGGAGACAGAAAACTTGGTCCTAATTCCAGCTCTGCCACTTGCTTTCTGTGTCCTTCAGTTTCCCCAACTGTAAAATGGGGATTCAATACTTAAGCTGTGAACTCTATATGGGACAGAGATTGTGTCCGATCACATTAACCTATATCTACCTCAGTGCTTAGGACAGTGCTTGGTGTATAGTAAGCACTTAACAAACAGCATCCAAAAAAAAAGTAGAGATTCACTGAAATTAAGTATGGTCTAGAAGAGCATAATCAGATCAAGGATGCAATAAAATGTACTTGTCTTTCATAATTTAAGATCCTGCACTACTCAGGTTCAAAGAGCTGCCTACTGGATACACCCTTCTTGGCATGGGCCATTGATGATGATAATAATAAGTGGCATTCATTAAGCGGTTACTCTGTGTCAAGCACTGTACTAAGCGCTGGGGTAGATACAAGAAAATCACATTAGACTCATTCTTAATCCCCTTTTACAGATGAAGAAACTGAGGCCCAGAGAAGTTAAGTGTCAGAGCTGGGATTAGAACCCATATCCTTCTGACTCCCGGGCCTATGCTCTATCTACTAGGCCACATTGCTTCTCAACTTTAAGGGCTTTAACTTTAAGTTCTAAACAAATAGCACAATTACTACTATGTACCAAGCTCATTCTAAGTTGGAGGGAAAAATAGGTATTTGATCACCATTTAACAGAAGAAGCACCAAAAAGTTAAGTGACATGCCCCAGGTCACACATCAGGCAAGTGGCAGAGCTAGGAATAAAACCCAAGTTCTCTGAGTCCCAGATCTATGCTCTTTCCACAAGGCCACACTTCTTCTTTGCCTCCTTTCTTTTTCCCTCTTACACAGGAAATGATTCTGTCTAATGCAGAGAGACTTAGAATTAGAAATAGAGAATGCAGGTTCATAGTACTCCATACACAGATGTTAGGACTTGTTCATCTCCTTGCTCTGGGAAAATATTTAATACCTGCCTTCAGGCTACAGAACCACATCTGCCCTCCTCTGCTCATCTGGGTCCAAGTGCCTCAACTGCAGAAAAAATGTATTACCTAAGCATTTCCTTTTGCCACAGAAGTCTTGCCAGTTGTTTTGTATGCTAAATCCCCTTCTGTTTACCCTAATGACTTGGCCACACACTTCATTGATAATATGGAAAGCCAGTTTTTTCAGATGCTAAACCCCCAGTCTCTTTACCCTAATGACCTGGCCACACACTTCATTGATAATATGGAAACTTTCACTTGTGATCTCCCTAAAAACCTCCCCTGCTCTTCTCCAGTCCCTCCCTTTGTTCATTCCTTCTTTGTCTCTACCATCCTTCCCAGCAGTATCTCAAGAGACCGTCTCACGTACTCTCAGAATTTACCCGCTCCACCCATGCCTCTTACCCCAAACCCTTTTCATCTTATCGAAACACTTGCTCCTTCCCTTTTTCTCTCCCTTACCTCAGCTTCACTGACACTGTCCTCTCTTGGTTCTCCTCCTCTCTGGCAGCTCATTCTCAGTCTCTTTTCACTGGCTCCTCTTCTGCCTCCCACCCCATAACTGTGGGAGTTCCTCAAGGTTCAGTTTTGATCCCCTCCTATTCTCTATCTACACCCACTCCCTTAGAGAACTCATTTGCTCACACAGCTTCAACTACATCCTCTGTGTTTCATTCCCAAATCTACATCTCCCAACCCTGATCTCTCTCCTTCTCTGCAGTCTAACATTTCCTACTACCTTCAAGACATCTCTATTTGGATGTTCTCCCCTCACCTCAAATTTAACACATTTAAAACAGAGCTCCTTATCTTCCCACCCAAACCCTGTCCTCCATCTGACTTTGCTATCACTGTTGACAGCACCACCATCTCTCCTGTCTCAAAAGCCTGTAACGTTGGCGTTATCCTTGACTCCTCTTTCTCATTCAACCCACATATTCAATCTAGCACAAAATCCTACTGGTTCAATTTTCACAACATAGCTATAATTTGCCCTTTCCTCTCCATCCAAACTCCTACCATGTTAATCCAAGCACTTATCCTATCCTGCCTTGATTTTTGTATCAGCCTCCTTGCTGACTTCTCTGCCTCCTGCCTCTCCCCATCCCAGTTCAACACTTCACCCTGCTTCAAGATCAATTTACTACAAAAATGTTCAGGTTACGTTTCCCCACTCTTCAAAAACCTCCATTGGCTTCCCATCCACTTCTGCATCAAACAGAAACTCCTCACCATTGACTTTAAAGCACTCAATATCTTGCCCCCTTCTACCTCATCTTGCTACTCTTCTACTACAACCCATCCTGCACACTTCACCCCTCTAATGACAGTCTTCTGTCTATTCTATTTTGCCAGTGACCTCTCACCCACATCCTGCCTCTGGCCTGGAATATCCCCCAACTTCACATCTGACAGTTACTCTCGCCACCTTCAAAGCCTTATTGAAAACACATCTCCACGAGGCCTTCCCTGACTAAGCCCTCCTTTACTCTTCTGTCACTCCCTTCTGCACCACCTTGAGTTGCTTCCTTTATTCATTGCCCCTCCCAGCCCCACAACATTTATGTTCATATATATCTGTTTTGTTGTTATAGTATACTCTCCCCAGTGCCTAGTACAGTTCTGTGCACACATAAGTCCTTGATAAATATAATTGGCTAACCTCTATGTTCAACTAACTGTTCATTCTCCAAAGTTGTCTTCCTAACCTGCAATCAAACATGCTCATATATCCCGTATCCTAAAAAACAAAACAACCTACTGTGACCCCATTGCTACTTCCAAGTATCATTCCATCTCCTTCTTACCATTCCTCTCCAAATGAGTTATCTACTCCAACTACCTCTCTCTTTCTCTCTTCAACCCCCTCCTATACTTGCTGACCTCCCTACCTCCTGTCTCTCCCCACTATAATACAGACTTCATTCTGCTGCCTGGATCATTTATATGGGAAAAGAAATGTTTAGTCCATGTTTCCCCACTGAAGAACCTCCACTGTTTGCCTGTATACCCTCGCATCAAACAAACTCCTTACCATATGCCTGAATCAATCCAACACCTTGCTCCCTCCTTCCTCCTTCCTTACCTCTCAGACCTAATACAACTCACCACCTCCAAGTGTCCTTCCCCTACTAAGTCCACATTTCCTCTTCTCCCACTCCCTTCCGTGTTACCCTTACATTTGTATTTGTCTTTTATTCACTCCCCTCCCCCTTAGCCCCATACCACTTATGTACATATCCAGCGGCATGGCTCAGTGGAAAGAGCCTGGGCTTCAGAGTCAGAGGTCATGGGTTCGACTCCCAGCTCTGCCACTTGTCAGCTGTGTGACTGTGGGCAAGTCACTTCACTTCTCTGTGCCTCAGTTACCTCATCTGTAAAATGGGGATAAACTGTGAGCCTTACGTGGGATGACCTCATTACCCTGCATCTCCCCCAGTGCTTAGAACAGTGCTCTGCACATAGTAAGCGCTTAACAAATACCAAAATAACATTTCAGGGTCTGTTAGTAGCATGGTTGGGAATGCTTCTATCAACTCTGTTATATTGTCAGCTTCCATGCACTTAATACAGTGCTCTACATACGGTCAACACTCAATAAATACCACTAACTGATTGTCAGTCACTACAGGTCTAGAGCCCTTAGAAAACAATGCCAGTGATATACATAATCTTTCCTAAAAACTGCGGTCCTTTGAAATTGCGTAAAGTGTTGAAGATAGATAGGAATGAGTATCCAGTGATGTCACCAAATCCTGTTGGTTCTTCTTCATAATCTCTACAATGCACCCCTTTATTCTCCAGCCATACTGCTACCATGCTGATCTGAGCACTTATATCCTTCCTCAATTATTGTATCAACCTCCTCACTGACCCTCCTGCATCCAGACAACCCCCACTGTAGTCCACACTAAACTCTGAATATTTTTTAAAAACAACTTTCTACATACATGTTCCCACTCCTCAAAAACTTTCTATGGTTGCCCATCTATCTCTACAACAAAAAGAAACTCCTGCCATCAGCTATAAAGCACTCAATCAGCTCTCCCACTCCTCCTCCTTAACCTCGCTAATCTTCTTCAACCCAGCCTGCTCCTATAACACCAGCATACTGTGCCTCAATTTCAACTCTCTTGCTCCCACCCCTTACTCAAATTTTTCCTCTGGCCTGGAACTCCCTCCCCATTATATCTGAAAGACTCCCACTCTCCCCATTTTCCTATCAATCCATCCATAGTATTTATTGTGAGCTTACTGTGGGTGTGCAGATAACTGTACTATGTGCTTGGGAAAACACAATAGAATAGGTGGTCATGACCCATCCCACAGTGTACAGGTGGAGGAAGACATTAAAATAAATTGTAATATCTCCTCGAAGGAACCTTCATTATCTTTTTTTCCTCCACTGTATTTTCTCTCCTTTCTGCGTCACCTATACACTCGTGCCTGTATCAATCTTATTTATTGAGCACTTACTGTGTGCAGAGCACAACTTGGGAAAGTACAGTATATCAGAATTTGTAGACACATTCCCTGCCACAACTAGCCTACATTCCAGAGGGGGTACCCTTTAGCACTTTGATACCCAACTCCCACCACCCCAGTGGTTACATACGTATTCTTATACTCTACTGCTTCCCCTACCTGTATTTTGTTGTTTGTCCCCACCAGATTGCAAGTTCCTTGAGGGCAGGGGTTGTTTGTCACCAGGTCTGTTGTACAGTATCGTCTCAAGAGCATACTACAGTATTCTGCACACTGTAAGCATACAGTATTATTATGGTATTGGTAAAGCATTTACTGTGTGTCAAGCCCTATTCTAAATGTTAGGGTAGATACCAGATTATCAAATTGGAAACAGTCCCTGTCCTACATGGGGCTCACAGTGTGTCAGAGGGAGAACATGTACCAGTAAATACCATTGACTGATTGATAATCCCTATATTTAATTTGATTTTATTTAGTGAAACTCACTATAAGCATGGTGATGTTCTCAGCCATCATAAATGAATGCTTTTCTCCCTCTTCGCCCCTGCTTTTCCCTGTAGCCCTTTGACAATGTAGGTAACATTTATTACAATATAAAAAGCAAAGTGTGGAAGAAGGATCATTTAAGAATAAAATACATTTTTCGAAATAAACTTCAAATCCTTGACTTCAAAAGTCATGGCATATGGGAATTTCAATTTGTTTTAGCGAACTTAATATGAAGTTCATAAATCTCAATTACTTTGAGCAGCTGAAAGTATGGTAAATCTAATTAAAATATGTGATCAAGGCAGAGATTGTACCTTTATTAAAACAGGGGAATAGGGACACCACAATTAAATTTTAGCCTTCAGCTGACATTATAACAGGGGAATTTGACCTTTTCACTCACTGGCTCTAGAATCAGTAAAACAGCAACCATCTACTACAGTGTGATGGTGTTAAATTGTTAAGTTGTCACAAGCGATGAACTTCAGACCATTTCAAAATTCAACTTATGCTGTATTGCTAGAGATGACCATGCTTTATCCATAATCATGACATCATGGTTTCCATAGTAACTCTCCAAAGGGAAAGATTTCAAGTAAGACCAGAACAAAACACAATAAATTACATAAAACACACGTGATGTATTCTGGAATAATGCCACTGACCCCTCATTTGGAAGAGCTGAGCAAATTACTTGTAACTATGTATACACTAAAAGGAGTCTGGTGGCATGCAGACCAAATAGGTGTATAAATGAGATCAAGTGCTTCAAAGCCCTGAAGGATTGTACAAACATTATTGTAGCACATGCTGTAGTTGTGGCAGGGGAGGGAGGAGATTTCAGCAGGAGGTTATGAAACCAAATAGTACTTGCATTTAAGTATCACAAGATCTTTAAAAATTCAGGCAAATTTCTGGTCTTCCAGTAATTTATTTGTATACTTTGTTGCTTCCCCTACTAGTTTGTAAGATCCTTATAGACTGGGATTGTCTACCAACCCTTTTCTATTGTACTCTAAGTGCTTAGTACAGTGCTCTGCACAGAGTAAATCACTCAGATACCACTGACTGATATTTATTTGTTTATAAATGCATCTTCACCACCTTCCCAGAGAGCATTCTTAACGTGTGGTAGTTCTCTTTAATTCTGGATTGGTTATGCAAATCTTGACTATACAAAAGTTGAACTGAAAAAGGCTAAATGACAACAAATAGCCTTACTAACTCTCATAGTAGCAGTTGGTCCTGAGGTTTGGTCAGATTGCCAATTGACCTCCATCTCATTGCTTTGACCCATTTTCCTGGAGACTTTTGCCAAGCGTGGATTCGTATATGTCCAAGTTTGAATAGCAAAGACCCCTTCTCTGTATACATAAAGTTAGACTTTAGCCAGTAACCTATAGTCTAAAATCTGAAATCTAACAACCCTTCCCTATAGCAATTGGTAGAAGCTGTACCATAAATTGAGCAAAGAAACCGACCAACTAGCATTTGTGAAAAATGAAAAAAAGTAATATGGCAGTAAATGAGATTATTCTGCAAAATAGCTTTTCCCAAGAGCTCTAGGGAAGATGCAAGATAATCAATCGGACTTAGTACCTATCCCTCATGGGGCTCACAGTCTAAGCCCCAAGTACTCTCCCAAGCATTTAATACCTTCATTCATTCATTCAATAGTATTTATTGAGCGCTTACTATGTGCAGAGCACTGTACTAAGCGCTTGGGATGAACAAGTTGGCAACAGATAGAGACAGTCCCTGCCGTTTGACGGGCTTACAGTCTAATCCAGGGAGATGGACAGACAAGAACAATGGCAATAAATAGAGTCAAGGGGAAGAACATCTCGTAAAAACAATGGCAACTAAATAGAATCAAGGCGATGTACAATTCATTAACAAAATAAATAGGGCAATGGAAATATATACAGTTGAGCGGGTGAGTACAGTGCTGTGGAGAAGGGGAGAGGTGGAGGAGCAGAGGGAAAAGGGGAAAAAGAGGGTTAAGCTGCGGAGAGGTAAAGCAGGGGTGGCAGAGGGAGTAGAGGGAGAAGAGGAGCTCAGTCTGGGAAGGCTTCTTGGAGGAGGTGAGTTTTAAGTAGGGTTTTGAAGAGGGGAAGAGAATCAGTTTGGCGGAGGTGAGGAGGGAGGGCGTTCCAGGACCGCGGGAGGACGTGGCCCAGGAGTCGATGGCGGGATAGGCGAGACCGAGGGACGGTGAGGACGTGGGTGGCGGAGGAGCGGAGCGTGCGGGGTGGGTGGTAGAAAGAGAGAAGGGAGGAGAGGTAGGAAGGGGCAAGGTGATGGAGAGCCTTGAAGCCTAGAGTGAGGAGTTTTTGTTTGGAGCGGAGGTTGATAGGCAACCAATGGAGTTGTTTAAGAAGGGGAGTGACATGCCCAGATTGTTTCTGCAGGAAGATGAGCCGGGCAGCGGAGTGAAGAATAGACTGGAGCGGGGCGAGAGAGGAGGAAGGGAAGTCAGAGAGAAGGCTGACACAGTAGTCTAGCCGGGATATAACGAGAGCCTGTAGCAGTAAGGTAGCCGTTTGGGTGGAGAGGAAAGGGCGGATCTTGGCGATATTGTATAGATGAAACCGGCAGGTCTTGGTAACGGATAGGATGTGTGGGGTGAATGAGAGAGACGAGTCAAGGATGACACCGAGATTGCGGGCCTGAGAGACGGGAAGGATGGTCGTGCCATCGACGGTGATAGAGAAGTCTGGGAGAGGACTTTGCACACAGTAAGTGCTCAATAAATACCATTGATTGTTTGATTATTGAAATTTACTATCTTGCATTCTTTTCAATCAAATCTCAGACTAACCCAAAATCAATTGGAAGAACTATAAAACTTGGATTATCCTTGTCCGCTAGATAATCAGGCAGATTCTCTTTTTGAATTATGACCATACTTCACATCCCTTTCACTTCATTTGAACATCTGGTGTGGAAAAGGACTAAGGCTTCTCATTCTCAGTATTTCAACAAAATTTCTCATCTCAAAGTCTCCCTAAAAGTCTCACCTCTCCAAACAAATCTTTCCCAAATAATTCAAAACACCCTTTTGCAACAACCAACAGCCACTCATAGTACTTATTTATTCTATTTCATTTCCTTTCCCAAGCAATTGTGCACATTATTTGAAATTTCATTTGCATATTCAATTACTTATGCTGATATCTCAATCTCATATACTTGATCCACTTCCTTTGATCTCCTCCTAGTGTGGTATTTGCCAATCTATTTCCCTATTAAGATTTTTATCTTGATGACAGAAAATGAATTTCTTTACTCGCTAAAGCATTTAGTAGACTCCATGGGTGTTCAATAAATACCTCTTATTAAATAGAGCTTGCTTAGCAAGACTAAATTATTTTATTTGCTTCATTTATAAAAGCTTTCATAACTGTGACTCCTGATAGAGTGCTCTGCTCATAGGAAGTGCTCAATAAATATGATTGAATTAATATAAAATCATTTTGGGCATGGGACATATCTTCTCTCTACATTGTAGTTTTCCAAGCACTTAGTACAGTGCCTTGCACCATAGGCAAACAATCAATGTCATCAAATCTACTTGCCACTTTCCTAGTTCATTTTGAAGGAATGGAGAGACTGATAGTCTAGTCACTCAGGTATTTAATTTCCAACTATGTTTTTAGCTCAATTTATGTCTCCTTAGATCTGTGAGAAGGATAACTGCAGCGTGAAAGGCTGACCATCAGTTTCTATTGTATGAGTTCTCAGAAGATAGAAGCACTATTTATCAAGTGCTCATACTGTGTTAAGCACAAAAATAGACCCAAGATAATCAGATCAAATTCCCTGTACCATCTGAACCTCAGTATGAAGGAAGGAGAATGTATGTTTAATCTCCATTTTGCAGATGAGGAAACTGAGGCACAGAGAGGTTAAATGATTTGACCAGGGTCATATAGTAGACAGGTGAACAAATCTGGGACTAGAACCTGGGTCTCCTGACTCCCAGTCCTGTGATCCTTCCACTAGACCACACTCTCTACAAGAGCACTCTGCCCTTTTTACGTATATGTGATAGGATAACAACTCATATCTACGTATTATAGAAACAGAGAAACTATTATGGTAGCTGTTAATGGTAGCTGTGGACTATGGTAATTATAGAAATCCACCTTGTTCTTTGGATTTAGATGTGCACAATACTTTAAAGGCAGCATATTATTTGGTTATAATGTCCTCACAATGACCAACAATTTATACATGGTTACCAAGATATGTATTATTTAAACTAAGGAAGTAACCACAGAGAAGTTTAGTGCTACAAATTGTTAGTTTGACATTTTAAGATCTGCACACTATTGCTTCATGATTTGATTATCTAAAAACATTTTCTGTCACTCTCAAAGGCGATTTAGAGTGGGCAAAATGATCTTAAAATATTCTGTAAACACCCTCAGTGATAGACTAATTTAGTGTAGATTTTTATTTCCTAAAGTGAACTGTGTTAAGATAAAGGGACACTGATGAGGGCTAATGGGAAAGAAAGAAAGGGAAGATGGTACAGAGGTATCCCTACACTAGAAGTAATTATTAATTTTTTGAAAAGAAAAAGAACATAAGGTGGGATTCAGTGAGGTTATTATTTAAGAATGTTCAATCTGTGAATGAGATTCCTTAATTATCTATTGTTTTAAAGACACATGCAGTTACCTCTGCCAATTCTGTGAGTTTATGACAAGGGTCTAGGCTAGCAAATTAAATAATCAAGGATGAACTATATTATAATAATTATGGTATTAAGTGTTTACTATATGACAGGCACTATTCAATAGTATTTATTGAGTGCTTACTATGTGCAGAGCACTGTACTAAGCGCTTGGGATGAACAAGTCGGCAACAGATAGAGACAGTCCCTGCCGTTTGACGGGCTTACAGTCTAATCGGGGGAGACGGACAGACAAGAACAATGGCACTAAACAGCGTCAAGGGGAAGAACATCTCGTAAAAACAATGGCAACTAAATAGAATCAAGGCGATGTACAATTCATTAACAAAATAAATAGGGTAACGAAAATATATACAGTTGAGCGGACGGGTACAGTGCTGTAGGGATGGGAAGGGAGAGGTGGAGGAGCAGAGGGAAAAGGGGAAAATGAGGCTTTAGCTGCGGAGAGGTAAAGGGGGGATGGCAGAGGGAGTAGAGGGGGAAGAGGAGCTCAGTCTGGGAAGGCCTCTTGGAGGAGGTGATTTTTAAGTAAGGTTTTGAAGAGGGAAAGAGAATCAGTTTGGCGGAGGTGAGGAGGGAGGGCGTTCCAGGACCGCGGGAGGACGTGACCCAGGGGTCGACGGCGGGATAGGCGAGACCGAGGGACGGCGAGGAGGGGGGCGGCAGAGGAGCGGAGCGTGCGGGGTGGGCAGTAGAAAGAGAGAAGGTGCTGGTGTAGATTCAAGCAAATCAAGTTGGAATCAGTCCCTGTTCCACATGGGGCTCACAATCTTAATCCCCACTTTAAAGATAAGGTAACTGAGGCACCGAGAAATGAAGCGACTTTCCTGAGGTCACACAGAAGACAAGTGGTGGAGTCAGGATTAAAACCCACAACCTTCTGACTCCAAAGCCTGGTCTCTATTCATTACACCATGCTAGCTGTTGAAAAGGCTGGTGTGTAAGACTGGCAAGAATTGAGCCTTGAAACCAGCTATGAGGAATGCTTGCTTAATGTGGAGGAAATGGAAGGTTGTGATACGATGTGATGTGAGAGACACTTCAGAAATATGATTTACACACCAAGCATGGGGGAGAGACTGGAGGTATGGAAACCAGTGAGGAGGCTAATATATTAGTCTAGCCGCAATATGACAAAAGGTAATATGCTTGTACCCACCCCAGTGCTTAATACAATGCTTGGCACATAGTAATGCTTAACAAACACCATTATTATTATTATTATATTATAATCTGGGACCAAGGTGGTAGTGGTCGGCACATAGAGGAATAGACAGATGTAGGAAATGTGGTAGGGGAGGAATGGTCAGGATATAGCAGTGGCAACATGCCTAGTGGATAGAGCACAGGCTTGGGAGTCGGAAGGACCTGGGTTCTGAACCCGGCTCTGCCACTTCTCTACTATATGACCTTGGGCAAGTCACTCACTTCTCTGTGCCTAGGTTAACTAATCTGTAAAGTGGGGATTAAGACTGTGATCTCCATATGGGACAGGGACTGTGTCCAAGCTGGTTAACTTGTATCTACCCCAGTGCTTAGTACAGTGCCTGGCACATAGCAATTCACAAATAGCATTCAGTCTATGTTTCCCCACTCCTCAAGAATCACCAGTGGTTGCCCATCTACCTCTGCATCAAACAGAAAGTCCTTTCCATATGGTTAAATTACTCAATCACCTTGCCTCTTCCTACCTTACCTCCCTGATGTCCTACTGCACCCCAACCCATGAACTTCACTCCTCTACTAGCCTACTAACTGTACTTTGATCTCATCTATATCACAGCTGACCCTTCACCCACATCCTGCCTCTGGCCTGGACACCCTCCCTCTTCATAGCTGACAATCACTCTCCCCGCCTTCAAAGTCTTATTAAAAGCCCATCTCCTCCAAGTGACTTTTTCCAACTAAGCTCTCAGTTCCTCCTCTTCCACTCTCTTCTGTGTCACCTTTGCCCTTGAATTTGTACCTTTTGTTCATCCCTCCCTTAGCCTCAAAGCACTTATTTATATATCTGTAGTTTATTTGTTAGTCTGTCGCCTCCTCTAAATTGTAAACTCACTGTGGGTAGGGAATATGTCTACTAACTCTGTTATATTTCACTCTCCCAAGTACTTAGTAGAGTAGTCTGCACACATTAAGCACTCAATAAATAGAATTGATTGATCATGTGAAGTGCTGACAGATCAACTATGTGAAGCTGTTCGGGAGGCAGAAGTAAATATAGGATTGTAAGTTAGATGAATTCAGGTCTGTAGAGGTAGATTTGGAGATCACTCACCTAGATGTGGCAACCCCTGAGAGAGGAAAAACAGAACAGAGCCTGGTGGGGCACCTACAGTTAGGGGTTGGAAGGCAGAAGAGGAGCCAGTGAATGAAAGTGGAAAGGACCAGTAAAAGAAGCCGGAGGAGAACCTGGTCCAGGTCAGATTAAGAAAGGGGAATAATAAAGTCTTTAGCTCAGGGCCTTGGTTTCAGGGCCTCCGGACCTTACCAATATAGCCATTGCTTAGGCACTGTAAAGATGATGTCCTTTTTATAGTGGTCATTGCAAGGCATCCTATGATGGTTCTTTAGGGGAGCGCCTAAATATTTCAACTGTGGGGATGGAGCAGCATGACACGGGAACCTGAATGACCCCAGGAGCTTTTATGGGGAACTGAGGCTGCTCCTTTACAATCCACAAACTGCCTCAGCCTCCCCTTCCTTCCCAGGCTGCCCTCCTGCGAGGATAGTGAATAGAAAAATTAGATTCCACCCACTACCCTGCTCCCTAGATCTTCAATTTAGTAAAGCAACATGATGTAGTGGATAGAGCACAGTCCTAGGAGTTAGGTGATAGGTTTTAATCCCAGTTCTGCCACTTGTCTACTGTGTGACTTTGAGCAAATAACTTCTCTGGGTCTCAGTTTCTTCATCTGTAAAATGGGGATTAAGACTACGAGCCTCCATGTCGGACAGGGACTGTGTCCACCCTGATTAACTTGTATCTACCCCAGTGCTTAGAACAGTGCTTTGCTCATAGTAAATGCTTAAGAAGAACAATAATTATTATTACTATTATCTGTAAAATGAGGATTGAGATTGTGAGCCCCACATGGGACAGGGACAGTGTCCAACCTTATTTGCTTGATTCCACCCCAGCGCTTGGTATGGTGCCTGACACATAGTAAGTGCTAAACACATACCACAATTATTCATTCAACTGTATTGAGTGCTTACCATGTACAGAGCACAGTACCAAGTGCTTGGGAGAGAGCAACACAACAATAAATTGACACATTCCCTCACTACAACAATAAATTGTCATTCCCTGCCTACAACAAGCTTACAGTCTAGAGGAAGGAAGACAGACAGTAATATAAATTACAGATATGTAGATGAGTGCAGTGGGACTGGGAGCTGAAAAGAATAAAGGGAGCATGTCAGGGCAACGAAGAAAGGAGTGGGAGGAGAGGGGGTGCTTAGTTAGGGAAGGCCTCCTGAAGGAGGTGTGCCT